>NW_006399769.1:15576670-15617258 GCF_000299155.1 Elephantulus edwardii
GTGGGATTCCTCTACAGTTTCCTCAAAGAAAACACAAAAAATGAAATTAAGAAAGCAATACTATTTACAGTAGCCCTTCACAAATTGAGATATTTGGGAATAAACCTAACTAGAGATACCAAAGACTAAGATAAAAAAAAAAAAGCAAAACTATAAAACGCCACTGCATTGAAACAGATGATGGAGAAAACTTTAAAAGTGATAAATGGTTGGGTATTATTGTCATGGCAGGGGTCCCAAATGAGGGCTGCACAGTGAATTGCATAACAATGAAAGAGTTTTTCTTTTACTTTTCAGGGAGAAGAGTGAATTGGGGGGGGGGCAGGGAGAAAAGTGCAACAATGAATGACTGGAAACCTAAGTCTCTGTAAACTTTGATTAAAAGTAAAAATAAAAATTCATTTAAAAAAAGTAAGAGACCTACCTAACAAAATAAGTTCCTTTTTCATGGATAGAAAGACCCATCATAGTAAAAAATTACAATCCTACCAAAAGCAATCTACATGTTTAACATAATCCCAATACATACAACATTCATTTTTCAAAGAGATAGTAAAGGTAATTAGCAATTTTTACTTGGAAAGGAAAGAGACCCCGCATAAGCAAAACAGTTCTCAAAACCAAGAATGAAGTGGGAGGCATAGCACTCCCTGATCTCAAAACCTACTATACAGCTGTAATAACCCAAACAGCATAATACTGGTACAATCACAGATATATATATAGACCAGTGGAACAGAATCAGAACTCAGAAATTAACCCATCTTACTACAATCAATTGCTATTTGACAGGTAAACAAAGCCTATTAAGTGGGGAAATGACAACCTCTTCAACAAATGGTACTGGCAAAACTCCACATCTACCCACAGAAATCTGAAGCAGAATCCACATCTGACACCATACACAAAAATTAACTCAAATCAAAACAAGTATGAGATATCATCTCACCCAGTAAGAATAGCAAAATTTAACATAATAGCAAGCAACAAATGCTGGAGAGGTTGTAGAGCAACTGGAACCCTTATTCACTGTTGGTGGGAGTGTAAAATGGTGCAACCGTTGTGGAAAGCAGTGTGGGGCTTCCTCAAAAGGTTGCAAATAGAGATACCATGTGACCCAGCAATTCCATTACTGGGAATATACCCCAGAGAGACCATATATGCACACCCATGTTTATCGCAGCTTTGTTCACAATAGCAAGGAGTTGGAAGCAACCTAAGTGCCCATCAAAAAAACGAATGGATAGAGAAGCTGTGGTATATTCGCACAATGGAATACTACACTGCATTGAAAATCAAGGAACTCATGCAATATTATTCAAAGTGGGTGACCCTGGAGGACATTATGCTGAGGAAATATCTCAGTCACAAAGGGATAAATACTGCATACTGCCACAGTTGTAGAATGGGACTGACATCAGGTTAGGGTAAGACTGAGAAAAACTGGATAAATTATGTATACTGTATTGAAACAGATGAGGGAAAGAAAAGATAAAAGGCGATATATGATTGGGTATTATGGCTGTCACAAGAATCCAGAATGAAGGTTGCATAGTGGAGCATACTCAGGGCAGGGGGTCGGGGGGTGGATTGTATACCAATGAAGGACTTTTTCTTTTTTCTTTTCAAAAAGAGGAGCGAACTGGAGGGGAGTGATGGGCAGGGAGAAAAGTGCAACAATGAATGAATGGAAATCCAGAGTCTCTGTAAATGTTCATTAAAACTAATAAAAAAGAAAGAAAAAAAATCAACTCAAGTTGGATCAGAAACCTTTGGGTAAAACTCGAAACCCTAAAGGTCATAAGAGGCAAAATGGAACCAAACTTAGAAGCCCTAGCCCATTATATGAACTGATTCACAAAAACAGCCAGAAAAGTCAAACCAGGAGAGGATAACATTGATGAATGGTACCTTCTAAAGGTTAAGTCCTTGTGCACATAAAAAAACCTTTTCCCAATAAGGTGGAAAGAAAACTTGCCAACTGGGAATAAAACATTAGGCAATAACTCAGAGAAGGTTCTTGTAACAAAAGTTTATAGAATAAGTTTACAGGGCCTCAACAAGGAAAAGATTGGTAACCCAATCACAAAATGGGCAAAAAACACAGAAAGACTTTTCACAGAGGACAGCATTTTTAGATGGTCAACAGACACATGAAGAAATGTTCAAAATCACTGACACTCAGAGTGAAACAAATCAAAATGACATACCATCTCACCCCAGTAGCAGTTACAAAGTTTAACAGAAGAACAAGCAATAAATGCTGGGGAGAATATGGAGAGACTGAAACTCTCATACAATGTTTGTGGGATTGTAAAACAGCACAACTATTCTAAAAGACAGTTTGCTGTTTCCTCAAAAGCCTGAACATAGAAATTCATTATGACCCAGCTATTCTACTACTAGGAATATGCCCTGAGGAAAATAGAACTGAGACCCAAATGGAGATTTGTACTTCTCTGTTCATAGCAGCGTTATTTACAATAGCAAGAAAATGGAAACAGCTCAAATATCCATTAACAAATAAATGGACTGAGAAATTGATATATTCAGATTATTAATTTCTATGCAGCACTAAGGAGCCACAAGCACTAAGGAGCCACAATTTCATAAATTACTATATAGAGTGGAAAATCTAAGAAGTAGTATACAGAGCAAACTCACCCAGTCTCATAAGGACAAATGCTGCTAATAAGATGTGCTGGTAAGGGGACATGAGTAGAGGGTGGGGGGTGTGCGTGTGTGTAATTCTTGGAATGGCCAGTTTGGCAGACACAAAGAGGGGCTGAAATAATTAGGAAAAATCCAGTGAGGAACTGAGAAGACTGGGTAATTGTGGGCATAGATCAATGATGATTCATTTTATTAAACACAGTGCGTATGAATGATCATGTAAAACACAATGTGAATAAAGGAATGTGTGAAACAATGTACATGAATGGAACACAATGTATATGAATTTTGTATGCAAACCAATACAAAATTTTAAAAAGAAAGCACCACACACTTTAAAATCAGGAATGACGTCCATCAGTGATGAATCCTTTCTCCATATTTATTCCTTTTGTATCCTGAATAATCATTCGAGAAGATGGACTCTATGAAGAAGAATTGGCATCAGGATTGAAGAAAGACTTTTCAATAACTTGCATTTTACAGATGACACAACCTTGCCTGCTGAAAATGAGGAGGACTTAAAATGTTGGCTACAGAGAATCAAAGACTACGGCCTTCAATTTGAGTTACATCTTAACATCAAGAAAACTTTTATTTAAAAAAAAAAAAGATATATTGGAAACATGCCTACGTGATATATCAGTTAATGTGTGACAGAACTGACATTAACCTCTTTTTCTTTTAAGAGCCTAGGTGTACATCAGGGCTCTATTCTTTTGCCATATCTGTTCAATCTGTATGCAGCGCAAATCATTCAAGAGATCAAACTTTATGAAGAAGAACATGGCATCAGAGTTGGAGGAAGACTCATCCACAATATACTGTAAACAGATGACAGAACTTTGCTTCCCAAAAGGGAGGAGTGCTTGAGCCACTTATTGAGGAAGGTCAAAGACTACAACCTTCAATATGGATTACATCTCTAGATTAAGAAGACAAAAAATTCTCACTACTGGACCAATAGGCAACATCATGATAGACAGAAAATTGAAGTTGTTAATGATTTAATTTCCTTGGATCCACAGTCAACACTTGTTGGAGTAAAGAAACCAAAAGATGTGTTGCAATGAGAAGTCAACCATCAGGGATCTCGCCAAGATACTGAGGAGAACTAATGTCAGTTTAAAGACTAAGGTGTATCTGATTCAAACCATGGTCTTTTCAATTATTTCCTATACATCTAAAAATTGGACACTGACTAAGGAAAACAGAAGATTTTATGCCTTCAAAGCTGTAGCATTGGAAAAGAGTACTGAATATCCTATGAATTGCCAAAAATCAAACAAGTATGTCTTGGGGAAAAGTCCAGCCAAGGTATTCCTTGAAGAAAAGGATGATAAAACTCCATGTCATATATTGCTGGGACAAGTCAGTCTGTGAGAAAGGACATCATTCCTCCTTGTAAAGCCTAGCCCCTCAAATTATCTGTTCTGCATATAAACTGTAAAAAGTATGGAGACATCATTCTTGGAAGGGTGGAAAGTCATTGAAAGAAAGACTCTCAACAGGATGGTCTGACACAATGGCTAAAGCAAAGGGCTCGAGTATATTAGGGATGATGAAAATGGTGCAGGACAGGGCCGAGTTCTAATTTGCTGTTCATAATGTCTCTATGGTAAACCTGACAGCATTTAACTACAATGACATGATGATTAGGGTCATGTGTTACCTGTGTCTGTGAGTCTTTGGTTTGGCAGTTGTGATATGGTCATTCTTTTAATGAGACGTAATGTAATGTAATGTAATGTAATGTAATGTAATGTAATGTAATGTAATGTAATGTAATGTAATGTAATGTAATGTAAAGTGATGTAATGTAATGTAAAGTGATGTAATGTAATGTAATGTGATGTAATGTAATGTAATGTAATGTAATGTAATGTAATGTAATGTAATGTAATGTAATGTAATGTAATGTAATGTAATGGTGAGAAGCTGTGCTGCGATCCCAAAGGCATGTGGTTTGAATTCACCAGATGTTCTGAAGAAGAATTTCCTCCCACGTGATTAACTGTCTCTGAAAGCCCATTGGAGGGTCAGGTATGAGTTGGTTCCAACTCAATGTGACACAACAGCAACAATCATTCTTTTGATGGAATTTGCTGAGTGGCCAATCAGTTGAAAGATAATTTCAATAGGGGGTATGATTTACACTGAGTAAAGAAGAAAACCTGGTGGAGTTGGCTTGCTTTTTGCATAGTCTCCATTGTGCATCTAGTTCCTTAACCCTTCTGTTCCTTGGGCCTGCCTTATCTGCTGAGCTTGAATTTATCAGCTTTCACAGCTGCCTGCCATAGACCTGGGATTTACTTGGTCTCTGCAGGTATAGGAGTCAATTCCTTTACCCTGAGTGAGGTTTCCCTTTGTGGTACTTAGGGTCACTCTGAATTGAAATAAACTCCATGACACTTTAGCAACAGCATTTTTATTTTTTTAAATTTTGCTCTTCTGGAGAATCACTGAGAGTTTGGTACTGAGAGTGTGCTTCTTGTTGTTGTTGAATATTGTAGAGTTGGAACTGGCCCATAGCTGACCCTCCAGCAGGTTTTTCAGAGGCAGTTAATCACACTGGAGGAGATTGCCTAGTGTGCTAGAAAAAGCAGAATAGTAAAGATAAATGTTTAAATTAGTTCTCAAGCCCGACTAGTTTTAATGGTGCTGATGGCTCTACCTCCTTTAGTAAAAAGGACTCAGCTAATCCATGACATGAGGGAGCAATACTGATATCCAAGACATCACCACCAATAAGCTCAAGTATTAGTGAAAAGTGAGACTCTGAGTGATTCTGTGAGTGTCATTTTTCACAGGATTGACAGGAGAAGTTTAGGAAAGCTGATTGGTTAGTAGTGCTTATGCTAGACAAAGCGATGAAAGAAGAGATGAACTCCAGGCTTCTGAGTCACAACTCAAGTGACACCACAAGTACCTCAAAGTTCCCAATTGTGTCCTTTTTCTTTTTTTACAAAGAATGCTAAGTTTTTTTTTATTTTATATGTATTTGCATATTACAGACCACCTCTTCTAAAGCCCATTATATATGTCCTTGGTGGTCAGTGCTATGTTCCGTGACTAGCTTTTCCAACTGATGCAATCTCTCTTCTGGGGGGCATGAGGAGCTCCTTTCTCACTTCTCTACTCCAGTGCAGCCTGGGGGACAGCTCCCTCCAGTGTGTCTTGAAAGAAAGCTCTATTTCCTGCTGAGCTGATAATGCTGAAGGCCAAAAGCAAAATCTTGTTGTAAAAGTAGTTGAATTACAAAGACAACTGCAAAGACAACCTCAAATGATGTCTGAAGTTGGAATGAGGGCATGGATCAGGAACTTGGGATGGGGGTATGGGAGCAGAAAGATAACCAGGAAGTTGTGGACCCTGAGCTTCTCAATTCTTCTAATACGTATTGAACCAATCCTACCAACGGAACTAGCTCTCCTCTCCATTTGATAAGATTGTTGTTGTTACCTGTCCTCAAGTGGAGCAAAACCCATAGTGAGACAACGAACAACAGATCTGAACCCTGACGTGTCCTGTGCCATCTTGCAATCTCTGACACTCTCAAGCCCATTGCTGCAGTCATTGTGTCAATCTATCTCTTTGAGAGTCTTCCTCTTCTTCGCTGTCTCTCCACTTTTCCAAGCATCATTTCCTTCTCCAAAGATTAGCCTCTCTTAGAAACATGTCCAAAATTTGTGAGATGAAGCTGTGCTATTTTTATCTCCAAGGAGCATTCTGGCTCTACCTTCTCCAGGACATATCTAGCTTGTTCTTTTGGCAGTCCATGATATTTAGTATTCTTCTCCAAAACCACAGCTCAAAGGCATTAATTCTTCTGTCATCCTTCCTCATTGTCCAGCTCTTAGACAAAAATTACTAAAAAGACCATGATCTGAATCAGGTACACCTTGGCCCTCAAACTGACATCATTGCTCCTCAATAATTTGGACAAAGTACCTGACTGCAGACTTTCCAGTGCAATACATCTCTTCATCTCCTAACTGTTTGTACCAAGAGTGTTGGTTGTGGATCCAAGTAAGATGAAGTTGTGGACAGTTTCAATCTTTTCTCCATCTATCATGATGTTGCCTATAGGTTGAATGTCTCCACCAACTATTCAGATGAACTCCAATGGCAAAGAAGTACTCTTAAGGCCCTGAGGAAACTTAACAAGATCTCTAATCTCAACTATCTGACTTCAACTAGCTTTGTTAATAGTATAAGAAATGACCCAACATAGAGTAGCCAAAGCATAGGAAAGAGATGTCGAAGTAAAAGGACTGGACAGAGTTTTCAAAGGAGACCTCAAGAAGACAAAGTAAATTATTATAACGGAATGTGCAAAGAGCTGGAATCAGGAAAACAAAACCATGTATGGTATTTCTCAAGCTGAGAGAACTGAAAAACAATTTCTAGCCTTGAGTTGCTATATATACTAAAATATACTATGTGCAATATCTTGAATAATATGAGAAGCATCAAAAGAAAATGGAAGGAATTTGGGTCACTGTATTAAAAAAATGGCTAACAGTGAAATATTTTAGGAAGTAGTGTATGATCAGGAGTCAATGGTAATGAAGTTCAAACTGTATTGTAGGCATTGGCAAAAAACAATGCCTCAGGAATTGATGGAATACCAACTGATATATTTCAACTAACAAATTCAGCCCTACATGTGGTCATCAGTCTGTGCCAAGAAATTTGGAGGACTCCTATTTGGCCTAATGACTGCAAGAGATTAACATTATTTTTTCTGATTCTCAAGAAAAGTGATCCAAAAAATGTTGAAATTATCACACAATATCATTAATATTATATGCAAACAAAATATCATTAACAATCATCCAAAAACATATAGAAAAGTACATGGACTGAGAACGGCCAGAAGTTCAAGCTGGTTTAGAAGAGGCCATGGCATCAGAGTTATCACTGCTGATGTCAGATGGGCCTTGGCTGGCAGCAGAGACTATCAGAAGAATGTCTATTTGTGTATTATTGACTATATAAAGACATTTGACTGTGTGGATCATAAAAAACTATAGATAACACTGAGAAGAATGAGAATCCCAGAATCCAATTCTTAATCATGCCTATATGAAATTTAGACCTAGCACAAAAAGATGTTGTCCAAACACAAGGGAATGTAGCATAGTTTAAAATAAAAAAAATAAAATAAAATTGTGCCTTAGGGCTGTATCCTTCCTCCACATCTATTCAATCTATATGCCAAACAAATCATTTGAGAAGCTGGACTCTGTGAAGAAGAATGTGTCATCAGCATCGAAGGAAGAATAATCAACAACCTGTCTTCTGCAAATGACATAGCATTTCTTGTGGAAAACAAGGAAGACTTGAATCAGTTCCAACAGAAGGTCAAAGACTAACAGCCTAAAGTCTTTTTGAGGCATAATATAGATTACACCTCAACATCAAGACTTCAAAAATCCTCACCACTGGGCTAATAGGCAAAAATCATGATGGATGGATAAAAGATTCAAATTGTCAACATCTTCATCTCACTTGGATCCACAGTCAACATCCTTGGTGTCAGCAGTCATGAGATCAGGAGACATATTGCTTTGAGAAAGTCTTCACCTCTCTAGATTACTGAGGAGAAATGATGTTAGTTTGGGTGCCATGGTATTTTCAGTCACTTGCTATACATCTGAGTGCTACACAGTGACTAAGAAGAAGAATCGATGCCTTTGAGTTGCAGTGTCAGAGAAGAGTACTGAATATTCCATGGACTGACAAAAGAACAGATAGGTCTTGGAGAAGGTATATCCAGACAGCTTCTTGAAGGCAAGGATGGCGAATCTTCATCTCACATCCTTTGGATGTGTTGCTAGAAAGGAAATATTCCATGGAAAGGGACATCATGCTAGGAAAGGTAGAAGGTCAGCAAAGGAGAAGACCCTTAATGAGATGGATTGACACAATGACTGCAACAATGGGTTCAAGTATATCTGAGATGATGAAGAAGGTGCAGGTTCAAGATTTGTTGTTCATAGGGTCACTCTGAGTAGGACTCAATTCAATAACACTTAACAACAACTACTTTTACTTAAACAAGAGGATTTACTTTTCTTTAAAAGGGTAGTTCCATATACTATGTGCTTGAACAGATAAACAAATACATTGGAAAGAGAAAGAAGAGAGAGCTTTTCCTTACAGAAAAATCTGAAATAATGCCTGTAGACGTTCCCTTCCAGAAGCCGAGTTCAGCTTGCTCACTCATTTGAAGGGGGCTCAAGGACAACGGATCTTGTTAACTCGATTGAATATAGAAAGAAGGGGGGATGCAAGAAGCTGCACTGCAATCCCAGAGGCGCATGGTTCAAATCCACCAGATGCTCTGCCAAGGAAGGAGGGACAATCTCCTCCTGTACCAGTCAGTTCTGATTTGATGGTACACGCACACAAAAATAATAACATAAAAAAATAAAATTAAAAAAAAAGAAAGAAGGAGGAGAGATAATTTTATAATGGAGAAATGCTTACTAATCGCTCCCTAATCATGGTCAATCATTTATCACTATCAGTGCTACCAGTGATAAATTGTGTAGGCATCTTCATTTTTGGTATTCTTCCTAAAATCCACACAAAACCCATAACTCCAGTCTACTCATGAGAAAAAAAAATCAGACAAATTCAAATTAAGAAGCAGTCTACAAAATAGTTGATATACTACTTAAAACTGTCAAAGTCCTAAGAAACTTGGCCCACATCAGAAAAAACGAAGACAACATGGCTCAATATAGTGTGGATTCTGGAATAGAAAAATGACATTTGTGGGAAGATGTGAAATTCAAATAAGATTTGGTGATTCGTTAGTTGCAGTCTACTAATGTCAACTTTTATTTTTATTTGTATACTTTAACAAATATGTCATGGTAATATGTAAGAAGCTGACTTTAGGGGAAACTTGGTGAGAAGTATACAGAAATTCTTAATATTATCTTTGTAACTTTTATGTAAATACAGACTTGCTCCAAAATAAGTATTTTTTTAAAAATACTTGTTTTTGTTTTAATAGGGACTCTACTTGTAGATAGCAGAGATAAGCTTTCAACAATAGTTCTTATTACATGCCATCAAGTTGACTGTGACTCATAATGACCCTATGCACAACAGCTCTGAACCCTGCCCTATACTGAGCCAATCTCACTGTCTCACGCACACCTACCCCCATTACCCTAGTTACTGAATTAATCCATCTCACAGATTTTTATTGCTTGGTTATGGCTCTAACAAGTTTCTTATTCCAATCACTACTAAGCTGAAGAGGAGATGGTGTGGTGTCCACTCAGAAGTTGGCTTCAGGAGGCAGGGAAGTCTGAGATTGGATGCTATGACTACAATACAGCACAAGTGTCTAGCATCCCAAGGAAGATGAGAAGAGAAAAGAATGTGAAGATCACCAGGTATACAGAGGACAATAGTGTGACCCTGCTGTCTATCTTCTGCTGAAATACATTCTTAGTATTTCTTTGAATCATGAACCAGGGCTGTTTCCATGGTTACAAAGACTAATTCACTAAGGACACAGTGAATATCTCATTTCAGGGCTTGTACTAACAAATACCAAGCATTTGTGTGAATATGTCCACATCTTTGTTATATATTTGAAATAACCTTGACAGACTACAGCTCTTAACCAATTTGCAATATGCTAGGGGGGTTTCCTCACTTAATCAGTCACAAGCATTTATCTAATCTAGAAAATATCCTTCTACAAATATAACCTTCTCAAAATGGCTAATTACGGGACACATATTAATGGAATACTCTATTTTTTTACAAGAATGAGGTCATATATATGCGTGTTTAAGTTGTTATATGTGACAAGTTGCTATTGAGTCAACTCTGACTCAGGGCAATCCCACGTGTAAAGAGTAGCACTGATCCCAGGGATTTAAGGCTCTGACCTAGGTGAAACCGGTCATCAGACCTATCTTTAGACATGCTCCTTTCAGTTAATAGTTTAAAATGTAACCATTTGGGCCATTCAGGAACTGTGTGTATGTGTGTGTATTTGTTTACATACATTAATACCACTGCTGGCACACACACACACACACACACACACACACACACACACACCCCAAAACTGTAGAGCCAATTCCAATCCTAGTGACACTCCCTTGGATTTATGAGGTTGTAAATCTTAGAGGAGGCGGCTCATCATCCTCTGTTGGATCTGCTGGTGGATTTGAACTGCAGGAGATAGAAGGCCCTTTAATTAGCAGTTGTTGTTGTCTTTGTTGTTGTTATGTGCTGCTGAGTCATTTGCAACTTGTAGCCACCCCATGCCCTGAAAGCCGCTCTATCCTTTGCCAACTTTACTGTCTCTCATGCACCTACCCTTATTATTCCAGTCACTGAATCAATCCAGCTCATCAATGGTCTTCCTCTCTTTCTCTGCCCCTCCACAATTCCATAATATCCCTCTCCAAGGACTGGTCCCTCCTTACAACATGCTCAAAGTATGTCAGATGAAGCCTCAGAATGCTTGCCTCCAAGGAGCAGCTGGGTTTCACACTTTCTAGGATGAATCTGTTTGTTCTCCTGGCAGTCCATGGTATATTCAACACCATTCTTCAATACCACATCTCAAAGGCATCAATTCTTTTTCTATCATCCCTAGTCATTGTCCGGATCTCTGATGCATAGCAAGCAATTGCAAAGACTATAGCCTCGATCAGGTGTATCTTAGTCTCCAGACTGACATCATTGCTCTTCAGTACTCTGGAGACATTCTTGAAAGCAGACTTTTCCAATGCAATTTGTCTTTTGAATTCCTCACTGCAGGTACCAAAAGTGTTGATTGTGGAGCCAAGCAAACTAAAGATTTTAGCAATCTCAATCTAGTCACCATCTATCATAATGCTACCAATTAGCCCATTGGTGAGAATTTTTGTTTTCTTGATGTTGAGCTTTGATCCATATTGAAGGCTGCAGTCCTTGGACTTCTGCAGTATGCACTCCATGTCCTTCCCAGTTTCAGAAAATAGTGTTGTGTCATCTGCATAACTCAGGTTGTTGATGAATTTTCCTCCAATCCTGATGCCACATTTCTCCTCATAGTGCTCTGCCTCCTGGATGATCAGTTCTGCATATAAATTGAAAAGGTATGGAGATAGGACACATCCCTGGCATAAACACTTCCTGATTTTGAACCATGCAGTGTTTCCTTGCTCTGTTCTGATGACTGCCTCCTGGTCCACATATAGGTTTCATACACACATAGTCAAATGTTCTGGGATTCCCATTCTTCTCAGAGTCAGCCAGTTTTTTCTGATTCACTCAGTCAAACGCCATTGTATAGTTAATGAAACATTAACATTCCTCTGATACTATGTGCTTTCAGCCGAGATCCACCTAACATTTGCTATCATATCTCTAGTATCAAGGCCTCTTCTTTACCCAGCCTGCACATCTGGCAGTTCTCTGTTGATGTGCTGCATTAGTTGTTTTTTGATGACTTTTGGCAGAATCTTGCTTGCATGTGATATTAATGGTATTATTCAATAATTTCTGTGCTCTGTCAGGTCATATTTCTTTGGAATGGGAACAAATATAGATCTCTTACAGTCAGTTGGCCAGGTGGTTGTCCTCCAGATTTCTCGGCACAACTTGCTGAGTGCATCCAAGGTAGTGTCTGTAGAACTATGTCAATTGGTATGCCATTACGGACTACACAGAGTACTGCAGTGCTAGCAAAAGGTTGGCACTTCAGGCATACCAGTTGTTATGCAGGCAGTTTGCTCCTAAAGATTACACCCAATTGTGAGCACGCATTCCACACCAAACCAAAACCAGAAAACATCTTTGTAGGATCCTGCTGCTTGATATGGATGATATTGCTTGATAATTTCTACACTCTGTCGGGTCACCTTTTTTTGGAATGGGAATAAATACAGATCTCTTTCAGCCAGTTGGTCAGGTCGTTGTCCTCCAGATTTCTTGGCACAACCTGGTGAACACATTCAGGGCAGCATCTGTTTGTTGAAATATATCAATTGGTATACCTTCAATTCCTGGGGCTTTATTTTTTCCATTTGCTTCAGAGCAGTCTGAACTTCCTCTTTCATCACCTTTGCCTCTTGATCATTTGTTGTTTCTTGAAATTCTTCTATGACAGCCATTTCTTTTTTTGGGTCACTGACTCTCTATACTCCTTCCATCTCCTTTTAATACTTCCTGAATCATTCAATATTCTGCCCATAGCATCCTTAAGTATTGCTAATTGAGGCTTGGTTCCTTTAAGTTCTTTAATTCCTTAAGAAATGCCCAGCAAGTTGGGCCCTTTTAATTTTCAGACTCCAGCTCTTTGCACATTTCACTATAATACTTTGTTTTCCTGTGCTGCCCTTTGAAACCTTCTGTTTAGTTCCTTAACTTCTTGATTCCTTCCCTTTGCTTTGGCTTCTTGGCACTCCAGTGCAGTATTCTTCTGACATCCATTTTGGTCTTTTCTTCTTCTTTCTTTTTGTAATGACATTTTTCATTCTTCCTGGATGATATTCTTTATATCCTTCCACAGCTCATTTGGTCTTTGTTCATTAGTGTTCAAGGACCCAAACCTGTTCCTGAGTTGGTTTTTAAATTCAGATGGGACAGACCTAAGGTCAAATTTTTATTCCTGAAGGTTTGATTTTCTTCAGTTTTAATTTGAACTTGCACTTGAGTAGTTGATGGTTTGTTCCACAATTTGCACCTGACCTACTTTTCACTGCTCATCTTGAACTTCTCCATCAACTCCTTTCACAGATGTAGTCAATCTGATTCTTGTGCTTGCCATCGGGTGAAATCCATGTGCATAACCTTTGCTTATGTTTCTTATAAAAGCTAATTGCTATGAATAAATCATTGTTTGTGCAGAATTGTGTACAAATAATTACTAGATATTTTAGGTCTTGAAAGTGTGTAATCTTCCCTGAGGCAAATTACTATATACTAAATATACTAAAATGTCTGGTGGATCTTGGATGAAGGCAAAGAGTACCAGAGGAATCTCTATCTGTGTTTTATTGACTATGCAAAGGCATTTGACTGTGTGGATCACAACAAACTGGCTGACTTTAAGAAGAATGGGAATCCCAGAACACTTGATCGTTCTAATGCAAAACTTATACTTGGACCAGAAGGCAGTTGTCAGAACAGAGCAAGGAAACACTTCATAGTTCAAAATTGGGAGAGGTGTGCTTAAAGGATATGTCCTATCTCCATATCTTTTCAGTCTATATACAGAACAGATTATTTGGGAGGCTGGGCTCTATGAGAAGTGTGGCATTAGGATTGGAGGTAAACTCATCAATAATCTGTCTTATGCAGATGACACAACCCTGCTTGCTGAAACTGAGAAGGACCTGAAGTGCTTTCTGCAGAAGTCAAGGATTGCAGCCTTCAGTATGGATCGAACCTCAACATCAATAAAACAAACATTATCACCACTGGACCAATTGGCAGCATCATGATAGATGGGGAAGAGATTGAGATTGTTGACAGCTTCAGTTTGCTTGGCTCCACAATCAATACTCTTGGTACCAGCAGCCAGGAAATTAGAAGATAAATTGCATTGGGAGAGTCAACTGTCAGAGACCTTTCCAGGATACTAAAGAGCAACGACGTCTGTCTGGAGACTAAGGTGCACCTGATACAGGCCATGGTCTTTGCAATTACTTGCTATGCATCAGAAAGCTGGTCAATGACTAGGGATGATAGAAGGAGAGTTGAGGCCTTTGAGCTTTGGTGCTGGAGAAGAGTATTGAATATACCATGGACTGCTAGAACAAACAGTTCAACCTGGAGAAGGTGAAACCAAGCTGTTCCTTGGAGGCAAGGGTTCTGAAGCTTCATCTGACATACTTTGGACATGTTGCAAGGTGGGACCAGTCTTTGGAGAGGGACGTCATGCTTGGGAGGGTGGAGGGACAGAGCATGAGAGGAAGACCCTCAATGAGATGGATTGATTCTGTCACTGGGGTAATTGGGATAAGTGTGTCAGAGACAATAGGGTTGGCAAGAGGTAGGGTTTAGGGCTTTGTACATATGTGTTGCAAGCAACTCCACAACACATAACAATATCATAACAAATATACTAAAAGAAAATATTTGTCCTAGAGAAATGCTTGTTGAAAACAGTAGAATAGAGAGCCTGAGGCTTAGCCTGGGAGGAGGTTCAAGCCCCACCCAACACTCTGTGGAGATTTACATCTGAATACTTCTCTTTGTAGTTTTGTGTACATTTGGAAGAAAAAGAAAAAGACTTTGACCTTTTAAAAGGAACATACTTATTCTGGTACTTAAGGCAGGGTAATATTCCTTTCTACAATTTTAAGTTAAGGGGAGCTGGTGAGTATGCTCACTCGTGGTGACCACCTGGATTGACCAGAGTGGGATTACGAAACATGCACGAACATGGAAACAGCCCAAGCATCCAACCAAAATCGAATGGACTGAGAAACTATGGTATATTCAGACAAAGGAATACTATGAAGCACACAGGAGCAATGTTTTTGGAAATTACTACTTAATATGGGGAGGACTGGAGAATATTATGCTGTGTGAACTAACTCAGTCCCTATAAGGTCAAATAGCATTTACAAATAAAAGCATTATTGTACCTGTACCAGTCAGATCTGATTTCACGGTACACATACAAAATATAATAAAATTTTTAAAAATTAATAAAGACTTAAGATGTGCCTGATCCTACGCACGATAATCTCAGGTCCTTCATGTGCCTGTGAAAGATGGACAATAAATAAGGGAGGTAAAAGAAAAACAAACCCATTATTGTAAAATATGAGGATCTGGGGCTGGGGGGGGAAGGTGGAAACAGAGGGGTAAGTCTGGGTGGGTGGAGGTGTTAATCATAGAGTCGCAAAACTTTATTGGGTGTTGCAAAATTGTATTAGGGGGAGGGTGAAGCAAATGGGAAAGATCCGGTGTGAAAAACAATGTATTCAAACTTTGTAAATAAACCAGTATAAATTTTTTTAAAAAATATTTTTAAAAGAGGAACCATGCACCAATGAAGAGAAAGACTAAGTTTGGACATATTCCATTAGCATTACTGTTCTAGCTTGCACATGCATGAATGCTAAAGGGTTGCTGACTTTGAGAGGAAGGTAGTCATGTGGACCCCCACCTTGTTGACTTGGCCCTATGTGGGGTTAAGACTGAGTGAAAGGATCAGCCAGTCTGGAACACAGGAACAGTGTGGACTCCTGCATTTGCAGCTGATGCACATTTGGACCTAACCTTGGATGGCATGAGATGAGTTGAACAGAACCCAAGAAGATGTTCCATGCTGTAAGCTAGTGTTGATCTCTGTAATGTGATGGTTTGCTTTTGACTGGACTTTGCTTATACATGCAGATGCTAAAAGTTTTAACTAGAAAAGAAGGTTTTTCAGAGAAAGGAACATGCTTGATTCTTCAAGAGTACTGGCATGATGGAGATGGGCAAATTAGAAAGCAGCTATCTAAAATGGAAGAGACTAAAGCCTGAGGAATGAAGTTGCCTATTACACACTTACACTAATATAGCTATTGTATATTGTATGGGAAATGTGGCTTTCATATGTGGATGTTAATGGCTAGAGAAGCCAGAGAGTGGCCTATGGAGTTTATCTTTCAGATTGACTTCTCCGTTGTTGTTATGTGCTGTCAAGTCACCTGTGACCCATAGCGACCCTATGTTCAGCAGTTCTGAACTCTGCCCTGTCCTGAGCCAGTCACACAGACTCTGACACACCAACTCCCATTGCTCCAGTTACTGTATCATTCCATCTCATCCAGGATCTTTCTCCCCTTCACTGTTCTTCCACTCTTCTAACATGATGTCCTTCTCCAAGGACAGGTTTCTCCTGGCCACATGCCCAAAGTATGTGATAAGAAGCTTCAAATCCTAGCCTCCAAGGAGAAACTTGGTTTCACCCTCTCCACACCTATTTGTGTTCTTGGTAGCCCATGGTATAATCTCTTCTCCAACACCACAACTCTAAGGCATCGATTCTTCTTCTCTCATCCTTAGTCATTGTCCAGCTCTCTGAAGCATAACAAGTAATTGCAAAGACCTTTTCCTGGATTAGGTGCACCTTAGTTTCTAGACAGACATTGGTGCTTTTCAGCACTCTGGAAAGGTGCCGGACAGCAGATATTCCCAATGCAATATGTCTTTTGAGTCCCTGGCTGCTTGTACAAGAGTGTTGATTGTGGAGCTGAGCAAGCTGTAATTGTTAACCATCTGAATCTCTTCTCCATGGTGCTGCCAATTAGCCCAGTGTTGAGAATCTTTGTCTTGATGTTGAGCTTTAATCCATATAGAAGACTACAATCCTTGACCTTCTGCAGCAAGTGCTTCAGGTCTTCTTCAGTTTCAGCGAGAAAGTGTGTGTCATCTGCATATTGCAGGTTGTTCCTCCAATCTTAATGCCACATTCCTCTTCATAAAGCCCTGCTTCTCAAATGATCTGTTCTGCATATAAATTGAAAAGGTATCGATACAGGATGGATCCCTGATGCACTCTTTTCCTGATTTTGAACCATGCAGTGTTTTCCTGCTGTTCTGAGAACTGCTTCTTGATCCAAGTATAGGTTTTACATAAGTACAATCAAGTGTTCTGGGATTTCCATTTTGCTCAAGATCAACCACAATTTGTTGTGATCTACACAGTCAAATGCCTTTGCCTAGTCAATAAAATACACATAGACATTCCTCTGGTACTGTGCTTTCTGCCAAGATCCACCTGACATTGGTAATAATATCTCTTATACCATGACCTCTTTGAAAATCAGCTTGATTTCTGTTAGTTTTCTGTCGAAGTACTGTTCCAATTGTTTCGGGATAATTTTCAGCAGGATTTTGCTAGTGTGTGATATTAATGATACTATTTGATAATTTCCACACTCTGTTGGGTCACCTCATTTTTTTTTCTTTTTGAATGGGAATAAATATGGATCTCTTCCAGTCAGTTAGCCAAGTAGTTGTCCAGATTTCTTGGCACAACCTGATGAGCACATCCAGGGCAGCATCTGTTTGTTGAAATAGGTCAACTAGTATTCCATCAATTCCTGGAGCTTTATTTTTTGCCAAGTCCTTCAGAACACCCTGCACTTCCTCCTTCATCACCAGGGCCTCCTGATAATATGTTGTTTCATGAAATTCTTCTGTCAGCCACTTCTTTTTGATACAATGACTCTGTATATTCCTTCTATCTTCTTTTAATGCTTGCCGAATCATATTCTGCCCATAGCATCCTTAAACATTTCAACTCTTAGCTTGAATTTATTCTTTAGTTCCTTGAGCTTAAGAAATGCAGAGCAAGTTTGGCCCTTTTGATTTTCCAACTCCAGATCCTTGAACATTACATTATAATACTTTGCTTTGTCTTTCCAAGCTGACCTTTGAAGTCTCCTATACAACTCCTTGTTTTGTTCATGTCTTCCCTTTGCTTTGACTTCTCAGTGCCCTACTGCAATATTCAGTCTCTTCTGACATCCATTTTGGTCTTGTCTTCTTCCTTTTTTTGTAATAACTTTTTTAATTCTTCATGAATGATATTCTTGATATCTTCCCACAGCTCATCTGGACTTCGTTAATTAGTGTTCAAGGCCTCAAACGTATTCTTGAGTTGATTTTTAAATCCAGGAGGGATAGCCTCAAGATCAAATTTTGATTCCTGTGGATATGATTTAACTTTCTTTAGCTTTAATTTGAACTTGCATATAAGTAGTTGATGGTTTGTTCCACAATCCACAATCCTCACCTGACCTAGTTTTTACTGCTGGTACTAGTACTTCTCCAATGATTTCTTCCACCAATATAATCATTCCTGGGCATCCCATCAGGTGATATCCACATGTAAAGCCTTTGTTTATGTTTCTTAGAAAAAGTATTTGCTATGAATAAATCATTGATTGTACAGAATTCTATTATTCTATCCCCAGCCTCATTTCTGTCTCCAAACCTACTGATCCTTCTTCCAGGTTCCAAACTTTAGCATTCCAGGCATCCATTATTATTAATGCATCTTGGTTACATGTTTGATAGATTTCTGACCACAACAATTGGTAGAAGTCATCTATTTCTGACTTCTCTAGGCCTTATTTAATGTTACTATACAGATGGGCAGGACTATGTGAACGGGGTGTGTTAGCCTATCCACAAGGGGGTTGACTGTCTAACATTCCACAAAGGAGACTAGCCAGTCTCAACAATCTACAAGGAGACTGGCTACTCTCACCAATAAATTGAGGAGCTATAGTATGCAGAGCAGATTATCCGAGAGGCTGGGCTCTATGAGGAGAAGTGTGGCATTAGGATTGGTGGAAGATCTATCAACAGTCTGCGTTATGCAGATGACACAACCCTGCTTGCCGAAACTGAGGAGGACCTCATGCACTTGCTGCGAAGGGTCAAGGACTGCAGCCTTCAGTATGGACTGAGGCTCAATGTCAAGAAGACAAAGATTCTCACCACTGAAACAATTGGTAGCATCAGGATGGATGGCGAAGAGATTGAGATTGTTCACAGCTTCAGTTTGCTCGGCTCCACGGTCTTGGCACCAGCAGCCAGGAAATCAAAAAACGTATTGCGATGGGAAAGTCTGCTGTTAGGGACCTCTCTAAAGTACTCAGCAGCAACGGTGTCTCTCTGGAGACTAAGGTGCATCTGATATAGGCCATGGTTTTTGCAATCACTTGTTATGCATCAGAGAGTTGGACAATGACTAGGGAGGATAGAAGGAGAATTGACGCCTTTGAGCTGTGGTGCTGGAGAAGAGTATTGAATGTACTGTGGACTGCCAGGAAAACAAATAGATTCATCCTAGAGAGGGTTAAACCAGGCTACTCCTTGGAGGAAAGGATTCTGGGGCTTCGTCTGACATACTTTGGACATGTTGTAAGGAGAGACAGGTCCTTGAAGAGGAGCATCATGCTTGGGAGGGTGGAGGGACAGCGCAGGAGGGGAAGACTCTCTATGAGGTGGATTGATTCAGTGACTGGGGTAATCGGGATGGGTGTGCCAGAGGCAATGCGGTTGGCACAGGATAGAGCAGGGTTTAGGGCTGTTGTACATAGGGTCGCTATGAGTCGCAAACGACTTGACGGCACATAACAACAACAACATAGGTGCAGAAACAGAATATTCTCCCACAATAAGAGATACTTCTTCTTGCAGCCAGAGAAGAGAGGCCTCCCCCAATTCGGTGAAATGTAGAATATGCTTTGGGACAGCAGTAGCAACAATTGCTGAACTGGAGAATTGATGTGAGATGAGACTTTGGGGGCTGGGAAAGCCAATACTGTCAGGACTGAGAACTTGGGAACACCATGATTCTTGAGGGTGAGGTGCCTGCCTGCACATTTTAGGAGCTGTCTTTGCTATATTCTGTATTATAATCTTTTGACTTCTCCAATATAGTTCTGTGTAGTCTGTGAGCACATTGGATTTTGGACCCGCCAAAGCAGTAAGCTTTGTGTTGAGGTAAGCAGAAGGAGGACTGGGAAAGTGAGGGACATGTCTAACCTGGTTTTTCTCATGTCTGTTTTTGTGTTACTAATGCTGTGGAGAGGGATAATTTCCCTCTGTGAAGTTGATAAAGGTCAGGTATGGTGTTCCCCATGTTGTGCTTGCTCTTTTTACAACCTAACTTTCATAGTGTCAAATTCCCTCAGGTTTTCAACTGCATTGGTCATTACTGCATCCTTTAACCAACCAATACACACATTTGAATTGAAAATATATATGAATTGAGTTAATAAGGCCTGAAAAAGAAAATTATTATCAATTGCTTTCAAGGAAGGAACAGAGTGACCAAATGATAGAGTTTCAGAAAGTCTTATTTTTGCAAATAGTCCTTTCCTCCCCTTCCAGCTAAGAGCTTCAGGAACCTTAGACAGTCAGCTATGAATTATTTCTAACTTAAAGACAATAAAAGCCAGGAAAAAGAGAGCCCTTTGTATGATTTTGAATTTTGTAACATATTAACAAATTATTTTAAACAATTAATTTTTTGAAATCACAGCATAGTTAAGCTTCCTTAGCCTGTAGCTGAGGTTGTTTCCAATTATTACCACTGTTATTATGCTGTATGTAAGTGTTTTACTTGAATGCACATTTAAGTAGTGAAATCCTTGTTTACAGAGACACTAAATTCTTTCAAATAAATTCAAATATATCTAAGGGTGGGAACAGTTTTAAGGATTTTTCTTAAGTTCAGTAAATACAATTTTTAAATGAACTTAAATTCCCACCATCACATTTCCCAAATTATCTCCTTATATGCTCACTAGCAATAAATAGCAAGGATTTTTCCTTTTCATTTTTATAGAATAAAACCACAATGGTGTATATTTCTCTTTTTTGTTTTCTAAGAAGCACAAAAGATAAGCTTTATAAGTCATTGCATACCTGAGTATATCTTCACAGTCTTGTCAGTTACTGATTTTGAAGCACAGAATAATTTTCTGTCAAATTTGAACACAGGACTCTATTGCCTTCTTAGTACTTATATTGATATTTCTGATGTAAGTCTGACATACCAAGTTTGGACCTCTTGTAAGTTAGTGGATTTCTTTTTATATTTTCTGGAGTTTAAACTTCAAATTAGATGAACTTTGCTAGATTATGCAATGTAATAACCTCAATATATTCATTGGTATAGTTGTTGTAATGTATTACCAAGTCAGAACCAACCCATAGCTGGTCACCTAGCAGGTTTTCAGATACTGAATTACAAAGGAGGAAATTGCCCATCTTTCTTCCCCATAGCAACTGGTGAATTTGAACCATATGCCTTCAGGTTGAAAACTAAGCTCCTTAACATTGTTGTTGTTGTTGTTGATTGTCATTGAGTTGAGCATGACTCATAGAGATCCTGTGAACAAAAGACCTGAAGCCTTTCTATAACTATGGTCATTTTTCAAAGCTCGTAGGGTTTCCAGAGGCATGTGGTTTAGGAAGTGGATGCCATTCCTGCTTCCAAAGCTTCCCACAAGGCTCCCTCAAAATCTTAGTAGTTTACTACAAATATTTATCTCCCGCTCATGATGCGAGTCAGTGACTGTGGTTTAGCTGCTACACTTCTGCCCTAGGCTGTGATTCTAAATCATGTCCACGCATCTTCTCTTTAACACAACCCAAGCTAAAGGAGCAGCTTCTGTATGAGAAATGCTCTTCTATAGCAAAGGGCACAGAAACAAAACCCAAATTCAGCCGTTTGCCATTCACTTGTTTCTAACTCATGGCAATCCCATGTGTGTGAGAGTAGAAACTGGGCACCAAAGGATTTTCACTGACTCTGAGCTCCTAGAAGGAGATCTCCTGGCTTTCCTTCTAAGGTGCCTCAAGGTACATTTGAACCACCAACGTTTCAGTTAGTAGCTCAGCATTTGACTGAGCCACTTAGGGATTCTACAGGAATAAAAGTCCTGGTAAAATGTTATAATGACTTGAGGATCTTCATCCTGGTCTATTTCGCCCATGCAAATTGCTAGGTTAAACCCTAGTAAAGTTTACTTACAGAGAAGGATGACATAGGACCAGGTAGGGTTTCACTATGTGATACTTAGGGATGCTGTAAATGAGAAAGACTTAGAACACCTAAAAAAACTCAGAGAAAGGTACAGTGACTAAGTTATTCTTGTTGTTGTTGTTGTTGTTATGTGCCATCGAGTCTCTTGTGACTTATAGTGACTCTATGTACAACAGCCCTGAACCCTGCTCTATCCTGTGCCAGTCACACTGCCTCTGACACACCCATCCCGATTACCCCAGTTTCCAGTTGTAATTCAGCTTCTACACACACACACACACACACAGAGAGAGAGAGAGAGAGAGAGAGAGAGAGAGAGAGAGAGCTGAAAGGTTGAGTTTTTAATATGAACATTCCTAGACATGAGAGTCATTTGAATTTTACTTCTACTTCACCACAGGGAGCAACTGTCTATCTTGCTGTCTTGTCTCTCCTCCTCCTCCTCTTATCTCTCTTCCTCACCCTCTCACTCTCTTCAGTTCTTGGAATTTTGGGATTGATATCCTAAAATTCCATCAGAAAGTGGGTGACCTGCTAAAAATTAAACATGCTTCCTTTACTTATCTTTTGCTTCTTAACAAACCACAAAAAATTAGTGGTTTAAAACAACCGCTATTTTGTTCTCTCTTGAGTCTGTGGCTCAGCTGGTACTTAGCTGGACAGTTATATCTGCTGGTCTCATTTGGAGTGGTCATGAAGCTGTAGGCAGAAAGTGGTACGAGTCCCAAATCCAGTGTCAGGGGGACTGCACCAGAGCATGGATAACAGGAAACATGCTCTGCTCAGGGCCATCTTTGGAGACAGATACCAAGTGGTTTAATGAAAACAACATTAATAATACTTATACTTTTGTTAAATGTGTTTACAAAGTAGTGGTGAATGTTAATTCACCATCTAACAACATCAAACATTAAGGTATTCACATTAAACTAAATATAGATTATTATTTTGGTTTTGGTTGTTAAGTAAGGATTTTATCATCACTAACACTTACTTCCGCCTTCTCCCCAACCCCCACAAAGAAATACAATGCTGGTTAGTTCCTCTCTAAGGAGTTCTGGCACCATAATTTCCTACATATTTCACTACTAATTGAAAGGTCAGTGGTTCAAATCCACAACTCAGAGGCAACAGATTTTCTTTTCCCGAGTTCCTCTTTAGTGATGTTATGTGATGTCGAATCTTGTATGACCACTTAGCAATGCTGTGAACAACAGATCTACAACCTGTCCTATCCTGCACCATCTTCATCATCTCTGACATACATAAGCCCATTGCTGCCATCACTGTGCCAATCCATCTCATTGAGGATCTTCCTCTCTTTCACTGACCCTCCACCTTTCCAAGCATAAGTTTGAAACCCCTAGTCACTCCATAGGCCAAAGATGAAAATACTATTTCTCTAAAAATTAATTTTAAAGCCCTACAGGAACAGGTGCAATGCCAGTGTGAATTTGTTAATTTGGGTATTAATACTTTTAGTTATTGTTTAGTTGAGGGCCTGAAGCCCCTCTACAACTATCGATAACGTTCATAGAGTTTCCAGAGGCATGCTGTTTAGGAAGTGAATGCCACTCCTGCTTCCAAATCTATCATAGTATATTATTGTTGTTATGTGCCGTTGAGTCACCTGTGATTTATAGTAACCCTATGTACAGCAGCTCTGAAGCCTTCCTTGTCCTGAGCCGTTCTAACTAATTCTGACACACCAGTTGCATCGCCCTAGAAACTATATCAATCCTTCTTATCCGAGGTCTCCCTCTCCTGCGCTATTCATCCAGCCTTCTGGGCATGATGTCTTTATCCAAGAAGCAATCTCTCCTGGCCACATGCCTAAAGTAAGTGAGGCAGAGCTTCAAAATCCTAGCTTCCAAGGAGAGACTTGGTTTCACCCTTTATTCATTTTCTTGGCAGTCCATGGTGTGTTCAAGAATGTTCTCCATGGTATGTTCTCCAGCATCACAACTCGAAGTCATCAATTCTTCTTCTATCATCCTTAGTCCAGCTCTCTGAAGCATAACAAATAATTAAGAAGACCATGGCCTTGATCAGGCATACCTTTGTATCTAGACTGACATTGTTGCTCTTCAGCACTCTGGAGAGGCCCATGACAGCTGATTTTCCCAATGCAATTAGTCTTTTGATTTCCTGACTGCTGGTGTTAAGCCACCAGAGCTCCCTTTTAGTTCTGCATTTTTTTGTTGAGTTTCATTCTATTCATTCGGTCCTTCATTGAGCATGGGGTATTTAAGTTTCCTACTTTTATTGTGTACTTAGCTATTTCTCTCTACAGATCTGTTATAGTTCATTTTATGTATCTCATGGTTCTAGCATTTGGTGCATAGATATTAATTAGGTTTGTCTTGTGGCTCAATTAACCTTCCATCATTATGTAATAACCCCCCTTGTCTCTTTTTTTTAAATAACCCTTCTTGTCTCTCATGATGATTTTACTTTTTTATCAGAAGTCAACTTTCCCAGAAATTAATATTGCTACTCCTCTTTTCAATTGCCATTTGTGTGTGTGTGTGTGTGTGTGTGTGTGTGTGTGTGTGTGTATATATGTAATTTTCCCCTTACCCTTTGATTTTCACTCTATGTTTTCCTGGTGTCTGTGATGTGTCTTTGGTGACAGCATATTGGCAGGTCATGTTTTCTTATCTGCTATGGTTACTTTTTTGAACTGTGCATTTAATTAATTAATATTTAGTGTAATTATCAGTAGGGTATGGTTTTATTGCTGTCATTTTGCTGGTCTCTTTTTGGGGTATTTCTGATTTCTTCGTAGCATCTACTTTTCTGTACTGAGTTAATTTTGCTTATGGATTTTCTTCATTAACTTCATTGCTCCTTACCAAGGTTTCACGCTTCTGATGATTTTGATGAGAAGATTTATTAATTTCTTGGAGGTTACCCTCTATGTTACTGTGGTGTAGAGGTCTGTTGACTCAAATTCAGCTTCTCTAGACTACTGTTCTTTGGCCTTGTGTATTCATAATTTGTTCTGTTAAGATTAGTAGCAGACATCTAGAGAAAGTGTCAAGTTGACATTGTCCCAAACACTTGATTTGCTGTATAATTCCATGACTTCTGACATCAATAGCTCCTTCCTTGTTTAGTTCCCCAGCTACTCTAGGTTTCTTGGGTTTCATGGTTTGCTGGAAGGACTCCTAGAGATCCAGTCACATCTAGAGAATGACACACAATATGCTGGCCAGTTTTGCAGAGACTGATCAGTGTCATTGAAGGTACGTATCTCAAAAAGAGAACTAGCACTGAGATCCCACTAGCTTACATATGACTTTAGTAAGGTGGGACTTGTATCTCATCCTAATCCTCTCTCCTTAGTACAATAAATACTTCAGTACAAAATAAACAGTTAAACATTGCCTAGGAAGGACATTTTGAATGATAAACCTTAGATACCCAGAGACTACCCCCTGACTTTTCTAGCCATGACCCTCACACTAGAAAAATCAGATTTGCCCTTGTAATCATAAGTGCTATATTCATAAAAGCATGTAAACCAGAAACTTCATGCTTTATGCCTTGTGTGTTGTTGCTGTTATGTGCCATCTAGTATTCCACCACTCATAGTGACCCTATATACAATAGCTCTGAACACTACCCTACTCTCACTAACCCCGACACACCTAATCCCATTGCCCCAGTTACTATGTCAAGCCATCTCATCCAGTTCTTCCTCTCCAGTGCTGTCTGTCTCTCCACCCTTACAAGCATGATGTCCTTCTCAAGGACTGGTCTTCCTGGCCATGTGCCTAAAGTATGTGAGATGGAGCTTTAAAATTCTAGCCTTCAAGGAGAAACTTGGTTTCACCCTCTCCAAGACAGACCAATTTATTCTCCTGGTTGTTCATGATATGTTCAATATTCTTCTCCAGCACCACAACTCAAAAGCATCAATTCTTCTGTCATCCTTTGTCACCGTCCAGCTCTATGATGCATAGCTAGTACTTGCAAAGGCTATGGCCTGGATCAGGCACACCTTAGTCTCTAAATTACATCATTGCTCTTTAGCACTTTGAAGTAATCCCTGACAGCAGACTTCCCCAATACAATTAATCTTTTGATTTCCTGACTGCTGGTGCCAAGAGTGTTGATTTTGGAGTTAAGCAAGCTGAAATTGTTAACAATCTCAATCTCTTCTTCATCCGCCTTGGTGCTGCCAATTGGCCCAGTGGTGAGAATCTTTGTCTTCTCCCCTCTCCCCTTTCTTTTTCTTCTTTAGAGAATCTTTTTCTTCTTGATGTTAAGTTTCAATCCATATTGAAGACTGGTCTTTTTCAGCAAATGCTTCAGGTCATCTTCTGTTTGGGCAATCTCCTCCATTTTAAATAGCCAGTTTCTGATTTCCTATTGTTAGCAAACCAGTACTCCGAAGAAACAAGCATGTTCCCTTTTCTGAAGAATCTTCTGTTCCAGTTAGAACATTTAGCATCTGCATCCGTAAGTGAAGTCCAGTCAAGAACATGCAATTAGTTTGCACCAATCAACAAATATTAGAGTATGAAACAACTTATCTTCATCTGCTTTGTTTCTGGTCAATTCATCTCCAATCATCAGTTGCTAGGTTTAGATGGGCATCAGCTACAAACTCAGGTGTCCATACTTCTTCCTGTGTTCCAAGACAAACTGGCTTCATCACTCCGTCTTAGCCCCTATATGGGGCCAAATCAACAAGTTGAGGGTCCTCATAACTCCCTGCTCCTCAAGTAGGCATCAATTTTGCACTTACCCATACATCTACAGATGCTGAGTCAATGGTGCTGATGAAACATGCCAAAAGTCAGCCAGCCTCTTCTTTGCTGAATGCATCCAAATATAAATCTCTTCAGTCAAAAGTCCAAGGTGAATATATGTGTCCATTCAAAGGTGAGTTTCCTCAGAATACTGGGTAAGTTTAATCTTCCTCCAGGCTAAGCCCTATGCCCTCTAGTTCTACTACTTTCAACAAGTATAACTCCAGGGCAAATCTTCTGTTTTTAGTATTTCCAATTACAGTTAGTAGGTTTGCATGATTCCTCTAACTCATCATTATAACATACAGTATTCATTTTTACAATGACCAAATGGCTACTTAGAGGCAAGGATTTTGAAGCTCCACCTCACATACTTTTGGCATCTGGTCAAGAGGGACCAGTGCTTGGAGAAGGACATCATGCTTGGAATGGCAGAGGAACAGAGAAAAAGAGGAAGGCCCTGGATGAGATGGATTAACACAGTAACTGGGGTGGTAGGGATAGGTTTGTCAGAGACAGTGAGAATGGCTCACAATAGGCCAGGGTTCAGAGCTATTGTGCATAGGGTTGCTGTGAATTCACAGGTGATATGATGGCACATAACAACAAACAATAGCATCTTAACATTAGAACATAGAAGAAACATCATTATCCATCAAATATATCCAAATAAATTTGCTTCATCTTAAACCATTAAGTATATCTTGGCTTCATTATTTTGCTCTCTGATGTTTAGCTGGAGGAAATTATTCCCTAGCTCTAAAAGTATCCCAAAATATTAACATATTATATTTCCTTCACTACATGACCCATTTAGTCATTCCTTTACCCTCAGCTATTATTTCTCCTTTCTCCCATTTAACATTTATTTGCACCCAGACTTTTCTCCCTTGGGAAAAGACATCAGAGTCAGCTACTGTGCACGTCCAAATCACAGGTACAAAACCAGTGGGCTGTCTTGGCCACTAAGCAGGACAGAAGTATTCACTGTTAACCCTACTTTCGCAAGATGGGGTGAAAGTACAATCCTCCTCATCAGACCCTTGGAAATTATTGAACACAAGTTTAAGGGTATTATTACAGTAGTTTGCTCAGGAATCACTCCTGCTTCTGATAGCTGTAGCTGCATCTTTGACGTTGGACCTCAGCATCTGACAAGAAGAAAACAGTTTCAGGTAATGTGGGGGAAAGAATTGTGTGGTAGCACTAGACTCTTCCCCTACTCTTTCTTCTCCAGATAGCCCTAAGGATCATAGGAATCTGGCCAGTGGTGTATTTATAGTGCCTCTCATATTGAGTGTGAGCACACACTCTTTTTTATTTTTTAAATTTGTTTTGTTTTTAAATTTTTTTTATTATTAATTTCAGTGAAAATTTACAGAGACTTTGGATTTCCATTCATTCATTGCTGCACCTTTCTCCCCGCCCACCCCTCCCCCCAGTACACTACCCTCTTGGAAAAGTAAAAGATAAGTTCTTTCATTGTTTTACAATCCTTGCCCACAGGTCTACTCCACTATGCAGCCTTCACTCTGGACTCCCGTCATGACAAAAATACCTAATCACATATCCCTTTTAAACAGTTTCTCCCCACCCCATATGTTTCAATGCAGTGTACATTATTAAACCCATCTTTCTCAGTCTCCCCCCAACCCCAAGGTCATTCTTGTTTTACAACAGTGGCACCATGCAGTATTTGTCCTTTTGTGACTGAGATACTTCACTCAGCATAATGTCCTCCAGGGTCACCCATTTTGAATAATATTACATGAGTTTCTTCTTTTTCAATGCAGAATAGTATTCCATTGTGAGAATATACCACAGCTTCTCTATCCATTCATTTGTTGATGGGCACTTAGATTGTTTCCAACTCCTTGCTATTGTGAACAAAGCCGCGATGAACATGGGTGTGCATATATCTGCTTGGATGTCAGTTATGGTCTCTTTGGGGTATATTTCCAGTAGTGGAATTATTGGGTCAAATGGTATCTCTATTTCCGCCTTCCACAGTGGTTGCACCAGAGCACACACTCTTGAAAGCATATGAGACATCTTTCATACCCTTATACCTTCCAGTTTTAGATAACAAATGTTTCCATTTCCCATTCCAATTCTCTATTAGATTATTTACTCTGAGGATAACAAGCAGTATGGTATGTTCATTGACTATGATGTATCTTGGCCATTGCTGCACAATATGGATTGTAAAGTGCATTCCATGGTCTAAGGAAATATAACATGGTGGCCCAGACTGTTACAGTATATTTTGTTCTGGTTCTTTAATGGTATCTTTGGCATTTGCATCAGTTACAGGACAGGCAAAGCCCAATCTGGAGTGAGAATCTATTCCTGTGAGAACCCTTTTGTAGGCACCTGGTGTCATTGGTCTGATATAATCAACATACAGAGCCATCTTCCCCGGGAATCTGTCCCATAGCCATCTGCAATCTTTTTCTCTTCCTGGCATGAAGAGCAATCTTTATTGGCCTTTTGTACTTCTAAGGGAGAAATAGGAATATGTCTAGTTTCAGCCCATCTCTACATTGCTAAAGCACCTCTGTGTCTACTTATTTCGTGGACCCAGCTGACCACCTCAAGGAAGTGCACCAACGTGTCCCCCTATTGATACCAATCACACTCTGATCCTGGCAAGGTATTCTTTTGATGGACATTTACATGTCCAACTTTAATGTGTCCCCTAAATTCCTAGAGTGCTTTCCATACTGCGTGTGAGCACACACTCTTGAAGGCATGTGAGCCAGCCACATTAGTGTCCCTTTACTAGTCTAAACCATTAGCTACTGCCCATGAATCAGTAAATCCAAACATATAAACTCTCACCATTGCCTAATTCCTCAGTCACTGCTAGGAAGACAACACACAGTTCAGCCCATTATGCAGTTCTGTTCTTGCCTTCCTCAATTAGGGTCTTGCCATCCACTGGTCTTAATGCTGAAATTTCCACATCAAATATTGTCCATGTACCCTCAAACTGCCAGCTGTGAACCAAGCAGCCCTTTGATGAGCAGTAGGAAGTTGTTCACAGGGCACTGCCGATGTGGCAATAGGCTCTGGCAGCTTCTCCAGGGATTCCAGGCAAGACCAGTGAGAAAAGAGGCTACTAGCCCATGAATCTGTTTCTGGATGAACCATTTCCATTTTATCATAGAATTGTTTGGAGAACCATCTTCTTTATTAGAGAGTTTCTCTAATATCACATGGCATAATGGGAATTTCAGGTCTCATAATAATCTTATGTCTTTCTGTCATTGAAGCAATCTCAACCAATGACGAATAACAAGTAAATAATTGCCTTTCAAATAGCACGTATCATGCAGCATCATAAGGAAATTTCCTTGTCCAGAATCCCAGTGGCCACTGCAGGGCAGCCTCAATGTTTTATATTTACAGGATATCACCAACATAATGTATAATTGCACTTAATATCTGGACCAAATCCAAGTCTCTTCTTACCAGGTTATGGCAGTAGGCTGGCAATTTAGATGACCTTGTGGTAAGGCTGTATGGTAATCTGAGATCCGTCTTTTGTGAAAACTGGCTGGCTCTTTTCTGAGATTGATATGGAGAAAAAAAAAAACAAACAATTTTCTGTGCCATGGATACCTGTCTGGGGCTGCTGAATCCACAAGTGGAATTATTTTTATTGGGTCTTGATAGTCTACAGTCAACCTCCAGTAGCCATCTGCCTTTTTTACAGGCTATACACGGCTGTTAAACACAGAATTTGTTGGCACCAACACTCTAGCCTTTAGCATGTCTTTAATCAAGGCAGTTATTAACTCCTTGGTCCACCAGGAATTCTATATAGCTTCACATTAACAATCTGATTGGCTCAGGCAATTCTAATGTTCCATTTAGCATGTCCAATCAGCACTGGCCTCAGAGAAGACTTACAAGCCCTCGGCTTTACAATACCCAATGGAAGGAGGGCTTGTTCCCCAATTAGACATAATATCTATGTAAAAAATGCATTCAGGTAAAGGAGATATGACTACTTCATATAATATCTGTTCATATTTTTCAATTCTCATCCAAACTTTCACTTTAGTCTTGTTAAATGCTTCATTCCCATAGCCTCCTAATACACTCTTAGGTCCCTTCAAGATTTTATCAATAGGTTTGGGAATTATAGTACCTTGGGCTCCTGTGTCCACAAGCCCCAAGAATATTTTTTTCTCCACCTCTAGGCCATTTTGCCCATCACGGTGCATATGTGACCTCATGTCCCCTACTGGGGGTTAGACCAGAAGATGCTGGTTTCCTGTAAACCTGTAACTTGATTAACAAGCGAGCTTCTGTTTAAAGTGATTCTGAGTGGGTTCCCTCATCATTAATTACCTCAGGATTGTGATAAATAGAATGGACTTATTTAAAACTTTTTGATGTTGGGGTAACTGTCTCTACAGACTTTTGTCTCAACTCCATTAATATCTGCTATATTCATCCATTCCTGAGTAACTATCTAAAAATCTCAATCCTACTCGGATAAATATTTTCCCCATAGTCTCCTCTTATTTATGTACATATCACCCTGATGCTTTGTGTATCCTTAAAGCCCACAAGGGGAATTCTTTTCAATAAAGCAAACACAGCTTCTTTAACTGTTGTCTTGTTCTCCAGTAGTAAAGCTACATGAGATGCTCATGTTGGAGGAACTCCTGTGATTATCATCTCTGTCATGGCTTCTTTAAGGGGCATATTCATTAGATGAATCTCCTCAATGCCATAAAGCCATTCCAACATTCTAACAACTTCCTCTGGAATGTTCCATTTATACTTAGAGGAGGGGAAAAAAGCAGTTTCCCTTGGAGAATTAAGCAAACTAATCTCATATCTAATTCACTTTAGCAAGCTAATTGTCCCTTCTGGGTTAATTTGTTGTGTGACTGACTGTATCTTGAATATCATTAGTGAATGTTGTATAGGTAATTGTGGGTCTTGCATTAACCCAACATACTCCTCCATTCTGGAGCATTCAAAACCACAGATGATGCACCTAAATTCTACACTCTTACAATCCATTTTAGTAGGGATTCCTCAGGAATTTTGTATATCTGATAATGATCTTCAAACTTATGCATTTCAGCTATGCCATATCCCTTGGTTACAATAGTTTCTTGTTCTTACCCTTTTGCCTCCTGGACTACTGCTTCTATAACCACAGGTCAGAGAGGTATTTCTGGTTGATCCCACATGGTATTTCCTTTTCTAGGTGGAGTCTAAGATTAAGAGGCATAACTCTGTCCTGGTAGAACTTTGTTCAGTTCTAATTTCAGCTATCTTAGTGCCTAGATTTTTCTTTTTCACTTGCATATGCTGCAACTACTGAGAGCACTCCTGTGAAGGTGGCTAATTGTATACATACAGAAATACAGGGTGATAAGGAAAGAGCATAACTTATAATTTCTTTTTTTTTAAGTACACTAAATTCATATCCCATGAGTAACTTTTATTTTTGATAACTGACTGTAACACAACAGCTGCATAACCCATCGGTATTCCTTCTCCCATCCAAAGAACAAAGGTTTCACATTCTTTTGTTTACCCTTTTTCTTCAAGATACTTGTTACAGGGAGACTGAACCTTTGTAGCAAAACCTACTACTCTGACATCATGTTCTGTTAAGATTAGTAGCAGACAATTTCTAAGAAATGTCAAGTCAACTTTGTCCCAAATACTTGATTTTCTGTATAACTCCATGATTTCTGACATCAGCAGCTGCTCTATGTCTCTTGGTTTGGTGGTTGGCTATAAGGTCTTTCAGAGACTCAGACTCATCAGGGGATGACTCATATAACTGTAGATATGCAGGCCAGTTTTGCAGAGACTGATGAGTGTTAGAAATGATCACTGAGGGCAGGCAGTCCAAAAAAACAACTAACATTGAGGTTCCATGAGTTTACATAAGCCTCTAGTAAGATCATTTCTTCTTAATTCAATAAACACTTCATTATGAAACAAACAGTCCATCATTTGCTAGGAAAGACATTTTAAATGATAAACCTTAGACACCCAGACCTTGCTATTGTTTTCTGAGCCAAACTTCTAATCTAATCCAGCTGCCCTGCAGGCAGGAAGCCCACCCACATCATAACAATTGCATGAGCCAGTTCTTCTTCATAGGGTATGTTAGCCTATCCACAAGGGTACTGGCTAGTCTCACCACTAATATGAACAGATGCAGTGACAGAATTTGGGAAACTCAGCACTAGTAAAGAAGAAATAAAGAAAGAAGTGCACATCCTTCAATGCCAGAGGTTTCTGCACTGGAGGTATCTTGCTTTTGACAGAGAAGTTGCCTAGATTAATTGATGAACTATATCTTGCTGTTGCCAGAGAAGCTGTCTGAACTAATTGAGGACTTGTATCTTGTAGTTAACCTACCTTTGTTCTTTCCTTATCACCCTATATTTCTGTATGTATCCAATTCTCTAATCCTGGACTTTCACTGTATGATATCCTTTCTCTCTGTCTGCACCTCATCCTGTTGCCCTAATATGCACTACAACTGTGAGTAAAAAAATTAAAGAATTCTGTAAAGTCTGTGTGGTCATTTGTAATGAATTTTGGATTCAACAATTAGTAGAAGTAGGTGTAGCAGAGTGGAGTGCTATGTCTGACCTAACAGGGATCAGTTTTATACCGTGGATGTTGTTGATAGAAATAGTTCCCTTTGTAGAGTTAGTAGAAGTCAGAATCAGCCATTCCCACTGTATTTTTGATCCATTTACAGTTACTTTTTTATTCTCAAGTCTAAAAGTATTCCTTTCTTAGCAACAATAGCAAAGTTCAACAGGGGAGTAAATAATAAATGCTGGTGAGGTGGTAGAAAGATTGGAATGCTTATTTACTGCTGATGGGAATGTAAAATGGTACAATCACTATGGAAGGTGGTGTGGCACTTTCACAAAAAGTTGGAAATGCAAATACCATTTGACCCAGTAAATCCACTACTAGATATATAGCCTAAAGAAAGAAGAGCCATGACTCAAAAAGATGTATGCACTCCATGTTTATTGCTGTGATTTTCACAATAGCAAAGAGATAGAAGCAACTGAAGTGCCCATCAACAAATAATTGGATTAATAATCTGTGGTACATTCACAAAATGGATTATTACACAGATGGAAAAACAATGAACTTATAATATACTACACAAAATGGGAGAGTCTGGAGGGCATTATACTGAGAGAAATATCTCCATTACAAAAGGACAAATCCTGCTTAATACCACTGTTATAAAACGAGAATGACATAGGGGGTTGGGAGGAGAATAGGGGAGAAAATGGATAGATAATAAATGCTGCTTTGGAAATTCCGAGTTGTAAAACAACCCAGTGGTAGATGGAATTTGCTCCAGGACTTAAGAACCATAAATGACATAGCTGAGCCTCTACATTTTGTGGTTCCTAACCTCTACACTACAATAGACAAAGTGCTAGTCTATAGGCCTTTTATTGTAAGAATCACCTTCCCTCTGTAACTTGATTTGTGCCACTATTAAAACCTCTACTCGGAATATTATTGCTTTTTAATTTTTGACTCAAGTACTTTTAACTTGTTAGTTAAATTTGTGTCTTCTAGGCTGCAACACTTCCATGATACATCTTCAAGGATATGAACATATACGGCTAAGCACAATTGATAACAGTGCATCTAAATTCCAAAATCAATCTCCATAATAGTCTATGTGTTTCCTACTGCCAAAGGGGCCCTTTAGAGTAGTGAGAGAAGATCTTCACCCTGAAACCCACAGCGTCCCTTTTCAGCAGGAAGTAGCTAAGAGAATATACACCATCCCCTTTTCCTTATGAATCAGGGTGAAGTCTCTCAGGGAGGAGTGATAGGGAATGGCAAAGGACACACTGACAAAGGTGATTAATCAGAACTGGCTTTGACAAGCACTGTGGCAATTGGACAATTAAAACAGACATTTGGGGGGGAGAGAAAAACAAACTGGGGAGGAGGGTAGAGAAAACAGTGCAACAATGAATGAATGAAAACCCAAAATCTCTGTAAATGTTCATTAAAACTAATAAAATTTAATAATATTTTTTTAAATGCTGCTTTGGAACAGGTGAGGGAAGGAACTGCCATAGAGGACCATATAGCTGCGTATTATACATATGACAGCAATCTGGAACAAGAGGTGCATTGCAAAATGGACTGAGTGAGAGGGAAAGGAGTAAAATCTGTAAAAAAGAATAAAAAACCCAACCTCTCTATAAACCTTCATTAAAATCACAATTACAGAAAAATCTACTTGGGCACCAGAGTGACACATACCAAAACAAGCAGGACAGATGGAATTTGAGTGAGAGCTACTATTAAAAGAATCAGTTTAGGAGCATTGGCAGGGAGCAGCTAGCTTTGGAAGGGAGCAGTGTGCCTCGATGGGGAGCAGCTAGCCTAAGCAGGGAGGACAGAGCCATGGTGGGACCCGTGTTCCGGGAGGGAGCAGGACAGCAGGAATTAGAGTGAGGGACTTAGGAGGGATCACTGTTGATTGTTGGAATACAAAGGACCCCTTCATCTTAAGCAGGAAGCAGTGAGACAGCTGGAGCTCAACTGGGGTGGCAGACCCAGTTCTTGAGAGGAATATCAAGGCTTCCTGGGTTTCCATTCAGGCCTCCAAACAAGGCTCCCTCACCTGCATCTGTGTGCATGCCCCCCCTCACATGCATCTGTATGTGTGCCAATGCCCACCCTATATGTGTGCCTGCTCAATCCTCTTCTGGCACAGAGACTTCAGATCAAGGACCAGCTATCACCTCAGGCATGAAAAAACTCTACCACAGCAATGTCATAAAAGAAGCAGGCCACTTCACACCCTACACAAGCCCAAAGCAAGATATCACCCCCACAAAGTGACACAATGTCAATGGATTTTCTGAAGCCAGAAAGTCTGACAGAACTTTCAGACACAGAATTTAAAAGAACAATGATTGAACATTTTTAATGAGTGAAAGACAAACTTGAAGTTTTTACTTTAAGTAAAAACCAAGAGAAGCTTAAAAAAATCTGAAACAGTTAAAATGCAGGTAAAACAAATGAGGCATTAGAAACCACAATCCAAAATGTGACATCCAATGTTTCAGATGCTGTCAACATGATGGAGGGACACATGAACAGAGTTGAAGGAAAAAAGAAGAAAACCTAAGAATAACGTGAAACAGGATCAAGAGAAATAAGATGTGCATCATCAGAATCCCAGAACAGGAAGAAGCAACTAAAGGCACCAAAAAAATTGTGGAGAATTACTAGAAGAAAACTTTCCAGGCATAATGAAGAATGAGAGAATACATATTGAAGAAGCTGAACAAACATCATATAGAATAGACCTAAAAAAAGCCCTCACTAAGGCATATTATAGTAAAATTTGTCAAAATGAAATATAAGAAGAGAATTCTGAAAGCAGCGAGGGAGAAACAAAGGGTAACCTATAAGGGAGAACAGATAACATTAAGTGCCAATTTGTCAGCAGAAACATGAGCAAGTAGAGAGTGGAATGACATATATTGAACAGTCAAAAATACAACTGTCAACAAAGAATATTGTATCCAGCAAAATTGTCCATCAGATATGAAGGAGAGATCAAGATATTCCCAGAAAAACAGAGCCTAAAGGAATTTGAACAAACAAGACCAGCTTTGTAGGAAAAAAACACTGAGAGATGTCCTTCTTACACAGGTGCCACATAAAGCAGGATTGACAAAAGTAACTAGCAGCAACACCAAAAAGAGCTCAACAAAATAACAGCAATAACACCTTGCCCCTAAATAATCACATTGAATGTCAATGGTTTGAATGCACCACTGAAGAAAAAAAGAGTAGCAGATTCGATAAAAAACCAAAATCCATCAATATGCTGTCTAAAAGAGACACATTTGAAAAGTGAAGATGAAGACTAAAAACAAAAGGGTGGGGAAAATATACCAAGCAAATGACAACTAGAAAAAAGCAGAAGTAGGATATTAATCTCTGATAAAATAAATTTCAATGCAAAAACCATCACAAAGGACAAGGAAGGTCACTACATAATTATTAAAGGATCAATAGAACAAGAGCACATAACAGTAATAAATATCTATGTACCAAATGATAGAGCTGCAAAATATACAAAACAAACATTAACAAAACTGAAAAAAGAAATAGACAACACCACTACCACTAGAGTAGTTGGAGACTTCAACACACCACTCTCAAGAAAAGATAGAACTGCAAGAAAATAACAAACACCCTGAAGAATTAAACCACACAGTAAAGCAACTTGATCTCACAGATATTTATAGGCTAATGCATTCAAAAAAAGCACAGTACACCTTCTTCTCCAATGTGCATGAAATGTTCTCCAGAATAGATCACGTTTTAGGTCACAAGGCAAACATCAATAAATTAAAAACCATAGAAATAATGCAAAGCATCTTCTCAAAGCACAATGCTACAAAATTAGAAATTAATAACAAGAGGATAAAGGAGATAAAACTATACATTTGGAAGCTGAACAACACCTTGCTTGAACATGAGTGGGTACTAGAAGAAATAAAAAATGAAATTAAAAAGTTTCATGAAATAAATTACAATGAAAACACTACTTACCAAAACCTGTGGGAAACAACAGCCAAAGCAGTAATCAGAAGTCAATTTATAGCAATAAGCAAATACATCAAAAGGCAGAAAAAAAATTACCATTAACTCTCTAACACAACATCTCCAACACATTGAAAAAGAACAGCAAGAAAACCCAACACTCCCTAAAAAACTGAAATGATAAAAATTAGGACAGAAATGAATGAAATAGAAAACAGAAAAGCAATTGAAACCATCAACAAAACTAGGAATTGATTCTTTGAAAATGTCAATAAAATTGACAAACCAATACCAAAACTAACAAAGCAAAAGACACAAATAATCCAAATAAGAGATGAAATGGGCAACGACACAACAGAACCAACTAAAATAAAGAAGGCTATCATTGGAATATTATGAAAAACTATACTCAAACAAATGAAAACCTATAGGAAATGGACAAATACTTAGAAACTGAAAACCTACCTAAACTGACACAAGTCAAAATTGAACACCTGAACGGACCCATTACAAAAGAAGAACTTGAAAAGGTAATAAAATGACTTTTAGCCAAAAAAAAGTCCTGGACCAGATGGTTTTACAAGATAATTTTATCAAACATTTAAAGAGGAATTGTCATCAATTCTACATAAACTATTTCAGATACTAGAAAACAATGGAACTCTCCCAGACTCATTCTATGATGCAAACATATCCTTGATACCAGAGTCAGGTAAAGACACCATCAAAGTAGAAAACTATAGGCCAATATCTCTTAAAGTTCTGAAAAAAATCCTGGTGAATAGAATCCAATGATACATAAAAAAAAAAAAAATAGTTCAACATAACCAAGTGGGATTTTTAACAGGTATGCAAGGATGGTTCAACATAAGAAAAATAATCAATGTAATTCACCACATAAACAAAGCAAAGAACAAGAATCACATGATCCTATCAATTGATGCAGAAAAGGCCTTTCACAAAATCCAACATCATTTCCTGATTGAAGCATTCAATAAAATAGGGTTAGAGGGGAACTTCTTCACTATGGTAAAAAAGATATACACAAACCAGAGAGCCAACATCATTCTCAATGGAGGGAGATTAAAGGGATTCCCTTTGAGAATAGGAATTGGCAAGGAAGCTCACTATCATCTCTCCTATTCAATATTGTATTGGAAGTTTTAGCTATAACAATAAAACAAGAGAAGGAAAGAAGCCATATCCAAATTGGCAAAGAGGCGGTAAAATTATCTCTATATGCAAATGACATGATAGTATACTTAGAAAACCCTAAAGACTCGGCAAGAAAACTACTGGACATAGTTGACCAACTCAGCAAAGTAATAGGATACAAGATCAACATACAAAAATCAATTGGATTTCTCTACAGTGACAGAGAATACAGAGTTGGAGCTAAGAAAATCAATACCCTTCACAATAGCTAATCACAAAATTAAATACATGGAAATGAACATAACCAGAAGCACAAAGGATCTATTCAAAGAAAATTATAAAACATTACTATAAGAAACAAAAAGAGACCTGGAGAAATGGAAGAATATCCCTTGCTCATAGATAAGAAGACTCAATATTGTGAAAATGACAATACTATCAAAGGCAATCTACACCTTAAATAAAATCCCAATACAAATACCGATTGCATTCTTCAACAAATTGGAAAAGGCAATCTCCAGTTTCATTTGGAATGGAAAATACCCCATAGAAGCAAAACAGTCCTTAAAAAGAGAAACAAGGTAGGAGGCATTTCACTCCCTGATTTCAAATTCTACTACACTGCTGTGGTGGTCAAGACAGCGTGGTAATGGTACAGTGACAGACACATACATCAATGGAATAGAATTGAGAACCCAGAAATCAGTTCATCTACCTTTGGTCAACTGATTTTTGACAAGGATATGAAATCAGTTACATGGGGAAACAACAGCCTTTTTAACAAATGGTGTTGGAAAACCATCTATAGAAAACTCAAGCAAGATCCACACCTCACTCCATACTCAAAACTCAACTCAAAGTGGATCAAGAACTTTGGACTGAAACCAAGGACTACAAACTTCATTAGAGCAAAGCTTTGAAGAACTCTAGAAGCCCTAATCCAGAACATAAACAGTTTCTGAAGCATCCTAGAAAACTTAACAATCAAAAGAGGATAAAATAGATTAATGGGGCCTTCTAAGAATCAAATCCCTATGCACATCCAAAAAATTTCTCCAACAGGGTAAAAAGGGAAGCCACAGACTGGGGGAAAAAACATTTGGAAATGACATGTCTAATAAGGGACTTATATCTAGAATTTATAAGATATTCGACCACCACAACATGAAAAAGGAAAACAACCCAACCGAAAAATGGGCACAAGATGTGAACAGATACTTCACCAAAGACATTCAGATGGCAAACAAACACATGAAGAAATGTTCAAGATCCCTGGCTCTAAGAGAGATGCCAATCCAAACAACTATGAGATATAATTTCACCCCAGGAAGAATAGCAAAATTTAACAGAACAGCAAACACCAAATGCTGATGAGGTTGTGGAGAAACTGGAACCCTTATTCACTGTTGGTGGGAGTGTAAAATGGTACAACCACTATGGAAGGTAGTATTATGGTGCTTTTTCAAAAAGTTGTAAATAGGCATACCATTTGACCCAGTAATTCCACTACTGGGATAATACTTTAAAGAAATCAGAACTGCCACCCAAGCAGATATGTGCACACCCATGTTTATTGCAGCTGTGTTCACAAAAGTAAAGAGTTAGAAACAACCCATACCCATCAACAAACGAATGGTTAAAGAAGCTGCAGTATATTTACACAATGTAATACTACGCTGCATTGAAAAACAAAGAACTCTTGAAATATATTAAAATGGGTGACCCTGGAGGACATTATGCTGAGTGAAATATCTCAGTCACAAAAGAACAAATACTGCATAGTGTCACTGTTGTAAACCAGGACTGACATCAGAGTTGAGGAGAAACTAAGAGGGGATAAATAATG
>NW_006399769.1:15617538-15618469 GCF_000299155.1 Elephantulus edwardii
CTTTATTTCTTTTTTCTTTTTATTATTAATTTTATTGAAAGTTTACAGAGACTTAGGGTTTCCAGTCATTCATTGTTGAACTTTTCTCCCTGCCCCCCCAATTCACTCTTTTCCTTGAAAAGAAAAACTCTTCCATTGTTACGCAATCCCTCTGCCCACGTCCACTCAACTATGCAGCCTTCACTCTGGCCCTCTGTAATGACAAGAATGTTGTCGTTGTTGTTGTTGTTGTTAAGTGTCCTCGAGTCGCACCAGGCTCATAGCGACCCTATGGAGTGTCCTCAACGCTTGGGTGTGTCTCATCCTCTCTCCAGGATCATAGGGTTTCCGGAGGCATGCTATTACGAAAGTGGATGCCACTCCTCCTTCCAAAATGACAAGAATACACATTCATAGATCTCTTTTAAACAGTTCTCTCCCTCATCTGTTTCAATGCAATATACATTATTCCTCTCCTCCTTGTCTGTTTTCCCTCAACCCTGACATCAGTCCCATTTTACAACAGTGGCCCTATGCATTATTTGTCTGGTAGTCATAAAGTATCGATGTAGGGACAGAAATGAGGCTGGAAATCCAATTATTAATTTTGTGTATTCAATGTTTTTATTCATAGCAAATATCCTTTTTAAAAATATTTTATTAATTTTAATGAACATTTACAAAGATTTTGCATTTCCATTCATTCATTGTTGCACTTTTCTCCCTGCCCACCTCTCCCCCACAGTTTGCTCCTTTCCTTGAAAAGTAAAAGAAAAATTCCTTCATTGGTATACAATCTCCCCACCCCCAACCCCCTTCCCTAGTGCACTGCACTGTTGTTGTTGTTTTTATGTGCCGTCGAGTCGTTTGCGACTCATAGAGACCCTATGCACAACAGCCCTAAATCCTGCTCTATCTGCACCAACCGCGCTGCCTCTGACACACCGATCCC
>NW_006399769.1:15619489-15620021 GCF_000299155.1 Elephantulus edwardii
TTCAGCTCTTGAATGCATAGCAAGTAATTTAAAAGACCATGGTTTGAATCAGGTGCACTTTAGTCTTCAAACTGACATTGCTTCTAGAGATACCTGACAGTGAACTTGCCCAGTGCAATGCATCTCCTTATAACCTGACATATTAATGTAGATCCAAGTAAAATGAAATTGTTTTCATTTCAATCTTTTCTCCATCTATTATGTTTCCCATCAGTCCAGTGGTAAGTAATTTCATCTTCTTGATGTTGAGATGCAATCCATATAGATGACTGTAGTCTTGAATCCTCTGCAGTAAATATTTCAAGTCCTCATCATTTTCGGCAAGCTATTATATATAACACTCTTTTAAAAATAATTTTAATGAGCATTTACAGAGATTTTGGATTTCCATTCATTCATTGCTGCACTTCTCTCCCCGCCCATCCCTCCTCCCATCTCCCCAGTTCGCTCCTCTCTTTCAAAAGTAAAAGAAAGACTCCTTCCCTGGTACACAATCCCCCTGCACCCCTCCCACCACCCCAAGTACATTCCA
>NW_006399769.1:15620121-15621521 GCF_000299155.1 Elephantulus edwardii
TCCCATCGCGATAAGCTTTTTGATTTCTTGACTGCTGGTGCCAAGAGTGTTGACTGTGGAGCCGAGCAAACTGAACAATCTCAATCTCTTCGCCATCCATCCTGATGCTGCCAATAGGTCCAGTGGTGAGAATCTATGCAACCTTAATTCTGGTCTCATGATAACCATAATACCCTCTCATATATCTCTTTTAAACTGTTCTCTCCCTCATCTGTTTAAATGCAGCATACATAATTTATCCCATCTTTCTTAGTCTCCCCTTAACCCCAGAGTCAGTCCTGTTTTACAACAGTGGCACTATGCAATATTTGTTCTTTTGTGACTGAGATACTTCACTCACCATAATGTCCTCCAGGGTCACCCATTTTTAATAATATTGCATGAGTTCCTTTTTTTCAATACAGGGTAGTATTCCATTGTGTGAATATACCACAGCTTCTCTATCCATTTGTTTGTTGATGGGCACTTAGGTTGTTTCCAACTCCTTGCTATTTATTGTGAACAAAGCTGCGATAAAGCAAATATATTTTTTCAAAGAAGACAAACTGCACTTTTACCCATAGACCTCACCTGTTGGATGACACAGAATCAGATTAACTATATTTGTAGAAAGAAGCATCAAAACCAGACCAGGTGCCAATTGTGGAACAGACCATCAATTATTCATGTGCAAGTTCAAATTGAGGCTGAAGAAAATTAACACTAGTCCACAGGAATGAAAATTAGTCTATCTTAGTTAAATTTAAGAATTGTCTGAAGATCAGGTTGGAGATGTCAAATACCAATGATAAAAGACCAGAGGAACTGTAGGACTACAACACAGTTATCATCCATGAAGAGAGCAAAAGGTCATTATAAATATAGAAGACGAAGAGAAAACCAAAATGGACATTAGAAGAGGCTATGAAAATTGCATTCAAGCATCAAGAAGCCAAACTACAAGGAAGAGATGCTGAAATAAAAGAGTTGAAAAGAAGATTTCAAAGGGCAGCTCAAAAGATAAAACAAAATATCATAACAAATGTACAAAGCGCTAGAGTCACAGAATAAAGAGAAAAGAATCCACTTGGCATTTCTCAAGCTGAAAGAACTGAAAAACACCTACAACCAGGAGAAGATAAAGTAGATTAATGGGATCTTCTAAAATTCAAATCCACATGCACATTCAAAAACTCCTCCAACAGGGTAAAAAGGGAAGCCACAGACTGGGAAAAAGTATTTGGTTATGACATATCAGATAAGGGACTTATATCCAGAATTTATAAAATATTTGAGTACCACAACAAGATAAAGGTAAATAATCCATTAGAAAAATGGGCACAGGATATGAACAGAAACTTCACCAAAGAAGACATTCAGATGGCTAACCAGCACATGAAGAAATGTTCAAAATCCCTAGC
>NW_006399769.1:15629195-15635013 GCF_000299155.1 Elephantulus edwardii
TTCACTGTTGGTGGGAGTGTAAAATGGTGCAACCACTGTGGAAGGCTGTATGGCGCTTTCTCAAAAATTGCAAATAGAGATACCATTTGACCCAGCAATTCCACTACTGGGAATATATCCCAGAAAGTGACATCTTTTAAAGAACAGTTGCAGCCCTGGATGTTGGAAGACAGTTGCCTGGCCAATTGACTTAGAAACTCATATTCGTTACAATTCCCAAGAAAGATGATTCAACAGAATGTGGAAATTTCAAACAATATCATTAATATCACATACAAGCCAAATATTGCTAAAGATCATCTAAAAATGCCTAGAACATTATGTGACAGAGAACTTCCAGAAGTTCAAGCCGGGTTTAGAAGAGACCTTGGCACCAGAGTTAGCATTGCTGTTGTCAAATGAATCCTGGCTGAAAAAGCAGAGAATAAAAACGAAGACTGCATAGTCGAGTGGACTTGGGAAGAGGGATTGTATAACAATTAAAAAAATTTTCTTTTACTTTTCAAAGAGAAGAGCAAATTCGGAGGGGAGGTTGGGTAGGGGGGAAAGTGCAACAATGAATGAATGGAAATCCAAAGTCTCTGTAAATTTTCATTAAAATTTATTAATAAAAAACAGAGAATAGCCATAGTATCTCTATTTGTGCTTTCTTGACTATGCAAAAAGCATTTGACTGTGTGGATCATAACAAATTATGACTAACATTGAGAAGAATGAGATTCTTAATAAATGAGAACACTTTATTGTGCTCATGTGAAACCTGTACTAGACTAAGAAGCTGTCATATGAACTGAGCAAGGGAACACTGAATGGCATAAAATCAGGAAAGGTCCAGCAACAATAGCAAAGTTCAATAGGGCAGCAAACAAAAAATGCCGGTGAGATTGTGGAGAGATTGGAACTGCTGGTGGGAATGTAAAATTATACAGCTACTAAGGTAGGAGGTCTGGTGCTTTCTCAAAAAGGTGGAAAAAGAAATATCATTTGACCCAGCCATTCCACTATTGGGAATATGTCCTAAAGAAACCAGAACCATGACTAAAACAGATGTGTGCACACCCATGTTTCTTGTTGCATTATTCACAATAGCAAAGAGATCAAGTGCCCATGAACAAATTGTTAGAAAAACTATGGTACATCCATACAGTAGAATAGTATGCAGCAATTAAACACAATGAACTTGTAAAACTCTATACAATTTGGAAGAGCCTGGAGGACATTATACTGAATGAAATATCTCAGTCACTAAAGGACAAATGCTGTCTAATACTGCTGTTCTAAAATAGGACAGAAATGGGGGTGGTTGCCAGAGAATGGGGGTAAAGTGGATAGATAATGAACACTGCATTAGATCATACAAAGGGAAGAACTGTCCAAAGGGAATACATGATTAGACATTATATGTATGAAAACAACCTGGACAAGGGGTGCATTGCAGGGTAGACTGCATAGGTAGGGGGATATTAGGAGAGAAAGAAAACTTGTAACAATGAATAAAACAATAATGTAATTTTTTTAAGAGAAAAAATAAAATCAGGAAAGATGTGAATCAGGACTGTATTCTCCATACCTATTTTGTCAGTAAGCTGAGCGAATGATTTGAGAAGCTGGAGTCTATAAAGAAGAATATGGTATCAGGATGGGAGGAAGATTCATCAACAACCTGTGTTAGGCAGTTGGCACAACCTTGCTTGAAAATGAGAGGATTTGAAGTGCTTGCTACAGAAGATCAAAGACTACAACTTTGTGTGTGTGTGTGTGTGTGTGTGTGTGTGTGTGTATCGTCAAATCAGATCTGACTGGTACCGGAGGAGATTGCCCCTCCTTCTTCAGCAGAGCAAAGACTAACTTTCAATATGGATTGCATCTCAACATCAAGCTCCTTATCACTAGGCCACCAGAGCTCTCTCTCTATGCAAGGAAAGGGAATAATGGAGGATACAACATGCCACTGGGACGAGGTGGTATACAGCTGTCATATGTGCATGCCTTGGGGCTAGAGTTGGGGCCAATGAGATATTGTCTTGAAAGTTCAAAATTTGTACATGGTTCTAATTCTGTCCACAGCTTTATTTCCATCACTCACCTAAAACACTAATTAAATTACTTTCTGGGGTGGGTAGCCTTTACCACACCATGTCAGAACTGAATACGGTCTCCTGGTTCTGATGACTCATGTTTTACCAGATATCAGCTTCTGCCTCCCCTATCTCATTGGTTCTAACCCTATCAAGGGTATATAATAAACAGGACAAAAAATCCTCTGCTTTTATGAAGCTTAATGTCTAATGGGGCACACACAATAAATTAGAAAACAACCGCGAAATAAAATTTTGCAAGTACAAAGGAAAAAAATGCAATGAAGGCAAATAAAGCATGGGAAAGAGAGAACATCAGAGGGGCAGATGACATTTAGACAGAACAATGCCTTTCTGATAAAGAGACAGGTGTAGAGAAGACCCTCTGCTTTGTGTAACCAAAGAATGGGAAGGAAGAAACATTTAACCAATAGACGTGTGTGTGTGTGTGTGTGTGTGTGTGTGTGTGTGTGCGCACGCGCGCGTGCACGCGCACTTGAGGGAAGAAACCGTAAAATTGCCTGGTCGTCTCTTAAGATATTTAATTACTATCACTTTATTTTCATTCCCCATTTTACTTATTTTCTCTCTGTACCTGATATTTCCAAGCCATCTCTCCCAAGTTCCTTAAGACATACCACCTTCTCCTTAGCTGTATGCTTTTGCCTGTAATCCAAGCACTGGCTCTTTCCATGTTTCATCATTGCTTAACCATTCTTTATCATTTGCTGCTTTAATAAACATGTCAACATTTCTCATATGCCTTGGCTCCCTCTCCAGTTCTTGTCTTTATGAGTTTCTTTGAAGCTAGTTGAGGAGGAGGGCTGGAATCTGTCAGTATTTCTGTTTACAAAGCACTATCTCATATAAAAGAGGAAAAAAAAATATATGCTATTTGAGAGACCATCTTCTTCTACCAATGAGCCATTCTGACCCCATAAAGTATAATCTGTGATGTTTTGAGAATGTTGGGAATAAGCTTCAACCCTTTCTCCCACCAAGCTCACTCATTCCTTTCCTGATGAGGAGGGAATCATCTGATGAGTGAGGTCAGGAAAAGAATCTGGCAAATGTCTGGGCCCCTTCTCTTCCTTGAATTGGATTTTTTCTCCTTATGGGGCAAGTTCTGCTATTAGATAATTTCAACTTGAAATCTCTGGGTGATGCAAACAGCTTGTGACCAAAAGGTTGAAATTTCAAATCCACCCAGAGGCTACTTGAAAGAAAGACTATGTACTTACTTGCCCAAATCTGCCCACTTAAAACTCTATGGAGCACACTTCTACTCTGTCACAGACAGAGTAACTGAGTTGATGGCAACTGGTAAATTCCACACCCTTCCACTACCATAGAATCTATCCTAACTCATACTCATAGTGACCCATCATTGGATTTCCAAGAACATAAATCCTTATTGGAGGAGACTGCCCAACTTCCTCCTACAGGTCAACCAATGGATTTGAACCACGAACTTTTTGCTTAGCGGTACATGAACTGCACTATCAAGCTCTTTGAATTCAACTCAGAGAGAGGATTTTGTTGTTAGTGTGAGCTGTCAAATTAGAATCGACTCACAGATGAGCCTCTAGTAGGTTTTCAAAGACTTTCAATCATATAGGAGGAGATTGGCCAATTTCTTCCTCAGAGTCAGTGGTGATTCCATCACGTACCTTTGACAGAGCAACTGCTTACCAGTAAGTCACCAGAGATCCCTTGCTGAATGTTGTTTTTGTTGGGTACCATCAAGTCAAAACCCACTCATAGTTGACCTTCCAGTAAGTTTACAGAGGCAATAAATATCATAGAGGAAATTACCCGTCTTTCCCTTCCCCTGGCCCAGAGAGGCTGGAGATTTGAACTATATATGCCTTTGTTTTGGCAGCACAACTTAACACTAGGCCACGAATATATAACAAATTACAGCTCAAGCTATATTATGTATTCTAAGTTTGTCAGGGAAGGGGGGAATTAATTACATATTTCTTACTGCTGTATTCCTCTCAAAATTAATTAAAAAATCATGATGGAAAGGGGCCATAAGTGATTGCAGTAGTTAGGTGCCCTTGAGTCAAGTACTACTCAACCTGAACCCTGCCCTATCCTGTGCCATCCTCAACATGTCAACTCTAGAGCTCATGGATGAAGTCATTGTGTCAATCCATTTTGTTGGGGATATTTCTCTTCTTTTCTGACTCCATCTTTCCAAGCAAGATATCCCTTTCCAAGCAATAGCCTTGCCTCACTACATGTCCAAAGTATGAAAGACAAAGCTTCACCATCTTTGCCTCCAAGTAGCACTCTGCTTATCATCTCTTAAACTTACTACTTAGAAGACTTATTTTCATTTTTTATTAGCATATTTTCCTAAAATTACTTAGTACTGTTGTTGTTGATTGCCTTCAAGTAGAGCATGACTCATAGTGACTCTATGGACAGAAGGCCTGAAGCCTTTCTATAACTATCAACATTTACAAAAATTCATAGGTTTTCCTGTTTTGATAGTGTGAAAAAGAATATCATCTACCCGCAACTCCTTTTAATATTTTGTAGGTTGCTTTAACAGTAATTCCTTCCAGGTGTTGTTCTACTTACCTGCTTGAAGAATTCTAACATAACTTTATGACACATTTAAGTAAACTAGAACTTTAAAAAAAATCTCACTATCATCAAGTCAATTCAGACCCATGGCGACCCTCCATCAGATTTCTGAGGCTGTAAATCTTAGCAGGAAAAGACTCCCCATTCTCCTTCTGTAGAACTGCTATGGGATTCTAACTATCAGGCTCTAAGCCTTTTGTTTAGTACTATAACTTGCTATGGAATATACTCCTTTTAGAATCTGAAATTCATTATATGTACATGTAACATAAAACATATAACTTGAAAATAGAAGAGGGGAAAACAACTATGAGATATCATTTCATTCCAGCAACAATAGCAAAGTTCAAAAGGCCAACAAACAATAAATGGGGCTGAGGTTGTGGAGAGATTGGAACTCCTACTCATTGCTGGTGGGAATGTAAAATGGTACAGCTACTATGGAAGGCAATCTGGCACTTTCTCAAAGAATTGGAAATAGAAATACCATTTGACTCAGTAATTACACTACTGGGAATATAACCCTAAAGGAACCAGAGCCACAACTCAAACAGATGTATGCACATTCATGTTTATTGCTGTGTTATTCACCATATTCAGATGGAAGCAACCCATCTGGAAATAAGGGTCCATCAACAAACAAATGAATAGAAAAATTATGGTGCATTCGAATAATGGAATACTATGAAGCATTGAAAAACAATGAATTAAAAAATATTATACAACATTAAAGAACTTAGAGGACATGATGCTGAGTGAAATATCTCAGTCACAAATGGACAAATAGTGTGTAACTCCGCTGTTATAAAATAGGATAGATATAGGGCGGGGTGTTGGAAAGAGAACGGGAAAAGAGTGAATAGATAATGAACACCGCATTAAATCAAATGAGGTGAAGAACTGTCTTAAAGGAATACATAATTAGACATTATATGTATGACAATCATCTGGAACAAGGGGTGCACTGTGGGGAGGGCTGAGGTAAGGAGAGAGGGCAAAGAAAATGTGCAACAATGACAAAAATGAAAAGAAAACATATTCTATGTTAAAAAGATGTTGTTGTTGTTGTTATGTGCCGTCGAGTCGCCTGCGACTCATAACGACCCTATGTACAACAGCCCTAAACTCCGCTCTGTCCTGTG
>NW_006399769.1:15635113-15640097 GCF_000299155.1 Elephantulus edwardii
GGGGTTGGGGAGAGACTGAGAAAGATGGGTTCAATAATTTATACTTCATTGAAACAGATGAGGGAGAAAACTGTTTAAAAGGGACATGTGATTAGGTATTTTTGTTGTGACCAGAGTCTAGAGCGAAGGCAACATGGTGGAGTGGACCTGGGGGAGGGTTTGTAAAACAACGAAAGAATTTTTCTTTTACTTTCCCAAGAGGGTAGTGTTCTAGGGAGGAGGTTGGGAGGGGAGAAAAGTGCAACAATGAATGAATGGAAACCCAAAGTCTCTGTAACTTTTTCTTGAAATTAATAATAAATTTAAATTTAAAAAATTAAAATATTTTAAAAAGATGTAAACAAGTGAGTAAAGAAATTTAAAAAACAGACAAGAACTGAAGAACAAATTCAGGCTTTGAGCTGCAATTCTGAAAGTTGTTATGGGTATAATCTTGATAGACTCTTTCTGTATCTTTGCTATTATCATTTTGCTTATTTTCCATTTGTTTCAACTCTTTGGCCTTGCATTTTTTAAAAAAAATTACTTCGTTTTCTGTGTTCTTCTTGACCTTTTTCCCAATCTGTTGAAGGCATGGAAGTGTCATTCTTTGAAATTCCTTATCAGGAAGTTCCAATGGCATTTCTTCCTCTAAAACAGTATTTCTTCTGGTTCTGTATTTTAGTCTCTCTTTTTTTTATATGTTGTCCTAGGTTTTTTGACTGGCTTATAGGTATAGACTTTGTGGTGTTTCTTTCCTTTTTTCTGTCTGTATTATTATGTTTTGATACATTTGATTTCGCCATGTGAGTGTGTTGTGTCATTTTCTAGGTTAGTAGTTTTTATCATTTTCCCTCCTGTCTCCTACTAGGTCTGGTGTAGGATGGTGGTATGTATGGAGTTCTTTGTCCACTGTTTGCGTAGAGTAGTTAAGGGCAAACTCGGTGATGTTGAGTGTTATCTTTCATCATTCAAGAGGAAAAGGAGTGAAGCTTTTGTCTTACCTGATGACTGAAATGGAATATTTGTTTTTGGCTGGATACTGTTGCTGTCTGTTATCAGAAAGGACAAAGAAAAGGAAAAAAAAAGAAATAAATTAGCACCAAAACAAACCACAGAAAGAACAAATGCTGCATAATGCCACTGTTATAAAATGGGACTGACATTGGAGGTTGGGAGAAAACTAAGAAAAAAAGAGTGTAAATAATGAACATTGCATTGGAACAGATGAGGGAAAGAATTGTTTAAAAGGAATATATGATTAGGCAATATTTGTATGACAACAGTCCAGAATAAGAGGTGTTTAGCAAAATGGACTGGGGTGGTAGAGAGAGAGGAAATTGTACAACAGTGAATTAATGATTTAAAGAGAAAAGTGAACTGGGGTCGTGGAGGAAAATGCTCAACAGCGAATGAATGGAAATCAAGTTTTCTGTAAACTTTCGTTAAAATCACAATTTAAAAATTATATACATATATATGAAAATACTCAAAATAAAATCAGGATTGGGTTGTAAAAGAAATTAGAAAAACTAAAATCAAGAAGGGTATAAAATGAAGAAGAATCAAAGTATTGTTGTGAGGTGCCACTGAGTCAAGTACAACTCATAGTGACCCTATGAAGAGATCTGAACCCTGCCCTATGCTGTGCCATCCTTACTATGGCCAACACACTTGAGCCTGTTGCTGATGCCACCATCTCAATCCATCACATTTAGGGTCTGCCTCTCTTTTGCTGACACTTCACCTTTCTCAGCACAATGGCCCTTTTCAAGGAATAGTCTCTGAAATACTAAAAAAAGGTAAAATGAAAAAGAGAGAGGGTGAAGAGATGAGTAATAGACATGGAAAACAAAAGAGAAAAAAAATTAGACAGACATAAAAGCTGATGTGGGGGGAGGAGAAACTCCACAAGAACAAACTAGAAAACAAACAAGCAAACAAAATTCCAAGAAGCTCTGGAGGTGGGGAGTGGAGACAAACAAAAAAAGAAGGACATTGAACTGGATGAACTGGGTGCCTGACTGAGCCTCTTGTCTTTGCAGTGGTAGATGAAAACTAGATCTGTGGCCTGAACTGTGTGTCTGTCAGTCAGTCCAGCAGAAGGTTGAAATTTTGATGCCTAAGAAGACCTTCAACTTGGGACCCAGAGTTGCTGCATCCAGTTGAAGTCAGAGCTCCTGCTGACCTCAGAAGGGCTAAGGCCTGCCTGCCTAGAGATGATGTCTTTACCAACAAATTATTTTGAAAACTTGCTAGGAGCTAAGTATAATATAAAGACTGAGCTTTGCCCTGGTTTTGCTCTCCTTACTTGATTAAATAATGAAGCCAGGTGGGGGAAAAATGGGAGTACGTAATGACCACGTCACCAAGGTAGCACAGTGTATAGACATTTTAGTGGCCCTTGGGAGAGTCGACTTTAGTGCACAATGTGGCAGCCCCTTAGAAGGACTAATTTTAATATTCAGCAATGGGGTCTCTTAGAAGGGCCATTGCTGTTCTTGCTCAAAACAGTTCTAGTGTAGGCCAAGGCCTTGCTGGAGGGCTAGGCTAAAAAGCAAGGATAAAAGAAGACAAAGAGACGGAAGTGGAGGTAAAGGCAAAGACCAATTTATTAGGAAAAGGAGATCCCAAAGGGAGGGATGGTCTTTCCTCTTAAGAAAAGGGAGTGGTCAAGGAGGCAACATACTACTGAGATGAGGTCATATCTATGACATTATAGTACATCTGGGCATACCTTGGACCTGAAGGGATGGGCCAATGAAAGGTTGTCATGGAGAGTTCAAAGTTTGATGGATGGTTCTTCTCCAGGCCACTGTTTTTTTTACCTCATTATGTGTCTAAAACACTTAATTAGATTGGTTCCAAGGGATGGGCAGCCTATGACACATATGTCAGAACTGAATGTTATCTGTTTCCCTGGTTCTAATGACTCATATTTTACCAGGTGTGAGCTTCTGCCTCCTCCTCTGTCTCATTGGTTCTAACACTAATGTTCACCCTGGAGAGATGGAGCCCCTGAAATATTTTGGGATTTTGAGCAATGACTGTTCTAGCTGCTTCATGCTGGGATTAGATGTACTGCCTACTCTCTCTGTGGACCTACTTCTATGGGCCTCTGATGTTTTGGCTTTTATGTCAAGTTCGTCAAGAGGTAGAGTCAGGAAGGAAGGTGTAAATGGGATGCTATTATTTTTTAAAATTTTTTATTTTATTATTTTGTGTGTACCGTCAAATTGAAAGCGATGCTACCAAGCCAAAGGTGGGTGACTTTTAATCCGTGGCCCTTGGGCCTGTCTTTCATTGTTTTTGTTTAGACATTCCTCTAGGTCATATAACCCCAGTGTACATACCGCGGTCACTTGTGGTTGCTGTGAGGCTGAACACTGTGACACTGATGTGTCAAATGCATTAATGGTTGGCTACCCAATGCGAAAGAGAGTGGGGTGGAGCTCCCTGATTAAAACAAGCTTGGAAGTGGCATCCACTTCCATAATAGCTTACCTCTGGAAACCCAATGAACCTGGAGAGAGGATGAAAGGCACCCAAGCATGGAGGACTCTCCTTCATAGTGTCGCTATGAGTTGCCTGCGACTCGACAGCACTTAACAACAACAATAACTGTCAAATTGGATCTGACTGGTACAGGAGGAGACTGCCCCTCCTTCTCCAGCAGAGCTTCTGGGGGATGTTTTTCTTGTAGAGCCATCTGTTTAACGTGGCATGTTTAGAGCCTGGAAGATACAAACTTAACCAATAGGTTAAATAAGCAGGATCCAAAAAGTAGTAGCAGTTAAACCGTTAGGACTAACCCTATAAAAGAGACAACCGTGTGTCCCAACACCAGAACCCTAAGAATTGACTACCCATTGATAGACATGAGAAGATCGCTCTGTTAGTCTTTTGCAGGCATTTCTAAAGTTGTCAGATTGATTAACATAATTTTAATGACTTTGAAGTCAAAGGACCTATCAATGGTTACATCAATATCAGCAGTCAAAACTAGGCCAGGTGTTCACTGTGGAACAATTACTCATGTGCTAACTCAAATTGAGGTTGAAGAAAATGAAAACAAGTCCACAAGACCCAAAACATAATCTTGAGTTCATCTTGCCTGAATTTAAAAATGATCTTATGAACAGGTTTTAAGGATTGAAGAGCAGAGGAACTGTGGAAAGACATGAAGGCTATCATCCATGAAATGAGCGAAAGGTAATCACAAATACAGAGAAGAAAGAAAGAAACAGAATACATGTCGGAAGAGACTCCACAAATTGCATTAGAACACTGAGAAGCCAAAATAAAGGGAAGAGATGTGGAAGTAAAATAGATGAACAAAAGATTTCAAAAAGCATCTCGAGAAGGCAAGTATTACAACAGGACATGCTGAGACTTGGAACTGCAGAACAAAATGGGAAGAACTCGTTCCACATTTCTTAAGCTGAAAGCAAGATTGGAGTTGCATGAAGACATTTTGGGCAAAATCTTGAATGATCCAGGGAGCATTAAAAGAAGATGGAGGGAATACAAAGTCACCGTACCAAAAAAGAATTAAACAACTCTGAAATAGTTCAGAAAGTACCACATGAATAAGAGCCAGTCGTGTTGAAGGAAGAAGTTCAAGCTGTACTGAAGGTATTGGAAAATAAAAGCATATATATATATATATATAAAATTTTTTTTTTAAATTACACAGAAACATGTGGTTGAAAAGTGAAAAAAAAGGCCCCAGGAATTGATGAGATACCAAGTGACATCATTTTTTTATTAAATTTTATTAATTTTAATGAACATTTACAGAGATTTTGTGTTTCTATTCATTCATTGTTGCACTGTTTTCTCTACCCTCCTCCCCAGTTCGTTCCTCTTTTTTTCCCACATTGAAAGTCTGTTTTAATTGTCCCATTGTCACAGTGCTTGTCAAAGCCAGTTCTGATTAATCACCTTTGTCAGTGTGTCCTTTGCCATTCCCTATCACTCCTCCCTGAGAGAGACTTCACCCTGA
>NW_006399769.1:15647654-15652708 GCF_000299155.1 Elephantulus edwardii
CTAGCAATGACTTTTTTAACTATGAAAGCAACTCCATTTTTCCTCACTTTTTCATCTCCAGAGTAATATATAATATGGTCCTCCAACTCAAAATGCCCCGTGCCAGTCCATCTCTTTTTATTTTTTTAAATATAGGCAATCATTGGAACTATTAATTTGTTGTTGACTTATAGACTTTACTCACAGTTGTGAGAGTTATTAGGGATATAGTTTGGAGAGTGGGTTAGGCAAAGACTATCACACAATGCAAGTCCAGGTTTAGTCCAGCAGTCCCAAGCCAAATTAACAAGACATAATTCCTCACTTAGTGACAGTCTGGATTCAGTTCAGCAGCACATGCAAGAAGTCTCTGATTTCCTTAATCATCCAGCAAACTTTATCTCAGAGCAGTTGTTAAGTCAGCTTTTCCTTCAAACATCTAGCAAGCAAAACCATTAAGTACAGCATAAATGCAGGGTTTCTCTGGTTACACCCTGCCACAGTCTCTTCACAGCAGTGCTACAGTGTCACCCTTTCTTCACCACCATTACCAGAGTACCTCATAGTGTAGAAAGTTCTCTCTTTTACATTGTCCCATAGCTATTGATGATTTGCAAGGTCATATATTTACAGTTAAGTTAGCTGGAGACCATGCCTCACCGTCAGCACAGGGGCTAACATAATATCTAGAAAAGCCAATTTTTAGAGTTTCTGATATCACAGAACATTTCCAAAATTCTGGAATCAGAAGACCAAGCTGCACCTGATTCAGGCCATGATGTTTTCAGTCACTTTCTATGGGTCTGAAAGTTGGACAATGAATAAGGATGACTGAATAATTTATGCCTTTGAATTGTGGTGTTAGAGTAGAGCACTGAATATCCTATAAATTTTCAGAAAATTAACAATAGGTCTTGTTAAAAGTACAACCAGAGTGCTCCTTGAAGACAAGAATGGTGAGGCTTTGGCTCACATATTTTGGGAATGTTTCTAAGAAATGTTATTCCTTGGAAATGTATGTCATACATGGAAAGGTGAAGGATTGGCTTGAGAGAGGAAGACCTCTAATGACACAGTGACTGAAACAGTAAGCTCAAGTGTATCAGAGATAATAATGTTGGCACAGAATAGGATAAGATTCAGATATGTTATTCATAGGGTCACTATGAGTCATAACTGATCCGATGGAACCGAGCAACAGCATAATGCCTGTAGTGTTTGAGATGATGATACACCATTCTTTCCTGTAAGGAACACTCTACCTGAACTTTCTCAAAGTTTGGTTTATTGTTTCTCAAAAAAAGTTTGTTCTGTTGGCAGTCCATAGGATATTTAGTTATTTTCTCCAACCTTACAATGCAAAAGCATGAATTTTTTTTCTGTTACCCTTCTTCATTGTCCAGCTCTCAGATGCACAGCAAGTAATTAAAAAGGACATGGACTGAATCAGGCACACCTTAGTCTTTAACATCATTGATCTGCAGTAATTTAGTGAGCTCTCTGACAGCATACTTTCCCAATGCAATATTAACCCTGATTGCTGGTACTAAGGGTGTTGATAGTGGATTCAGGTAAAATGAAATTGTTGGCAATTTTAATTCATATGTCACTTGATTGGTTTTATTTATTTCTTAATGATCCTGTTGTCTTTTGGGGAGAAAACCAACAATGGAATCTGGTAATTATTGGACAACACTGATGATTTTCCATTGAAAAACAATTGGTTCTCAATTCTGTTCCATTGGTCTTTGTCTCTGTCATTGAATTAGTTTACAGTCTTGGAGTTGGTTTTAAGATCAGGGAGTGCTATGCCTCTCACTTCATTCTTGTTTTTCATAATTGCTTAGCTTATTTGAAGTCTCTCCTCTTTCCAAATAAACTTGCCAATTACCTTTTCTATCTCTTTGAAAAATGAATTTGTTTTCAGTATTGGGATTGTATTGAACAGGTGGATTGTTTTTGATAGGATCATAATTTTCACTATATTGGGTCTTCCTATCCGTGAACAGGGAATATTTATCCATATTTTTAGGTCTTTTCTTTTATCTTATAGTAGTGTTTTGTAGTTTTCTTTATAATGTTCTTTTGTATCTCTGGTTCACCAGGGATGTGTCTTATCTCCATATTTTTTTTCAGTCTACATGCAGAACATATCATTCAGGAAGATGTGCTCTATGAGGATAGTGGCATCAGGGTTGAAGGAAGACTCATCAACAAACTATGTTATGCAGATGACACAACCCTGCTTGCAGAAATTGAGTAGGTTCTGACGTGTTTACTGCAGAAAGTAAAAGATTGCTGCCTTTAGTATGGATTAAAGCTCAACATCAAGAAAACAAAGATTCTCACCACTGGGCCAATTGGCAGCATCATGAAAGATGGTGAAGAGATTGAGATTATTAACAGTTTTAGTTTGCTTGGTTCCACAATCAACACTCTTAGTACCAGCAGCTAGGAAATCAAAAGACAAATTACATTGAGAAAGTGTGCTATCAGGGACCTCTCCAGAGTACTGAAAAGCAATGATGTCAGTCTGGGTACTAAGGTGCACCTGATCCAGGCCAGCCATAGTCTTTGCAATTGTAGTGCATCAGAAAGCTGGACAATAACTAGTGACGATAGCAGGAGAATTGATGCCTTTGAACTGTGGTGCTGGAAAAGAGTATTGAATATACCATAGACTTCCAGAAGAACAAACAGGTATGTCCTGGAGAGGGTGAAATCAGGCTGCTCCTTGGAGGCAAGGGTTCTGAAGCTTCATCAGACATATTTTTGACATGTTGCAAGGAGGGACCAGTCCTTGGAGAGGAACATCGTGCTTAGGAGGGTGGAGGGACAGCCCTAGAGATGACAGCCATTGATGAGATGGATTGATTCAATGACTGAGATGTAATAAAGGTGGGTGTGTCTCAGAGACAATAAGGTTGGCCCTGGAGAGAACAGGGCTCAGGGCTGTTGTACACAGGGTTGCTATGAGTCACAAGTGACTCAACAGTACATGACAGCAACAACAACAACAGATGGGTTTACTCCCAAGTATCTCAACTTATAGTTTGCTACTGTAAATGGCATTGCTATTTTAGTTTCCTATCCTGTGTTTCCTTTGTTAGTGTTGAGGAATCTTATTAATTTTTATATCTTGATCTTGTATCCTGCCACTCTACTAAATTGGTCTGTTAGCTTTAACATATTTTTGGTGAGTCCTGAAGTTTTCTGTGAACACTATCATGTTGTCTGCATATAGCAACAATTTTGTCAACACTTTGCCAATCTGGATGCCTCTCCTTTCCTTTTATTGTCATAATTGCCCTAGTAACTTCCAATACAATATTGAAGAGAAGTGGTGAAAGTGGGTATCCTTGTCTGGTCCCTGTTAGCAAGGGGAATGCCTTTAATTTTTGTTCATTTAGAATAATCTTAACTCTTGGTTTTACTTATATACTTTTCAGTATGTTGTGGAAATTCCCTTCTAGTCGTTTTTGCTGAATGTTTTAAATAGGAATGAGTGTTGGATTTTTTTTCAAAGGCCTTTTGGTCAATAGACATGGAAAGATTTTTCATAGAAGACATTCAGATGGCTAATGGCACATGAAGAGATTTTAAAAATCACTGGCAATAAGAGACACACAAATCAAAACCACAATGAGATGCCATCTCACCCTTGTAGCACCGGCAAAGTTTAGTAAAACAACAAGTAATAAAGGTTGGAGGGGATGTAGAGAGATTGGAATGTTGGTACACATCTTACCAGTAATCCTTCTATTGGTGTGGTACAGTCTTACTGTTGGTGGGATTATGAAATAGTACAATCACTCTTGATGGCAATTTGACATTTCATCAAAAAGCTGAACATAGAAATTCCATATGACTCAGCTATCCCATTGTTAAGAATATATCCTGAGGAAAATAGAATCGAGACATAAATAGAGATTGGTACATCAAAGTTCAAGGCAGTGTTATTCACAATAGCAAGAAAGTGGAAACAGCCAAGATGTCCATCAACAAATGAATGGATTGAGAAACTGTAGTACAGTCACATGATGAAATACTATGCAGCACTCAGGAACAATTATTTTGAAAAATACTATATAACATGGAAGAGTCTGGAAAGTATTATGCTGAATGAACTAACTCAGTCTTATAAGGACAAACACTGAAAAATCCCATTATTGTAAATAGAAGGATTGCTTTTCTCTTTGAAAAAAAATAATAGAAGGATTGACCATCACTTTGATGCACAGTGTCATGGCCTGTGTGGCTTGGCTGGTCCAAAGAGTCTTCCAGTCACTGCCTCCCAAGCATCTGCTAAAACACTCTAGTTGGTGACAGAACCACTGCCTGCTAGAAAGAGGGACTGCAGTTTCACTGCCCAGCTGCCTTCCTCACTGTCCAGCACCAGGAGCACCAATATCACAGGTACTTTGGGGAAAACACTGCTGTCTAGCCCACGCGAGACCCATTAAGCTCAAGTAGAAGGAGCTGAGATAGTGTGAGCTGGGCTGAGGTGCCATTTCTGGAAGGAAACAACAGGCTTCCTGGTTTGCCATTTAGGGACTTAGGGGTAAACACTGCAGTCAGGCCTTCAGCTCTGTGGGGCTCAGGCCAAGAAGGGAGCACCAATAAACAGGTCCTTCACAAAACACTGCCATGCTCTGGGTCACCATATAGTTGCAACAACATAACATCTACTAAGGAAAGATTCACATAATGTTAAGAAGGCAGCAGTCTGCCTCAGTCATCATGAAAAGACAAAATAACCCTTCTCCTTAAAAAGCAGACCCAATGAATACCCCAGATAGAGAGAACCAGAAGAAATATGTTCATGTGGAGTTATTAGAAAAGCTACAAAGGAAGATGCAAATTGTGGAAGAAACAATGGAAGTCATTAAGAGAGCAAATATCCCAGAGATGAGAAGAAACTTGAACAGTTATGGAAGAAAATGCAAACAATGGAAGAAAGAATTGATAGTATAGATATAGGGGTATAAGAACTTAAAAAAATCATCACAAGACAGAAAGGGTAAAGTCAACATAGTACTGGAAATAACAAAAAAGCATGGAAATGCAATCCAGAG
>NW_006399769.1:15655798-15676200 GCF_000299155.1 Elephantulus edwardii
AAATACTTGGGAGTAAATCTAACCAGAAGCACAAAGGATCTATTCAAAGAAAATGACAAAACTTTACTACAAGAAACAAAAAGACATCTGGAGAAATCAAAGAATATCCCTTGCTCTTGGATAGGAAAATTCAATATTGTGAAAATGACAATACTACCAAAGGCAATTTACACATTCAGCAATCCCAATACAAATACCAATTCCATTCTTCAATGAGATGGAAAAGGCAATCTCCAATTTTGTTTGAAATGGAAAATACCCCATATAAGCAAAGCACTCTTTAAAAAGAGAAACAAGATAGGAGGCATCTCATTCCCTGATTTCAAATCCTACTAAACTGCCATGGTGGTCAAGACAGCGTGGTACTGGTACAATGATAGACACATAGATCAACAGAATAGAATTGTGAACCCAGAAATCAGCCCATCTACCTATGGTCAACTGATATTTGACAAGGAGATGAAATCAGTTAAGTGAGGAAATGACAACCTTTTTAACAAATGCTGTTGACAAAATTGGAAATCTATCTGTAGAAAACTCAAGCAAGACCCACAACTCACACCATACACAAAAAAAATCAATTCATAGTTGATCAAGGACTAAAACCAGGAACTATAAACTTCATTAGAGAAAAGCTTGGAAACACACTAGAAGTTCTAATCCACAAAATAAACAGTCTTCCAAACATCCTGAAAAAACCTAAACCAGGAAAGAATAGAGTAGATGAATGGGACCTTCTAAGAATCAGGTCCTATGCACATCCAAAAACTCCAACAGGGTAAAAAGGAAAGAGACAAACTGGGAAAGTATATTTGGTAATGACAAGTCTGATAAGGGACTTATATCTAGAATTTATAGAATACTCAAGCACCACAACAAGATAAAGGTAAACAACCCAACTGAAAAATTGGCACAGGACATAAACAGACATTTCATCAAAGAAGACACTCATATGGTGAACAAACACATGAAGAAACGTTCAAATTCTGTAGCTCTAAGAGAGATGCAAATCAAAACAACTATGAGATATCATCTCACCCCATTGAAAATAGAAAAATTCAACAAATCAGCAAAGAACAAATGCTGGCAAGGTTGCAGTGAAACTGGAACGTTTATTCACTGTTGGTGAAAATATAAAATGGTGCAAAGACTCTGAAAGGCAGTATGGTGCTTTCTTTAAAAAGTTGGAAACGAAATACCATTTGACCGAGCAATTCCACAACTGGGAATATAATCTAAAGAAATAAGAACTTCCACCCAAGCAGGTATATGCACACCATGTTTATTGCTGCTTTGTTCACAATAGCAAAGAGTTGGAAACTATCCAAGTGTCCATCAACAAACGAATGGAGAGAGAAGTTATGGTATATTCATACAATGGAATACTATGCAGCATTGAAAAACAAGGAACTCATTAAATATTATACAAAATGTGTGACCCTGGAGGACATTATGATGAGTGAAATATCTCAGTCACAAAAGGAAAAATACTGTGTAATGCCACTGTTATAAAACAGGACTGACATTGAGGTTGGGGGAAACTAAGAAAAAAGGGGATAAATAATGTATACCACATTGAAACAGATGAGGAAGAGAACTGTTTAAAATTAATATATGATTAGGTATTATTTGCATGACAAGAGTCCAGAATAAGGACTGTAGAGTAAAGAGGACTGGGAGAGGAGATTTTCTAGCAATGAAAGAGGGTTGGTGTTTTGTTTTGTTTTTTTTCTTTTCAAAGAGAAAAGCAAACTGGTGGCCGGGGGTGGGGTGGGCAGGGAGGAAAATGTGCAACAATGAATGAAAGGAAATTAAGAAAAAGAAGAAAAAAAATAGACGGATTACTAGTAAGATACGTACCAAAATCCATGGGAGAAAGGGAAGGCTGGCAGTGCAGCTCACAGAAGTCACAGTTTGGTGGGCAGAACAAGGGGGTGAAGAAATTAGGAAAGATCTAGTGGGGACCTAAACAGGTGGGGTAATGATGAGCATGAATCAATAATGATTACTTTTATGAAACACAATGTACGGGAATGATAATGTGAAAAAATGTGAATGGAGGAATGCATTAAATACAATGTATATAAATGACACAATGTAAACAACTTTTGTATGTAAACCAATATGGAAGAAAAGCCTAACAACCCACAAACACTTGTAGTGGGTAAAGACTGATGCCATCCTGAGCATGGGAGTACATGCTTAGCTAGTATGCTCCAGTCAAGTCAGAGCAAAAGGACATGACGTGCTGTCCACTGAATTGACAATGTTCCAAAAGTTTCCATGAATCTGGAGTACATTTAATCTCACTCATCCCCCACCCCCTTCAAATGGAATGGGATAATGTATTTCCCTCAGGAATGCTAAATTGTGTTAGAATCCTGAAGAGAAATGACAATACCAGGCATGGATGATGGCATCAAGACCTGAACAGGAAGGCTGCTCTGAGCTGCTACATATTACTTGATATTGAGAATTGAAGGATAATCTTCAACATCAGAAGATTGAAGTGCCTACAGTTTAGACGCCTTTTGTGAGAGTTGACATAGAAATGCTCATCAGAAACCACATACCACTCTCCTTCCCAGGTGCTGGTCTCAAAGGTGCCCCACAGATGACAATGTATTTTTCATCTAAGATGAAAAGCTCCTGACTTTTTACTGGTGGCATCCAATTCCTAAACAACATGCCTCCAGAAACTGTATGAACTTTGATAAATGTTGATAGTTGTAGAGGGGGTTCAGAGGCCTTTTGTTCATAGGGTCGCTATGAGTCATGCTCGACTCAAAGGCAATCAACAACAACATTTTCTGGCTGCTAGCTCTGGTTGCATAGTAGAGGATGGCACTGGCAAAACAAGTGCAAGCGGTACAAATTCACCAGCTGCTCTGCCAGATGAAGACAAGCAATCTCCTCTTCTGTGATACACAGCCTCTAAAAAGCCACTTCAGCTGCGAGTTAGTTTCTACTTGAAGGCAATGAGGAGGAGGAATAATATTTGCTGACAATTATTATGCTGCAGCTAGTCAGGTGAGCTGGCAGTAGAACTGGGCAAAGCACAACCACTTTTCCAAGGCTGAAGGATAGAAGCATCTCGTCTTTGTTAAAGACAGTTAACTTTCTAATAGTAAAACTAAAGGAAATTTTCTTATCATGGTTTGTGATGGAATTTTATATCCCATTAAAAAAAATCTGTGTTCATTTTCAGGATCCTTTATGTGATCTCAACAATTGTTTATAATTTTGAAAGGTGTGGACAAAGCACAGGGGCAGACATATATACAAATACTCTGAGATAACCCCAATTTACTCTCATTTTCTAGATTCATGTCTTGTGTTGTCTCCTCCATCCTTCAACAGGAATGACCTTTGTTAGTAACAGGATGTGGAGAATTGATGAATGTGACTAGGTCATAAATGACCTAGGTCTTCTGCCTTGCTCTTCCAGGTGACTCACTCTTTGTGCCACACAGACATTGTTACCTCTGACTAAGGGCAGTGGGGTTCATTTTTCTAATCATCACCCTCCATGCAGGAGACCTCAGTTGTACTCTCAGATAGCCACCCACTTCTATCACATTGCTGTGCTACTGAATGCATTTCACTAAGACAGATAAAGATTTGACAATCTACTTCATTTAAAATTACCCAGTCAAAACCCATCACAGTGGCCTGATCCTGCGGTTCATGGAGTCACCAAGAACTGATAAATACACTGATAACAGAATGTTTGTGGTTCTTTTTTCCCCTTCTTTTAATAGGAATAGATTTTCTTGTAAGGTGGACTGTTATTCCTGCTATTGACCATCCTTAGATAAAGAAAGATCTGAAATGCTTTTATTGGAGGATGGAGCATGAGGGAGGCCAGGAACACAGGGAGTGAACTGGGGCTGGTGTGAATGTGGTTGACTTGTCTGCTAAGCTGTTCTCTCCAAGTGCTTTCCTTCCTTTGTCCCCAAGTGGTCTATTAGATTTCATTTAAAGGATGTTGTTGTTGTCATGTGCCATCGAGTCGCTTGTGACTCATAGCGACCCTATGTACAACAGCCCTAAACTCTGCTCTGTCCTGTGCCAATGGCACCGTCTCCAACACACCCATCCCGATTACCCCAGTCACTGAAACAATCCACTTCATATGGGGCCTTCCCCTTCTGCGCTGTCCCTCCACCCTACCAAGCATGATGTCCCTCTCCAAGAACCTGTCCCTCCTTGAAACATGTCCAAAGTATGTTAGACGGAGCCTTAGAATCCTTGCCTCCAAGGAGCAGCCCGGTTTGACCCTTTCCAGGATGAATCTGTTTGTTTTCCTAGCAGTCCATGGTACCCTCAATACTCTTCTCCAGCACCACAGCTCAAAGGCATCAATTCTCCTTCTATCCTTCTTAGTCATTGTCCAACTCTCTGATGCATAACAAGTGATAGCAAAGACCATGGCCTGTATCAGACGCACCTTATCTCCAAAGAGACACCATTGCTTTTCAGTACTTTGGAGAGGTCCCTAACAGCAGACTTTCCCATGGCAATAGGCCTTCTAATTTCCTGGGTGCTGGTGCTGAGAGTGTTGACTATGGAGCCAAGCAAACTGAAGCTGTGAACAATCTCAGTCTCTTCACCATCCATCCTGATGCTGCCAATTGGTCCAGTGGTGAGAATCTTTGTCTTCTTCACATTGAGCCTCAATCCATATTGGAGGTTGCAGTCCTTGACCCTCTGCAGCAAGCGCTTCAGGTCCTCCTCAGTTTCAGCAAGCAGGGTTGTATCATCTGCATATTGCAGATTGCTGATAGATCTTCCACCAATCTTGACCCCACATTTCTCCTCATAGAGCCCAGCCTCCCGGATAATCTGTTCTGCATACAAGTTGAAAAGGTATGGAGACAGGACACATCCCTGGCGTACACCCTTCCCAATTTTGAACCATGCAGTGTTTCCTTGCTCTGTTCTGACGACTGCCTCCTGGTCCAAGTATACGCTTCGCATTAGCACGATCAAGTGTTCTGGGATTCCCATTCTTTTCAGAGTCAGCCACAGTTTGTTATGATCCACACAGTCAAATGCCTTTGCATAGTCAATGAAACACAGACATTCCTCTGGTACTCCCTGCTTTCAGCTAAGATCCATCTAACATTAGCTACAATATCCCTAGCATGGTGTTTATTATACAGTGAGAAATTAAAGAGCTTTCATATAGGTTTTTAAATTAATTATTTTTCTTTTATATTGGTTTGCATACAAAATTCATTGTATATACATTGTATTTCATTTACACACACTATGTTTCACAAATTTCTCTATTCACTCTATGTTACATAGTATCATTCCCACACATTGTGCTGTTTAAAATGACTCATTGCTGACCCCATGCCCACCATTACCCCACCTTTTCAGGTCCCCACTGAATCTTTCCTATTTCTTTCACCCCCTCACTCTGCTCACTTAACTCTGTGACCTCAAGATTTTCCTCCCTCCCCACCCTCAGCCCACCTCCTCCCTTCCCTTTCTTCTCTGGACTTTTGTATACAGAATGGTTACTAATAAAATGTACATAAAACTTCCATATAAATTTGATGGAGCAGCAAAGGAAAGAGCAGTGTTTCATCTTCTAATGTCAATATCCCACCAAAGATCTCTGGTGGCCTAGTGGTAAGAAGCTGTACTACAATCCCAAAGGCTCGAGATTGGAATCCACCAGCTGCCCCGCAAAAGAAGGATGGATGGTCTCCTCCTGTGTAATTTATTGCCTCTGACAACCCACTGAAGGGTCAGCTATGAGTCAATTCCAACTTGATGGCACACAACAACGATGCCAATATAAAGTTATTATATTGGAGTAAAAGGTTAACTCACACTTATTGACATGATTATACATTTTTCTGACTCAGAGCAGCTGGTCAATTTGAACTCCAGAGAAGTGTTGCCTCTGGGGGTAGTATTGCAATTCCCACCAGAGCTCCCTAAAAAATAAAAGCACCTACAATAAAGAGACTGGGAGTTCTGGTGGCCTAGTTATAAGAAGCTGTGCTGCAATGCCAAAGGCATAGTGTTCCAATCCACAAGCAGCTCCATGGAAGAAGGATGGGTAATCTCCTCCCTTGAGATGAACTGCCTCAGAAAACCCACCAGAGAGTTAGCTGTGGGTCGCTTCTGGCTCGAAGGTATACAACAACTACAATAAGAAGACTCTAAAGTCCAGTATCTGAAGCCACATATTTCAATTCTCTATCATGTAACAGTTCAAGGGGGAATTCCAGGCTGTTCCATACAGATGTTCAGGGACCCAGGTTAGTGAGTGTTCGTTCTTACATCTGTAACACACAGCTTCCATTTCGACCATCAGGAAGGGGGAGGAGGGGAAAGCCAAAGGTAGGAATTCAAGCAAGAGAATTAGGACTGCTCACATCACCTTTACTCACATTCCATTGACTAGAATTTAGTTTGTTACCCAGCTGCAAGGGAGTCTAGACTGGAGAGGCCTATCTTAGTGTAGCCCTTTTCTGTAGAAAAGGGAATATACTCATTGGATGCCCAGTTTTATCTGCTTTGTGGTCACAGTATAAACCAGCTGTTCTCAATGGACAGGTAATTCCAGCTGAGGGAACAGTGTGGCTGCTTGTGGAGCAAGTCAGAGCAGATTACAGAGAATTCACATAGGAAATCTGAGGCAGCAGCCTAGGTAGGTAATTTCTTGAAGGAAATAAGAAGTCTTTAAAAGGAATAGAGTCAGCTAGTAAAGTTAGTGGGAGTTCATGATCCTGATTTGAATGGCAAATGATTGTTTTTCCTGAAAGGCAGTGTGGTACTTGTGATCAACAGTCTTTGTTTACATCTTAGTTCTGCCATCTCTCATTATGAACTCTGAGGAGAAACTTCTCTTGTCTTCAGTATTCTCATCTACCAACAGGGCTTTAAATAGCTCTTACCAGTTCAGATATGATCAATGAAGTGAAAACAGCACATCTAAACACAAGGGCAGCAAGTGTACTGCACAGCTAACCTCCCATGTGGACCTACGATGGTGGCCAGGCAACCACACTGCTCTGAATGTGTGTAGTCCTCCATGGTCTAGGCAGGCATCCAAACTCCTGCCCGAGGCTCCTGAAAGAATTCACTCTACCTCCTCCAAATCTCCTATTCCAGGCCTTCAACCTGTAATTTTTCCAGTCTAGTACATCCACATTGTACAAATTCTGTTCCAGTTTCACTATGCTGGTCATTATGGAACAGGTTCTAACCAGTTTGAAGCACTGCCTATGAGAAAACTTTCCCTCCTTAGCTCACAAATTCCTCACGAGAATAATAAGAAACAGCCACTTTAAATTGTAAAGTATTATGCAAATATGAAATTACTCATAATAAAAGTAAATTTCTGGTGAAGTTGGTTGGCTTCTCTTGCTATTAAATGACAATGTGGGAGTCTAAACAAATAAGCAAAACTCTAGAAAAACACTTTTGGAGTTTTTTTTGGTTTTGTTGTTTTGTGGTTTGTTTGTGTTTTTTTTAAATCGCTGGTATACAAATGAGGGTCCTGGGCTGAGTTCAGTAGTTGGTGCTGCCTCAGGCAAGGTTTATGTGAGCATATTAATCAAGAAGTATACTCCTGAAAGAACAGAGATGGGAACCTTACTAGTTTCCCCCACTGCTACTAATTTGAATATTTGGAGAGTAAGTGCCTACTCTGTAGCCTTGCTCCAATAACAAACTTCTTTTTGCCAGTCATGCTTATCTAGGCAGCCTCATGTTCTGTAGTGGGTCCGTAGCTCAAAATTTGCCTTCTAGACCACTGTCTTTTGGCCTTGCCATCACTCTATTTCCAATCTACCAGACCTGCAAATACATGGTCTGCCTACTACATCAACAGCTATGAAAGCCAGTTCTTCAAATAGGGCATGTTAGTCTAGCCACAAAGGGATCAAGCAGATTCAGCAGAATAAAGTGGGAATCTCACCACCAGGGAGGAAGAGGAAGCAGAGAATGCAGCCTGTGTTCTACAATGCCAAAGGACTTCTGCTGAGGATTGTATTTTGTTGTTAACTGAGAAGCTCTTTGGACCAAGGGACTGTATCTTGCTCTTACCCTGAATTATAGTTCCCCATTAAACCCTGTTTAATTTCCATCTCAATATCAAGAAAACAAAGATCCTCACTACCAAGCTCATAGGCAGTATCATGATAGATGGAGAAGAGATTAACTTTGTTAATGATTTCGTCTTGCTTGTATCCACAATTAACAGTCTTGGCAGCAGCAATCAGGAAATAAAAGATGAGTTGCATTGTGAAAATCTGCTGCCAAGGATCTCTCCAGAGTGCTAAAGAGCAATGATGTCAGTTTAGAGACTTAAGTGTGCCTGAACCAGACTCTGTTCTTCTCAATTGCTTGCCATGCCTCTGAGAGCTGGACAACAAATAAGGATGACAGAAGAAGAATTGATGCCTTTGAGTTGTGGTGCTGGAGAAGAATATGAACACATGAACTGCCAAGACAACAAACTGATCTGTCCTGGAGAGGATCAAACCAGTTTTCTCCTTTGAGGGAAGGATTTTGAAGTTCTGTCTCACATATTTTGGGCTTGTTTCCAGGAGAGATCAGTCCTTGGAGAAGGACATCAAGCTTGGAAGGGTGAAGGGTCAGCACAGGAGAGGAAAATCCTAGATTAGATGGACTGACATAGTGACTATGACAATGGTGATAGAGATGGCAGGGTTCGCTCAAGATAGGGCAAGGTTCAGAGCCATTGTTCATAGGGTCTCTATGAGTCATGGTCAATTCAATGGCACATAACAATAAACAACAGTAAACCCCCACAACTATAAGCATAGTTCTGTGAAGTCCATATGGTCACTGCAAAGGACTTTCGACCCAGTAAGTAAATGTAGAAGCATGGGAGGACATAGCTTTATTCATGTGAATTAGGTGTGTGTTGTGAATGTAGTTGATGGGGGCAATTCCCCCTTGTGGAGTTGGAGGACCTTGGATTCAGCCATCTTCACACTGCCTTTGCTCCAATTATAGCTCATAACTGATGTCCTCATAACTAATTCCCACCTTCAAGTGATCATCTCTGAAAAAAACCGAACCTCTCTGAAAATTCAAATTTAATAAAATGGCAAATAATGCTCACCAGATAAATCCTCAACAACAACCAAAAAGGTCTACTAACTATGATGAATGAAAACAAATCAAACTCTTTTTCCTGGATATTTTTCTCCAAATGACTAGCATTCTGAACCTGTCCTGTCAGAGTTTGGTTAGTAGCATAGCACTTAACAAGTTGAGCCACCCAGGAGCTCAATGTCACTCTCATAAACAAACTTGAAAACAGAAGCCAGAACTTTCTACTACCCTTCGATGATTGATTAAACAAATAGCAGTGTTTCATCAGTAGCCTGCACAAGAAAGCCAGTGTGCATCAACGTTGACAGTTCACTGTTAGAGCTAATTATAAGGTAGGTTATTTCCCATGTTCTTTATTTGTCTGGTTTGCGATTATATTAATTAGTTTGATAATTGTCTTCCTTAGACATTATCTACTATATTTTGCTCAAATATAAGAATAATATCATATTAGATTGTATCCATGTTGTTTAAATACTACATTAAAACTTAAGGAGCTACAATGTGGCTCAAGAGATGTATTATTAAAGCAAGTACCTGCCTCTTCCCTGATAAAAACCAGACATGTCCATAAATGCAGTTGCAAAAATATTACAATTCTGATTAAAAACATAAATATTCAAAATCCTATTTTGGAAAAGAATGGACAGGAATTATTACATCAACTGTAAAATTTCCGCATCAGACTCTTGGGATGGTTAAGCTTTGGGCTGTTAAGGAAACAGGCAGATTAAATCTATAGACTAGCTTTGTGGGAGACCTGGTAAACAGATTCCTTAACTATTACAGTGAAGAAAACGCTGAGGACCATTCTACCCTATAATACAAGTATGTTGTTGGTGTTATGTGCTGTCCAACGAACTATGACTATTTGAGATCTTTGGGGGTTTTGGGGTATTTTTTAATTATAATTTTTTATTATTAATTTTAATGAACATTTACACAGATTTTGGATTTCTACTCATTCATTGATGCATTTATCTCCCTCCCCCAACCTAGTTGGCTCTTCTCTTTGAAAAGTAAAAGGAAAATTCCTTCATTGATATACAATGCCCCCACACTCCTCTCCGAGTACACTCCACTATGCAACCTTCATGCTGGACTCGTGTCATAACCATAATACCCAATTATATATAACTATTAAACTGTTTTCTCCCTCATCTGTTTCAATGCAGTATACACAAATTATCCAATTTTTCTCAGTCTCACTCCAACCCTGATGTCAGTCTCATTCTACAACACTAGAACTATGCAGTATTTGTCCTTTTGCGACTGATATATTTCACTCAGAATAATGTCCTCCAGGCTCACCCATTTTGAAAAATATTGCATGAGTTCCTTGTTTTTCAATGCTGCGTAATATTCCATTGTGTGAATATACCACAGCTTCTCTATCCGTTCATTTGTTGATGGGCACTTAGGTTGTTTCCAACTCTTTGCTATTGTGAACAAAGCCACAATAAACATAGGTGTGCATATATCTGCCTGGATAGCAGTTATGGTTTCTTTAGGGTATATTCCCAGTAGTGGAATTGCTGGGTCAAATGGTGTTTCTATTTGAAACTTTTTAAGAAAGCGCCATATAGCCTTCCGTAGTGGATGCACCATTTTACACTGCCACCTATTTGAGCTCTTCGAAAACCAAATAAAAAATCTTCCCCTGTCTCCCACCATTCTCATGATCTCTGATATGCTTAAGCCCATCGTGATAGTCATCTGTGTCAGCACAACTAGTTGAGGGTCTGCCTCTCTTTCTTTGATCCTCAACTTTCCCCAGCATAATGTCTTTTTCCAAAAACTGGCCACTGCTGAAAACATAGACTGGTGAGTGCATCCAAGGCTGCATCTGTTAACTGAAACAAGTCCATTTCTATCCCATCAATTCCTAGGGTCTTATTTTTAACCCATGTCTTCAATGCAGCTTCTACTTTCTCCTTCATTTCCTGTTCATATGGTACTTCCTTTCCGAAGGTGGTATAGCACTAGTCTGTGCGTTGCTGTACAGAGGTAACTCGTGGTTGCTGTGATGCTGAAGCCTGTGACAGTGATGTGCCAATCGTGGTAATGGGCACCCATGGTGGACAGTGTTGGCTGGAGCTTCCCGACTAAATCAAGCCTGGAAGCAGGAGCGGCATCCACTTCTGAAATGGCTTGCCTCCGGAAACTGTATGTACGAACTGGGCTCAGGCTGTTCGTTCATAGGGTAGCTATGAGTCATCTACGACTCGATGGCATGAAACAACAACATGGTACTTCCTGAAATTTTTCAGTGTCACCAATTCTTTCTGGTACAGAGATCCTATGTATTCCCTCCATCTTCTTTTGATACTTTCTGGGTCTTTCAATATATTATCCATAGCATCATTCAATATGGTGACACAAGGCTTAAACTTGTTTTTCAGTTCTTTCAGCTTGAGAAAGGCAGAGTGAGTTCTTCCCTTCTTATTCTCCAGCTCCAGCTCTCTCTGCACATTCCATTACAATACTTTGCTTTGTCCTTCTGAGATGCCCTTTGAAATAATCTTTTCAGCTCTTTTACTTCAACATGTTTTTCTTTAGTTTTGGCTTCTTGATGCTCCAGTGTGATTTTAGAGTCTCTTCTGACATCCATTTCCATTTTTTTTCTTTCTCCTCTATTTTTGTAATGACCTTTTTCTTCGTAGATGATACCTTGATATCATCCCACAACTCATCTGGTCTTCAATCATTGGTGTTCAATGCCTCAAACCTATTCTTAAGATGATCTTGAAACTCAGATGGAATTTGTTAAAGATAGTATCTTGGTTTCTGTGTACTTGTTATCATTTTCTTCTGCCTCAGTTTGAATTTGCATATGAGTAATTGATGATCTGACCCACAGTCCACTCCTGGCCTCATTTTGACTGCTGATACTGAGCTTCTCCAACAATTTTTTCAACAAATGTAATCAATCTGATTCCTACACAGCCCATCAGGTTCAGGTGAGATACATATCTAAAGTCAGTTTTGTGTCTTTTAAAAAGGTATTTGTAATAAATAAATCACTGTAAATACAAAATTCAGTCATTCAATTTCCAGCCTCAATTCTATCACCAAGCCTGTATTTTCCAAATATTATTCCTTCTTCACGGTTTCCCACTTTTGCATTCCAGTCACCAATTATAATTAATTTGTCTTGATTGCGTGCTCGGTTGATTTTGGACTGCAAGATATGGCAAAAAAATTCTCAATTTCTCCCTCTTTGACTCTAGATGTAGAAGTCTATCTTTGAATAATAGTTGTGTTAGTGGTTCTCCTTCTATGTGTATGAATATTATCCTATAACTTACCACGTTGTATTTGATTGCTGATGTTAAATGGATCCTGGATGAAAGTAAGGAATACAGAGGAATGTCTATTTGTGCTTTATTGACTACACAAAGGCATTTGACTGTGTGGATCATAACAACTTGTGGCTGACATTGAGAAGAAGGGAAACTGCAGAACACTTAATTGTGCTCATGTGAAACCTATACCTGGATCAGGAGGCTGTTGTGTGAGCAGAGCAGGGGAACACTGCATGGTTTAAAATTAAGAAGGGAGTGCATCAGGGTTGTAGTCTTTCTCTATACCTATTCTATCTATATGCTGAGCAAATTATCCAAGAAGCTGGACTCTATGAAAAGTAGTGTGGCATCAGGATTAGAGGAAGATTCATCAATAGCCTGTGTTATGCAGATGACACAACTTTGCTTGCTGAAAGTGAGGAGAACTTGAAGGACTTGTTGCAGAAGATCAAATACAGTCTTCAGTATGATTACATCTCAATGTCAAGAAGACAAATATTCTTACCACTGGACCAATAGGCAGCAAGCATCATGATGGATGGAGAGGAGATTGAAACTGTCAACAGCTTCATCTTGTTTGGATCCACTATTAACATCCTTGGTACCAGCAGTCAGGAAATAAGGAGACACATTTCACTGGGAAAATCTGCATTTAGGGACCTCTTCAAATTATTGAGGAGAAATGATGTCAGTTTCAGGACTAAGATGCATCTGATTCAGGTCATGGTCTTTCTGATTATTTGTTATGCATCTGAGAGCTTGGCAATGAATAAAGATGACAGAAAAAGAATTGAGCCTTTGAGCTGTGGTGTGGGAGAAGCGTACTAAACAGCCAAGAGAACTGTGGACAGCCAAGAGGAAAAACAGCTATGTCTTGGAGAGGGTGCAGCTGGAGTGCTCTTTGGAGGCAAGTATGATGATGAGACTTTGCCTCATATACTTTGGACATGTTACAAGGAGGGACGATTCCTTGGAGAAGGACATGATGCTGAAAGGGTGGAGGGTCAGCAATGGAGAGGAAGACTCTCAACTAGGTTGACTGACATGGTGACTGCTGCAGTGGACTCTTGTGTGTTAGGAATGTCAGGACAGAACAGAGTTCAGATCTTTTGTTCATAAGGTTGCTATGAGTTGTACTAGACTTGCAGAACCTAACAATAACAGCTGAAAATATGGCAAAATATGTGAGATTAAGTTTTACCTAACAAAAGCAGCTGAAAATATGGCAAAATATGTGAGATTAAGTTTTATTATCCTTGCCTCAAGGAACACTTTGATTGCACTTCCTCCAAGACAGACTAGTAGTTTTCTATTTTAGCAGTCCATACAATACTCAGTACTCTTTGTCCATACCACAAGGGCAACGAGCCATCTTCTCTTACCCTTATTTATTGTCCAACGAATTGTCCAGATGCATAGGAAGCAACTGAAAATATCTATCCTTGGATCAGTCACACCTTAGCCTTTAAATTGATATCCTTGGTCTTTATCAGTTTGGATAGATATTTGATAGTGGATTTTCCCAATGTAACACGTCTTTTAATTCCTTTACTGCTGCTACCACTGGAGTTGATTGCAATCCAATCAAAATAAAATAATTGATAACTTCAATATTTTCTCCATCTCTCATAATATCAACTATTGGTCCAGTGAAGAGGATTTTGTTTTCTTGATGTTTAGATGTAATCCATATTGGAGACTGTAGTCTTTTAACTTCTACAACAATGCTTCAAGCCCTTTTCACTTTTTGCAAGCAAGGTTGTATCACAGGCCTTGATGAGTCCAGTGTCAATGCTGATGTCACATTCTTCTTCATGTAGCTCAGTTTCTCAAATTATTTGCTTAGCATACAAATTGAATAGGTATGGAGTAAAGATAAAGCCCTGACACACACCTTTTCTAACTTTAAATCATGCAGTATTCCTTTGTTCTGTTTGAAGGATTATTTCATGGTCCAGGTATAAATCCCGCACATGCACAATTAAGTGTTCTGGGATTCCCATTCTTCTCAGTGTTACCCATAATTGGTTATGATTCACACAGTCAAATGCCTTTTTGTAGTCAACAAGACACCAGTAAACATCTGTCTGGTATTCTCTGCTTTCAGCCAGGATCCATCTGACATCAGCAATGAAATCCCTCCATTCATGGTCTCTTCTGAAACCTTAAGCTTAAATGTATGGCAATTCTCTGTAAATGCAGTGTGCCAGCTGTTTTGAAATAATCTTCAGCAATATTTTAGTTGCATGTGATATTGATAAAATTGTTTTATGACTTTCCCATCCTGTTGAATCTCATTCTTTTGGAATGAGAACAAATAAGGATTTCTTCCAGGCATTTGGACTTCTTGGCACAGACTAGTGAGCATGCACAGGGTGCACCTGTTTGTTGAAACACTTCTGTTGATATTCTGTCAATTTCTGCAGTCTTATTTTTTTTTTTTTTTGTCAAATGCAATGCTGCAGCTTGGAATTCATCCTTCATTTTCACAGGTTCTTGATCATATGCTACTTCCTGACCAATTCTTTTCGGTTCAGTGATGGTGTGTTCATTCCATCTTCTTTTGATGCTTCCTGCTTCATTCACGAATTTGCCTACAGAATCCCTCAGTATTGCAAGTAAAGGCTTAAATTTATATTTCTGTTCTTTCAATTTGAGAACCGTCAAATGTGTTTTTCCCTTCTGGATTCCTAACTACAGCTTTTCGCATATGAGTAAAAATGAACTCAGGGATACTGAACAACAAGAAGACTCTACCTGGAAAATGGATGAGGTTGTGTTGTTTTGTCCACTTGAGCGAAAACTGACTCATAGCTGACCTTTCAGCAGGTTTTCATAGGCTGTAAATCACAGAGGGAAAGATTGTCCATTTTTCTCCCATGTAGCAGTTGGTAGATTTGAACTGCCTCTCTTTTAGGTGGAAGCACAAATTCTTACCAGTAGGTCATCACTCCCAATAAAAGTGATAGATAGATAGATAGATAGATAGATAGATAGATAGATAGATAATAGATAGATAGATAGATAGAGATAAAACTTTTCTAAAGTCTAAGATTCATAAATCCTAAATTATTTCCAATAAACCCACACAAAAGTCAAGTCACTGCCATAGAGTCTGACTGAACATAGTTTACCCTCCAGTGGGTTTTCAAAGGCATTAAATCACATAGGAGGAAATTACCTATATTTCTTGTAAGAGCATCTGGTGAACTTGAACTTCCCACTTTTCAGTTAGCAAAGTGACTCCCTACTCAACAGGCCACCAGGCCTACCTCACATAGGAAGTAAGCAGACCCTATTTTAGATGTTGTTAAGACATTACACTTTCCTATCTTCAACAGTCTAGACCAGAAACAGCTAAATTAAGGCATGCCACTAAAAACAAGGAAATAAGATTCTAATTAAGGCAACAGTTAGGCTATCAATAGCTATTAGCTGCAATTGACTTGGTCTTTGACTCATGGTAACCCATGTACAAAGCGATGACCTCCATACTGCCTCATACTACACCTCCCTGCCTCCATGATCAGTTGAGGATTGGAACATTGTGGTTGCAAGTTTTTCACTGGCTGAATTTTGGAAATAGATCAGTAAGTGTTCTGCCCAGTTCACTTAATCTGGAATCTCCATTGAAAGCTATTCAGTATCATAGCAATATATAAGCCTCTTCTGGCAGCTGGGTTATGACCACACAAGAAGTACGTTGGCTGGGAACAGAGCCCAGGTCTCCCACATGAATGCAAGACTTCTACCAATGAACCACCACTGCCCTATTACTAGCTTTAATTGAGCCAAAATTTTGACTCATCTAAAGCTGTACCGACCAATACATAGCCAGTAGGCCACTTGTGGCTACTGAGTCTTTAAAATATGGCTAGCCTACATTGAAATATGCTTTAACAGTGAAGCACACACTGAATTTCAAAGACTGTTTGAAAAAAAAATTAAAATACCTCTTTACCAATTTTAAATAGATATATGGTAAATTGGTAATATTTTTCTATATTTGGTTAAATAAAATAATAACATCAATTTTATATGTGTCTTTTCATTATTTTTACATGTGTGGCCATTATAAAATTTTCAATTACCTGTGTAGCTTGCATTATGTTTCTATTAAACAGTGTGATTGCGGAGATGTACTCTCAAACCCTCTGTTCTAAAAGTTTGACTTTACAATTAAAAAACTTCAAATACAGTGACAACGCAACTGAAGTTGGAGGGTCGCTGAAATAAAACAAACCAGGAAATAAATATTGTCAAAGATATGAGGAAACTGAAACCCTTATTCATTGCTGATAGGTATCCAAAATTCTAACATCTGCTATGGAAAATAGTATGATAGTTCCTCATAACATTAAATTAGAACTGCAATAGAACCTGACAATTTCACACTTAAGTATAAGCCCCCAAAGACTTGAAAAGAAAGACTGAAATAGAGATTTGCACTCCAGTTTTCATTGCTATTCATAACACTATTCACAATAGTCAAAAGTGAAAAGAACCTAGATGTCCATCAACAAATATATGGAATAAAAATACAGTACATACTTAGAGTGGAATACTACTTAGCCAATAGGAAAAAGTCTTGATAGATGTTATAATATAGATGAATCCTGACAGCATTATGCTAAGTGAATTAAGTCAATTACAAATAGTCATATATGTTGTAGTTGTTGTTAGGTGCTAACAGATTGACTACAATTTATATGGAGAAAAAAATATTGCCCTATCCTCAACTATCCTCATGACTTCCAACATGCTTCAGCCCATTGTTAAAATCACTGTGTCAGTATATCTTGTTGAGAATCTTCCTCTTTTTAGCTGACCATCTGCCTTTCTGACAACATGACTTTTAAGCCTTGAAATGCAATGCTTAAAGGTGCTATGGGCAGACTGTTGAATGATGCAGGAAGCATCAAAAGAAGATGGAAAGAGCACACAGAATCACCGTACCCCCCCCCAAAATAAAACTGGCGGACACGGAAGAATTTCATGAAACAGCATATGATCAAGAGGCAAAGATGATGAAGGAGAAAGTTCAGGCTGCTCTGAAAGAATTGTCAAAAGAACAAAGGCCCCAGGAATTGATGGAATACCAACTGACATATTTCAACAAACAGATGCAGTGCTGGACACACTCACTAGGTTGTTCCAGGAAATCTGGAGGACCTGGCCAACTGACTGGAAGAGATCCATATTTATTCCCATTCTAAAAAAAAAAAAAAAGGTGACCTGACAGAGTATGAAATTATCAAACAGAATCACTAATACCACACACAAGCAAAATCCTACTGAACATTATTCAAAAACTATTGGAACAGTAAATCAACAAAGAACTTCCAGATGTGCAAGTGAAGTTTAGAAAAGGCCATGGCATTAGAGACACTATAGCTAAGGTCAGATGGATCTTAGTAGAAAGTAGAGAGTCTGGAAGAATGTCTATCTAAGTTTTATTAACTCTGCAAAGGCATTTGACTGTGTGGATCACAACAAATTGTGGCTAACATTGAAAAGAATAGGAATCTCAGAACACTTAATTGTGCTTGGGTGATATCTGTACTTGGACCAGGAGGCAGTCATAGAACTGAACAAGGATACATTTCATGGTTTAAAGTCAGAAAAGGTGTACATCAAGGATGTATCATATCTCCATACCTTTTCAATCTATATGTGGAACAGATCATTCAGAAGGCTGAAGAGGGGCATCAGGATTGGAGGAAGACTCATCAACAACCTACTTAAGACAGATGACATGGTGTCGCTAGCTGAAAGTAAGGAGGACTTGAAGCACTTACTGCAGAAGATCAAAGACTACAGCCTTCATTATGGATTCCATTACAACATCAGGAAGGGGGGAAAAAGCATATCCATTTGACTAATAAGCAATAGTTTGATGATTGGAGAAAAGACTGACATTAACGATAATTTCATCTTACTTGGCTCCACAATCAACAACCTTGGTAGTCAGGAGATCAAGAGATATATTGCATTGGGAAAGTCTGTTGTCCCTACCTTTCCAAAATACTGAAGAGTAATAACGATCTCAAGCTAAAGACTAATGTGTACCTAACTCGGGCCATGGTTTTAATCCTAACCCTAAATTGCTATGCATCTGAGAGCTAGACAATGAATAAGGATGACAGAAAAATTGATGCCTTTGAGTTGTAGTTTAAGAGAAAAGTACTGAATATCCCATGGGCTGCCAGGAGAACCAACAGTTATATCTTGGAGAAAGTATATCTGGCCTGTTCCTTGGAAGCAAGGATGGCATTTTGCTAAGAAGAACTATTCCTTGGAGAGGAACATGATACTTACAAAGGCAGAGGGTCACAAAAGAGAGGGAGAAGCTCAATCAGATGGATTGACACAGTGACTGTAGCAATGAGTTCAAGTGCATTAGATATGATCAGGATTACATAGGATGGAACAGGGTTCAGATCTGTTGTATATAGGGTCCCTATGAGTCGTACTCAACTCAACAGCACTTTACAGCAACACACAGTTAAATACTTTTTCATAGTCTACTAAATACAAGCAAATAAATTTTGAGTTTGTTTTGCTTCCAATCAAGATCCATCTGATACCAACAATGATGTCACTTGTTTCACTTCAGCATTTGAAGCCAGCTTGGATTTATGGTAGTTTCTTGTCAAAGTACTGCTTTGACCATTTTTAAATTATCATGAAGGGTTTTAAACTTGTGAATAATATTTTCAATAATTTCTTTATTTTGTTAGATCACTTGATTTAAGGATAGGAACAAATATGGATCTTTTGAAATCAACTGGACACACAGCTGTCTTCAGATTTCTTGACATAGCCAAATGAGCACATATAAAGCTACATCAGTTGAACCACTTCAACTGGCATCCCATCAATTCCAGGGGCTCCCCCGGCCCAATGCCTTCAGTGTAGTTTGACTTTCTTCCCTTAGTAACACACTGGTTCTTGATCATATGCTACCCTCTGAAATAGTTCCATGTCAACAAAAATTTTTTTGGTACAATAATTTTGTATTCCTTGTATCTTCTTTTGATATTTCCTGCATCATTTAATATTTTGTCTATAGAATCCCTTGGTATTGCAATTTGAGGTTTGAACTTTTTTTCTTCTGTTCTTTCAGCTTGAGGAATGCTGAGCATGCTCTTCCCTTTGGTTTTCTAACACTGGGTCTTCGTATATTTCTTTATAATAGTTTTCTCTGTCATCTTAAGCTGCTCTTTGAAATCTTTGGCTTTTTTTTAAAAGAAAAAAGAAACAAAGAAAGTTTATTAATACAAAGTAAAGTTTGCAAAGGAGAGTTTATTAAGCAAGAGAAACACTCTCAGGAGTAGAAAGGTGAGAAAGGACAGAAATTCTCAGGCCTTATTTCCCCTTTTTGTTTTATTTTAGCTTCATTTAATTAAAGATCAAGTTGTGTGGTTTATCTGACATCTGGTTTTGCCTTTTCTTTCTTTCTCATCTTTTTTTTCTATTTTAATTTTTTTAATTGACACTGACTTATTTACAAAGTTTGAATACATTATTTTTCACAAAAGATCCTTCCCATTTCCTACACACCTCCATCCATCAAATGTGAAACCCTATAATTGACAACCCCAACTCCACCTCCTCATCATCACCCCTCTGCTTCCACCTTTTATGTGACCTTTTGTTTTCTTCCTGGTTGTCCTTGATGTCATCCCTGGACTTTGGTTATTAGTGTTCAATGCATCAAATATATTCTTGAGTTTTTTTTTAAATTCAGATGGGATCACAACAAACTGTAGCTAACCTTGAGGAGAATGGGAACCCCAGAACACTTACTTAATTATGCTCATGCGAAACCTATACTTGGACCAGGAAGCACTCCTCAGAACAGAGTAAGACAACACTAGTTCAAAATTCAGATGGCTAACAAACACATGAAGAAATGCTCAAAATCCCTAGCCCTAAGAGAGATGCAAATTAAAACAACTATGAGATATCATTTCACCCCAGTCA
>NW_006399769.1:15677175-15696969 GCF_000299155.1 Elephantulus edwardii
TGGGAGGAGGGTAGAGAGAATAGTGCAACAATGAATGAATGGAAACCCAAAATCTCTGTAAATGTTTATGAAAATTAATAAAATATAGAAAAAAAATCATAAAAAAAAGAATAAACTTGGTTATCCGCCATCAAAAAACAAAAAAAAAAAAAAAAACCAAAATCAGGAAAAAGAGTGTGTCAGGGGTGCATCCTGTTTCCATGTCTTTTCAATCTATATGCAGAACAGATCATTCATGGAGTTGGGCTTTATGAGAAGAAAAATGGCATCAGGATTGGATTGGAGGAAGACTCAGCAACAATCTACACTATGCAGATGACAACCTTGCTTCCTAAAATTTAGGAGGACCTGAAGCACTTGTTGTAGAACATCAAGGACTGCAGTCTTCAATATGGATTGAAGCTCAACATCAAGAAGACAAAGTTCTCACACTGGACCAATTGGCAGCATCATTATGGATAGTGAAGGGATTGAGGTTGTTAACAGTTCCAGATTGGTTGGCTCCACAATCAACATTTTACACACCAGCAATCAGAAAATGAAAAGATAAATTGCATTGGGAAAATCTGCTGTCAGGGACCTCTCCAGAGTATTAAGAAGCAACGATGTCAGTCTAGAAACTACGGTGGACCTGATCCAGGCCATAGTCTTCATAATTTGTTGCTATGCATCAGAAAGCTTGACAATGACTAAGAATGACAGAAGAATCAATGCCTTTTAGTTGTTGTGCTGGAGAAGAGTCTTGAACATACCATGGACTGCCAAGAAAACAAATAGGTCTGCCTTGGAGAAAGTTAAACCAAGTTTCTCTTTGGAGACTAGGACTTTGAATCTCTATCTCACATACTTTGAGCTGTGGCCAGGAGAAATCAGTTCTTAGAGAAGGATGTCATGCTTAGAAAGGTGGAGGGAAGGAGCAGGAGAGGAAAACCCTGGATGAGATGGATTAATATAATAACTGGGGTAATAAGGGTAGGTGTTTCCGAGTGAGTGAGACTGGCTTACGACAGGGCAAGCTTCAGAGCTGCAGTACATAGGGTTGTTATGAGTTGCAGGCAATTTGACAGCACATAACAACAATAACAAACTTAACATTATATTTTAACTCACAGACTTTTCATTTTCTTCGGTTTTAATTTGAACTTACATATGAGCAAATTGACAGTTCACAGTCAGCCCCTGGCCTTTTTCTGACTACTGATATTGAGTTTTTCCACTACCTCTTTCTTCAGATGTAGTCAACTAGATTTTTTAATATTCTATCAGGTGGATCCATGTTTATAGTTTTTGTTTGTTTTATAGAAATGAATCATTTGCAATGAAAAAACAAAGACCCATTCTAAAATGTAAATTAAATACATATATATAATATTTAAATAAACTACACGAGAGATAGATATATAGATGAGATAGAGATAGAGACAGAGACAGAGACAGAGACGGAGATAGAGATAGAGATGGAGATGGATGGAGATAGAGAGGTGGAGGTGCTAATGGAGATAGAGACAGAGACAGAGACAGAAAACAGAGATAGAGATAGATGTTACGTATTACATTTCTTACATATAAAAAAACAAGTAGAAGTTCTGGCTTATCCCTTTGTGAAATCTGGTCAACCACTTTGGGTACATGCTTTTCCTTGTGGAAATGACTGTTCCAGATGAGTGAGGGCCAAAAATATAGCTGATTTATCTGTACCAAAGGAAAAATACAGACAATAAAATGAGCTTTTTCCTAAAGTTAAATAAATTCTAAAGACTCTCTTTTGAGATCCTTAAAAATAAAACAAACCCAACTACCCAAAACCCCTAAAATATCTTACAAAGTGATATGATAGGACATGTTCTTGTTGTTATTATAATATGTTTTTTAGTTTCTTGAGACTCATAGCAACCTTATGTACAACAGCTCTGAATTCTGCTCTTTCCTGTGCCAATTTTACTGTCTCTGACACACCTACTCTCGTTGAGTTAATCCATCTCATCCAGGGTCTTACTCACTTGCACTGTTCCTCCACCCTCCACACATGATGCCCCTCTCCAAGAACTATTCCCTCCTTGTAACATGCTCAGAGTATGTCAAATGGAACTTCAGAATCCAAAGTCCAATAAATATCAAATTCTGATGAGGGTGTGAAGAGATTAGAACTCTCACACACTGCTAAATGGAACATAAAAAGTTACAAACAATGGAGCACTGGTGGCCTAGTGGCAAGAAGCTGCCCTACAATCTTGAAGGTACATGGTTCTGTGCCAGTCAGATCCGACTCAAAGGCACAAAAAAAAAAAAAAAGAAAAAAAACAAAACAAAAACAAACAAAACTTTTTTTCTTTTTTAAGATTTTTTTTTAAAATTTATTGTTTTGTGTATATGTACCATCAAATCTGATCTGACTGGTACAGGAGGAGATTTCCCCTCCTTCTCCAGTAGAGCATCTGGTGGATTCGAACTGCGTACCTCTGGGATTGCAGTGCAGCTTCTTGCCGTTAGGCCACCAGAGCTCCCTAACAAACAAACAAAATTTTAAAAAAAAATGTTACAAACACTAGGGAAAGTATTTTAGTGTTTTCTTAAATAGCTGAAAATAGAAATAACACAAAAATAAGAGCTGTGACATAAATAGATAAATTCACACTCATGTACATTGCCGCATTATTCACAATAGCAAAGAAACAGAAACAACCCAATTATCCATCAACAGATGAATGACTAAAGAAAGTAGCATATTTACATAATGGAGAACCAGAGTACCATACAACATTGAATAACAAAGAATTTATGATACACTGTACAACATGGATGAATCTAGAGGACATTATGCTGAGTGAAATAAATCAGTTAAAGTTAAGGAGATATTTACATACAGATAGACTCATTCTTGTACCACTTAAAAGAAGGAGGGGAAAGGGAGTGAAAAATCACTAAATTATTAAATACGTGAAAGGTTGTTACTGTGCAGTGAGAGAGCACTTCTCACACAAGAATGATACCCTGTAGAACCAGAGTAAAGGACGGTCCTCAAACACAGCATACAGTAATTTCAGTGTCTCTTAGGAGAGCAGAGTTTAGTGTCTGGAGCATTCATGTACAGGCTGAAACTTTTTATTAGAGCACAGGGACGAGAAGAGATGAGGCAGAAATGAGGGTAAAATAGTAAAGATAGATTTATTAGAAAGTTACATCCCCAAAGGGACAGACCTCCCTCCTTCAAAGGAAATGTGTCCAGAAGCCTCTAGCTCTGTGAGGTGAGACTCTGTTTATGGCCTCATTCTCTGGGCGCTAATGAGACGATACCAGGGAGAGTTGAAAGTTTAGTGGGTGGGTCTCCTTCTGGCCCCTGATCTCTGATGTCATTCATGGGCCTATATTATCCACTTTGTGACATCGATCATGTCCCCAAAGTGTTATCGATATCTGCTCCCTGGCTCTGATGTGACTTTTGCCTTCCCCTGTGTCGTTAGTTTTAATCCTAACAAGGTAATAGAGTAAGTGAGTGACCATACATTGTGAATATTGTAATCAGTGTTATAAAACAAAATATGTATGAATGAATAAAAAACAAATATGCTATGTACACTTTCACTCAAATCACAATTTTTTTTAAAAAAACTTCACTGGTTTTCTGAATATTCAGAGCTCATCTCACCACTGCTCAGTAGACAAAGCTCACATCTGTCTAAAAGATCATAAAACATTTAAAAATAGGTCTAAAGTGTTTTTCACTTTACTTTTTAAATTAACGGTCATTAGAAAAGAAACTGAATTGGAAAAGAGTTTTAATCTCAATCTCAAAGTATTGCATTCCAAGTTATACCACTTATGGTTCATGTATTGAGAATTCCTTGATTTTAAGAAAATATTTAAAGAATCTTTTAAGAAGATATTTCATTCTACAGCCTTCTATTCTGGGATGTCTTGCTTTTGAAAGAAAAGCAAATTTCATCAGGAAAATATTCTGCTTGGTTATCTTCTGGGGGAGAGGGGGTCCCGAACAATGAATTAAATAATAAATGCAAATTAGCATGTAAATCCCAAGAAAACCTTCTCAGAACCACACCCAATTTCCTGGATCAAGGCAGAGCCTAGGGAAATTGGACCGCCAGGCTTCCAGGAGGTAAAACAAAAAGAAAGGAGAGGAAATATCACTTGCTGGATTCCTACTCCGTGTTACACATTATTTTAGAAGCTTTAACTACGTTTTGCAAAATACAAAACAGAAATTCTAAAAGAAGTTAAAAAAATAAATTTCTTATCTCCTTTACCCACTGAGTACAAAATCACATTTTAGTAGAAGCTGACAGTGACAGATTCCAGGAAGGACTGGGTGGAGGTGACTGCCAAGAACAGTCACCTCCTAGGAACTCCACCCCCCCTCCTTCCCCCAGTACAGGTGGCTGGGATTTGCAAGACTTGGCTCAACACCAGTAAAGAAACTGTGTGTTTAATTTTAGAGAAAGGACCTGCTGTTTTATGTGATTATTTCTAATGAGCTCTTTTCTAGAGTTTGATTAAATTTGGAAATAATTGCATCTTGGGAACAATTGCAGAACTCCTGAATTTAAACCTAAGGCTGCCTCAGGAGTTTAGAGATGAGCTGTCCCCCTTGCCCAGCGTTAGTCATGAAAATAGTATCCTTTGTCTAGAAAGGAGGTCCTTGTCATACAAATTTTTATTCTTCACTGGAAGGGAGTCCTATCTGGCCAATCTCTCCTTTCCCCCTGTATTTTGTTGTGTGAAATATGCAAAACACACTTGAGCCCCCAGAGCAGTACATTATGTCACCTGAATGTTGCTAGCTGTCAAAAGTTGCCCCTGGGAAGAAGCATGGCAAAGATACTTTGTTTGCATAATAATATTATTAAATTTTTAATAAATCCAGGGCGAGAAGTCAAACAATCTTGAGGGGGGGAAAGAAAATCGGCAGTTTGGAAGACTCTGTTATAATAGTACTGCAAAGTAAATAGTTTAAGAATCAAGACTTGTTTAGGAGGGGAAGGAAGGAAAATGTGCAACAATGACTGAATGAAAATACAGCTTTTCTGTAAATTTCCATTAAAAATCACAATTTTTTTTTTAAAAAAGAATCAAGATTCTTTAAAACTGGATTAAGACAAAACAAGTATGAGATTTCATCTCACCTCAGCAACAACAGCAAAGTTCAACAGAGCACAAACAACAAAAGCTGCCATGGCTGTGGAGAGATTGAAACTCTTAATTTACTGCTGTTGGGAATGTAAAATGGTCACTGTGCAAGGCATCTGGCGCTTTCTCAAAAAGTTGGAAACAGAACTACCATTTGACTCTCAGCAATTTCACTACCGTGAATACACCCTAAAGAAACCAGAGCTGCCATTCAGACAGATGTATACACACCCATGTTTTTTTGCTACGTTATTCACAACAGCAAAGAGATGGGAGCAATCCAAGTGCTCATCAACAAATGAATGGATAGAAAATCTATGGTACAGCCACTCAGAGGAATACTATGCAGCACTGAAAAACAATGCAATAGTAAATTATTACACAACATGAGGAGCCTTGAGGACATTATGCTGAGTAAAATATCTCAGTTACAAGAGGACAAATACTGCATAACACTGCTGTTATAAAACAGGACAGACATGAGGGGGTTGGGGAGGGAATGGGGAAAGAGTGGATAGATAATGAACACTGCATTAGTATAAAAAGGGGGAAGAATTATTTGAATGAAATATATGATTACACATTTTATCTGTGACAACAATCTAGAACAAGGGGTGTATTGCTGTGTGGGCCGAGGGTGGAAAGAAGAGAGTAGGAAACGTTCAACAATGAATAAATAAAAGAAGAAAAAACTGGATTAAGAACTTGTTTTATAAATGGTAAACTATAAACCTTAAAAAATATGCTTTAAGGTTGTATATCTCATTTCTGTTTATTACTTTACAATTTACAAGGTACCTTCACACCCACTGTATATTCTGACATGACAATTTATGAATAGGTAACATAGGTATTTAAACCCATTTTACAGATGAAGAATAATTTTGTCCAAGGTCATATGGCTGGTTTTAGTTGGAACCCACACTCAGATCTTGTCATTGAAAACATTTGAGCTCTTTCCACAGCATTACAATACTTCTGTTCTCTCCATGAAAACTAAGAAATAAGTATGAAACAAACTCTTCAGTAAATTAAATTTTTTCATTTTAATTTGTAAATTTTCCATATATATATATATATTCCCATCTCAGTACAAAGTCCAGAAGCAACACTAGCCGAGAGTATAAAAAATATGCTTTATTATTTACGAAAGCAGGCTGAGGCTCAATATAGCATCAAGGACCAAACAAAGAGAAGAGGAGGGTACTTATCCATTTTACACTGGCCAAGGTTGTCACAGCAGTTTTAAAGGCCTGGGGCCATTTTCCTTTTTTTTCCCAGTACACCTTGTTTTACCTAGCAACTACTTCCTAGGGTGAGATATAAAACCATGTCTAGGGGTAAACATTAATAAGATTATTTGTTATTTCCTGGCACACACACAGATGTATTTGGGTAGGGCAGAAGGTCAACAAAATTAAATCCCTTAGGTTTCAATCAACCTTAATATATATATATGTATTTGTTGTTGTTGTTATGTGCCTCTCCTGCGCTGTCCCTCCAACCCTCCAACCCTCCCAAGAAAATGTCCAAAGTATGTCAGACGAAGCCTCAGAATCCGTGCCTCCAAGGAGCTGCCCGGTTTTATTTATATAAATATATGATTTGTAACACTCAATGTTAGATGAATCTTAACTGAAAGCAGGGAATACCAGAAGAATATCTATCTGTGTTTCATTATTATGCAAAGGCATTTGTGTGGATCCTAACAAACCGCAAAGAATGGGAATCCCAGAACACTTGATTATGCTAATGAGAAACCTATACTTGCACCAAGAGGCAGTCGTCAGAACAGAGCAAGGAAACACTGCATTGTTCAAAATTGGGAAGGGTGTACGCCAGGGATGTGTCCTATCTCCATACCTTTTCAACCCGTATGCAGATTGGTGGAAGATCTATCAACAATCTGTGTTATGGAGATGACACAACCCTGCTTGCAGAAACTGAGGAGGACCTAAAGCACTTGCTGCAGAGGGTCAAGGACTGCAGCCTCCAGTATGGATTGAGGCTCAGTGTCAAGAAGACAGATTCTCACCACTGGACCAATTGGCAGCATCAGGATGGATGGGGAAAAGATTGAGATTGTTCACAGCTTTAGTTTGCTTGCCTCCACAGTCAACACTCTAGGCACCAGTAGCCAGGAAATTAAAAGACATATTGCCATGGGAAAGTCTGCTGTTAGGGACCTGTCCAAAGTACTGAAGAGCAATGGTGTCTCTCTGGAGACTAAGGTACATCTGATGCAGGCCATGGTCTTTTCAATCACTTGTTATGTGTCAGAGAGTTGGACAATGACTAGGGAGGAAAGAAGGAGAATTGATGCCCCTTGAGCTGTGGTGCTGGAGAAGAGTATTGAGTGTACCGTGACTGCTAAGAAAACAAACAGATTCATCCTGGAGAGGGTTAAACAGGCTGCTCCTTGGAGGCAAAGATTCTGAGGCTTCATCTGACATATTTTGTACATGTTGTAAGGAGGGACCAGTCCTTGAAGAGGGACATCATGCTTGGTAGGGTGGAGGGACAGCACAGGAGGGGAAGACCCTCTATGAGGTGGATTGATTTAGTGACTGAGGTAATTGGGATGGGACAGTGCGATTGGCACAAGATAGAGCAGGGTTTAGGGCTGTTGTACATAGGGTTGCTATGAGTCACAAGCGACTTGACGTCACATAACAACAACAACAATATATGATATATATAATTTTTTTAAATTATGTGGTGCTTAAGAGCATTAGACTGTGGGCATCACTGCTTAGTTGTCTGATATGGGATAGAATATTTAACCTTTTCACAGCTTTGTCCTCTGTTAGTGAGGAAGGCAGGGAAAGACTAGAATTTTACAACAGCAGCACCTTCATCAAATTTTGAATTATTTTGCTGTTTATCACCCATTTTTCCATAGGTGATAAATAGCAAAATAATACATGTTAAGCAATTGTGATAATGCCGCACTTATTGGCAAGCAGTTGGGAGTGACTCACAGTTGGGCCCCTATTGAGTTTTGGAGGCATGGAAGGAGATTGCCCATCTTTCCTCCAAGGAATAACTAGTCGATTTGAACTGCCAGAGAGGCTTGACCTTTGGGTTACCAGCACAACTCCCTACAGACTGTTGTTGTTCATGTTGTTGTGTACCTTCGAGTCAGAAGTGACCCATAGTTGGTTTTCAGAAGTGACCCTCCAGCAGGTTTTCAGAGGCAGTTAATAGCACAAGAGGAGTTTGCCCATTCTTCTCTCAAGGAACAACTGGTGAATTTGAACTGCATGCCTTCAGGATTGCAGTGCAACTTCTTACCACTCCGTATAGACTAAGCTCACAATAGCTCATGTAGTATATGAGTTGGATTGACAGTAACCATAGGCATATATTGTGAGGATAGCACAGAATAGGTAAGGGTTCTGATCTGTTGCTCACGTTGAAGTTGACTAGACAAAGGTACATTTGTTTTTACAAATGTATTTTTATGCTTAAATTACTCTAATAAGAATTGAGATATTATTTTAACTAGTTATGCCTCTACTGTATAATACTAATCTTAAAATAATACAAATCAAAGCCTGAAATAAAATATCTAATTGCATCAGCTCTGGCATGCTCTTACCAATTAAGAATAAGTGTCTCTGATATCTAATCAGGATTAGATCTCAGAGTTAAATGAATTAACCTCAAGTTATAATAAAATACTGTAATTTATAATCCCAGCCCTGAATCTATTGTGAGAGTCATCAAATTTTCAGTATAATTATAAATAATCTTTTGCTCTTTCCAAAATAATGTTCAAACTCACTTCACTCAAGTACCTTTATTGTGTATTCTCTTCTCTCTCTCTCTCTCTCTCTCTCTCTCTCTCTCTCTCTCTCTCTCTCTCTCATCCCTTCAAAGAAGCTCTGGTAGTGTAGTCTACTGTGTGTTAGGCAGCTTTCCAAAATACCACATGACATACCTCCAATGATTCAAATCTACCAGCCATTCACCTGAAGAAGATAAATCATTTCTCCCTTCTAAGGTGTATAGCCTCGCATTGGTAGTATATCATAGTGGTTAGAATAGCTGCCTTCATGATGTATAGCCTCACCAATCAATGTAGCTCCACAATGAGCTGGAATTGACCCCTTATTGTCCAATAGTGAACTGTAGTCTCTCCCCCAGGATTCAGTATGCAAATGGAAGGGTACAAAACCACGAATCAAAGTCTTGTTGTGTCCCACAGCCAGGATGATTTCAACAACACTTGGAAGGAACACACTTGATTCCATTAGGGAAATGAAGGACTTTGGGGACATGAAAAGAATAATGATTTTAATTGATTTTAACACACTGGAATGTCTACCAATGACAAGAGGGAGCAGGGGGGAAGGAAGGAAAGCTTTGCTCTGCAGAAGAACACCAGCCAATAAATATTTATGAAACAAAATCCCAAACTCCCTGCTATTCCTTAGTTTCTGACTCAATAGTGACCCTCCGTTGGGTTCCCAAGGCTGTAAATTTTTTTCCCCACTTTATTTTTTTCTTTGTTCTTTGAGTGAAATTTTACAAAGCAAATTGGTTTTACATCCAATCAGTCGCACACATTTTGCTTTATGACCTGAATTACACTCCTCACATTGCAAAAGCACGCTTCCCATTCCACTTGATGATTTTAGTTTCCATCCATTTTCTTAGTCTATCTCTTCTGGCCTTCAGGATTTATCTTCTGCTGAATGCTGCCCTTTTGATCTTGTATAGGTGATTATTCTAAGGAGTGCTTTGAATATCTGCTGGTATAATTAACTTTAAAAGTCTGTCTATCATTTGGCTGAGGGAGCTCAGGTGACTAAATGGTAAGGAGTTATGCTATCAACTCAAAAGCAGGTTGTTTGAAAACCATCAGCTGCTCTATGGAATAAAGTTGGGTGAGGCTGTAGATTCTAATGAGAGGAGGCTGCCCATCTTTTTATGGTTTAGTTGCTGGTAGATTTGAACCATGAGAGACCTTTTTGATTAACAGCACAAGCTACTATCAGGGCTCCTTAATGGATGATAAAAATTCACTCTTTTTACAATCCTAATCGTATCATTAATTCAAGCAAGGATTATCTGAACCAGAGGTTCTCAAACTTCAGTGAACTTAAGAATCCACATGCATCCTGTTAAAATAAATAACAAATTCAAGCCACACTTGCAATACTTAAGGATGTTATGGGCAGAATAGTGAATGATCCAGGCAGCATTAAAAGAAGATAAAAGGAGTATACAGAGTCACCGTAACACAAAGAATTGGCTGCCACAGACTTTCTAGAAAAAACATATGATCAAGAGGCAATGGTAATGTAGGAGGAAGTGCAGGCTGCTCAGAAGAACTTGGAAAAAATAAAGCCCCAGGAATTTATGGAATACTAATTGATATATTTCGCCAAACAGCCCTGGATCCATTCACCAGATTGTGTCAAGAAATCTGGAGGACAGCTACTTGACCACCGATTAGAAGAGATCCATATTTATTCCCATTACAAAAAAAAAAAAAAGGTGACCCAACAGAGTTGTATCACTAATATCACATGCAAGCCAAATCCTGTTGAAGATTATCCAAAACCAACTGGAACAGTACATTGACAGAGAACTACCCAAAATACAAGTTGGATTGAGGTCATGGCACAAGAGGAATTACCAGATAGATCTTGGCAGAAAACAAAGAGTATCAAAGGAATGTCTATCTGTGTTTCATTGTTTGTGCAAAGGCATTTGACTGTGTGGATCGCAACAAATTGTGGCTAACCTTGAAGAAAATTGGAATCCCATACCACTTGATTGTACTTATGCAAAACTTATACTTGGATCAAGGAGCAGTCCTCAGAACAGAGCAAGGAAACACTGCATGATTCAGAATCAAGAAAGGAGTATGTCAGGGATGTGTTCTGTCTCCACTCTTTTTCAATCTACATGCAGAACTGATCATCCAGGAGGCTGGGCTATATGAGGAGTAGTGTGGCATCAGGATTAGAGGAAGAATCAACAACCTGCAGTATGCAGATGACACAAACTTGATTGCTTAAATTGAGGAGGACCTGAAGTACTTGCTCAGAAGGTCAAGGATTGTAGTCTTCAATATGGATTGAAGTTAAGCATCAAGAAGACAAAGACTGTCACCACTGGGCCAATTGGAAGCAACATGATAGATGGAGATGAGATTGAGGTTGTTAGCAATTACAGCTTGCTCGGCTCCACAATCAACACTTTTGGCACCAGCAGTCAGGAAATCAAAACACAAATTGTATTAGAAAAATCTGCTGTCAGTAACCCCTCCAGAGTACTGAGAAACAACACTGTCAGTCTAAAGACTAAGGTGTACCTGAACCAGGCCAGGTCTTCACAACTACTTGCTATGCATCAGAGAGCTAGCCAATAAATAAGAATGACAGAAGAACTGAGTTGTGGTGCTGGAGAAGAATCTTGAACATACCATGGACTGCCAAGAAAACAAATGGGTCTTGTTGAGGATGAAACCAAGTTTCTCTTTGGAGACCAGGATTTTGAAGCTCCACCTTGATGCCTTTGAGTTGTGGTGCTGGAGAAGAGTCTTGAACATATCATGGACTGCCAAGAAAACAAATTCATCTGTCTTGGAGAGGATGAATCCAATTCTCTCCTTGGAGGCTAGGATTTTTGAAGCTCCATCTCATATACTTTAGGCACGGGGCCAGGAGAGACCAATACTTGGAGAAGGACATCATGCTCAGAAGGTTGGAAGGACAGTGCAGGAGAGGAAGAACCCAGAAGAGATAGATTGATACAGTAACTGGGGCAATGGTGGTTGATGTGTCAGAATTAGTAAGATTGGCTCAGGACAGGAAAGGGTTCAGACCTGCTGTACGTAGGGTTGCTATGGGTTGCAGGTGACTCAACAGTACATAACAACAACAACAACAACAACAAACTCACATATTTTTGGCACATGGTCAGAAGAGACCAGTCCTTGGAGAAGGACATCATGCTTGGAAGGGTGGAGGGACAGCACAGGGGAGGAAGACCCCAGATGAGATGGATTGATACAGTAACTGGGACAATGGGGATAGGTGTGTTGGAGTCAGTAAGACTGACTCAGGACAGGGTAGGCTTCAGAGCTATTGTACATAGGGTCGTTATGAGTTGCAGGTAACTCGAAAGCACATAACAACAACCCCTTAGTACCAGTAGTCATAAATCAGGAGACTTATTGAACTGGGAAAATCCGCAGTTAGGGACTTGTCCAAGTTATTGAGGAGTAATGATGACAGTTTGAGGACTAACGGCCCTGGTCTTTCCAATCACTTGCTATGCATCTGAGAGAATAGACAGTGAATAAGGATGAATGAAGAAGAGTTGAGGCCTTTGAGTTGAAATGTTGAAGAACACTGAACATCCCATGGACAGGCAAAAGAACAAACTAGTATGTCTTGGAGAGGGTGTAGCTAGAGTGCTATTTGAAGGCAAAGGTGATGAGGCTTCACAGCACATAATTCGAGCATGTTGCTAGGAGGGGCTGTTTGTTGGAGAGGGACATGATGCTTAGAAAGGTAGAGGGTTGGTGAAGGAGAGGAAGATCTCGACCAGGTGAATTGATTCAGTGATTGCTGCATTGGGCTCTAGTGTATCAGGAAGTGTGAGGATGGCACAGGATAGAGCAGGGTTCAGATCTGTTGTTTAAAGCGTCGCCATGAGTCGTACTCGGCTCAACAGCACCTAACAATAATAAGAGGTACTACCCCACCCTAACCCCCACCTATCTCAGTGATTGTGCGATAGAGAAAGGGTGATTCTATAAACAAAGATCAAGGCACCTTCAGAGGAGGACAGGCAAGAAAGAGTTTCTGAATCAGTAAATCCAAGCTGGGACCAAAACACTTTCTTGTTTTTAATCTCCCAGACAATACTGGTTTGGGGACAATATTTTGAGATTCATTCAGCTGAAATATTGGGTTTCAGATTGGTTTGTTGAGAAATAGTGATTCATATAAACGGATTTTTTTTTCTCAGTATACAAGCAGTGGGAGTGGGGCTCTGAGCATTACAGAGTGAATTAGGATAATAGAAATTACTAACACATTGTACTGAGTAAGTTGATGTATTGTATTTACTTCTTGCTCCTGAGATCTCAGAATCTGAAAAGGGCATGTCTTCCCTGAAATGCCCGCCTAGATTGCACCTGAACTTCAAGAGCACTTTGGGACCGAAAGTTTTAGTTTTGTTTCTATGAGCAGCTTTGCATGACCTTGTGTTAAGTGATAGAACGCTCGATGCCACTAGGGAGATTCTTGTCTAACACCACCCTATCAGCCACCACCTCCCTGTCAATGACAGCTTGCATGTTGCTATGAAATCAATCAGATTTCAGCAGAGTTTTCAGACTAAGGTGGATGAGGAAGAAAGGTCTGGTGATCTACTAAAAATCAACCAGCAAAAACCCTATAGATCATAATCCTGGGATATGGCTGCGATAGAGAGGCTTTCATTCCTTAGCACATACACTCATGATGCTCCAGGCTTCCTGGTCCACAGCTAACAGCATGACCTTGGCCATATTCTTCGACTTCTCTTTGAGCTTTACGCCTTTACTTACAAAATTAGTCTTGAAGTAAAACTTTTCCCCTAGGCCTAATGAAAGAGGCTTACAAAATTACAGTAACTAAGCTGGAAGAAATTACCACAGTCTGCATCTTTGATATCAGAAAGCAGCAATACAGAAATACTGTCTCTAGTGGAAATTATTTTTATAGCATTACATCAGGGATTTCTTTTTCCAAGAAAGACGCGTGTCTTAGCAATACAGACTTTAAAAGATCGTGAATGACAAATGCTTTAAGACAAGTTAAATCAATGTTGCTGTAGCCATTTGGATACTAGGGGGGATAGGAATCACTTTACTCTGCAGAAATTAACTTGGTTCTTTTTGGACTGAGTATTACTCTTTTAGACAAAACCACAAACCACCCTTGAAACTCTTTGTATAATGAGGTGGCTAAAGAGAAATCTTATAAAATACAGCTTAAAATCAAGGAAATACAGATATCTCCCAGGCTCTTCTACTGTCTAGTCCAGTCTTGAAACCATTCTAAAAAGCTAATAAAGCAGAGTTGTAGTGGCCATAATTAACAGGGTCTCAAATACCTTCTCTCCAGATCTTACCTCTTTTTATTTTATGCAATCTCATTACAGATACATCCCTCTTAGTCAGAAGAGAATAGGTCATTTCAGTGCTTATGCACTTGAGAAAGGTGATTCTCCAAAAGAAGATTGAGATATCTCCTGGAAAACAGAGAAGAAAGGATCTTGGACAAGCAAGAAACAGATCACATGGCAGGGTTTGGCTCAGGGAAATGAGAATCTTTGAGGAAAGAGTAGTTTGAGGTTAGGATGTGAAGGACTTGGTGAGGAACTGGGAGATAAATCACATCTAGTGAAGCATTTAGGTGGGTAGTCTAGAGCTTTGGGCAGCCAGAAGATGAAGCCCTGTGAGATGGGCAAACAGGATGACCCAGGGCCCACTTTCCTTTCCTTATGTTGCAGGTAGATCTTAGAAATCACTCCTAGCAAAGTTGATAAGGTTGAAAGCACACTGTTCTAGATCAGATGCTTCCTTATCCTTTCATGCCCTGTCTCAGCATCACCTTCCTGTCCCCTCATACCTCTTCTACCCCAAGACACACTTTCACCACTCTTTGTTGTAACAATGGTTGTAGATGGAACCAGAGAAGAAAGGCTGAGCACAGTCTTGAAAGGCTGAAGGCAGTTTTCTTGGTCTACAGCCTCCAGCTCCTTAGTGCATTAGTGTCTTTGGAATTCGCATAGTCTTACAGTAGGAAAGTCAAAGTAAGATGTCCAGATTGAGAATTTGGGGTTTGGGGAAGTGGTAAAGATTTGTGCTGCAAATGCAAAGGTATATATTTTGAATCCACCATCAGCTCTGTGAGAGAAAGATGAGCAATAGCCTCCCATGTATTTTACTGCCTCTGAAAGTCCACTGAAGGATCAGCTATGGGTTAATTTTGAGTCAAAGTTACACAACAACAACAACAACAAAATACATATGTATAAGGATCCCTCATGATATAATAAATCAAATACTTTTAAGAAGATTAAGGGTAGAATACAAGACCCCTTAATTCTATCATAGCCTTGATCTTTGTAAGGAAAGTTTCCCTAGACATATTGTGTACCAAAGAGTTGGAACCAACCCATAGCTGACTCCTCCAGCAGGTTTTCAGAGGCAGTTGATCGCATGGGAGGAAATTGCCCATCCTTCTCCCACAGAGCAACTGGTGGCCTCAAACTCTGTGTCTTTGGAATTGCAGTGCAGCTTCTTACCACCAGGCAGCCAGAGCTCTCCAGCCTATAACACCTTTTATCTCAGAGGAAAGAAAAATGAACTGATGGATGGGGGACCTCAGCATCACCCGGAAATAATAATCTGGAATGGAGAGGGTCCTTTTAAAGCTGGACCCCTGCATTATGTTCCTTGACACCAGGGAAGACCAAGACACCTGAAGGTCTCCATGGAACAGATGTTGAAGAAAACAAGGACCTTGCTCCAGACCTGAGAGAGGGAGATTGACTGATTGAGTCTTTCCATAGAGCTAGCACTTCGAATTTGAATTCCTAGTTTCTTCACTTACAAGAGAATAAATTTCCGTTTGTTAAAGCCACTCACTTGTGGTATCTCTGCTACAGCAGCACTGGATAACCAAGACAGGGAGTATGTTCAGTCTTGGACTCGCCTGCATTCCAGGATAATTGCATGCAATAGAAACGCATAATTAAAGACATTCCAAAGTGCACATAAGCATATGCACTTACTTATAGGCTTTAAAATATGTCTTAATATTTCATAAGTTAATAGGTTTATAAAAAGATATAACACACAGGAGGGGTTTTCCCCCCCTTCCTCCTGATAGTTAAATTTTGTTTAGTCTTAACTACTCGTAGGCCTAATTTTTGCCAGATCTGGTGCTGGTCCCATTTAAAAAGCATACAGAATCCTCAGAAATTTAGCAATAGATGCATGTATTACAAACAGAGACTTCTGGTTTTGGCCTTAATTATCTGTGTAAGAGATCTATGTTTCTAGTACTAATTTTTGATAGTAGAAGTCGAGTTGTAACTAATGAGCAGTCCTACCTCCTAAATTCAAAATGCTAAAGAACAAAAGCAAATTGAGCAAGAGGTCTTCCTCAAGTCCTAGCCTGTCATCAGCCCTAGCTGGACCTGACAGGAGCCTTGCATACTGAGGTGTTTTGGAGGATGAAAGGACAAACCCGTTGGAACTTTCCTGAACACTGTTTTCCCACACAGATACCTAAAACAGCAGTGTGTTCATACAGTCCCCGCACGAGGAACCAATGGGATGGAGTGAAGCAAGCATTGACCTTGGAGTCATCTGACCTTGAAGTCAACACTGTGCACTGGCTGATACAGGGCAGAGGGCTGGTATGACATCATTGAGCCTTAGCTTTCTCTTCAGAAAAGGAGATCTTTACACCTCGGTCATAAACTAAGGACAAAGAAGAGCGAGCTCCTCTCATTACAGTTTGAAGTCTCAGAAGCTTGGAGAGTTGCTATGAATTAGAACTGACTCAAGAGAAGAGAGTTTGAGTTTCATTTTCATAAACTAATGTACAAGTAGAGTAGGTGGGAGAGGGAAATGAAAAAAAAAAAGTTTCCTTTCTCCACTGCTTGGTCCTAAGGATGCACTAAGAATGAAGAAGGTGGTGACGGCAGGTTGAGGGAGCTCCAGGGTGGTGGTTTTGGTTTTTTCAATAAAGTAAAAGTCACGGTCAGGAGTAGAAAGGAGGTGCAAAGGGGGTAAGTGAGAAAAGATATAAGCCAAGAGCAAAAAGTATCATTTTCTTCTTTTTTAAAAAATTAATTTTAATGAAAGTTTACAGAGACTTAGGGTTTCCTATCACTCATTGAACTTTTATCCTGACCCACCCCCTCCCTCCAATTCACTCTTCTTGAAAAGAAAAACTCTTTCATTGTTCTGCAATCCCTATCCGCCCCCACAAGTCCACTCCACTATGCAGCCTTCACTCTCAACTTCTGTAATAACAAGAATACCCTTCTCTCCCTCATCTGTTTTAATGCAGTATACATCATTCCTCCTCTCCTTTTCTGTCTTCCCTCAACCTCAATGTCAGTCTGACTTTACAACAGTGGCAATATGCAATATTTGTCCTTTTGTGACTGAAATATTTCACTCAGCATAATGTCCTCCAGGATCACCCATTTTGCATACTATTTCATGAGTTCCTTGGTTTTCAATCCTGCATAGTATTCCATTGTGTGACTATACTAGAGCGTCTCTATCCATTCATTTGTTGATGGACACTTGAGTTATTTATTTCCAGCTCTTTGCTATTGAGAACAAAGCCACAATAAACATGGGTGTGTATTTATCTGCTTGGGTGGCTTTTATGGTTTCTTTAACGTAAATTCCCAATAGTGGAATTACTGAGTCACATGGTATCTTTATTTGCAACTTTTTGAGAAAGCGCCATACCGCCTTCCACAGTGGTTGCACCATTTTACACCCCCACCAACAGTAAATAAGGGTTCCAGTTTCTCCACAGCCTCACCAACATTTGTTGCTTGCTGTTCTGTTAAATTTTGCTATTCTGACTGGGGTGAGATGATGTCTCATAGTTGTTTTCATTTTCTTTTTTCTGCAGATTGATGTAGAGAACTTGCTAGCAATTCGGCAGACTGCTGGATGATGTTGGACAACCTTGCAAAACTTATGATCATGAAAAGAAAGGACAAGAAGCTGTGCAGTTGCAAGAATTCTTTGGCAATGCTCAGCTGTATTCGAGCAGGCAGAGCACTTATGGGTGACCGAAGGCTAGACTTTTTGCAAGACAAGCGTGGCAAAGGGAGACAGACAGGGAAATGGAATAGTCAAAGGACTGAGTGGTAATTGTGTAATTTAAATTAAAGTAGTAAAAGAAACAAGGCAGCTAGAGACTGCCCTGAAAGTGGGAGAAAGCTGTAATTCATTTTTCCTCTCTCATGAATTATGGCCTCCATGACCTTGGAAGAACAAGCAGTTTGTTACACACTGAATTCTGCTCCCACCCATCAAATGTGTTCTAAATCCTAAGCCCTAGACTTGTCAATATTTTGTTGTAGTTGTAGCACTAAGGAACGGATGCACAGATGAAACTGTATTTGTTTTGAAATTATAATTCTTTATCTCTATCACATTAACAAATTAAGTTCTTAAAAATATTAACGAGCAAAGATTCTAGGAGTTCAAGTATTTAATGAAAGAATGGCCAAATGATCTTATTATTTAAGTAGTGTATCAGCTATCTATTGCTTTGTAATAATCTGCCCCAAAATTTAATGGTTAAAAGAACTATTTTCTTTTTTATAGCCATCTGAGTGAAAGTTATGAAGCAAATTACTTTTTCATCCAACCATTCATACATTTTGTTCTATAGCATTAATTTCTATACCCAAAATGAAATCATACTTTTTCCTCTTGATTTCCATTAGTCCTTCTACACCTCTCTTTGCCTTCCTTTTCTTTTACGCAAACACTTTATTATACTCATGTATAATGTGGTCCACTTTGCACATCACTCTTTGTCAACGTGCTGTATGAGGTAACCTGGGTTTGCTGTGATGCTGGACCTTGTGCCACGGAGATATCAAATACCAGAATGGTTTCCCATTGTACACAGTCTTTGGTGGAGCTCCCAGTTGTAAAGCAGATTGGGAAGCAAGAGTGGCATCCACTTCCTAAACCACCTGCCTCTGGAAACTATGAACTTGGAGAAACAATAATAGCTATTGAAAAGCATTAGGTCTTTTGCTCATAGAAGAAACTATGATTTGACCTTGACTCAACAGCAATCAACAACAACAACAATACTGTGGGCCAGGAATCAAGACAGAGCACAGTAGATATAATTTGTCTCTCCTCTATTGTTCCCAGGGTCTCAGATGAGGAAAGTCAAATGCAGAGATGACTTATTGGCGAAGGGATAGAATTTATTGAAAGTCAAATGCAGAGATGACTTCTCGGCGAAGGGGTATAATCCTCTAGATGCATTATCCCTCACTTGTTTAACCCTTGGTGCTGGCTGTGGGCTGGGACCTCAATGGGATGTTGACTGGAAAACTTACATGTGACTTATCCATATGGTTCCTTCCTCAGCTGGTTTGAGTTACCTTATAGCTTGGCTGGTGGGTCATAGCCATGAAGAGAAGGTAGCAATGCATGGCATTTTTGAGATACAACTTCAGGAAATAAGATGGCATCACTTCTGTCCTATTCTATTTGCCCAGGCCAGTAAGAGGATCATCCTGGGCTCAAGGAGTGAGTTTATCACAACTCAGCAGAAGAAAGTATCAAATATGTGGGATGATGAGTACTGTTGAGGTCATCGTGGGGGGAAAAATGCAGCCCTTCTGTTCAATTTACTGCATTTGAAAACCTGCCAGAGGATCAGCTATGGGTCAGTTTTGACTCGACAGTACACAACAACAATTACAGGTGCAGAAAAGGTATTTGATAATATTCAGCTGCTCTTTCCCTTTTTAAATTCTTTTTTAAAATTACTTTATTTTAATAATTTTAATGACCATTTACAGAGATTTTGGATTTCCATTCATTCATTGCTGCACTTCTCTCCCCGT
>NW_006399769.1:15697289-15701688 GCF_000299155.1 Elephantulus edwardii
CTTGTTTTTCAATGCAGCATAGTATTCCATTATGTGAATATACCACAGCTTCTCTATCCATTTGTTTGTTGATGGGCACTTAGGTTGTTTCCAACTTGCTATTGTGAATAAAGCTGCAATAAACACGGGTGTGCATATATCTGTGTGGATGTCAGTTATGGTCTCTTTGGGAGTAGTGGAATTGCTGGGTCACATGGTATCTCTATTTGCAAATTTTTGAGAAACCGCCATACCACCTTCCACAGTGGTTTCTCCATTTTACACTCCCACCAACAGTGACTAAAGGTTCCAGTTTCTCCACAACCTCGCCAGCATTTGTTGCTTGCTGTTATGTTAAATTTTGCTATTTTGACTGGGGTGAGATGATATCTCATAGTTGTTTTGATTTATGAGTCTCTTAGAGCTAGGGAGTTTGAACATTTCTTTATGTGCTAGTTGGCCATCTGAATGTCTTCTTTTGTGAAGTCCTTTTTAAATTCTTAAATCAGAGAAAAGAAAGAAAACTTCCTAAGTGTGTTAAAGGAAATTGTAGCAGACATTGCATATTGAAATGTACTGGCTGGAAAACTCCATTTCTACAATTTCAAATGTAGACCAAAAGCCATACATTTCCTAGACTCTCTCTTGTGACTACAGCTTAAGGTGTGCTTTGGGTCCTGTTGAAGAGAAGTATTCATGTGAAACTTTGACTTGGAAAGGAAGTCAGAGGTGGGTTGTATGTTGAGAGGGCTTCTGTTCTGTTAGCAGAGGCTGCAGCAAAAATGGTGTGGTTTTAGACTCAGCTACTTACTAATCTGGCAAAAGACATCTTGACCCAGCAGTTCAGCATCAGTTGTTAGGTGCTGGAGGGTAGCAATCAACTCATAGCTGACTCTGCAGCAGGTTCTCAGAGGCTATAAATAATATAGGATGAGATTGCCCATAGAGAAGCTAGTGAGTCCAAACTGCCTGCCTTTGGAATGACGACGCAATTCCTTACCCACTACACCACCAGAGCGCCCCTTCAACATTAGTTGTACCAGCTTTTCAAATTTTAATTAAGACACGGTGATTATCAGGTCGGGAGGCCTTTCCTGAAAGCTTAACCCAGATCTTCCACTTCTTCAACCCTAGCAAAAGAAGTGGAGGTATTATTGTCTTAAGTTGCATATAAAAGAAGTAAATGCTTAAAGAAACTAGATGTTTAAGGGAAAACAACTAGAACTAAGAAAATAAATTTTTTAAAAAATAATATTTTTAAATTGCCACTATAAAATCAAGGTTGTCTCATCCAGTACTCAAATCATTGCTGTCAAGTAGGAACCTACTCATAGCCAACCCTCCAGTGCATTTTCAGAAGTTGTAAATTCCTTGGAGGAAATTGCCTGTCTTTTCCCCATAGAGCAGTGAATTTGAACTGCCTCCCTCTGGGTTGGCAGCACAACTTTCTACTGATTAGGCCACCAAAGGTCCCTGGAATTTTCATTTTAAATTCCATCTGAAATGATAATAAAAGTTAGACAAGACGCAGGAATAAATTTAAAAGAAACATAGACCTATTCGTACACAGCCCCATTTCAGCCATTACTTTACTCCTGTTTTCCTTTTACAATATGTTCCTTGCTCACCTTACCAAGTCAGTAAGCAAGTAACAGGAATATCACAACAGAATACTTCATGAGAAATGTTTGGTTTTAAAACAAGACAAAGCTATTTTTTGCCCGATCAGCTGAGCAAATTAAAATTCAGTTTCTCTTTGGCTGTTACTGTTGCTTTTTGTCCCAAGGTTTTGTTTGTTTTTTTATTAATTTCCATGTTCGAGCCAACCAAACAAAAACTAGGCACCCTCATAAATCAAAGCAAAGCTTTTCAGTTTTAGACAAAGAGGGTTAAGAGGAAAGCAATTTTGAAGCTGCAACGGGTTTTGCCTCAGGGAGGAAAACCTTTAATATAATCCGTATGAAGCTGTGTTTCTGGTATTCTCTTCATAAATCATGCATGTATAAGTAATTTTCAAAGAATTAGGGATGTGAGCCGTTGCACAAGGAATATTGGGATATGTGTTTCCTGGTTTGTTTTTATTTTTTTCTTTCTTTTTTCAGGGTCTCTGATCATTAATGAACCAAAAAACGCAGTGTCTGTCAGACTCGGCCAAAGGAAAAAAGTAGAGAAAAAGTCTGAATTCTTGAGCGATATTTATCTTAAGAAAATTCTGTTTAAAGACTATAGCCAAAAAATATCAGAAACTACAAGCTCTTAGAGGTTAAGTGCCACATAAATTTCTGCATATATTTTGAGAAAGAAATCTGTTTGGAAAAGTACAGATCTACATATATAATCCATGAATTGGAGACATTTATTTGATGCATAATGATTAATATACTGGTTGATAGCCTGTAAAATAACATGCACACACATATGTATGAGTGTCTGCAAAACAAACACTGAGATGGCATCAGGCATACAAAAGATAAATTGAGGAGTAATCCTGGTGAAAGGAAGAGTGGAAACAGAACAGGGTGAGGGAGCTGGTAGTAAACAACGTAGACTTAACACTCGAAAGCCAGGTAGGAAGGTCTAGAGTAGGCTGATCTATGGTGGAGTCCTTGTGTGTTACAGATGGTAAAGCACTCAGTTGCTAAACAAAATGCCTGTGGTTCAGATGCACCTCTTAAAAAGAGACCTGGAGAAGTGAAAAGATACTGTCTAATGATGACCTGACATTGCTTTCAGTGCTTCTGTTTACATCCTAGTTCATTGTGTAGGGAGCTTGGTGGTGTAGCAGTAAGGAATTGCGCTGCCAGAGCAAAGATAGGTGAATTTGAATCCACCCACTGATGGAGAGAAAGATGGGCAATCTCCTCCTCATGAGATTTACTGCCTTTGAAAACTCACTGGCAGGTCAGCTATGGCTTGATTCTTACTCAATGGTACACAAGAAGTTAATTGCGTAGAGAGCTCTGGTGGCCTAGTGGTTAAGAATTTGCTCTATCAAGCCAAAAGGATGCAGTTCAAATCTACCACCTGCTTTGTGGGAGAAAAATGAGCGATCTTCTCCCATGCAGTGTACAGCCTCTGAAAACCCACTAGAGGGTCAGCTGTGAGTTGGTTCCAACTAAACAGCATGTAACAGCAATAGCAGGTCATTGTGTAGTGTGTGGGGTCTTAAAAGTTTACCAGTGGCCATCCAAGGTATAGTTGGTCTCACCTGGACTATCAAAGGAAGAAGTCGAGTCAGGAACATTGTTGTTGGTTAGGTATTGTTGAATCAACTACAACACATAGTGACCTTATGAACAACAGATTAGAATGCTGCCCTATCCAGCACCATCATCACAATTTCTGAGGCAGGAATTTAAAAAATCAAGCAAACTTCCAGCTAAGCCAGATTGCTGTTGTTGTTATGTGCTTTCTAGTTGGAATCTACACATAGCTGCTCTTCCAGTGGGTTTTCAGAGGCTGTAAATCACATGAGAAAGTACTGCCCATCTTTCTCTCAAGAAGCAGCTGGCAGATTTGAACTTCCAAACTTTAGGCTGGTAGCAAATGTGTGGAGAACTGTCTTCAAGAAGAACTGGATGGTTAACTTGCTGCCATTACAGACTATTTTGAACAAAGACCCTAAAGAAGAGTATTGACCAAAGGGTTTAATAAAGATGGCAATTTCAAAATATCCTGAAATCCAGACTTTCTAGAGCTAGATGAAGCCACACTATGGCCCTAAAATAACCTTTAACCCTGAAACCATAAACTAAAAATGTCCCTGGAAGTCTTTGATAAAGCAACAACATTGTTGTTATATAGATCGTGGAGTCAAAAGTGACTCACAGCTGACCCTCCAGAGAGGTTTTCAGAGGCAGTTTAATCACATGACAGGAGATTGCTCACCTTTCTCCCATGAAGTGGCTAGTGGGTTAAAACCACGTGGCTTCGGGCTGGAATGCAGCTCCTTACCACTAGGCCACCAGAGCTCCCTTAAACCAAGATAGTCTGGTTTGACTAGTAAAGAAGACTTGCCTTAAATGGGGTGCTCTTTAAGAGAATTCACTATGTGCCGTAAAACGGTTAACAGCAGACAGGACTACTAGGAAACTAAGGGAGAAAATTCATTTTTGTCAGCAAGGGAGGAAAAAGTTTGAAAAGGAAAATGGAGACAACTATGATGTCAGCCAGCTTACAGACTAAGGTGCGCCTGATTTAAGACATAGTCTCATTGCTCTTACTCTCCTTTTCTGCTGGCAGCATGCTGTGAGATCTGCTCTCACCCTTGTCTTTCCAGGGATCCTCTTTCCTTCCCTCCTTCCCTTCCTCCTTCCCTTCCTCCTTCCTTCCTTCCTTCCTTCCTTCCTTTCTTTCTTTCTTTCTTTCTTTCTTTCTTTCTTTCTTTCTTTCTTTCTTTCTTTCTTTCTTTCTTTCTTTC
>NW_006399769.1:15712146-15719334 GCF_000299155.1 Elephantulus edwardii
TTCTGCCTAAAGCATCCTTGATTATAGCAACTCGAGGTTTGAATTTGCTCTTCAGTTTCTTGCGCTTAAGAAATGCTGAATGAGTTCGGCCCCTTTGATTTTCCACCTCTAGCTCCTCGCACATTTCATTGTAGTATTTTGCTTTGTCATCCCGTGCTGCCTTTTGGAATCTTCTGTTCAGCTCTTTAGAGTCTTGGATACTCAAGCACCACAACAAGATAAAGGTAAACAATGCAATTGAAAAATGGGCACAGGATCTTAACAGACACTTCACCAAAGAAGACATTCGGGTGGCAAACAAACACATAAAGACATGTTCAAAATCCCTACCTGTAAGAGAGATGCAAATCAAAACAACCTTGAGATATCACTCCAGTAAGAATAGCAAAATTTCAAAGAACAGCAAACAACAAATTCTGGCGAGGTTGTGGAGGAACTGGAACCCTTATTCACTGTTGGTGGGAGTGTAAAATGATTCAACCACTATGGAAGGCTGTATGGTACTTTCTCAAAAAGTTGCAAATAGAAATGCCATTTGACCCAGCAATTCCCCTACTGGGAATACACCCTAAAGAAACCATAACTGCCACCCAAGCAGATATATGCACACCCAAGTTTAAACCTAGACTTTTTCCATGCAATATCCTTTGTCTCCTCCACCCCCAACCTGTTGTTGTTGTTGTTGTTGTTGTTGTTATGTGCCATCGAGTCACCTGCAAGTCACAGTAACCCTATTATGTACAACAGCTTTGATGCATTCCCTATTCTGAGCCTGTCTCCTTGACAACACACCTATCCCTAAAACCCATGTTACTATGTCAGTCTATCTTATCCAGGGTCTTCCTGCCTTGCATTGACCTTCTACCCTTCCTAGCATGATGTCCTTCTTCAAGGATTGGTCCCTCCTGGCCATGTGCCTAAAGTAGGTGAGACAGAGCTTCATTATCTTAGCCTCCAAGGAGAAATTTGGTTTCATCCTCTCCAAGACAGATTTGTTTGTTCTCTTGGTGGTCCATGGTATGTTCAAGACTCTTCTCCAGCCTCACAACTCAAAAGTATTGATTTTTCTTCTGCCATCCTTAGTCATTGTCCAGCTCTCTGATGTATATAGCAAGTAACTGTGAAGACCATGGCCTGTATCAGGCTATTTCTCTAATAAACCCCCACAACTTTGAGTAAAGCATATTCAATTTGTAACAAACATTGGACCAAATAATTTTTAAAAATAGGTGCAGGATCGCGGGAGTGGGGGTGGCATGTCTGATCATGTAGCTATTTGTTTGGCACTATCGGGTTTTTTATGGGGACAGTTCCCCATAATAAAGCAGGCAGAAAAGTCAGACTCTGCCACCTCCATGTTGCATCTTCTTCTTTTATACTTACTGAATGTTGTTATCAATGTAGATATTTGAAGGGATATTGAAAATGGCACAGAATAGGGCAATGTTCAGATCCATTGTTTATAGAATCACTATGAACCATGGTTCATTTGATAGAACCTAACAATAACAACAATAGGTAATAAAACCTATGAGGATCTCTAGTGCTATATATAATTCATAATGAGTTTGCCTAAAGACTGAGTCTGCTGGCTCAAATCCACCAGTATCTCTGAGGAACAACAATAGACAGTATCCTCATGTTGCAATTTAAAGTCTTAAAGACCTGATGGAGCACATTACTTTGGATCTGAATTGACTTGATAGCAGTGAGTTAGAGGGTTTGAGTGGTAGTGATTCCCCCCTCTCAGTTTGAATAGCTAGTGATCATAAGAAATCTTTCATATGTTTGTTGACTGTCATAATTAATGTCTTTTTGGTGTTATCTTTTCATATCCTCTGGTCATTTTTTAAATTGGGTTGTGTAATCTTTATGTTGCTGATGTGTTGGAGTTTTCTTTACATTTTAGAGATTAGTCCCTTGCTAGATAGATCATTGCCAAATATGTTCTCCCCAGTCTGTAGAGTCTCTTACTACTCTTTTATAGAAGTCTTTTGATGTGCATTATGACAAAATTTTTAGAAAGTCCAATCAACTAATTTATCTTTTACCATTTGTGATTTTGGGGATATTAATGTCATAAAACAGAACCCCTAAGTTTGTCCCTATTTTTTCTTTCACAATCATTATAGTTCCAGGTTTTACATTTAAGGTTTTTTTATATAGCTTTAGGTTTTGTATATAGTTTGATGTATGAAATTTGTGAACAGTTCTCCCTTTCCCCTTGTTGTATATTGTCGAATCAGATCCAGCTGGCACAGGAAAAGATTGTCCCTCCTTCTCCAGCAGAGATTCTGGTGGATTAGAATAGTGCACCTTTGAGATTGCAGTGCAGCTTCTTGCCACAAGCCCTAAGCTCCCTATGAATCATTCTTGTAAATGATGGATTTCTCTTCAATTTGTCATTTCCAGTACAGTAGGCCATATGACTGTCTGATTCAGAATCACGAATATCAGTCTATTTAAATTCATTAATGCCTAGGATATAGACCATTATGTATTCCATTTCATATTTTATTGCTTCTTCTCACTGTTATTTGTGCCACACCAGCCAATAGAGATTTTGGAAACTGTACCCTATCTACATCATTAAGGTTGACTATTTTTTTTTTTAAGGTTGACTATTTTGAGGAAGCACCTTTCCCCCAGTTTTTGCTCTAGTTTTTGATTCTTTCCATCCTGGAGGGGCTCATCTTTAAGGATTCTATCAAACCATATTCTGCTGATATTGATAAGGTTTTTACTGGTATGACTTTTTTTTTTTAGATCACCTGGTCCTTCTTCCTAGTTTGTTGCTCAACCTCAAGAAAACAAAGATTCTCAACACAGGGCTGGTTCACAGCATTATGATAGATGGTGAAGAGACTGAGATTGTTGACAGTTTCATTTTGCTTGGCTCCACAATCAACACTCTTAATATCAGCAGCCAAGAAAGCAAAAGACTAATTGTACTGGGAAAGTCTGCTGTCAGGAACATCTCCAGAATACTAAAGAGCAATGACTTCAGTCTGGAGACTAAGGTGTGCCAGATTCAGGCCACAGTCTTGGCAATTACATGCTATGCATTAGAGATCTAGACAATGACTAAGGATGATAGAAGGAGAATTGATACCTTTGAGCTGTGGTGTGTAGAAGAGTATTGACTAAACTATGACTTGCTAGGAGAACAAACAGGTTCATCCTGGAGAGGCTGAAGCCAGTCTGGACGTGAGGATTCTGAAGCTTCATTTGACATACTTTGGGCATGTTGCAAGGAGGGACCATCCTTGGAGAATGACATCATGTTTGAGAGGATGGAGAAACAGCACAAGAGAGGAAGACCCTCAATGATATGGACTGACTCAGTGACTAGGGTAAGGGGGGTAAGTGTATCAGAGACGATAAGGCTGGCTCAGGACAGAGCAAGCTTCACAGCTGTTGTACATGGGGTCACTATGAATCACAAGCAACTCAAGGGCACGTAATAGCAACAACAACAAAAAGAAAAGTCCATTTACTCTGTAAACTTTCATTCAAGTCACAGTAGAAGTTAAAAAAGAATAAAGAAGAGTTTTTAAAAATACAAATAAATAGAATTTGATTGCAAGAATCAGGTGTGTCCTAGGACTCGTCTCTCCTTATTTCTGTACCTGGGAACGTCCTAGATATTACTCATCAGCCTGCTGAACAGTAGTTCCTTTTTCAGAGACAGAGATACTAACCAAAATTTTTCTGATATCCTTGCTTTAACTTTTATAGTTTGTTGACTCAAAGAAGCTGATATTGATACAAGCTTAATGTCATTTCTTCCAAGAATTAGCTCATCTTTCTGGGCCAGTGGTACGGAACAAGCAACACCTGGTCACATTTGAACCCTCCGAATGTACTTTTCACTTAAGAAGTTTTTCATTTCAACCAGAGATCCACGCTCCTGAATCACGACATTGATGGCGAAATGTGCATACGCAGACCTCATGTTGTAACAAAAGTCCAGTGTCACACCCTTGATCATGTTCTGTACGTGAGTGACTACAGATGGTGCGAATAGTAGCCACTTCCTTCCTATTTCCCCACCATTTGTCAATGCAAAGCCTTCCCTTTTTCTTTCAGAGGAGACTGAGTCTTACTTTGATGTGATTGAAGCCCCTCCACAAGGTTCCTTGTGGGTTTTTCACGTTATCTGTGTGGCTCTTCAGAGTGATACTGACATTCCCTGGGATGTCAACAGTCTGGTTGCTGAGAATGGTCTATATTCTCGCAGTAAATGGGGCGAGGTAGGCAGTTTGTCCATCTTCTTAGTCTATCTAGTTTGGAAGCTCTTCTGAATCCTGTCCACCATGGATGACACTCTTGGTATCTGAAACACTGGGTACATAGCTTCCAGTGTCACAGCAACACTCAAGTAAGCACAGTGAAGTTGATAAATGAGTGGTGTTGTAATGAAGATAAAGACATTTCCAATAAGTATATGAAAAGATACCCAACATCATTACAACATGGTTATTTGTGTTGTTAGGTGCCATTGAGTCCAACATTATGAATGACAGATCTGAACCTTGACCTATCCTGTGCCATCCTCACCATCTCTGATATGCAGGAGCTCACTGTAACAGTCTGTCAATCCATCTCATTAAGGACTCTCCTCTCTTTCTCTCGCCCTCCGTCCTTTCCTCATGGATTGGCCTCTCCTGGTAACATGACCAAAGGAGGTGAGATGAACTTTTACCTTCCTTGTCTCTATGGAACACCCTGGTTGCATTTCTTTCAAAACAGACGTGTTTGTTCTTTTGTCATTCCATAGAGTATTCAAAACCCACCTCCAACACCATATTCAAAGATATTGATTCTTCTTCTGTCATCCTTATTCACAGGCCAACTTTCAGATGCATAGGAAGTAATTGAAACTATGAGTTGAATCAGGTGCACCTTATTCTTTAAACTGACATCGTTGCAGATTTTCAAATGCAATACATCTTTTGATTTCGTAACTGCTATTACCAAGGGCACTGAAAGTGGATCCAAATAAAATGAAGCCTTAAAATCACACTGAGATATCCCAAAGTACCTATTCACAAATTCTACCCTCAATGCCATTGAGTAGATTTCAACTAATGATGATCATACAGACAGAGCTGTTGTTGTTGTTGCTGCTGCTGCTGTGTACTATAGAATCAGAACCAACCAAAAGGAAACTCTCTGACAGGTTTTCAGAGGTAGTTAATTGCATGGGAGTAGATTATCCATCCTTTTCCCGTGGAGGAGCTAGTGGCCTCAAACCATATGCCCTTGGGATTGCAGTGCAGCTTTTTGGCACCAGGTCACCAAAGCGTCTAGAGCAGAACTGTCTAATTCAGTTTTCCTAGGTGTAAATCTTAATGAGAGCAGACTGCTTCATCTTTCTCCTTTGGAACAGCTAGTTCTCTTATTAGCCCAACGTTTCAACTACTATGCCTGCAGAATTTCTTATTACCCACTGTTGTTGTTATGTGCCATCAACGCAGAACCGACTCATAACTGACCTTCCAGTGGGTTTTCAGTGGCTGTTAATGGCACAGAAAGAAACTATCCAACTTTTTCCCTGCAGAGCAACTGACCACCTGCCTTTGAGCTAGAAGCACAACACTCCAGAGCTCCCTCCCACTAGAATATCTAGAGTAAAAGTATACACAATAGGAAATGTTAGTGAAAATGTAGAGAAATGGGAATCCTCAATATATTGCCAGTTGCAAAACCATATGGCATGCTATCAAAAGGTTAGACATAAAGTTACTTTATTGCTTTTATTAGTAAAACAATCAAAACTCATTGCCATTGAGTAAAAACTGACTCATAGCTGATCCACTAACAATTTATCAGAGGCTATAAATCACAAAGGAGGAGGGTGCCCATATTTTTCCTGAGGAGCAGTTGGTGGATATGAACTGTTGCTTTTGGCTTGGCAGTGCAACTCTTTACCCTCTAGACTACCATCTGCTCCTACTCATGGTGATCCTACGTGTATCCAAAATAAGTTCTCAATTGTGTTTTCAAGGTTATAGCTTTTCAGAAGTGGATTACCAGTCCTTCCTTCCAAGGTGTCTCTGGGTTGTCAGTTTACAAGACTGTAAACACTGAATGGAAAAGACTATCTCATATTTCTCTCATGGAGTGGTTGGGGGTTTAGAACTGTTAATCATTTGGCAGCTCAACATTTAACGTACTACATCAGTTGTTGTTGTTGTTGTTATGTACATTAGCCCTAAATCTTACTCTATCCTGAGTGAACCTTATTGTCTCTGATGCACCTACCTCCATTACCCCAGTCACTTAATCAATCCATCTCACCAAGGGTCTTCCTCTCTCACGCTGTCCGTCGAGCCTCCCAAGCATGATGTTCCTCTCCAGGAATTGGTCCCTCCTTGAACATGTCCAAAGTATGTCAGAAGGAGCTTCAGAATCCTTGCCTCCACGGAGCAGCCTGGTTTCCACCCTCTCCAGAATGAACCTGTTCTAGTAGTCCATGGTATATTTAATACTCTTCTCCAGGACCACAACTCAAATGCATCCATTTTCCTATTATTCCTAGTCATTGTCCAGCTTTCTGATGCATAGCAAATAATTGTAAAGATCATGGCCTGGATCAGGTGCATGTTAGTCTCCAAACTAACGTTGTTGCTCTTCAGTACTCTGGAGAGGTCCCTGACAGCAGACTGTCCCAATGCAATTCATCTTTTGGTTTCCAGGCTGTTGGTACCACGATTGTTGATTGTAGAGCCAAGCAAACTGAAGCTGTCAACAATCTCGATCTATTCACCTTCTATCATGATGCTGTCAATTGGCCCAGTAGTGAGAATCTTTGTTTTCTTGTGTTGAGCTTCCATGCCTATTAAAGACTGCAGTCCTTGACCTTCTGGAGCAAATGTCACACGTCTTCCTCAGTTTCAGCAAGCAAGGTTGTCTCATCTGCATAAAGCAAGTGGCTAATGAGTCTTCCTCCAATCCTGATACCACTTTCCTACTCAAAGAGCCCAGCCTCCCAGAAAGGTGACCTGACACAGGGTGCAGAAATTATTGAACAATATCATTAATAGCATATGCAAGGAAAAGCCTGCTGAAAATTATTCAAAAACAACTGGAAAAGCACATCAACAGAGAACTCCTAGATAGGCAAGCTGGGTTTAGAAGAGGCTGTGGTACTAGGGATATTATATCTTTTTTTTAAATAATTAA
>NW_006399769.1:15719434-15724316 GCF_000299155.1 Elephantulus edwardii
GGAAGGCCCTCTATGAGGTGGATTGATTCAGTGACTGGGATAATTGGGATGGGAGTGTCAGAGACGGTGCGATTGGCACAGGACAGAGTAGAGTTTAAGGCTGTTGTACATAGGGTCGCTATGAGTCACAGGCGACTTGACGGCACATAACAACAACAACATCAAAATTACAAATGTACTTGCACTCTGAGACAGCAATTATTCTTTGTGCGAATTTATCATCAGATGTACTTGCTTCCAATAAAAGTTATTTTATGTATTGCAGCATGTTTGTAATAATAAAACACACAAGCAAACAGGAAAATAAAGTCTAAGGGGCCCATTGTTGTATGCCTTAGCTCCCTGGTGCCACTACACTGGAAATATCACAAACAGTTGCTTTAACAAACACACTTATTTTCTCACTGTTTAGGTGAGAAGTCCAAATGCAGGCATTAGCTCTAAGAGGTTTTCTTGTTCTGCTGCCTCAGGAGAACGGCCCTTGTCCCTGGGGCTGAGATTTCTTAGAGAGCTCCCCTCCTCTTAGTGTCAATCATCCCTGTGTCAAAAGATTCTCAGTGCAGGGACCCTGGATCCAAAGGACAGGTCTACCTCTAATGCTTCTTTCTTGGTGGCACTGAAGTCCTTACATCTCTGCTGTCCTGTTTCATCTCTTTTAAAATTCAAAAGATACAAATGAAATCTGTAAATTGTACCTTGCCTCATTAGCATTGCTTTTGCCCTATTAATATCATAAAGGTTGGTATTTAGAACACATCACAAAAATGGAGAAGAATTATGTAATACCAAAACCCTATCCAAGTTGGTGTATATTTTAGGGGAACATAATTTAATCCATAACATATATATCATATAGCAGAATTCTATTGAGTTATAAAACAAAGAGAGTGCTTTTTGTTCACAAATTTGAAGACATCTTCAAGATATACCATTAAAAGGATCAAAAAGGTATCCATCAGGGTTTGTTATAATTTAATAATAAATATTTGAGAATTTGTATTAAATCTTACTTTTGAAATAATATTTTCTTCTATTTTGGATAAACTTTTACACAGCAAATTGGGCTCCCCTTTAACCACATTTATATAAATTATTCCATGTCATTTTTCATCACTTTTATAATGTGTAAATGTTCTCATGTTATCTATTCTTTTTGTTGTGTATCCACTGATCCAGCTTCCTTTTCCCTCCTTGCTCTCCTCCAATTCCCTCCTTCGCTTTCCCTCCAATTGATCTATGTCTTTTGATCAATTTTGACTGCTTGGTTTTATATAGTTAATTTTTTAAGGGAGTAAATTATGCATGGGAATCCCAGAACATTTGATTGTACTTAAGCGAAACCTATACTTGAACCAGGACGCAGTCATAAGAACAGAGCAAGGAAATATTTCATGGTTCAAAAGCAGGAAAGGTGTACGACAAGGATGTGTCCTGTCTCCATACCTTTACAATCTGTATGCAGAACAGAGAGTCTGGGACGCTGGGCTGTACGAGGAGGAATGTGGCATCAGACTTGGAGGAAGATTCATCAACAATCTACACTATGCAGATGACACAGCTCTGCTTGCAGAAACTGAGGAGGACCTGAAGCACTTGCTGCAGAGGATCAAGGACTATAGCTTTCATTATGAATTGATGCTCAACATCAAGAAACAAAGATTCTCACCACTGGACCAATTGGCAACATCATGATAGATGGTGAAGAGATTGAGATTGTTAACAGCTTTAGTTTGCTTGGTTCCACAATCAACAATCTTTGTATCAGCAGCCAGGAAATAAAGAGACAAATTGCACTGGAAAAGTCAGCTATCAGGGACCTCTTCAGAGTACTGAGAGCAATAACGTCAGTCTGGAGACTAAGGTTCACCTGATCCAGGCCACAGTCTTCACAATTGCTTGCTATGCGTCAGAGAGCTGAACAATGATTAGGGATGATAGAATATTGATGCTTTTGAACTGTGGTGCTGGAAAAGAGTATTGAATAAACCATGGACTGCCAGGAGAACAAACAGATTCATTCTAGAGAAAGTGAAGCCAGCCTGCTCCTTGAAGGCAAGGATTTTGAGGCTTTATCTGACATACTTTGGGCATTTTGGAAGGAGAGACCAGTTTTCGGAGAGGGACATCATTCTTGGAAGGGTGGAGGGACGGAGAAAGAGAGGGAGACAATTGATGTAATGGATTGATACAGTGACTGGGGTAATGAGGGTAGGTGTGTTGGAGACAATAAAGTTGGCACAGAATAGAGCAGGTTTCAGGACTGTTGTACATAGGATCACTATGAATCACAAGTGACTCAATGGCACATAACAACAAAAAATTATGCATGAGTATTACTATTTATTTTATAAGCCAGTCTGTTATTTGATTGAATGATAACTTGTAGAAACATCTTACAATTGTTTAGGTAATAACATTTGGCTTTGTTGTCTGCAACTCTTGTGCACCTCTCTGCACCTTCCCTTTCTTTAATGATAGTCTAACTGATAGCCTCCTTATTGTAAACTGCCTTCCCATTCAATTTTCAGTTTAATATGTGTCTATTATTCAGTTTTTTATTTTCTTTTCCCTTCTCTACCTATCCTATCCTATCCTAATAAATCAAAGAATGTTTCTTTCTGTGTAAACAGCATTCCTTAGCTTTTTATAATAGTGGGCTCCTATATTTGTCTTTCTGAAACAAATTTATTCACTTAGCATAATGTCCTCCAAATTAATTTGTTATGCAGTCCTTTTTTATTATTTGTTATTCTTTAATGTTACATAGTATTCCATTGCATATATGTACAATAGTTGATCCATTTATTTGTTGAATGGCACACCTCTTTGTAATTGTTAAAAACGCAGCAATGAACCTGAGTGTGTTGTAGCTCTTATTTAACATACAAACCTAGCAGTATGATTTCTGAATTAAATCTCTTCCACTGCCAACTTTTTAGGAAAGTATCATGCTGTTTTCTACAGTTGTTGTTGTTAGGTGCCATTGAGTTGAGTATGACCCAAAGCAACTTTATAAATAACATAATCGAACCCTGTCTTATCCTGTGCCATCCTCACACTTCCTGACATATTAGAGCCCACTGTCACAGTCATTGTCTCTATCTACCTAGTCAAGAGTCTTCCTCTCCTTCACTGACCCTCTACTTTTTCTTTTTACTGTTACCACAGTAGGCATATTATTTTTACAGTCATATCAGAAATATAGGGAAATTCCAGTATCTCGATACCTTCATCAAAATTGGTTATTTCCTGTCTTACTGTGGTTTTAGAACATTGAAAAATGGTTTTTCTATCCATTGTGTTAGCCCCTGGTGGAGGCATGGTCTCCAGCTACCTCAACTGTGGACATATAATTTTGCAAATCATCAACAGCTGTGGGACAAATATAAGAGAGAGAGCTTTCTACACTATGAAGAGACAATAAAGAGACTGTGGTATGGTAGACTGTGAAGAGACTAAGGCAAGATGTAACCAGAGGAACCCTGGAGATGGAGTCAAATGATTTGATTCTGGATGAGGGAATGAAGAGTTGATTTGTGACTGCTATGAGATAATGGTTGCTGGATGATTTAGGAAGCCGGAGGTTTATTTGTGCTGCTGAACTAAACCTAGACATTGACTTATTGACTGAGAAGCTGTCTGAACTAATTGAGATGTTAGTCTGGCTTGGGGCTGCTGTTTACTAAACCTAGACTTTTTTTTCTTTTTTATTATTGATTTTAATGAAAGTTTACAGAGACTTTGGATTTTCATTCATTCATTGTTGCACTTTTCTCCCTGCCCACCCCAATTCGCTCTTCTCTTTGAAAAGTAAAACAAAAATTCTTTCATTGTTATACAATCCCTCCACCCAGGTCCACTCCACTATGCAGCCTTCATTCTGGACTCTAGTCATGACAATAATACCTAATCAAATATTGCTTTTAAACAGTTCTCTCACTTATCTGTTTCAATGTAGTATATATAATTATATATATAATCTCATCTTTCTCAATCTCCTTCAACCCCGATGTCAGTCCCATTTTACAACAGTGGCACTATGCTGTATTTGTCCTTTTGTGACTGAGATATTTCACTAAGCATAATGTCCTCCATGGTCACCCACTTTGAATACTTAATTAGTTTCTTGTTTTTCAATGCAGCATACTATTCCATTGTGTTAATATACAAGAGCTTATCTATCCATTCATTTGTTGATCAGCACTTAGGTTGTTTCCAACTCTTTGCTATTGTGAACAACTTATAAAATCCTTAAGACTAAGCAAGAAAACTACTGGAAATAGCCATTTAAGCAAAGTGGCAGAATACAAGATCAACATACAAAAATCAGTTGGATTTCTCTACAGAGGCAAAAAGAATACAGAGCTGGAGCTAAGAAAAACAATATCCTTCACAAAAGCTAATCACAAGATTAAATACTTGAGAGTAAATCTAACCAGAAGCACAAAGGATCTAGTTAAAGAAAATTACAAAACATTACTACAAGAAACAAAAAGAGACCTGAAGAACTCTAAAAGTCCTAATCCACAACATAAACAGTCTTCCTAGCATCCTGAAAAGTCTCTACAACCAGGAATGAATAAAATAGACGAATGGGACGTTCTAAGAATAAAATTGTTACACACATCCGAAAACTTCTCCAAAAGAGTAAAAAGGGAGGCCACAAACTGGGAAAAAATATTTGGTAATGGCATGTCAGATAAGAGACTTATATTTGTTGTTGTTGTTTTGTTATGTGCCGTCGAGTCATTTTCAACTCATAGCGACCCTATGCATAACAGCCCTAAACCCTGCTCTATCCTGTGCCAATCTCATTGCCCATGACAAACCCATCCCGAGTACCCCAGTCACTGAATCAATCCACCTCATAGAGGGTCTTCCC
>NW_006399769.1:15724416-15728648 GCF_000299155.1 Elephantulus edwardii
TTCCTTTCTTTCTTTCTTTCTTTCTTTCTTTCTTTCTTTCTTTCTTTCTTTCTTTCTTTCTTTCTTTCTTTCTTTCTTTCTTTCTTTCTTTCTTTCTCTTTCTTAACTTTAACTCTTCTGTATGTCCCCCCATACACTAACTATGCCTCTTATTGCCTTGATGTACCTTTCCCACTTGTTTTACTGAATTAAAAAACATACTTAGAAAAACAAAACAAAAACATACTTAGTCCTTTCAATCACCTGTTATGGATCTGAGAGCAGTACAATGAATAAGGATGGCAGAAGAAAGATCAATGCCTTTGAGTTGCAGTGTTGGAGAAAAGTTTTGAGTTTCCCATGGACTGCCAAGAGAACAAATAGATATGCTTTGGGGAAAGTGCAACCAGAATGTCCCTTGGATGCTAGAATGGTGAGGCTTTCATCTTGTTAGGAGACACTATTCCTTGGAAAAGGGCATTGACCGTGGAAAAACAGCGGGGTCAGAGAAAGAGAGGACGATCTCCCAGCCAGATACATTGAAACTGTGGCTGCAGCGATGGGACCAACCATATTAAAGATGATAAGGGTGGTATAAGATAGGACATAGCTGAGATCTGCTATTCATAGGGTTGCTATGAGTCTTACTGACCTGGATAGCACGTAACAACAATACCATTGATGCCATTATAATACGAACTGCGTGCCATGGGGATTGCAGCACAACTTCTAACACTAGGTTACCAGAGCTCCCTACCATGTGTTTTGCTGTGTATACATTACATTCAAAAGCAATAGAGAGAAAGGAAGGCAATAGGGAAGGAAGAAGACAATGAATGAATGAATACCAGAAGATCTGCTTCTGTAAGATTAGCCACTAAGATTCCATGGAGCAGAGTTGTCCTCTGAGGTGCACAAGGTCCCCATGAGTCAGAACTGACTTAGTGGCAACTAATTTGGGTTTTTTTAGTGTTTTGGGCACAATTGGCCAAGTACTTGTATCACTGCCTTATTGAGTTCATTAATCAGGCAGTTTCTAGAAGAGGGTGCTTTTGGCTTAAAAATTTACGAAGACCTATAACCCAAGCAAATATATGCACACCTATGTTTATTGCAGCTTTGTTCACAATAGCAAAGAGCTAAAAACAACCAAAGTGCCCATCAACAAATGAACAGATAGAGAAGCTGTGGTATATTCACACAATGGGATACTATGCTGCATTGAAAAACAAGGAACTCATGAAATATTATACAAAATGGGTGACACTGGAGGACATTATGTTGAGTGAAATATTTCAGTCACAAAAGGACAAATATTGCATAGTGCCACTGTTGTAAAGCAGGACTGACATTGAGGTTGAGGGATGACAGAGAAGGAGGGGAGGAAGAATGTGTACTGTATTGAAACAGATGAGGGAGAGATCTGTTTAAAAGGAATATGTGATTGGGTATTATTGTCATGACAGGAGTCCAGAACGAAGGCTGCATAGTGGAGTGGACTTTTGGGAGGGAATGCGTAAAAATGAAAGAGTTTTTCTTTTACTTTCCAAAGAGAAGAGCGAATTGGGATGGACAGGGAGAAAAGTGCAACAATGAATGACTGGAAATCCAAAGTCTCTGTAAACTTGCATTAAAATTAACATAAAAAATGTTAATAAAGACCTGAAGGCACTGGAGGCTTTCAGGTAATCATGTGCTGTTATCAGGGTAGTGAGTTCTGCCTTGAAGGGGAACCTAAGCAGTGCAGAACATCCAGAATAAGTTAGCATCAGCATCACCTACAAAATAAATGATGTGTTGCTTCTTTCCATTTCTTATTCTTTAAATATTGTCTAGGTATAAAACCCATTATCAGTATCAGTTTTTAAGTAGAGCTAACTGACCATTGGTCTGACTGGGATTCTTTCATTTTCTGTGTATAATTGGAAGAGGGGGAAGGGTAATTGTTTTAGGTCATAAGTGTTTATATAATAGAATTGAGGGTAATGTGGCCAGATATTTGAGCTCTCAAAGGGATAACAACCCTGATATTCAAAGACTGAAAAGAAGATTTCCCCTGAAGTACATTTTTCTGTAACTAACATATTTTACAGCATGAGAATGTAATAAAACAATATAAGATTATAATTAAGTTTTCTGGGATTCTCATTCTTCTCGATGTTAGCCATAATTTGTTATGATCCACAGAGTCAAATACTTTTGCATAGTCAACAAAGCAAAAATTAGACATTCTTCTGATAGTCTGTGCTTTCAGCCAGGATCCATCTGACATCAGCAATGATAACCCTGGTGCCACGACTTCTTCTAAACTCAGCTTGAACATTTGCCAGTTCTCTGTGTACTGTTTAGCCATTTTTTAAATAATATTGAATAATATTTTGCTTGAGTGTAAGAATAATAATAATATTGTTTAGTAATTTCCTCATTCTTTCGGATCACCTTTCTTGGGAATGAGAACAAATATGGGCCTCTTCCAATCAGTTGACTAGGTTTCTGTCTTCCAAAATTCCTGGCATAGATAGGTGAGCATGTCCAGGGATGCATCTGTTAGTTGAAACATATTGGTTGGTATCTCATTGATTCCTGAGGACTTCCGCACCCCCCCACCCCAATGCCTTCAGTGCAGTTTGACCTTTTCCTTCATTACTATTGGCTCTGGATCATATTGTATTTCCTGAAATATTTCAATGTCAATGAAATCTTTTTGATTTATCTTCTTTTGATGCTTCCTGGATCATTTAAGATTTTACCCATAACATCTCTAAATATTGCAACTTGAGGCTTGAATTACTTTTTCAGGTTTTTCAGCTTAGGAAATGCCAAGTGAAGCTATTGTTGGAACAGAGCAAAGGCACACTTTATGGTTTAAAATAAACGCATGCACCAAGGTTGTACCTTTCTCCATACCTATTCAATCTGCTGGAGCAAATTATTCAAGAAGCTGGATTATATGAAGAAAAATGTAGCATCAGAATCAAAGGAAGACTCATCAACAACTTGCATTATGCAAATGACACAACTTCATTTGCTGAAAGTGAGGAGGGTGGGAGCGTTTGCTGCTGAAGATCAAAGACTATAGCCTTCAATAAGGATAGTGTTTCAACATCAAGAAAACAAAAATTCTCACCACGGGCTGATAGGCAACATTATGACTGACAGATGGGGAAAAGACTGAAATTGTCAATGATTCCACTTTATTAGCTTCAAGGATCAACACCCTTGGTAGCAACAGTCATGAGATCAGGAGATACATTGTGCTGGGGAAGTTTGCTGTTAGGGAACTCTTCAAATTACTGAGGAGCAATGATATCAGTTTGAAGACTAAGGTGTGCCTGATTCAGGCAATGGTCTTTTCAGTCACTTGCTATGCTGTAGAAAGCTGGACAATGAATAAGGATGACAGAAGAATTGTTACCTTTGAGTTGTCATATTTGGAAGAGAGTCCTGAATATTCCATGGATGTCCAGAAGAACAAACAGATATGTCTTGGAGAAAGTGTAACCAGAGTTCTCTTTGTAGGCAAAGATGACAAAGCTTCATCTCATTATTTGGGCATGTTATTAGGAGAGGCTATTCTTTAGAATGAGACATTATGCTTGGGAAACATCAAAAAAAGAAAGGAAGACCCTCAGCCAGTTGGATTGACACAGTGACTGCAGCAAGAGGCTCAAGTATAACAGAACTGATGAGAATGGCATCCAACTGAACAACGTTCAATCTGTTTGTCATAAGGTCATTATAAGCTGTGCTTGACTCAACGGTACCTAGCAACAGCAATATATAATAATAATTTGCACCATGTAGTTCAGAAAGTATTATCACTTCAATATGACTTCAAAGAAACTTAAAACTGTGTGTCAAGACCTTATAGATAGTAATACAACAGGAATATTCACTATTTTGAAAATGAGGTTTTCTGTTTTGACTTATTAGTACACTATCCCTATTTAATATATTATTTAATAAATACACCATGAACATTAACTAGTTAACGTTCCAATTTATTATATATATCAAAATTACATGCAGCCAGCCAGAACGAATGTCTCGCGGTTTTTTCTTCTTCGATTACCTGGGGGAGATGGGAGGGGTCTCTAAGCTGCCCAGCCTTCAGTTTGTCAGCTTGACATACTAGGCATCGGTGAGATGAGATGGACTGGCATGGGACATTTTGAGTCGGATGACCATATGATATATTACTCTGGAGATGAAAAGGTGAGGAAAAATGGAGTCGCTTTCATAGTTAAAAAAGT
>NW_006399769.1:15729733-15739802 GCF_000299155.1 Elephantulus edwardii
AATGCAGTAAACATAATTTATCCAGTTTTCCTCAGTCTTACCCTCACCCTAATGTCAGCCTCATTCTACAACAGTGGCACCGTATAGCATTTGTTCCTTTGTGACTGAGATATTTCACTCAGCATTGGGATATTATATCTTATGTTAGATGGATCTTGGCTGAAAACAGAGAATACCAGAGGAATGTCTATTCGTGTTTCACTGTCTATGCAAATGCATTTGACTATGTTCATTGCAATAAATTGTGGCTAACTCTGAGAAGAATGGGAATCTCAGAACACTTGATTGTGCTTATGCAAAACCTATACTTGGACCAGCAGGCAGTCATCAGAACAGAGCAAGGAAACACTGCATGGCTCAAAATCAAGAATCATGTATGCCAGGGATGCACCCTAAATCCATGCTGTTATTTTTGTTATATACTGTCAAGTCACTTGTGACTCATAGCAATCCTATGTACAGTAGCCCTGAATCCTACTCTATCTTGTGCCAATCTTACTGTTACTGTCTCTGACACACCTACCCGCATTATTCCAGTCACTGAATCAATACATTTCATTGATGGACTTCCTCTTTTTCACTGTCCCTCCACCTTACCAAGCATGATGTGCCTCTCCAAGGACTGGTCCCTCCTTGCAACGTGCCTCAAATATGTCAGACGAAGCCTCAGAATTATTGCTTCCAAGGATCAGCCTGATTTCACCATCTCCAGGATAAACCTGTTTGTTCTTCTGGTAGTCCATTTCACAATATATATAGTACCATACAAATAGCTACATGGCTAGACATGCCATCTCACATGCTCCTGCATCTATTTCTACCAATCATTGGGTCCAGTGTTTGCTACAACTTGACTCACAGACTATCTTCACAGTTGTGGAGTTTACTAGGGATATAGGTTGGGGAGACAGGGTGGCAAAGAACGTCACACAATGCAAGCCCAAGTTTAGTCCAGAAGTCTCAAGCCAGATTAACAAAGCACAATTCCTCAACTCGTGAAAGTCCAGGTTCAGTTCAGCAGCACAAATGCACCTCTGTTTTCCTCAATCATCCAACAAACTTTATCTCAATGCTGTTACAAATCAGCTTTTCAGTCAATAATCCAGCAAGCAAAACCTTTAGCTATGGACCCATCTCCAGGTTTCCTCTGGTTACTCCTTGCACAGTGTCTCATAGCAGTGTCACAGTCTCTTCACTTTTTCTCCACAGTGTGGAAAGCACTCTTTTTTTTTTATTTTAAAATTTGTGTGTGTGTGTGTGTGTGTGTTTACCATCAAATCAGATCTGACTGATACAGGAGATTGGCCCTCCTTCTCTAGCAGAGCATCTGGTGGATTCTAACCACGCACCCGTAGGATTGCAGTGCAACTTCTTGACACTATGCTACCACCGGAGCTCCCTTATTCTCAAATTGTTTTGAAGAATATTCTAAAGTACTGACACTTTGAGATTTAAAAATTTTCAAAGTCGGAAAGCACTCTGTTTTGTTGGTTCCACAGCTGTTGATGAATTGCAAAACCATCTGTCCACAGTTATGGTAGCTGGAGACCATGCTCCAAATAGTGGCTTAACATAATGGACAGAAAAGCCAAGTTTCAAAGTTTCTGACACCACAACCATACAATGGAATATTACTGAGCAATAAAAAGTAATGCATTACTGATACATGTGACAATATGATTAGGCTTTGATAGCATTTTGTTATGTGAAAGGAAACACTCCCCAAAGACAATATATTGTTTAATTCCGTGTATGTGAAATGTCCAGAATAGGCAAATCTAGATATGAAGTAATTAGTGGTAGTGTAGAACTGGGGGTGAGGGGTGCACTAGGAAATTCAAGAAGAGCTAGAGGGCATGAAGGTTTGTTCATGAGATTATTTGGGGTTTCCCCCCTTTGAGATGATTAAAATATTCTAAAATGTATTATGGTGAATTGATTATATCTCTGTGAATACACTGAAAGGAATTGAATTTCATACATTTATGGGTGAAATGAATGGCATGAAATGAAATCTAAAAAAATGTAGGTTAAAAAAAAAGAATACATATAATATATATCTGAGCAAGTTATTAATTATAAATTAGAAAAAATAACTTTACAGTGAAGACACCTGGCCACCTCCACTTTAACCAAGTAATTAATGTTAGGGTTCACAATGAGAGAACAGTCATAGTTCGTCATTGTGACACCTATGAAGAACACAACAGTATACTTATATTGATGGTATCAGAACACAACTGAGTTTTATTTTAGACAAGTATCAGGAAATCCAAATGGAAGAACATTATTAAAAATAGCTATCTTCATAAGACCATTATTATAAAATAGGAGGATAACTAGAAAGACGTGTATAAAAGTCCAAAAGGAGAAGAGGAGGGTGGCAGGAGGGTAGAGGGGGAGGAGGGAAGGAAATCACTAGAAAAACAGAGTTTGGTGGGCATGGAGTGGGGAAGGTTGCAAAGTGGTGATGGTAAAGGAATTAGGAAAGATCTATTGGGTATATGAAAAAACTGGGTAATAAATAGTATGCATAGATCAATGGTGATTAATTTTATAAAAAACAATGTGTATGAGTGATCACTTGAAACAATGTGAAGAAGGAATGTGTGAAACACAATATACATGAAGAATACACAATTGTGGAGTTTGTCTCTTAATATGGCTTTTTAAAAATAGATGACTGATTATGTGGAGGAACAAAACTATACAGTGAGGCAAGTTGGCTTATCCACAAAAGAATTGGCTATCTATCATTCCACAAGGAGATTGGCCAGTCAACAATCTATAAGAGGACTGGCTAGTCTCCACAATAAATTTAATAGCTCTAGCTGTGAAGAATAGAATTCATCCCCTACCATAAGAGATGGAATTCTTCCCCCAGTCAGAGAAGAGAGACCTCTCCCAACCAGTGAAATATAAAACACACTTCAGGATGGGAGCAGCAACCATGGTTGAACTGAGAATTGGTGTGAGATGAGATGAGACCTAGGGTTGGTGGGGTAGGAAATACTGGGAGGACTGAGAACTTTGTGGACAATTGTGGGTAGGAAGGCAATATTGGCAAGACTGAGAATTTGGGAACACTTAAAGCCATGAGGCTGGAGGCTGAGGTACCTGCCTTCTTACTTTGGGAGCCGTCTTGACTATATTCTGTTGCTAATGTGAATTATAAACTTTTAATTCACCAAAATGGTTCTGTATAGTCTGTGAACTGTCACTTCAGATTTCGGATGCACTAAAGCAGTACTATTTGTGTTGAAATTAGTAGAAAGAGGTATGGGAGCATGCAGGACATGTGTGACTTCATGGGAATTGGTTTTGTGTTATTGATGCTGTGGACGAGGATAGCTCCCTGCTGTGAAGTTGGGAAAGGTCAGATATGGTGCTCCCCATGTGGCCCTTACTCTTTTCACAACAAAGTATATTAATTTTGTATGTAAGCCAATATGTTGGTGTTGTGTGCTGTTGGGTCACCTGCAACTCACAGCCACCCTATGTACAACAGCTCTGAACAGGCCCTATCCTGAGCCAGTCTCACTGATTCTGACACATTTACACCCATTACCCATCACTATCACATGCAAGCAAGATTCTGCTGAAGATGATCCAAAAATGATTCATACTCGAAAAGCACACCAACAGAGAACTGTCTGAAGTACAGGCAGGGTTATAGTACTAGGGATATTAGAACTAGTACTAGATGGATCTTGGCTGAAAGCAGGGAGTACTAGTGGAATGTCTATCTCTGTTTCATTGACTATGCAAAGGCATTTGACTGTGTGGATCACAACAAACTGTGGCTGACTCAGAAGAATGGGAATCCCAGAACACTTGATTGTGCTTATACTTATACTTGGATTAGGAGGTAGTCATCAGAACAAAGCAAGGAAACACTGCATGGTTCACAATTGGGAAGAGTGTACACCAGGGATGTGTCCTATCTCCATTCGTTTTCTATATGCAGAACAGATTATCCAGGATGATGGGCTCTATGAGGATAAATATAGCATCAGGATCGGAGGAAGATTCATTAACAATTTGCGTCATGCAGATGACACAGTGTTGATTGCTGAAACTGAGAAGGACCTGAAGCACTTGCTGCAGAAAGTCAAGGACTGAAACCTTCAATATGACTGAAGCTCAACATCAAGAAAACAAAGATTCTCAGGAATGGGCCAACTGGCAGCATCATGATAGATGGTGAAGAGATTGAAATTGTTAACAGGTTTAATTTGCTTGGCTCCACAATCAACACTCTTGGTAACAACAGCCAGGAAATTAAGAGATGCATTGCATAAGGAAAGTCTGCTATCAGAGACCTCTCCAAAGTACTGAAGAGCAATAATAATCAGTTTTGAGACAAAGTTGTACCTGATCCAGGCCATAGTCTTCACAATTACTTGCTATGCATCAGAAATCTGGACAATGACTAGCTTTGATAGGAGAATTGATGCCTTTGAGCTATAGTGCTGGAGTAGTGAATATACCATGGATTGCTAGGAGAACAAACAGGTTCATCCTAGAAAGGATGAGACCAGGTTGCTCCTTGGAGGCAAGGATACTGAGGCTTCGTCTGACATACTTTGGACATGTTGCAAGACAGGACTAGTCCTTCGAGAGGGAGGTCATGCTTGGGAGGGTGGAGGGACAGTGCAAGAGAGGAAGACCCTCAATAATATGGATTGAATCCGTGACTGGCATAATGGGGGTAGGTGTGTCAGAGACAATAAGATTGGTAACAGATAGAGCAGGGTTTAGGGCTGTTGTACATAGGGTTGCTATGAGTTGCAGGCAACTTGATGGCACAGAACAAAAACAACATATAAATCCATTTCATCTGGGGTTTTCCTCTCTTGCACTGTCCCTCCACCCTTCCAAGTATAATGTCCTTCTCCAAGGACCAGTCCCTCCTGGCCATGTGCCCAAAGTATGTGAGGCAGAGCTTCAAAATCCTGACCTCCAAGGAGAAACTATTTATTTTCTTGGTGGTCCATGGTATGTTCAAGACTTTTCCAACACTACAGTTTAAAGGCATTGATTCTTCTTCTGTCATCCGTAGCCATTATCCAGCTCTCTGATACATAGTAAGAAATTGCGAAGACCACGGGCTGGATCAGATGCACTTTAGTCTCTAGACTGACATCATTGCTTTTTGGCACTCTGGAGAGATTCCTGACAGCAGATTTTCTCAATGCAATTCATCTTTTGATTTCCTGACTTCTGAGGTCAAGAGTGTTGATTGTGCAGATAGCAAGCTGTACTTTTTTAACAAAGTCAATCTCTTTTCCATCTATTATGGTGCTGCCAATTGGCAAAGTGTTGAGAATCTTTGTCTTCTTGATGTTGAGCTTCAGTCCATATTGAAGTCTACAGTCCTTGACCTTCTGCAGCAAGCATTTCAAGTCCTACTTAGTTTCAGCAAGCAAGGTTGTATCATCTGTATTTGTTGATGAGTTTTCCTCTAATCCTGATGCCACATTCCTTCTCTTAAAGCCCAGCTTCCCGAATGATCTGTTCTACATTTAGATTGAAAAGGTATGGAGACAAAACACATCCCTGATGCACTTCTTTCTTGCTTTTGAACCAAGCAGTGTTTCCTTGGTCTGTTCTGAGGACTGCTTCTTGATCCAATTGTAGGTTTTGCATAAGCACAATCAAGTGTTCTGGGATTCCCATTCTTCTCAAGGTTAGCCACCATGTGTTGTGATCTACACAGTCAAATGCATTTGCATAGTCAGTGAAACACAGATAAACATTCCTTTGGTACTCTTTGCTTTCTGCCAAGATTCATCTGGCATTGGCGATAATGTCTCTAGTGCCATGACCTCATCTAAACTCAGCTGGTGTTTCTGGTAGTTCTCTGTCAATGTTCCAGTTGGTTTTGGATATTCTTCAGCAGGATTTTGTTTGTGTGTGATATTGTGTGATAATGCCCACACTCTGTTGGGTCACATTTTTTTTTATTTTTTTATTAATTTTTAGTAATTTAGTTTGTTTATTTTTCATTTCAATGAACATCTACAGAGATTTTGGAATTTCATTCATTCATTGTTGCACCCTTCTCCCCGGGTCACATTTTTAAGATTTTTTTTAAATGGGAATAAATATGGATCTCTTCCAGTCAGTCGGCCAGGTAGTTGTCCTCCAGATTTCTTGGCACAACCTCATGAGCACATCCAGGGCAGTATCTGTTTGCTGAAATATGCCAATTGTTATTCCATCAATTTTGGGGGCCTTATTTTTTGCCAAATCCTTCAGAGCAGCCTTCATTTCTTCCTTCTTCACCATTGCCTCTTTATCATATGTTGTTTCATGAAATTCTTCTGTGTCAATTAATATAACATTTTTTAAAAGTGAAAAAGAAAAAGAAATATGGATTTTCAGTATAGACAATAACCAAATTTCTGCCTTAAGTGTGTTGTTGAAAGTGAAAATTTTCCATCCTAGTGTTCTTGTTGTTTGATAAATAAATGACACCATGTCATGGGCCGGGGGGTGGGTGTGGGTGGGGGTGGGGCGGGGGAAGCCTTTCTTCTTAAGAAGCATCAATATCATGAAAGACAAAGGCTAAGTTTTAGATTAAAGGGGACATTAAAGAGACACAAAGTTATGAAGATATAATAACAGGGAGTTGTGCTGCTAACCCAAAGGTCATGGTAGTTTCAATCCTTTAGCAGTTCCTTGGGAGAAAAAAAAGCAATCTCCTTCCATGCAATTTACAGTCTTGGGAACCTAATGGAGGATCAGGTATGAGTCAGTTCTGATTTGATGGCAATGAGCTGAGTTCAAAAAGTCGTGAAATTAAATGCAATATTTGATCCTGTATTGAAACTAGACTGGGGGAAAATGGCTATAAAGAACATTATTGAGATATAAGGTGAAATTTGGATAAGGTGTATAGAATAAATGGTAATATTACGTCAGTGTTAGTTTCCTGAATTTGAGCATGGTTCTATGGTTATGTCATACTGTTGTCTTCAATATGGATTGAAGCTCAGCATCAAGAAGACAAAGATTCTCACCACTTGGTCAATTGGCAGCACCATGACAGATGGAGAGGAGATTGAGGTTGTTCACAGTTACAGCTTGCTCAGCTCCACAGTCAACACTCTTGGCACTGGTAGTCAGGAAATCAAAAGACGAATTGCATTGGGTAAATCTGTCTGGGACCTTTCCAGAGTACAGAGAAGCAACGATGTGAGTCTAAAAACTAAGGTGAGCCTGATCCAGCTCATGGTCTTTGTAATTACTTGCTCTTCATTAGACAGCTGGATAATGACTAAGGATGACAGAAGAAGAATTGATGCCTTTGATTTGTGGTGCTGGAGAAGATTCTTGAACATACCATGGGCCATCAAGAAAACAAATATTCTGTCTTTGAGAAGGTGAAACCAAGTTGCTCCTTGGAGGTTAGGTTTTTTAAGTTCCATCTCACATACTTTGGGCATTTGGCCAGGAGAGGGACATCATGCTCAGAAGGGTGGAGGGTCAATGCAGGAGAAGAAGACCCCTGATAAAATGTATTCATACAGTAACTAGGGCAATAGGGATAAGAGTGTCAGAATCAGTGAGATTGGCTCAGGACAGGGCAGGTTTCACAGCTGTTGTACACAGGATCACTGTGAATCATAGGCAACTTGATGGCACATAACAAAAACAACAACAAATATAACTATGTATGTGAAAGTCTTTGCTTTTAAAAATTGGATACCTGGGAGTGTAAAATGGTGCAGCCACTATGTAAGGCAGTATGGCACTTTCTCAAAAAGTTGCAAATAGAAATAACATTTGACCCAGCAATTTCACTACTTGGAATACACACCAAAGAAACCATAACTGTCACCCAAGCAGATAGATGCACACCCATCCCATATTTATCGCAGCTTTGTTCACAATAGCAAAGAGTTGGAAACAACCTAAGTGCCTATCAACAAATGAATGGATAGAGAAGCTGTGGTATATTCACACAACGGAATACTACGCAGTATTGAGAAACAAGGAACTCATGCAATATTATTCAAAATGGGTGATCCTTGAGGACATTATGCTGAGTGAAATATCTCAGTCACAAAAGGACAAATACTGCATAAGTGCCACTGTTGTAAAATGGGACTGACATTGGAGTTGGGGAGAGACTGAGATAGTTGGGCTAAATAACGTATACTGCATTGAAATGGATGAGAAAGAGAACTGCTTAAAAGGGATATATGACTAGGTATTATTGTCAGAATGAAGGCTGCATAGTGGAGTGGACTTGTGGGGAGGGATTGTATAACAAAGAAATAATTTTTCTTTTACATTTCAAAGAGAAGAACGAATTGGAGGGGAGGGGTGGGTAGGGAGAAAAGTGGAACAATGAATGAATAGAAATGCAAAATCTCTGCAAATTTTCATTAAAATTAATACTGATTTCCTTAAATTGTTAGTAGGAAAGAGGGATGATGTTTGCAGTCTAGTATGTTTTTTTCTCAAGAAATTATTTTATTGTTGTTGAGAATATATACAGTAAAATATGTACCAATTCAGCAGTTTCTACATATACAATTTAGTGACATCATTTATATTCTTTGAGTTCTGCGTTCTTACTTTTTCTGAGTTGTTTCTCTGCCATTAACATAGACATACTTACTCCTGAGGTTACTATCTAATCTCTCAAGGGACTGTTGTCAATTTGATCATATGCAGATAGTTCTTTTAAAAGCATAATGCTCAAGGCAGAAATATTTTTTGTAAGTTAAGCTAAACTACTATTCCGTTTTAAGAAGACTTGGGATATTTTTTATTTAAGGTTGAAATATTACCTCAGGACATTAGTATCAGGGGTTTATCTACCTTCAGTGACCCCAGAAAGGCTTGAGTCCATGAAGATTTAAAATTCTGTTCTGAATTTTCTCCTTTCTGATCATGATTCTTGATCTGATCATGGAATATTGATCAAAATGTTTAGGAATAGCAACCAAGTACATCACCCAATCTTCTGGATTCATGGCAAAGGTGGCAGTTAATCATGCAGTCTCCCACACATTCCATAGCCTTCTCCTATCCTTGACCACAACATCTCTGGCTACTCCTTCCTCTGTTTCTCCAGGTGAATAGAGATCAACTGTATCTTGGTTGGCCATTTGCAAACTTTTAATACTCCAGACACTATGCATTGGTCAGAGGTAGAACAGAAGCACTAAACATATCATTGGGCCAATGAACGGAGATAGTCCATGAAATGATGATACTAAACTTCCAAACCAAAGGGAGTTCTGGGGAATTCCATTGGGAAATGCACTACTAACCCAAAAGCCAATACCTTTCTAGTGGTTGGAATCCACGGGGGATTCTATGGGAGAAAGGTGGGCAATCTCATGTCATATTATTTATACAGCTTGAGTGAATCCATTCTGACTGGATGGCAATGAGAAAGAAACTTCTAAAGCAAGAAACCAAATCCCATGAGGTATTTGGTTGTATATAAGCAGCATTAGCGAATAATCAGTTATATAACCTTACCTTTAATCAATACAATTTTCCCATCACTGTTAATCCTCCTTTCCCCCATCCCTTTCATCCTTGAAAATCTTTAAACTTTGGTTTCCATACATTTGCTTCCCTTGTCTTTTTATATACATGAAGTCATATATTTGGCCTTCTGTGATTGCCTTATTTTGTTCATCATTATGTTTTCAAACTCTTTCCCCATTGTAAATGTATCTGGAGCTTCAGTTTTCCTCTTGGGCTAGTTTGCAGCTTACTTTTAAGTACCTCAGAAAATAAAATTATACACACTAAAATTGAGAGACAGATAATGATAAAGCAAATGCAATATTAAAGATTCATGAATCTGAATGCAAACTACATAGGAGCTTCATATTTATGAAACTTGTGTAAGAGTAAAATCTCAAAATAAAATTGTAAAAATTCTAAATATGTTTTCTTGAACTTTCATTAACTATGGGGGAATCTGTAAGCAGTTACTAGAATTTGGTTTTTGTCAGAGAATAATAGCATAGAAGCTTGGTAGCTGGTAGACAAGATAAAGGATATTTTTGAGTCATGTTGTTGTTGTTGTTGTTGT
>NW_006399769.1:15741967-15744138 GCF_000299155.1 Elephantulus edwardii
GGAAGGGCGTACGCCAGGGATGCATCCTATCTCCATTTGAGTCATGAGAATGTGTTATTTACTCAAAATTTTAAATGTCAAATTATCTTTAAAATTAGACTGAATATTTTTGAGTTAAATATCATAGTCCTTTATCCTCAGGGATTAAACCTTTTATATGCCAGTTAGAAGCTCCAGTGACTTAGTAGTTTCAGTGTCAACCCAAAGGCACCAGTTACTTCTCAGGATTTGTTGTTTTAGGTGCCATTGAATTGAGTATAACTCACAGAGACTCTCTGAACAAAGTATCTGAACCTGATCTTATCCTGTGCCATCCTCATCACCTCTGACATACTTGATCCTACTGCTGCTGTCACTGTGCCAATCTGTCTAGTTGAAAGTCTTCCTAGCTTTTGCTGCCTCTCCACCTTTCTAAGCTTGATGTCCCTCTCTAAGGAAGAGCCTCTCCTAACAATACATGCTGCAGTGTTAGCCTAAAAGCTGGCTTTTTATTTTAGTCCTTAGTTAGCCACCTCTGGTCTCCAGCTACTGTAACTCCAGACTCTATGGTCTTGCAAATCAGCATCAGCTATGGGACTATGATAAGAGAGTGCTTCCCACACTGGGCAGCAAGACTTGAAGAGAGAAAGATTTGAAGCAAGACTTGAGGCCAGCAAGGCTTGTGGCAGCAAGACCCTGGCGAGAGTGAATCCCTGGTGGTGGAGAGACTGGTACCCTGTGGAGATACTGGCAAGGTGTGACCTGAGGCTTCTTGCATTGGTGCTGGCCACAGCTGGATTTTGCTGTTCTTACTTTTGATGATGGAGGGGAAAGCTGCTTGTTGAACTGAAACCGGAGCCTGAACTAAGAAGTGGTGCCTTGGAACTGTTGGGCTAAAACCTAGATTTATTTTGGGTAATATTGTGATATTTTTGTCTCCCCCACTCTCCAACTTCCTTCTCTAATAAACCCCGTTGTTGGTACCATAACTGTGAGTCTGTGAGTCAGCAATGAAAAAAAAGAGATTCGTGCTGCTGGTGAGGCTCTCTCTACAAGGCAACATGGGGATGGGCTACAGGCTCCTAATCTGCTTTCTGCTCTGGGGCAGTGAAGCGTTGTGTTACTCTCAATCCCTCTGGCCCTTTCAGAGAGATGCTCATGGCCATGTGCCCCATGTACCGTTTTCTGCTCCTATTTAGAGACGCCTGAAGTATATGAGACAAATTCATCTTAAGAGAAAGGTGGGTAATCTCCTCTAGTTTGATTTACAGCCTCTGAAAACCTTCTGGAGGGTTGGCTTGGAGTTAGTTTTGGTTTCATAGTACATAACAGTGTGTGAATTACTACTGAATTTATTCTAACCCATGGCAATTCCAGAGATTTCACCGTCCATATTCTTTTCAAAGCAAATATAAAAGGAGCAAGGACAGCATGGAGAAGGCCAAGTCCAAGCTCTACTAACTCCACAAAGGGCAATTATTCCATGAATGACAGCCACAGTATAAAACTCATCCCTGGGATCCAAGATGGCAGCAGAGGCGGAGACAATGTGGTGAGCTGTGGGAGCAGCGGACCACTTGGAGCAGGGCCACTATGGCCTTCTACAGACCTCTGTTTATTGATAATTGAACAGTTAAGCAGTTGATGACTGGTCTTCAGTGAAGATTGAGGCTCAACAACAGGAATTCAAGGATTCCCAAGGAGGAATGGGTTTGTTCCCTTTCCTATAGGTAACCGTAACACTGAGTTTTACTCCAGACCTGATCCTAAACCCAGTGCCAGTGACAAAAAGGAAATACAACTGCCAGCTAAGGAAGCAAAGGAGGATGGATCCTCTGGGTTCAACCAGCCATCCCCACTGAACAAAACTGGGAAAAGACTTTGCAGTCCAGAGGGGAGCAAATGTCAGGAAAACATCTTCTAACAAAACAAGAAGGCAAGCAGCTTTAACCCAAGACCACCAGGAAGGAGAAAAAGTGTCCTCCCTTTCCCCCTTCACATCTACGCCCCTATTCAGCATGAAGAAGCCAGAGAGTCTGCATCCAGTTCCAAAATCAATAAGACAGTTGGTTTAATCAACATTGGAATATGCTTACCATTCCCCTGTAGCATCTGGTCCCCACTGGATCCTTTTCATTTCCTTCACCTGCTCCCCCCACCAACCAAATTGTGCAGCTCTGCAAATTCATCCC
>NW_006399769.1:15744619-15747040 GCF_000299155.1 Elephantulus edwardii
AAAAAAACTGATCCCTGCAAGATAAGAGATGTCTCCCTGCCCCCATAGCGACTTCTACAAATCACTGGGTCAGAAATTCATTAACAATTACTCACAGATTTGACTTTACTCCCAGTTTTGGAGTTTATTGAGGACAGAGACATAGGTTGAAGGCTGGGGTAGGAGAAGGATATTCCAGAATTACTGAGCAACAGTCCCAAGACTGGTTAACAGCTAAACACAATTCCACAATTAGTTCCAACAGCTTCTCAGTCAACAATGGGAAGTCCCAGTTCAGTCCAAGACACAAATCTGAGAAGCCTCTGGTTTCCTCAATCATCCAGCAAGCAAAACCTTTAACTCTGGCTTGGTCTCCAGGGCTCCATCAGGTTACACCTAGCCATAGCTTCCTCACAATCTGGTTAGTGCTCGGGTATTCTTTCGTTCTCTCGTGCTCATGACTCACTCTCTCTCTCTCTCTCTCTCTCTCTCTCTCTCTCTTCCTAGCTGCACAGCTGTTGATGATATAGAATAGGATAACCAGAAGAGGCTGATCAACAGCAAACCACGTGTCCAAAGCTAAGATACCTGGAGACCACACCCTCAGGGGAGCCAAGAGTGGTGGGTAGAGCCAGAAAGATTCACTTTACTTACATATTCCTACCTCGCAGTGTAGGGAGCTCTTGTGGCAAGAAGCTGTGTTGCAGCCCCAAAGGCATGTGGTTCGAATTTACCAGCTGCTCTACAGGAGAAGGGGGAACAATCTTCTCCTGTACAATTAACTGCCTCTTAAAACTCACCAGAGGGTCAGCTATGGGTCGGTTCTGACCCTATGGTACACAACAGCCTTGTAGCATAGGTAGATAGAAAGCAATGGACAGAAAAGTAAAACATGCTATCACCACAGCAGATCACCAGAGTTTTTTTCTGAAATGTGTCTTAGTGAATTTGAATTGCCAGTCCTCCAGATAGTAGTCAAGCACTTAAGTAGTTTTAGTACTAAAACTCTGTATGCTGGGTGTTTAATAAATATGATTGATTGATTCTTCTGAACACACACTGTACAATGTGTAATAATAGATATTATGTCTTTTTCCTGAGGCAACACAGAACAATAAAGGACTTCAGTTGGCTGACCTATGTTCCAACCAAAATGCAGGTATTATTTTCAACAATCAGTTACCACTCCAACCCTCAGTATTTGAGATCAAAAAGCCTTGGAAGTGTCAACCTTTTGTTTCTGGAGAAAGAAGGAACAAAGCAAAACTGGCAGTTAGTATAGATGTTTCATATTCTGCATCTTTAAGCTATTGTGTACATGTACTTACTTTTAGCCTCTTCCAATTATGATCTATATAGTTCAATTGTTATTGTTGTCAGGTGATTTGAGTTTGCTCCAACTCATAGCAACCCCATGTACAATAGAATGAAATACTTTCCACTCCTGAGCCTTCCTCTAATGTGCTTATACTCATTGTTGCTGTCTCTATGTCAGCCGACCTTTTCAGGTATAGTATGCTACATAATGGCTTACATGTTGGACTGATAACTAAAAGGTTGGTGGTTTGAATCAGCTTGCTATGCCACAGGATGAAAATTAGGTAATTTGTCCCCATGTTGAAGTATATACACCTTTAAAAACTAGAAGGAGGATTGCCACGAGTAAAAATCAACTTGACAACAATGAGATTAATTTTTTAATTGTGGTTTATAATATTATTGTTGTTATGAGTCCCCTATTATGGACAATAGCTCTAAACTCTGCTCTGTCCTGGGCCAATCTCATTGTCTCTGATACCCCTACCCTCATTATCCCAGTTACAGTGTCAATCTATCTCATCCAGTGTCTTCCTCTACCTTTCCAAACATGATATCCTTCTTCCAGGGACTGGTCCCTTCCGGCCACATGTCCAAAGTATGTGAAATAGAGTCTCAAAATCATTGCCTACCATTATTCTGAATGAACTAACTCAATCGCATAAGAATAAATACAACATAGGGCCATTATTGTAAGAACAGAAGTATAACTAATAAAATGTGTGGAGAGATCTAAGGGAGGAGGGATGGGAATAGAGGAGTGGAGTATAAATAATAGGATTACACAATTTAGTGAGTGGAGGGAGGAAAGGTAAAGGAAATGGGAAAGATCTGGCAGGCATCTGGATGAACATGGTTTAATAGATTGATTTTATCATAAACAGTCAATGAGAATGTATGAAATACAATGTAAATGAAGGGTAGTGTTAAACAATGTATACAAACTTTGTATGCAAACTAAAGTAAAATTTAAAAAATATATAAATAAAAATGCAGAACAGATTATCCGGGAGGCTGGGCTCTATGAGGGGAAATGTGGGGTCAAGATTGGTGGACGATTTATCAACAACCTGCGTTACGCGGATGACAGAACCCTGCTTGCTGAAACTGAAGAGGACCTGAAGC
>NW_006399769.1:15747595-15757598 GCF_000299155.1 Elephantulus edwardii
AGGGACAGCACAGGAGATGAAGGCCCTCTATGAGGTGGATTGATTCAGTGACTGGGATAATTGGGATGGGAGTGTCAGAGATGGTGCGACTGGCACAGGACAGAGCGGAGTTTAGGGCTGTTGTACATAGGCGACTCGACGGCACATAACAACAACAACAACATAAATAAATACATAAAAATAAAATTCTTGCCTCCAAGCAACAGCTTGACTTCCCCTTCTCTAGGACAGACCTGTTAGTTCTTTTGGCAGTTCCTGGTAGGTTCAGTACTCTTTTCCAGCACCACAACTCAAAGGCATCAATAATTCTCCTCTCGTCTTTGGTTGTTGTCCAGTTCTCTGCTCCATAACAAGTAACTGCTAAGACCATGGCCTGGATCAGGAGCACCTTAGTCTTTGGACTGACATCATTGCTCCTAAACACTCTTGAGAGGTCCCTGACAGCAGATTTTTCCTAATGCAATTTGTCTTTGACAGCTGGTGCCAAGAGGGCTGATTGTGGAAGCAAGCAAGCTGAAGTTACTAACAGTCTCAATCTTTTCTCCTCTACTGTGATGTTGCCAATTGGCTCAGAGGTCAGAATTTTTGTTTTCTTGATATCGAGTTTCAATCCATATTGCAGACTACAGTACTTGACCCTCTGCAGCAACTGCTTCCGGCACTCCTCAGTTTCAGCAAGCAAGATTTATAATATGCTACAATTTATTTAACAGTTCTGGTGTATGCACTTAGAAACAATGCAGTAAGGAACTTTTTAAAATGAAAAGATTTATCTGGAATACATGCTACGGAAAATATATCCTATTAAGTTATATAGAGCATGCCTATGTTCACCTTTTAAGATAGAAAGACCAGAGGATTAACAGGAGGGAGAGAGTGGGGAACAAAATAAATAAATAAATAAATAGAGTGAAGGACAATGTATAATAGGATTTGATGAGACATTGTAATTAATTGCATTAACTATTTCAACACACAGATGCAGCCATGGATGTGTTCACCAGGAAGTGCCAGAAAATCTGGAAGACAAACACCTGGCCTACTGACTGAAAGAGACTCATACTTATTCCCATTCCAAAAAGAAGTGATTCAATAGAGTATGGAAATTATTAAACCATATCATTGATATCACACACAAGCAAAATTGTGCTGAAGATTATCCAAAAACAACTGGAACAAACATCAACATAGAACTGCCAGAAATACAAGTTGGGTTTAGAAGTGCCATGGCACTAAGGACATCATAGCCAATGTCAGCTGGATCTTGGCTAAAAGCGGGGAGTATCAGAGGAATGTCTATTTGTGTTTCATTTACTATACAAAGGCATTTGACTGTGTGGATCACATCAAATTGTGGCTACTCGTAAGAATGTAAATCCCAGAACACTTGTGTTCATGAAAAATCTATACTTGGGCCAGGAAGTAGTTGTCAGAACAGAGCAAGAAAACACTGCTTGGTTCAAAATCAGGGAAGTTGTGTGTCAGGGATGCATTCTGTCTCTATCCCTTCCCCCTTGCCTATTACAAACTGTATTGAAAAAAGTGACACCAAAAGAAATAAATGTCACATGTTGTTTAGTACCGTCAAGTCACAGGTGACTCATAGTGACCCTATGAATGAAAGACCTGGACACTTGTATAACTTTCATCCTTTCTCCAGGTTCATAGGGTTTCTGGAGGCAAGCTATTTTGGAAGGGGATACTACTCCAAGTTTCCAAGCTTGTTTTAATCGGGGCTCTCCAACAAACACTCTCTATCATGGGAAACCATTCTTGCATTTGACACATCAATGCCAAATTCTTTTTAAAAAATGTTATTTTATTATCTTGGTGGATTAACCAGAATTACTGAATGGTAAGGCTTTCTGTGACTGATTAGAAATTCAGGAAGTTGTACAGAGCATTAGTGTTGGTTTCTTTTTAATAAGCCACCTTCTGTGAGTCTGGCTATTTCTCCTGTGGGTAGACACAACACTGTTGAACAACCTACACAAAGAACCACTGTCTGAGCATGGATGAAACTGTGGTAATCTTACAGCAACCTGGACATTTTACTTCCATAAAATAAGAATTTGGGCTTTGAACCGGTCATTTCTTTTTATGCTTCTCATCTTCCAAGGATATAGTAAATCTCTTGCCAAAGCCCACCTCTAGGAGAACTAAGACCTCCCTACCTTTTCATTCTACATATGGAACAGATCATGTGGGACGCTGGTCTCTATGAGGAGGAATGTGGCATCAGGATTGGAGGAAGACTCATGAACAACCTGTGTTATACAGATGACACAGCCCTGATTGCTGAAACTGAAGAGGGCCTGAAGCATTTGCTGCGGAAGGGCAAGGACTGAAGTCTCTAATATGGATTGAAGTTCAACATCAAGAAAACAAAGATTCTTACCATTGGGCCAACTGGCAGCATCATGATAGGTGGAGAAGATATTGAGATTGCTAATAATTTCAACTTGCTTGGTTCCATAACCAACATTCTTTGGCACCAGCAGTCAGGAAATCAAAAGACAAATTGCATTAGGAAAGTTTGCTTTCAGGGACCTTTCCCGAGTGCTAAAGAGCAATGATATTGGCCTGGAACCTAAGGTGTTCCTGATCAGGCCATGGTCTTTGCAATTACTTGCTAGGAATCAGTGAGCTGGACAATGACTAAGAATGATAGAAGAAGAACTGATGTGTTTGAATTGTGGTGCTGGAGAAAAGTATTGAACATTCCATGGACTGCCAAGAGAACAAACAAGTCTGTCCTGGAAAGGTGGAAGCCAATTTGCTCTTTAGAGGCAAGGATTTTGAAGCTCTGTCTCACATACTTTGGACATGTTGCCCAGAAGGATCAGTCCTTAGAGAGGGACATCATGCTTGGAAGGGTGAAGGGATGGCACAAGAGAAGGAGACGCTGGATACAATGGATTGACACAGTGACTGCAGCAACAGGGAAATGTGTTAGAAACAGTGAGAGATTAGCTTAGGATAGGGCAGGGTTCAGAGCTATTGTGCATAAGGTTGCTATGAGTCTCAGGAGACTCGATGGCTTATAACAATAATAGTTGAAATTAATGACATAAACTATATATATGAATGAATAAATGAAACATAATACAAAGATAAAAAGACAAATAGTTATCTAAAGTGACTATACCGATTTATTTTCTTTTTTGGAATTTTTTTTTTCTTGTACTAATTTGTTTTTTTCAATCAGTAGTAGCTGAGAAATTAAGTTGACAAAGTTTGGCATTGTCCAACTTTAAATCAGTATCATTCTAACAGCAATGAAATAACATTTCATTATTGCCGTAACTTTCATTTCCCTAATTACTGATGAGATCGATTAATGTTATTACCATTTCCTTACTAAACTACCTACTCCAGGTACCGTTTTTGAAATGTAGTACTTTTTTCTTGTGTGGTTTTTTTGTTTGTTTGCTTTTGTTCTTTCCTTTTTGTATTTTTGGAGGCTTTACTCCATTCACATTGTGTTCATACAATCATTCCTATACATTGTGTCTTATAAAATTTTCTTGTGTATGAAGGGAGGAGTTACATAAAGTTCAACTACTTTCTGCTTGTCTTTATACTTTATAACAAATTATGATTTACAGAAAATTTTAATGGCGATTAACCAAACTTTTCTTTTAGAACATGCTTTTTTTGTATCATATTTATGAAATACCCTTTACTAACTTGAGCTCATAATCTTTATTTTCTTCTAATATTTTTCTTTTTTATTAATGATTTTTAATGCAACATAGATATATTTTTACAGTATATTCTTTCCATTTAATTTTTTCCCTTTCATTCATTGTTGCACATTTTCCTCCCTGCCCGCCCCTACTCCCAGTTATCTCTTTGAAAAGAAAAAATAAATTCTTTCATTGTTATATAATATTTTTATAATTTTAAATGTAAGTCTTTAACCTTCCTGAGATTGTTTAGTATAAGGTATGAGTTTGGGGTTACCTTTCCCCCTTATTTATTATCAAATATACTTATTTAATTTACTAAGCAGTATATCCTTTCCCCACTCATCCACACTCTCTTTTGTGCCATAAATCAAGTTTCTATATTTTTAACATTCTAAGGATTCATAGGGAGGGCTGATGACCTACTGGTAAGAAACTGTACTGCAAATGGAAAGGTTTGCTGTTACAAGTCCAATAGTTGCTCCATGGGAGAAGGATAGGCAATCCCTCCGTGAGATTTACTGCCTTTGAAATCCTGTGGAGGGTCAGTTATGAGTCGGTTTGGACTCTACAGCACACAACTACAACAATTAAGCCAGAAACAAATCTGTAACTTGTTTTTCTCTTCTTGGCTAATGCTTCATTGTTTTAATTTCTTTAGCTTTTTAATAACTTCATATTAGGAAAGGCAAGCTGCCTTACATTGTTCTTTTATAGGAATATTAGCTATTCTTGCTTATTGGCTATTCCATATATACTTTAAAATGCATGTATCAAGTTTCATAACAAAGTCTACTGGGAATCAAAGCAAAATCACACTGCTTTGGGGTGTGATCAATTTGAAGAAATTAAAAAAAATATTTTTCATATAATTTCTTTACATTGTTTCACTCATATACATTGTGTTTTATACAATCATTACATTGTTTTAAATAATCATTCACATACATTCTATTTTATTTTTCTCTTTTAAAAGCTTTTTATTTTATACTAGTTTACTTACAAAGCGTATATAGTTTTTCACACCAGCTCTTTCCCATTTCCTTCACCCCTGTTTCCCTCCACCCATCAAACCTGCGACCTTATGATTATCGCCTGTCTCCCTGCCCATCCTCATCTCTGTGTTTCCACTTGAAGAGTTTGAATCAACTGAAAAGAGACTTTCGCAAAGAGCCAGTAGCCATTGAGTTGGCTATGACTCATGGTAACCATCATTTGTATCAGAGTAGAACTGTTCTCCATAGAGGTTTTTAAGGATCGTTCTGTTTTGATTTTTAAAGTAGATTGTCCAATCTTCCTTTTAGTTAGGAGTCCAGTTCATTAATATTTTGTACCTCCCATGTTGTCATGTGCTGTCAAGTTGAGTACAACTCATAGTAATCCTATGAACAACAGTTAGCTCAAGATAAGGCAAGGTTCAGAGCTATTGTTTATAGGGTCGCTGCGAGTGGTAATTGACTCAGCAGCACACAGTAACAATATCCTGTGCCATCCTCATCATCTCTGACACACTTGAGCCCATTGCTGCAATCAGTGTACCAATCCATCTCATTGAGGGTCTTCCTCTCTTTTGCTGATCTTCCACCTTTCCACGCACAATGTCCCTTTCCAAGGAATTAGGCCTTCTGGAAACATGCCCATATATGAGATGAAGCTTCTCCATCCTTGCCTCTAAAGGGCACTCTGGCTGCACCTTCTCCAAGACATGTTTGTTCTTTTGGCAGTTTACAGGATATTCAATACTCTTCTCCAACATTACAACTCAAAGGCATCACCTTTTCTTCTGTCAACCTTACCCAGTGTCCAGTTATCAGAAACTAGGAATCCTGAAAAAAAAAAGTGCAAGGAATAATCTAATACCCTGTGGAGATGTTGTCATCAGGTGTTATGGAGTTGACAAAGATTCAAAGGGAACCTATGGACAATGGATCTGAACCTTGCCCTATCCTGTGCCAACCTGATCACCTTTGTTATACTTGAGCTCATTGTTATAATCACTGCATTAGTTTCTTTTAACTGTATCTAACTCTGCTCCATGTCTTTTTCTTCTTCTCTTTCTGAGAGATACTCAAGGTATTAACTGGAGTTTAGTAAAGAAACAGTAGTCATCTACCCAAATGTTTTATCAACTACTATTTAGCACCCTTGGTACCAGCAGCCAGACAATCAAGAGACAAATTGCTGGGTAAGTCGGCTGTCAGGAACCTCTCCAGAGTACTAAAGAGCAATTATGTCAATTTGGAGACTAAGGTGTGTCTGTTCCAGACCATAGTTTTTGCAATGCTTGCTATGAGTCAGAAAGGTGGACAATGACTAGGGAAGATAGAAAGAGAATGGATGCCTTTGAGCTGTGGTGCTGAAGAAGAAAGAGTGTTCAATGGACTGCCAGGAGAACAAACAGGTTTGTTCTTGGGAGAGTGAAACCAGGCTGCTCCTTGGAGGCAAGGATTTTGAGGCTTTGTCTGACATACTTTGGGCATGTTGTAAGGAGGGACCAGGGGGACATCATGCTTGGAAGAATGGAGGGACAGAGAAAGAGAGGGAGACCATCGATGGACTGAGACAGTGACTGGGGTAATGAGGCTAGGTGTGTCAGAGACAATAAAGTTGGCCCAGGATAGAGCAGGGTTTAGGGCTGTTGTACATAGGGTCGCTATGAGTCTCAAGTGACTCAACGGCACATAATAACGAACAACAACTTATCCTGGCTGCATAATTGTTCATAGAGGGTTGCTCTGATAACTCAAAGGCCCCCACTTCTTTGGCAGTTCGAATCCACGAGGGGTTTCTGAAACGAGTGTCAGGTGTGAATCGATTCTGACACGATCACAAGTCAGGTGGTTTTGTTTTATTTAAAGTTTTATATACTTCGGTACATTTTTTTGTAGAGCAAAACATTACTGAGGAGGAGGAGTTAAAGTAGGCAGTGGCAGAAACAAAATGATTTGTTGATGGCTGAGCCTACTGTTTGTCTTTGGGGCTCTACGTTGAAGGAAAGGATATTTGAATGGAACTGGGGAAAAGTAGTGAGAAGTTGGTATTTGCAACTCTTCAGCGTGCTAAGAGTTGCAGTGTGAGTGTAATCTGGGGCCTGAAGTGGGGCTTTGACTGATGGGGTTGGGGAGGGGAAAATAGGTATAGATTTCAGATGCATGTGACATTGTATATAGGGAGGAAAGGCATAAATAAAAACAAAGAAATGAGAGGTTTGCCTGAGGCAGTAGATAGTCCATTTTGAAAGATAGATACAGTTGGAAAGTTATAAAATGTTCTGGTTGTGCACCACCATGAATGCCGGGTGAAGGACTTTGAACTTTGGAACGCCGATGCAAGCTCTTGAATAGGAGGGCAGAAACCTGAAGTGTGTATGTAGAAAATCGTGGCTGCATTAAGCTGGGGAACAGTACAGCGCTGTTCTGGCCTGCGGCATGGTGGAGGGTGGGAGGCATAGAATGCTGCCAAGAGGCACGCCTTGGAGGAGCCGAGACCCTCTCCGCGGCCCCTTCCTCCCTGCCCGGGCACAGGATCCCAGCAGCGGCCCTAAGAGCCACCCGACTCGGCCCTGCCCTCATGGACACGCCCCTATGCGTCACTTCCGCTCCGAGCTGCAAGGGCTGGGGCGAGGCCGAGAAGCCTGTGCGCATGCTTTCTGCAATCCCCGTGTCCCTGCTGCCCCGTAGTGTTGTGAGGAACCTGTGCTCTACTTTTAAGTCCTTACCCTACAACTTACTGTAGTCCCGCACCACTGTATCTCACTTCATGTCCAGAGGTATTTTGCTTAGTTCTTAGAATTGGGTTTTAATAACCCAACCTCAAGGTCTCAAGTTGTGTTGTCTCTTTATTGCAATTCCCCTCCACCTGCTTGGTCTGTCGTAGTCTAGCCTAGAACTGCAATGGAAGGTACCTAGCAACATGTGCATGTAAAAGCTGGGTTATCAATACTGAAAAAAGAAAAATAATTGCTATTTTTTAGTTATGCTGTTGATTAGGTATTTTGAGTATGCTATAGGCTGCCAGAAGTATGAAAAACAAAAAACAAAACCCAAAAATACAAACCCCAACCAAAAAAATCTATCTTGAAGTGAGGATGGTGAAACTCCATCTTATACACTTTGGACTAGGAGGAACCAGTCACTGAAGAAGGATGTTAGTGAAGTAGAGGGAGCTCTGGTGGCTTAAGAGGCAAGGATTTGTACTGTCAACCCAAATGCACGTAGTTCAAATCTACCAGCTGCTCTGCAGGAGAAAGATGGGCAATCTCCTCTTATGTGATTTTGGTTCTGACTTGATGGTACACCAGAACAACAAAGTAGAGGGTCAGTGAAGAAGTAATAGTTCCTCTATAAGTTGGACTTATATAGCAGCTGCAGAAAAGGGCTAAAGTACAGCAATGGTTGTGAGGATGGTGCAAAATTGGGCAGTGTTTCATCTCTTCTGCACAGAGCTGCTAGGAGTCAGAACCAACTTGCAAGCGCTAACATAACAACAAAAACCTAATGGAAGAGGTTGCCACATCTTCCTCCAAGGGATGACTGGTGCGTTTGAACTGCCAACCTTTTTGGTTAGCCAAGTGCCTTATCTATCATGCTACCAGACTCCTTCCATCTCAAATTCACTTAGATATTTGAAGAGACTCCCTTCTTATACACCAAGCCTTCCAAGATATGGGTCCTCTGTTCCTTCTTACCTAGAAAGTTTAAAATGGACTTAAATCTTTCATTCTGAACCCTTTGGCAATATGTGTGTGTGTGGGAAATCTATGTGTGAACATTTAAAAAAGCAAAGATCTTTTAGACTGTTATCAGATTCTCAGAGGTTCTGTACTGATTAAGGACCACTGCTTGAACATTTCAAGCTGAGTGTCAATGTGAACTCTAGTGACTTCCCTAAACGGTTTCCTCATCTGTGGAGTGAAAATAAAGTTCCTATGAACATTAGGGAGCTCTGACAGCCTAGTCCTTATCGAATTATGCTGCTAAAACATGGGCTGCACCTCTTTTAGGGCCTGAATCCACCAGCTGCTCCACAGAATGATGGGCAGTCTTTTCCCCAGTGATCGAAATCCCCTGGAGGGGTCAGCTATGACTCCACTGCAATGAGATAAAGATTAAACTAGCCGATGATGCTCAAAAACGTTAAATGCTCAGCCAGCAGGAGCCTGCCTCAGAGCGCTGCTGTTACAAGCGCACACCTCCATCCCCAGGATGGAGGGACCATTTATAGACTATGCTGTTCTCTCAGCATTCTGTAAACATTCACTGCCTATTCTGTGTAAGGGCCTTGGTGGGGAAAAAGCTCTGCCCCAGGAGTGACTATCTAGTTGAAATAGTCAGGAAAGATACAAAATAATAACGCTCATTATATGACCTTTACAAACAGCAACTCATCCTCTCTTCGAATTTTATATGCTTGAACATGTATATGTAAAAAAAGATAATATAAATGTCTTAAGTAATATTGGATTTGAGAGCTTCGGTACCAGTGTCTATTAATTGCCATTGGAAGACTTCATATTTTAAGTGGGTTTGAAAAAATGAACAGATGGGACCTAAAAACATGCACACACAGAAAATCAATACCCCACGTACGCATACTGGCCTCTGTGAATGGAAACACTGCAGTCTCTTCTATAACCCCCCCCCCCCCTAATACTGAGCAGTGGTTCCGTGCGAAGAGATCTTTTGTCTGGTCTGTTTACTCTATTTTGCATGCTCGGGCAGACCTTATCTTCATGTTGGGAACAAAGTACACACACAAACACATCTTTCCACAAAGAAAGGCTCAAGGACTCCATGAGAAGGGCGAGATCCCAGGCGGTGAGACCACACAATGGGGGCCGCTTCTCTGTGGCTCCCATCCCCTCCCGCGGGGTCCCACGGCTCCGGCACCACGGCCCCTCCCCTGCAGCTCCAGGGGCGCAGCCCCAGCCTGGCGGGGCGCCCTCCCACTCTCACGCTTCCCTCCTTCTTCCCAGGCGAGCCGGAAAACACGAGCGAACCAGCCCAGCGCGGCGGCGCATGCTCAGTGCAGAGCAGGTTCAGCTCCCAAGTAGGAAGCTGCCGAGCTACACCGGCTTCGGCGGTGGCACAACAGGGCAGCCGGGCGGACTGCCCACCAGGACCCCGGGCCTTTCCTCTTCCCTGCGAGGCCCAGCTCCAGCTCCGCCCCCCACGGGGGTACCGGCTCCGCGGTCGGGGGGTCCCTTCTCGAGCCCTCCCCCTGCCACCGGCTCTGCTGCGGGGTCAGGCCGGGCCCGGGAGCTCAGCCCCAGCGAGCGGGCAGGCAGCGGCGGCGCCGTCGGGCCCGGCAGGGCT
>NW_006399769.1:15757845-15771354 GCF_000299155.1 Elephantulus edwardii
CCGCGGGGCACCATGCAGGCGCAGCAGCTGCCTTACGAGTTTTTCAGCGACGAGAATGCACCCAAGTGGCGGGGTCTTTTGGTGCCAGCGCTGAAAAAGGTGAGGAGCGTGCGGACCCCACTTGCCGGCGCCGGTGAGGGTGGGGAGGCGGGGCCCCCGGTCTCCCCGGCGCACACCGAGCGGTCCCCCGCCCCCCATGCGTCTGGCGCTCGCTGTTGACATTCCCCGGTGTGTGCGAAGGCCTCGAGGAGCCCGAGCGCTGGGCCGTTAATGCCCAGCGCCTGGGCTCAGCCACGCCAGCTTTCCGCGGAGGTCCGCCCGGCCGCTGGCCCCCTCGCCGTCTGCCCGGGGCTGCTGTCAGCCTGCCCTCGGAGGCCTCCGCAGTGCTCGTTCTAGTGGGCTCCAGGAGGGCAGTGGCCATCATGCTTGTAAATAATTGCAGAGCTGGCCTGGCAGTAGCAACAGGAACACGGCCTGCTCTGTTCGACCTCGCAGTCCCTCCCGTTCCCCTAAATTCCTCCACCTCTCTGAGGAGCAGGGGCAGGAGTGGGCAAGCGCCACTATTTTCATCGGGGGCTGGGATTTGGGGTTTTCTTCCCCGTTGCAAAGTCTGAAAATCTGTCCTCTGGTTTAATTGGTTCTCGATCTTTTCAACCTGTGTAGGATTCTTCGCGATTGTTATTGAAAGTTATCCCTCTTGTTCTGCACTTTCAAGTATTTTAGCATAATTAGGAAATGCTAATACATTTTAATATCTTTTCAAGCTACATCATGACTTAATAAATACATCAGAACATTAGAAACCGATGTGTTTGAATGACTTTTAGAAACAACCACTGGAGTATTTTTTTGTTTCCTGATCATTTACCTTCTCTAGAGAGGGTGATTTACCCTTAATAGAGTTTCTGAATCTTGGTTGGTTGATGCTTGTAGTACGTTTCATGTTATCTTGGTAAACTATGTTTCTGTTCCTGCTGGGAATTGAGAGTATGGTGTACTTTTTGTACTAAACTATTGTTAAAAATACATTTGAAAAAGTTACTTTCAAAGACCAGCAACTTTTACTTTCCCTTTTGCCTGTTCTTCCCCTCCCCCTCTCCTTTGGTGTCTTACTGTAGAAATGATTTGGGTTATTGGCAGAATATCCTCATGTATTTCAGATTTAAGTTACTGTCTTTCCCCCGCAGCCCCAAATGTCTGACTAGTCACAAATATTATCGTCGTCTTGTTTCTTAAGAAAACCAGAGATATCATCTATAACTTGTATCCTATTCTTTAGAAATCCCATCAGGCTTTCTCAGCTATCTATTTACTTTGTCTTACTTGCAAGCTTGGCTTCTTGCTTTTATCATACAAGAAGAGTAAGAAGTTACAGTGATACTAGAAAGAGAGATTCCAACAGGGAAGTAGACAGTAAATGCTTGAAAACATTGAAAGAACTAATAAAATAGTATCAGGTTAAAGCTGTTTTGCACAGAACTAGTCAGTTCTTATTTGAGGAAACTGCCAGGATAGCCTACCAGTGGAGGATTCTGAAAGTGAGGAAAGAAGAGTTGGGCAGACCTGCCTCACCTCTAGCATTTCTGAATTCTCAGCCACAAAGCATTTTAGTTGGTTGACACAGTGTTGTTTTTAATTGTAACTTGTTGTCAGCATTTAAAAATGGGAGCTATTACATCAAATTTGAATGTGCAGATTATCCTGTGTAGGAAAATCTATGTTGGCCTTACATGCAAATAAGTCTGCTATTGTTTGTAGGTGCCTTGGAATCAAAGAGATGCTACATGTGACAGATCTAATGCTGCCCTGTTCACTGCCAGCCTCACAATCTGTCCTGTGCTTTAAGCCCATTGTTGCAATCATTATAGCCTACCCTCTCATGAGGATCTTTCTCTCCTTTGCTGATTCTTCACTTTTCCAAGCATGACACCCTTTCCCAAGGACAACCTCTCCTAAAATATGCGGAAAGTATGTGAAATGAAATCTCACAGTCTGCCTCTAAAGAGCACCTGATCTACACTTTTAAGACAGATTTATTTGTTCTTTTGGCAGCCCATGGCATAGTCAATGCTCTTTGCCAACACCATAATTCAAAAACAACAGTTCTGTTTCAGTTTTCCTTATTAATTGTCCAACTTTCACATATGAAGCAATTGAAAATACTATGGCTTGGGCCAGGTACACTTAGAGCTGGTTAGTTGGTGGGCCCCTTTAAACAAAGCACAGCACAATCACCACAGTCTGCACTAGTTCACTAAAATCCACCAAACTCTGCACTGGCTCACTGTTTATTGACTTAATTAAACTAACATTTGACTTTTAGCAGAGATACCTTGTCATGATAGTAGAAGTGATGGTGAGGAGATAGATGTGGCCCTGTGCACATCTAGCTGACATGATAGGTTCTTCCTATTAATGTTCACTGTTGCAGACTTGAAGCAACCTAAGAAAAGACTGAAAACATTTCCTACCTGGATGTGCTTGTGGGAGTTCAAAACCTGCTGGACATGTCATCATAGTAGTGCTGCATCTTGAATTCTTCCATCAGACTATTATTTATTTCCAACCATTGTTTCCTTATACCTGAACTCTTTGAACATACCGTTTCCTTTGCCTGGGCTGCCCTTCTTTATCTGTTTAAAGGTGCTCCTGAACTCACTAAGTCAGAATTTTTCTCAAATCTCCAGGGTTAAATTGTATCTTCCTCCTTTGTGTTCTTTATCATTTTCCTCTAGCATACCACAGTAAATTTTAAACTTTTATTTACTTGTCTCAGGAATCCTGATGGCATGTGTTTCATTTGCTAGAGAGGTAGGTGGCACCTCTTTGGTAAAAAGGCCTGGCAGTTTGGTCCATAAAGAGTACAGACAGCCCATGGAGCAGTTGGGGTCACTTTGAGTCAGAATTGACTTGCTGGCGCCTATCAACACTTTCTTGTCCGTTTCCAAGTTCCACAGCTAGAGAACAGAACTGTTATCTTACCCTCATTTTGTTCCCCATATTATCTGAATGAATATTCACTCATGTTGTTTGAATGGTGTGGGGATATGTATGTTTCATTCACAAACCTTAAACACAGTATTTTCCAAATGAAAACCATTACTCTCTTCCTTTCCACGGTTACTAATATTTCTTGATTTAAGGAGTCTTTGGGTGGTACGACTAGTTAAGCGCTCAGCTGCTAACAAAACGGTTGACAGTTTGAATCTACCCAGAGGCATCACCGAAGACAGGTCTATTGGTTTACTTTTAGGAGTGCACACTTCTACCCTGACATGCATGGGATTGCCATTAATTTGAGATTTATTCAGTGACAGCTGGCTTAATGAAATTATTTGGTCAGCACTTTAGAATCATCTCTGACTTCTGTCTCTGCGTTATTGTCAATACTCAAGGAGAATTTGTAGATTCATTGCCCCTTGATATCGTTTTTGAGTCTGTTCCCTCTTAACGCCATCTGCTCTAATTTAATTCCCTTTCTCATACTGTTGGAAAGTCTCTTAACTTAGTTCTGTATTCTCTCCTATCTGCCCTTGTGTAATTTTCAAATTTCAAAAGTTACAGTATACTTTTGAACATGCCATGCGATTGGTGCCTTTTGAGAGCCTGGAATGAAATGCAGCCTTTAGCATGAGATTGATGGTCGTCAGTGATCTGGCTACATCTTGCTTTTACAAGTAAATTTCCTGGAATCACCTTTCATATTTTTACACTTAACCAGACTGGACTAGCTATTCTTGTATATGGTCAGAACACCTTACTATACCATCAGTCTTCTCTTGTCTAGAGACGCTAATAAATATCAGTCCATTACAACTGCAGACTTCAAATTAGCCTTAGCACAAAGAGGGAAAACAGTAATAGCATATTCCAGAAATACTTAAACTAGAGCCTGGTAGTAAGTGTCAAAAGATGAATGTAGGCTTAGAGGTAGCTGATTTATTGAGAATATTTTTTTGATGTTTATCCAAGGAGTTTATCCTTGGAGTAGAAATCACTGAAGAGTTATTAATAGGACTTATTACGTATTTGAGGTTTAGACAGTTCACTTTGACCAAAGACTGGGAAATGGAGAAAAATGTGAGACGTTTGAAGTATAAGAGAAAAAGTTAGCAAGCTTGATAAATATTTGAAATATGTTTCCATCTGAATGGAATTTTGGCGTGATTTTTTATTTGAGATGTTTAAATGACAGAATTGATGCACAGTAGTTAAAGTTCTCAGGTGATTGAAAGGTTAATTTTTCTGTGGACTGACTGGATGGCAGTGAGTGATTGAGTGATGTTCTGTACAAGGGAAGCAGTGGTGGTCCAGTGATAGAATTCTTGCTGTCCACGGGGAAAATCTGCTTCAGTTCCTGACCACTTTTTGCCTTCAGTACAGCCAACACCAGCAGTCTGTCATTGGAGGCTTGCTATGATGCTGCATGGGAGACAGGCCTTAAAGATTTACTTCTGGAAAAGTCAGCTGATGATTGTAAATAGTGCATGAGATTACCAAGAGTCAGCTGACTCAGCAGCCAAACAACACCATCTATATACAGGCATTCATGAACGTCATAGCAACTTCCAGGCTCAAACTGGAAACACCCTAAATGGCCACAGGTGAATTATATTATAATCATAGAAGACCACTCAGTAGTAAAAAAGAATGAACTGTTGCTTCGTATGATGACATGAATGACTTTTTAAATAAGTATGCCAAATAAAAGAAGCTAGGAAAAAAGTATTGTATCATTCTATTTAAATAAAATTCTAGAAAATGCAAACCAACCTAAAGGGACAAAAAGGGCAGATTAGTGGTCTTGGGTTGTTTTTGTGTTAATTTATTTTGTTTGTACAGATAGTTGCAGGGTGTATGCATAAGCAAAGGTTCATCAGAGTGTGTTGTTGTTGTGTGCCATTGGAGTCAAACGACGATTCACAATGATCCTAAGAACCACAGCTCAAAACCTTCACCTATTCAGTGTCATCCTCACCATCTCTGATATGCTTGCACCCATTGTTACAGTCACTGTGTCAATCTCTTGGGGGTGTCTTCCTTTCTTGTACTGACCTTTCCAAGCATGCTGTCCTTTTCTGAGGACTGGCACCTACTAAATAACATACCCAAACTGTGAGAGATGAAACTCTTTGTCTTCAAAGAGTACTCTGGTCATACTTCCTCAAAGACCTATTTGGTTTTTTGGCAGTTCATGGGATATTCATTACTTTTCTCCAACACAATATCTCAAAGACTTTGATTCTTCTTTCATTCTTATTCATTGTTCAACTTTAGATGCATAGGAGTAATTGAAAAGACAATGGCTTGGATCAAGTGTGCCTTCGGCTTTAAGTTGACATCATTGCTCATCAGCACTTTTTAGTAGTTATCGACAGCAGATTTCTCCAGTGCAACACGTCTTTTGTTTTCTTGACTGCTGATACCAAGGGTGTTGATTGTGGATTCAAGTAAGATGAAATGGTTGATAATTTTAATAATTGCTCCATTTAACATGATATTGCCTATTGGCCCAATGGTGAGAATTTTTGTTTTCATGATGTTGAGCTGTAATTCATATTGAAGGCTGTAGTTTTTGATCTGCAGTGGCATTTCAAGTCCTCCTCACTTTGAACTTGCAAGGTTCTGCAATCTACATAATGCAAATTGTTGGTGACTCTTCATTTTGATTCTTATATCACATTCTTCATTCTAAAGACCAATTTCTTGAATCATTTGCTCACGATCAAATGTACAGCATACAGATTGAATATACAGCTTTATTGTGTGTCAGTGATAAGTCAGTTAAGCTGAAAAGGTGAAAAAAAGAATAGATGATATCACCCAGTGAAAATTAATAGGTCTAAGTGAAAAGGAACTGGGGAAGGGAGCAGATAATACTGTTTAGGAGGAGAACAAACAAAGAGGAATGAGGAAAAGAGACTGGAAAGGAAGGGTTGGAAGGAATGAGGAAAGTGTTAAATGTTTGAGACATTGAGGGAAGGATATTAAAAAAAAATGTTGTTAAAATGTTTCTAAAATGTTGTTAAATGTTTCTAGGCTACAGAAGAGTCAAACAGTGCCTAAAAGTGGTAGATTTGACCAGCTTACAGATCATTGCAGAGAGTTCTGGTGACATAATTACTAAAGAGTTGCACTGCTAACCTCTGGCATGTCGAATCCATTTGGATGCAGTTTACTTAAAAAACCTGCTGAAGTTTGATGAACTTGATGATGGCAGTGGGTTAGAGTTTAACAGGTCAGTTACGTCAGCAGTTTCAGCATGAGAGTTTGTTATTATGAGTTGAACTGACTCATAGCTGACTCTGGTGGACTTTCAGAGGTTGTAAATCACTCGGGAGGAGATTACTCATCTTTCTCTCAAAGAGCAGCTGGTGGATTAGATCTTTATGCCTTTGGGTTGACAGTGTAACTCATTAGGCCACCAGAGTATGAGGTAAGAAGATGAAATAAAATTTACTGCTGTTGAGTAGATCTTAGTGTCCTCCTTGAGTTTCTAAACTGTATATCTTATCAGGAAAATACTGTTCATCATTATACTGCAGAGCTGCTGGTGGATTTTAATGGCCAGAAACAAGCAACCTTTTGGTTAGCAGCTTAGCAAGGTACAGTCTATGCCACCAGAGCTCCCAGGAGATGAAATCACATGGGAAAAGGAAAAATAGCTAAGATAGGCTAGTGGATAAGGAGCCATGCTGTCAACCCAACGGCACATTGTTCAAATCCACCCACTGCTGTACAGGAGAAAGATGGATAATCTCCTCCTGAGTGATTTACAATCCCTGAAAACCTGCTGGAGGGTCAGCTATGAGTCTGTTTTGAGTCGACAGTCTATAACAATAAAAACAAGAGTATTTCTAAAGAAGCTTAGTGGTTAAAGGCTAGAGATACCATTGCCACAAGAAAGAGATTCAAGGTTGGAGAAGACATATGCTTTATATGAAGGTGGTGTAAATTTGTATATTTTAGAATCTGAGTTAAGGGCCTTACATTATGCTGAGGAAGATACTTAGAGGAGAAGTGTTTAAGGAGCAGATGCAACATGGGGAAGACAGAATTTGACTTCCGACTGCTTCAGAAAGGGGAACTGTCCCCATGAATAACATCCATAGTACCAGACAAATAGTTACATGGCCAGACATGCCACTCCACATGCTCCTTCTTGCACTTGTTTTTGCCAGTCATTGGATCCAGTGTTGATTGCATCTTGACTCACAGAATTTACTCACACTTGTGGGGTTAATTAGAGAAATAGGTTACAGGGTGGGGGAGGCAAAGAATATCTATCACACAAGACAAGTCCATGTTTAGTCCTGCGGTCCCATGTCAGATTAATAAGGCACTATTTCTCAGTCAGTGAGAGTCAGGGTTCAGTTCAGCAGCACAGATGAACCTCTGGTTTCTTCAATCATCCAACAAATTTTATCTCAGGGTAGCTTTTCCTTCAGTCATCTAGTAAACACAACCTTTAACTCTGGCTCCAGCTCTAGTGTTCCTCTTGTTATACCTTGTCACAGTCTCTTCACAGCAGTGCCACAGTCTTTTCACCCTCTCCACCAACATCATTCACAGTATGGAAAATGCTCCCTTCTATTGGTCTCACAGCTGTTGATTTGCAAGACCATGTGTCCAAAGTTAAGGTGGCTGTGGAGACCATCCTCCCAACGAGGGCTAACGCAATGGATAGAAAAGCCAGTTTTCAAGGTTTCTGACACCACAAAAAGGGTATCCAGGCAGGATGACATGCAGTGGGATTTGCATTGAATTATTTTGTCAGGCATTCTATTATGTGCTTCACCTCTATATTAATTTCATTCTAACAATCTATTATTGCCTCCATTTTACAGAGGAGAAAACAGAGGATTAAAAAGGTTAAGGAATTTTTCCATGTAATTTGCCTGTATTTTAAACATTTTTATCATGTTATGCTGCATCCAGCACATGAAAGAACATACTTCTTCTGAGATGGAAAGGAGAAAAATGAAAATGAGTTTGCATGTTGGAATACAGAATCTTATGCTAGGTAGCATCTATTTTTTTGACTAGATGACAGGCAGACACATGATAGAGCAGGGTTTAGGGCTGTTGTACATAGCGTCACTATGAGTGGCAGGCAACTCGATGGCACATAACAACAACAACCACCCTTTGTCTTGACTGATGCCACATGGGGGGGGTCTCAGCCCACCTACATGTAGGTGCAAGTTAAATAGCATGTTGCATACAGCCTCCAGTGTTTGTAAGCATGTTCTCTGGGTTTGAATTAAGGAACCAAAATGAAACCTTTCCAAAGTAAATATGGACTTTTTTGTATTTATTTAGTAATCTCTAGTGAAGACTCATACATCTATTTCACCATTAGCACTTTTAAGCCCATACCTCCCTTGCTTACTTCATAGTCTAACTCTGGGTATATACTTAGATCATATGATAACTCTGCATTTAACCATGGTAGCAGCAGTGAAGAAATAAAAATTCGAATTGGCATAGGGCAAAGCTTCTGTCAGTGCCCTTTTAAAAGTTTTAAAAAACAAGGGTGTCAATTTAAAGATAAAGGTGTGCCTGACTCAAGCCATGTTTTTTAAAATTGCTTCATATTCATGTGAAAGTTGGGTGATGAATAAAGAAAAGCAAAGAAGAATTGATGTCTTTAATTTGTGTTGGCAAAGAGTATTGATATCCCATGGACTGCCAAAGCACAACCAAATCTGTCTGGGAGGCAGTGCAGCCAGGGTGCTCTTCAGAGGCAAGGATGGTACATATACCTTTTTATCATATACTTTGAACTTGTTACTAGAGAGTACCTGTCCTTGGAATGCGACATTATGTTTGGAAAAGTGGAGGGTCAGAGGAGAGAAAACAATGAAGTGAATCAACATGGTGATTTGCAGCAGTGAACTTGAGCATAGCAGACACTGTAAGCTGGTACCAGATGGGACAAGGTTTCCATATGTTCCTAGGATTTCTATGGATCATAGTTTACGTAGTGACATCCATAACAAGAGCAACATTAAGCATCTCTTCATGTGTTGGTGATCGTTTGTATTTCTTTTCTGATGAAATGCCTACTGAGATGCTTTGACCATTTTTCATTAACTTGTCTGTTTGTTAAATTGAATGAGTTCTTTCTATAGATTCTAGATATTAAGCCTGTATCTGATATCCTTACTAATAACTGTCCCTCGTTGGGTTTCCGAACCTGTAAATCACATGAGAGGTTACCCATATTTCACCTGTGGAGCTGCTGTTAGATTCAGATCACCAGAGAGGTGGTGGGTTAGCAGTGCACCTCCAAAAGATTAGTGATCTGATAGAGGGTTCCTGAACATTTTCTACCGAACTTTTAGTTGTCGTTTCACTTTGTTGGTAAAGTCCTTTCATGGAAAAAAATATTCATATGTAGAAAGTTCTTTATCTATCCTGTCACTTGTTGCTTGTGTTTCTGTGGCTGTATCTGAAAAGCCATTGTTAAAAAAACTAAGTCTGAAATTATTATTTCCATGTTTTCTTGTAAGAGTATTGTGGTTTCATTTACATTTATGTTCTTGATCCATCCAGAGTTCATTTCATATTTTATTTTATTTTTTATTCATATTTTTAGTTTTTATTTAGATTCTTGATCTATTTGTGTTAATTTTTATATATAGTGTGAGGTATGAGTCCACCTTCATGCTTCTGTGTGTGAAAATCAAATTGTCTCAACACTCTTTAAAGTTGTGGGTTGGGTTTTTTGTTTGGGGTTGGTTTGTTGTTGTTTTTTTGCCATAAATGTCTTTGATGTCTGTGTATTATATGCACCTCTGTCTTCCTTTTCTCTGTTGATGTTATGCTATTCTAATCACCCTTCTGTTGCATATTACCTTTCCCAAAAGGTGTGCATGTGTGTGTGTGTGTGTGCATGTGGGGTTTCTGTGGGGTTCTTTTTTATCACTGTTTGTTTTTAGTTTTTAATACAGCACTGCAGTGAATTGCTTACCATAGTCCTTTTAGTCAGCATGGTCTTTACATGTTGCCGCACACTTTTTAAATTGACGACCATGCTTAGAAACACATTTGCTGACTTTTGCGGCAACTTGTTAATTCCTAAACAGTGATTGTTTTGGGCTTTGAAGATATGGTTGTGTAGCCCAATAAGGAGATTGTACAGTCTGCAGCACAGACAAGACAGATGGAACCCTTATGATGATGGTGGTGCTGTGAGGGGCCATCAACTTGGCTCTGACTTAGAACTAAGCAGTGTCTGGTCCTGTGCCATCCTCACAGTTTCCTGCTGTGCTTGAGCCCACTGCTGCAGCCGTTGTGTCAAGCTTTCTCATTAAGGGTCTTTTTTTGCTGACCCTCTAATCAACCAAGCCCCTCTGTAGCCTAAAGTATTTGAAATGAAGTCTTGCCATCCTTTCTTCTGAGGAGCATTCTAGCTGCACTCTTACCAGGATAGGTTTGTTTGTTCTTTTGGCAATCCATGGTATATTTTATATTCTTTGCCAATACCACAATTCAGAGACGTCATTTCTTCTCATTTTTTCCTTATTCGTTGTCCAGCTTACACATCATATGAGAGGATTGGAGTCAGCTGCACTTCAGTTGTAAAAGTGACATCCTTGCTCTTTATCACTTTAAAGAGATTCTTTGCAGCAGATTTGCCCAGTACCTTGTTGGTGGTGGTAAGTGCTGTAGAGTTGACTGTAACTCACAGTGACCTTATTCTGAGCCAGTCTTATGGTCTCCAACACATCTGCCCCTACTACCCCAGTTACTGTATCAGTCCATCTCATCCAGGATCTTCTCTCCAGTGCTGTCCCTCCCCTTTTCCAAACATAATGTCCTTCTCCAAGGACTGTTCCCTCCTGACAGTATGCCCAAAGGATGGGAGATGGAACTTCAAAATCCTTGTATCCAAGGAGCAAGGCAAGTCTCTAGTATAGATCTGTGTGTTCTCTTGGCAGTCCTTGGTGTGCTCAGTACTCTTCAGCACCACAACTCTAAGGCATCAATCCTTCTTCTGTCATCCTAAGTCATTGTCTAGCTCTCTGATGTGTAGCAAGTAATTGCAAAGACCATATCCTTGATCAGGTGCATCTTAGTCTCTAGACTGACATCATTGCTTTTCAGCACTTTTTGAGAGGTCCCTGACAGAAGATTTTTCCAGTGCAATTCATCTTTTCATTTCCTGACCACTGGTGCCAAAAGTGTTGATTGTGGAACTGAACAAACTGAAATTGTTAAGTCTCCATCTCCTCTCCACTTATTATGGTGCTGCCAATTGGCCCAGTGGTGAGAATCTTTTTCTTCTTGATTTTGAGCTTCAATCCACATTGAACACCGTAGTCCTTGACCTTCTACAATAAATGCTTCAGGTTCTCCTCAATTTCAGCATATATATTGGATGATTTCTTGGCTTTTGCTTTCAGTAGACATTGATTGTGGATTCAAGAAAAACAAAATCCTTGACAACTTCACTGTGTTCCATTTGTCATGATGTTGTTTATTAGTCCCGTTGCAAGAATTTTTGTTCTCTGTTCTGAAGCTCTGGTGGCTCAGTGGTAAAGGGTTGTGCTACCAACCCAAAGGGACATGGATTCTAATCCACCAGTTGTTCAATGGGAGAAAGATGGGAGCAATCTCCTGTGAGATTTAAGCCTCTGTAAACCCACTGGAGGGTCAACTATGACTCAGTTCTGGCACAAGAATATATAACATAAGTACTGAAGACTATATGGTTTTTTGGGGGGGGTTTATTTCACCTTTAATTTACTTTATTTGAGTGAACATTTACAAAAAGAATTGGTTTTCAGTTCAGCCACTTCTTACTGTATATTGCCTCCCCCTTCACCCAAGTTCTCTGTTAGTTTTTATTTTCTTCTTCCCTCCTCATCCTTAACAACTATCCGAGGATTACTCTATGTGTAAACTTTCCCTTCTTCTTGTTGTTGTTGTTATGTGCCTTTCAGAGTTGGAACTGACCCATAGCTCACCTTTCAATGGATTTTGAGGGGTAGTAAATAACACAGGAGGAGATTACCTGTCTTTCTCCCATGGAGTAGCTGGTAGATATGAACCATGTACCTTTGAAATTGCAGTGAAGCTTCTTAACCACTAGGCTACCAGAGCTCCCCACCCTTCCCTTAGCTTTTTTTTATCCCTCCTTCTTTTTAAACTTTATATACATTGTATTTCACACTATTCTTCATTCACATTGTGTTTCATACAATCATTCTCATGCATTATGTTTTATAAAATTAATCACCAATGGACTTTGCCCATCATTACCCTGCCTTTTTGCCCAGATCTTTCCCTTTTCCTTGCCCCTTCCCTCCACCTATCAAATTATTAGACCTGAATTAGTAAGTGCTTTAGGTCTTCTTTGTTTTCTTAAAGCAAACCAGTTTCATCTGCCTATCACAAATTATTGAGTCTTCCTTTGATCCTGGTGTCTTAAATAGTTCACCTTCTTTTATTATGGACCCTTTGCAGAGAATTAAGGAGCTCTGGTGATGTAGTTAGTACTGTGTTGTGTTACTGACCACTAGTGTGAGCATCTCCAACAGTTCACATCCACCAGTGGCTCCAAGAAAAAAAGAAAGAAAGTCACCTCCCAGTAAGATCCCAATGGAGTATCACTGTGAGTTGGACCTATTTGTTGGTGATGAATATAGAAGATTGGCTTGTTTTACCTTGCTGCTAGATTTAAAAAGAGCCAACTCAGTTCAGAAAAGGGTGGTCTTCAGTACCACCAAGAGAAAGCCGGGGTAGAGTGTCCTTTGAGTATTCCATGTGCTTAAAAACACCTAAACTCAGAGACAGTGTAACACTGGAGAAGATAAAAGATGGCAAAATGTGCTGCAGAACCAGGACCCTAACCTGAGGTGCCTGTGGTGGACTTCCTAGCTGTGAGAGAGGCAACTACAGGGGGAAGGTAGAAAACTTCTGGTCAGCAACCTTGCTGGTGGGATACTTCTGTGGGTGGGATACTTGGAGTGGGTACTTCTGGGCACTCACTGGAGGAGCTAAACTTGCTGATCCATGGGACAGGAGAGCAGCCTTTCTGGTAGAATGGACAGGAACAGTGAGGGAGAGTCACGGCTTATCCTTAAATTTTTTATTTAGGCATCTAATCCTTTGGATTAGCAGCACAATTTAATGTGAACTATGCCACCAGAGCTCCCCATTTGTAATTATAGGCAAGTACAACCCAATTGGTTTTCAAATTAACATTTCAAATGCTATATTCTTCTGAACCATTTCTGGTATTCCTCCACTAAGTAAAACTTCCTCCAATCTTGATTCCCCACTCCTCCTCATGAAACCCTAATTCCTGAATGATCTGTTCTGCATACAGATTGAAAAGGTATGGGGACAGGATGCATCCCTGACACACTCCTTTCCTGATTTTGAAACATGCAGTGTTCCCTTGCTCTTTTCTGATGACTGCTTCTTGACTCAAGTATGTTGTTGTTGTTATGTGCCGTTGAGTGGTTTCCGACTCATAGCGACCCTATGCACACAACA
>NW_006399769.1:15773880-15799664 GCF_000299155.1 Elephantulus edwardii
ATTCCATGTTCCAATCACTAGGGTCTGCTTACAACTGTTCCTCCTCCTTTGTATTTCCATACTTGATAGTTCTACCTAGGTTGCCCTTTCTGTTAGTCTGCGGACCCAAGTATAGGTTTCGTATAAGCACGATCAAGTGTTCTGAGCTTCCCATTTTCCTCAAGATTAGCCACAGTTTATTGTGATCCACACAGTCAAATGCCTGTGCATAGTCAATGAAACACAGACATTCTTCTGGTACTCTCTGCTTTCTGCCAAGATCCATCTGACATTGACAGTAATGCCCCTTGTGCCACAATCTCTTCTAAATCCAGCCTGTATTTCTGGTAGTTCTCTGTCAATATACTGTTCAAGTCTTTCTGGATAATCTTCAGCAGGATTTTGCTAGTGTGTGATATTAGTGATATTGTTTGATAGTTTCCACCCTCTGTTGGGTCACCTTTTTTTTTTTTTTTTGATTGGGAATAAATAATGGTTCTCTTCCAGTCAGTTGACCAAGTAGTTGTCCTCCAGATTTCTTGGCACAACTTGGTAGCACATGCAAGGCAGCACCTATTTGTTGAAATACATCAATTGGTATTCCATCAATTCCTGGGGGTTTATTTCCTGTCAAGTCCTTCCGAGCAGCCTGCACGTCCTCCTTCATCACCATTGCCTCTTGATCTTATGTTGTTTCTTAAAATTCTTTAAGATTGGAGGAAGACTCATTAACAACCTACAGTATGCACAAGATACAACCTACGATATGCAGATGATACAGCCTTGTTTGCTGCAAAAGGTCAAGGATTGTATCTTCAATATGGATTGAAGCTCAACATCAAGAAGATAAAGATTCTCACCACTGGGCCAATTGGCAGCACCATTGTGGATGGAGAAGAGACTGAGGTAAGCAATTACAGCTTGCGCAGATCCACAGTCAACACTCTTAATTAACAGCAGTCAGGAAATCAGAAGATGAATTGCATTGGGAAAATCAGCTGTCATGGACCTCTCCAGAGTGCTAAAGAGCAGAGATGTCATTCTAGATACAAAGATGCGCCTAATCCAGACCACAGTCTTCTCAATTATTTGTTATGTTTCAGAGATCTGGACAATAAATGCCTTCGAGTTGTGGTGCTGGAGAAGAGTCTGGAACATACCATGAACTGCCAAGAAGACAAAAGGTCTGTCTTGAGTGAAACCAAGTCTCTCCTTGGAGGCTAGGATTTTGAAGCTCTGCCTCATTTACGTTAGGCAAGTGGACAGGAGAGATTGGTTCTTAGAGAAGGAGTTTGGAAGGGTGGATGGACAGCACAGGAGACAGAGACCCTGAACGAGATGGATTGATACAATAACTGGAGCAATGGAGTTTGGTGTGACAGAATTAGTGAGACTGGCTCAGGGCAGGGAGGGTCCAGAGCTGCTGTACACAGGGTCACTATACATCACAGGCATCTCAGTGGCACATAACAATAACATACTATGATAGGTTTGGAAGCAGAAGTGGCAACCACTTCCTAAACAACATGCCTCTGGAAATTCTATGAACTTTGATTAATGTCGATAGTTGTAGAAGGACTTCACGCCTTTTGTTCATAGAGTTGCTATGAGTCATGCTTGACTTGAAGGCAATCAACAAGAAGTAAAACTAGTGTCTTTATTTTCTTGGTACTGTATACTAGAATGCTTGCATTTAGGACTGTGTGCCTTTTAAAGTTTATTTGAATCTGTTTCTCCTTTTCTAGATTGGTGGTCTTGTAGGAATAAGAATAGGGTTCTTTGTATTGTAATCCATATTGCTTAGCTTATTGTTCATGTATAGCAAGTATTCAGTATGTACGTGTTTGGTTCTGAATATCCCCCTTCAAAAATATACTTCTAGTGAGTTAGGTGGATCTTAGTTGAGATCCTTACCAGTAAAAAAATGATGTTAGAATTATCATATTTGGTTTATTTTGCTTTGCAGACAGGGAAGTAAATATTTTAGTTACAGTTTATTTAAAACTTACAGAATTTTCAAAAACATGGGGTTTCATGGAAAGCTTTAATTGTGTTTTAAGTGAAGTCCTCTAAGTATTAAATGGCAGAATGGGATTAAACATGATGGGCATTATTAGAAAAAATGCTCCAAAGATAAAATGGAGAAGACAGAGGAGACAGGAAAAGGCCTGAGACCATGATGGAACTGTGACCCTAAGTAAAGGAGAAAGGCACAGAGGATTGGATTAATGTGATTAGACCACAGTGGAGTTGTAATGAGAGTTTGCTATGGCATCAGCAAGTCCTCAGGTGAGAGGGGCCCCTTCATCCTTAGCCAAGAGAGTCTCTGTAGGAGCTGGAAACTTGCCAGGAGTGCAGGCTGGAACTCTACTCCCTCAGTCACTATGGTTGCTGCTTGGGGTGCACTTTACTTGTGTCTTCTCTATATGAAACTTTTAATAAACAGTGAATGAGTTAAGCACACATTTAAAATATATGTATGAATGTATATGTAAGTATATACATATAAAGATTCTCTCCCTTTTTTCTCTGTACTTCTGTAAAACCACTATACATTTGACAGTGTATGATGTTACAAAGATAAGAAAGGAAGAAGTAGATAAATATGAAATAACTGTAGTGAACTAAAGTGAAACTGAAGTATGAAAACTTCCAACAGGAATTATACTGCTTTTATTTCATATATTGTTAGCGGATTTTCTTTTTATTTAGTTGTACTCTCACCAATGTTGTTTTGTTGTACTGTGGTGGCTTATGGGTTGCTTTGATGCTGATAGGCATGCCAACACTATCTAAAATATCAGGAGAGTCACCCATAGTCGATAGGCTTCACTGCAAACAATGGAATATTGAATTATAGTGCTTAAAACTCAATATCCTAGGTTTTAGTGAGCTGAAATAGACAAGTATAGACCATTTTGAATTGGATAATCATATAATCTACTATGCTGGGAATGATAAGTTTAAAACCAAGGCTGTATCTAACTCAAGTTGTGACATTTTCTATTGCTTTATATGATGTGAAAGTTGGGCAGTGAATGAAAAAGACCAATGAAGAATTGATGCCTCTAATTGTGGTGTTGGCAGAGAATATAGAATATACTGTTAACTACCTATATAATAGCTCTGTATCAAGAAAACAAAGATTCTTACTACTGGACCAATAGGCAGTGTCATAATGGATGGAGAGGAAATGGAAACTGTCAACAGCTTCCTCTTGCTTGGATCCACAATTAAAACCCTTGGTATTAGCAATCGAGAACTAAGGAGATGCATTGCACTGGAAAAATATGCAGTTAGGGACCTTTCCAAATTATTGAGGAATAGTAATGTCAGTTTGAGGACTAAGGTGCGTCTGATTCAGGCCATGGTCTTTCTGATTACTAGCTATGCATCTGAGATTTGGACAATGAATAAGGATGACAGAAGAAGAATTGATGCCTTTGATCTGTGGGGTTAAAAGCACTGAACAATACTTGGACGGTCAAAAGAATGAACAAATATGTCTTGGAGAGGGTGCAGCCACAGTGCTCTTTGGAGGCAAGAATGATGAGGCTTTGCCTCACATACTTTGAACAAGTTGCTAGGCGGTTGCTATGATGTTGGGAAGGGTGGAGGGTCAGCGAAGGAGAAAAAGACCCTCAACCAGGTGGATTGACATGGTGACTGCTGCAATGGGCTCTTGTGTGTTAGGAAGTGTGAAGATGGTGCAGGACAGGACAGGGTTCAGATCTTTTGTTCATAGGGTCTCTATGAGTCGTATTCGACTTGACAGCACCTAGTAACAACAACCACCTATATAAAAACAAATCTGTCTTGAAAGAATTACAGCCAGGGTGCTACTTGTAGGCAAAGACAGTGAAACTTCATCTTTCTTACTTCGGGTATGTTGTGAGGAGAGCCACCTCCTTGGAAGAAAATACCTTGCTGGGAGAATTGGAGGAACAAAGAAGGGAATAAAGCCCTCAACACAGTGACTGCAACAGTGAATTTAAGCACAGTAGAGATTATGAGGATGGTGCAAAATCAGGCAGGATTCTGATTTGTTGTGCATAGAGAGAAACTATGAGTTGGAGTTGGCTCCATAGTATCTATCAGTAACAAGAAGATCCTAAAGTACAATGCTGTAGAATAATATCCAATACCCTGCAAAGAATACCACATTACACTGTAAACTAGATTCTTCTTTATTATTTTTTATTGTGATTTTAATAAAAGTTTACAGAAAACTTGGATTTCCATTCATTCATTGTTGCACATTTTTCTTCTTACTCAACCCCGGTTCTCTTCTCTCTTTAAGAAAATTCATTCCTACCCTCCAGTTCACTTTACTGTATACCTGTTATTCTGGACTATTGTCATGCAAATAATGCCTAACTCAATATTCCTTTTAAACAATTCTTTCCCTCATCTGTTCCAATGCAGTATTCATTATTTTACTGCCTCTTTTCTTAGTTTCCCCCAACCCCCAATGTCAGTCCTATTTTATAACAGTAGTCTTAGGCAGTATTTGCCCTTTTCGACTGATATCTTTTACTCAGCATATCTTTCAGGCTAACCCATTTTATATAATATTTTATGAGTTCTTTGTATTTCAGTGCTCTATAGTATTCCATTGTGTGAATATACCACAGCTTCTGTATTCATTTGGTAATAGGCACTTTGGTTGCTTCCATCTCTTTGCTGTTGTGAACAATGCAGCAATACACATGGGTGTGCATATATCTGGGTGAAAGTTCTGGTTTCTTTAGCATATTATACCAGTAGTCCAATTGTTGGGTCAAATGGTATTTCTATTTACAGTTTTTTGAGGAAGCACCATACTGCCTTCTATGGTGGTTGCACCATTTTACACTCCACCAACAGTGAATAAGGGTTTCAATTTTTCCACAACCTCACCAGCATTTGTTGCTTGCTGTTCTGTTATATTTTGCTATTCTTACTGGGGTGAGGTGATATCTCATAGTTGTTTTGATTTGCATCTCTCAGAGAGCTAGGGATTTTGAACATTTCTTTATGTGTTTGCCATCTGAATGTCTTTGGTGAAGAGAGCAAACTAGATTCTCATTGAACAAGTTCTACACAAATTATTCAGTGCTGCTGGTTATATTTTTCACAATGTGTAATCATTTACATACATTTCTTTCTAATTGTGCTATGTCTAGTATTCTAGTTTCCTTGGATCTTTACTATGGGGTAATTTTTGACCACTCTATAAATTAAGTTTTAAAGACATTCATTATTAATGAATAATAATCTTTATTTTAAAAGCCAATCTATTGTCAGTAGTCAAGAAATCAAAAGTATTACAGTGGGATAGTTTGTTGTCAAGGACCTTTCCCAAGTACTAAGAGCAGTGATGTCACATTGAAGACTAAGGTGCCTGATTCAATCTATGGTCTTTTCAGTCACTTGTTATGCATCTGAGAGCTGAACCATTAATAAAGATGACAGAAGATTGATGCCTTTGAGTTGTTGTGTTATAGAGGAGTACAGAATATCCCCATGATCTGCCAAAAGAACAAACAGATATATCTTGGAGTAAGTGCAGCCAGAGTGCTCCTTGGAGGCAAAGATGACAAAACTTGGTCTCACATACTTGGGCATGTTTCTAGGAGAGGCTTTTTTCATGGAGAAAACATGAAAACATCATCATGTTTGGAAAGGTGGAGAGTAGAAAAGAGAAGACAACCCTCTATGAGATGAACTGACTGTGATTGCAGCACCAGGCTCAAGTATGTCAGAGATGATGAGAATAGCATAGGATATGTCTAGGTTCAGATGTGTTCTTCATAGGGTTGTTATGAGTCATTCTTGACTCAGGGCACCTAACAGCAAGAACAATAATAACATCCAGCTAATCCAGGTGACCCGAAGGGGTAATAGTACTAGCGGATTTTCTAGTCCCCAGTGGTTCAGTAAGTCTGGATTTTTAAAGAATTTTAGTTATGTTCCACATTGTTTCTCCTTTATTTTATTATATGAATGATACATTTCTATTCTTTTACTTTTCAATTGAGGTAGTTCTGGTGGCCTAATGGGTAAGGAGTTGCGCTACCAACCCAAAGGCAGCCACTTTGAATCCACCAGCTGCTTTGCAGGACAAAGATGGAAAGACTCCTCCTGTACAATTTGCCTTCTCTAAAAACTACTGGAGAGTTCACTATGTGTCGTTTTCAGCTTGACAGGACATAATAACAACCACATCTTACAGTCTGTTGTTGTTGTTGTTAGGTACCGTCGAGTCATAGACGACTCATAGCAGCCCTATGAACGGAAGGCCTGAGCACTGTTCATAGAATTTCCTTAGGCAAACCATTTCGGAAGTGGATGCCACTCCTACTTCCAAGCTTGTTTTAATTGGGAAGCTCCGCCATACACTGTCTACCATGGGTCTACCTGTAGCATTATTTTGAAGTAACTTTCTTGTTAGATCGCATATAGTTACATCATATTTTTTTAATTTAGTTTAATTTTTTACTTCATATTTTTTAATCCACTACTAGTTTTGCTTTTAATTGACATATTTAGATAATTTATGAAAAATAGAGCCCACTTAGATTATTAGATATAGCATTGAAGGATTAGCTTTTATATCAGAAAACACCAAATATGAGGAGGAATAGTTGTAAACATCCACTAGTAATTGGAATGTGAAATGTATGAAATATGAATGGAGGAAAATAAGACATAGAAAAGAAATGGAGTGTGTAAAGATTGACATTCTAGTTGTAAGTGAGCTGAGATGGACTGGCATTGGACACTTTTAATCAGACCGTCATGATCTGCTTATTGAGAATGGAAAATGGGGATATATTTATAGTAAAAGACTATTTCTAGATTCATCATGAAGTATTATGTTGTGACAGGATAATATCCATGTGCGTAGAAGCCCTCTTAATACCACTGCCATTGAAATATACACACCAACAATTAAAGCCAGAGTATAAAAAGTAGAAGATTTCTACAAATGTTTGCTTGCAGCCTATAATTGAATGTGCAGCCAAGATTCATTAATATTAATTGATGACTAGAATGCAAAAGTTGGGAACAAAGAAGGACCAGTAGTTGGAAACTATGGGCTTGGTAAAAGAAATGAGGCAGGAGTAGAATGATAGAATTTTGCATAATTTATTCATTACAGATACCTTTTGTAAAAAAACCCAACCAAACAAACAAAAAACTCACATGTGTAAAAAAACCCCACATATGTATAGTTTGGTGACTATACACAGAGACCTCACCTGATAGACTACAAAGGAATCAGTTTGATTACACCTGTGAAAAGAAATTGTGGTGAAGCCCAATATCAGATATGGAAAACAGGCCAGGTGCTAACTGTGGAAAAGACCATCAACTACCCATGTGCAGGTTCAAATTAAAGCTAAAGGAAAACAAATCCACACAAACCAAGATATAACCTTGAGTCTATCCCACTTGAATTGAAAAACCATCTCAAGAAGAGGTTTGAGGCATTGAGTACTATAACGAATGAAGACTGTGTGAACAGTGGGATGATACCAAGGATATCATCCATGAAAAAAAGCAAAGGGTCATTATAAAGACAGAGGAGGAAGTGACTGAATATTACACTAGAAGCCAAGAAACCAAAAACAAAGGAAGAAATGATGTTAAAGAGTTGAACAGAAAATGTCAAAGGGCAGCTCATGAAGATAAAACAAAATATTGTGACAAAATGTGCAAAGAGCTGGAGTCAGAAAATCAGAAGGGAAGAACTCACTTGATATTTCTTAAGCTGAAGGAACTGAAGAACAAATTGAAGCCTCAACTTTCAATACTGAAAGAAAGCTGCTAGGGGCAGAAATCTTGAATGATAGAGGCAACATCAAAAGAAGATGGAAGGAACACGTAGTCACCGCACCATAAGGAATTGATTGCCACAGAACTATTTCTATTTCTGGAAGTAGCATATGATCAGAACCAATGGTACCAAAGAAGTCTAAGCTGCACTGAAGACATTGGCTAAAAAATAAGGCCCCAGAAATTGATGGAATAGTTGATGAATTTCAACAAATGCAACCCTCTGTGTCCTCACTAAGTTGTGCCAAGAAGTCTGGGTGACAGAAACTTGGCCAGGTGCCTAGAAGAGATCCATATTTGTTCCTATCACTAAAAATGGTCATCCAAAAGAATGGAGAAATTGTCAAACAATATCATTAATAACCACATGCAAATAAAATCTTGCTGAAGATTATTAAAAAGCAACTAGAACAATGATACAGACTGAGTATAGAAAAGGTGGTGGCAGTAAGGATGTCATTGCTGATGACAGATGGGTCTTGGCTGAAGACAGAAAGTACCAGAACGATGTCTAATTGTGTTATTGATGATGCAAATGCATTTGATTGTGTGGATCACAGCAAATAGTGGCTAACTGAGAAGAATGAGAATCTCAGAACACTTAATTGTGCTCATATGAAACCTTTAACTATATCAAGAACCTATTATTTGAATAGAGCAAGGGAACACTTTATGGTTCAAAATTAACAAGGGAGTGTATCAGGGATCAGTCCTTTCTCTCTGCCTTTTCAATAAGTATGCTCAGCAGATCATTCAATAGGCTGGATTTTGTGAAAAAGAATGTGTCATAAGTATTGGAAGAAGGTTCATCAGCAGCTTGCTAAATGACACAACCTTGCTTACTAAACTGAAGAGTACTGGAAGCACTTACTGCAGAAGATCAAAGACTCCATCTTTCAATATGGATTGAATCTCAACATTAAGAAAACAGAAAACCTTACCACTGGACCAGTAAGCAGTCATGATAAATGGCGAAAATATTGAAGTTGTTAGCAGTTCCATTTTATTTGGATCCAGTCAATACACATGACACCAGCAGTTTCAAAATCAAAAGATGATTTGCGTTGGAAAAATCTGTTCTCAAGGGCCTCTGTAGTGTGCTAAACAGCAACGATGTCAGTCTAAAAACTAAATCAGGTGTTCCTGATCTAGGTTGTGGTCTTCTTGAGAGCTGGACAATGACTAAGGATCACGATTACATACTATGTATCAAAAAGCTGGACAATGACTAGGGATGATAGAAGGAGAATTGATGCCTTTGAGCTGTGGTGCTGGAGAAGAAAGAGTATTGAACATACCATGGACTGCCAAGAGAACAAACAGATCTGTCCTGGAGAAGGTGAAATCTAGTTGCTCCTTGGAGGCTCCAATTTTCAGACTTTGTCTCACATACTTTGGACATGTTATCAGGAGGGACAAGACCTTGGAGAAGGAACATTATGTTTGGAAGGGTAGAAGTCTGCGCAAGAGAGGAAGACCCTGGACGCGATGGGATGACAAAGTAACTGTGGCAGTGAGGTCAGGTGTGTTGGGAAGAGTGAGTTTAGCTCAGGATAGGGGAAAGTTCCGAGCTGTTTTTCATAGGGTTGCTATGAGTTGTAGTTGACTTTGATGGCACCTAACAAAAACATATGCATTGTAGTTTTATATTAGGGCTTAAGCTTGCCTTTTGTATTTTGTTTTCTGTTTCTCTTTCAGTTTTCCTATCTCACTGGGACATTTTTAGTATGTCTTTTTGATTTATATATAGCTTTTTAAGTAGTTGCTCTAGGCATTTTATATGCTTTACTTACCGGTCTATCTAATTTGACTATTGAGATGAAATGTAGAAGTATCACTTCTCTTTACTTACTTCTGTTTGTAGTATGATTAAGTATTTTTGTCTGCATACATCTAGAATCATAAAAGATAGTATTTCAATTTTTCTTTTAACTACTAAACAAAATTTAGAAAGCCTCAGGGGACAGAGTAGAAGAAACACTTATATTTTTCTTACCATGATCTAGATTTTAATTCACTTCAGTATATATATCCCAAGAATGAAATTGCTGTGTCAGAGGTAACTTTTTTCTTCCTCTAATAGTTCTATTGAGTTCACTGTCTAAACCATATAATTCAGTGTTTATAGTGAATTCACAGATATGTGCAACCATTACCACAATCCATTTTGGATCATTTTCACTTAAAAAAGAAACACTGTACTTTTAACTCCAAACCCTACCAATCCTAAGCAGTCTACTTTGTGTAGATATCTGGTTTTCTATATGTTTTGTTGCTTTGTACCCTGAGTCAGAACCAACTCATAATTGACCTTCCAGTGAGTTTTTTAAATTTAAGAGTTCTTTAAATACTCTGGATTTTTGTTGTGTGCCATCTAGTAGTACTGGATTCAAAGTGCATGCCTTTGGAATTACAGCACATTTGTTTACTAGGCTACAACAGTTCCCTTAGTTTTCTGGAGATAAGTTCCTTATCAGATGTATAATTTAGAGAATTTACATTTCTGACGATTTTCTTGAAATCTCATTTTACCAGCAGTACCTGAGGAGAAAGATGAGTAGTCTCCTCCCATGGGATTAAAAACCTTGGAAAACTCACTGGTGGGATAGGTCCAACTTGATGGCAGTGAGTTTTTTTAGTTGAGCAGTATTATAGGAGATAGGCTACTGGTTTATGGACCACTTGGTTAGAGAAACACTAGTATGTAGGTGTTTCTATTGATAAAATCTACAGATTTACAGTTCTTATTTACATGTGTTTAAGAAATTATGTCACCATACTAAAGGATAATGATATACCCTTAAGTCTTTCAGTCTGTTGTCTTACTGAGCTAAATATGTAGAGGACTTTAGATTTAGTGCTTTCAAGTTGTCTTTCAGGGATTTACATTCTAGCATGGGAGATCATATTAGGTGGCAGTTCAGTGTAGATTGGGTTGGTAAAGGAATATTAAAAGGAAGTGGAGGGAAAGCTTGAACAAAGATATAGCAGAAAGCAAAAGAAAATCCTTTTGTTTATTCTCATGAAATACTCTTCAGGTTGTTTCTGAATGAGATTGGCTGTATGAGTATTCCTTAGTAAACCTCCTAAGATCAGACACACTGAATTAGAAAGTATTGACATTTTTTCAGATTCTTTTTCTGACAGGGTCAACAGGTGATTCTTATTTTTAATTTATAATTTATTTAAAATTGTAATGCTGCTGTTACAGTTGCTGTTGATAATGTGTTGTCATTTGCAACTCATAGCGACCCCCTGTACAACAGCTCTGAACCCTGCTCTATCCTGCGCCAACCTCACCGTCTCTGACACATCCAGCCCCCACTCCCAGTCACTGTGTCAGTCTATCTCATTGAGGGTCTTTCTCTCCCAAGCATAATGTCCCTCTCCAAGGACTAATCCCTCCTTGCAACATGAACAGAGTGTCAGAGGAGCTTCAGAATCCTTGCCTCCAAGGAGCAGCCTGGTTTAACGCTCTTCAGAATGAACCTTTTTGTTCTCTCACTCTCTTTTTTTTTGTTGTTGTGATGCTTCAACATTTGTTTTATTGCATAAACCCCGTATTCTACATAAATAGGGTCAGCTTGATTTTGGTAAAGTTGATAGCCTCTGTTTTAACAGGACAAAATACAAAGTGAGCGGTCTTGTCTTTTCCTCCTTTTTATTCTCTTAACAGTCCACAGGATATTCAATACTCTTCCCCAATACCACAACTCAAAGGCATCAATTCTCCTTCTGTCATCCCTAGTCATTGTTCAGCTTTCTGATGCATAACACATAGTTGCCAAGACCATGGCCTGGATCAGGCGCACCTTAGTCTCCAGATTGACACTGTTGATCTTCAGTACTCTGGAGAGGTAGGTCCCTGACAGCAGACTTTCCCAATGCAATTTGTTTTTTTTATTTTCTGGCTGCTGGTACTAAGAGTGTTGACAGTGGAGCCAAACAAACAAAAGCTATTAACAGTCTCAATCTCTTCACCATCCATCATGATGCTGCTAATTGGCCCATAATATTTTTTAAAAATTTTTATACTGGTTTACTTACAAAGTTCGTATATATTGTTTCTAACTTATCCTTCATGGAATCCTTTGAAAAGATCTTTTAAGACTAGGACATAGAACTAATCTTGTTACTACTCTGCTTATAAATTCATAATGCTTGACATTGACTATAGAATAACCTGGCTTTATTATATTATATATTATATTTTCCTTCTTTGGGGAACTATAAAAGGCTGGAAAGAAAACCATGATCCCATTGTAGTCTTAGGAGAGATGAGATGAAGACCTCCAGGGTTCTTTTTATACTATTTACTATAACAAGATAAACTTGCTACCATAGAGTTTGTGCCTGCTCATAGTGACCCTCCATTGGGTTTCTGAGACTGTACATTTTAACAGGAGAGACATCCTCTCTCTCCCCCCAGAGACGTTGGTGGTTGCAAATCACGAGATGTATGGTCTTTTGATTAACACGCACAACAGATTGCAGACTTTGCCTCCAAATTCCCTTACTGCTTATTAGTGCTTCTCTCTCAACTGAACTCTCATAGCTGTCAAGTTGGAACCATCTCATAGCTAACCCTGAAGTGGGTTTTTCAAGGCTGAGAACCATGATGGATGGTGGAAGAGATTGAGACTGTTAGCAGCTTTAGTTTGTTTGGCTCCACAGTCAAAACTCTTGGCACAAGCAGCCAGGAAATGAAAACATGTATTGCGATGGGAAAGTTGGCTATAAGAGACCTCTGCAAAGTTGTCAATGATGTCACGCTGGAGACTAAGATGTGCCTGATCCAGGCCATGGTCTTTGCATTCACTTGCTATGCATCAGAAAGCTGAACAATGACTAGGGATGACAGAAGGAGAATTGATGCCTCTGAGTTGTGGTGTTGGGGAAGAGTTTTGAATATACCATGGACTGCTAAGAAAACAAAACAGATTCATCCTAGAGAGCGGGAAGTCAGGCAGCTCCTTGGAGGCAAGGATTCTGAAGCTTCATCTTATATACTCTGGACATGTTGCAAGGCGGGACCAGTCCTTGGAAAGAAACATCATGCCTGGGAGGATGGAGGAGGAGAGGAAGACCCTCTATGAGGTGGATTGATTCAGTGACTGGGGTAATAGGAGTAGGTGTGTCAGAGACAGAGATTGGCACAGGATAGAGCAGGGTTTGGGCTGTTGTACATAGTTGCTATGAGTCGCAGGTGACTTGACGGCACATAATAACAACAAACCATGAGAGGAGATGGCCCATTTTTTTGTGGGGGAGTGGCTAGTGGACTCGAACTTCCAAAAAGGCCCAGTCTTTGGGTTAGGAGCACAGCTCCCTACAGACTAGGCCACCAGAACTCCCTATCTAATTGCTTGGCATTAAATATGATATTAAATAAATGTCAATTGTCAGGTGCCATCGAGTTGACTACAACTTAGTGACTCTATGAACAACAAATCTGAACGTTTCCCTATTCTGTACCATCATCTGAGATATACATTGTTATACTCACTATGTCACTCAGTTCATCTCATTGAGGGTTTTCTTTGCTCACCCTCCACTTTTCTGAGCATGATGTCCAGACCTGGCCCTTTCTAACAGCATACCCAAAATATGTGAGACGAAATTTCACCATCCTGGCCTCCAAGGTGCTTACAGGTTGCACTTTCTCCAAGGCAAACTTGTTTGTTCTTTTGGCAGTTTATGAGATGTTCACTTCTTTTCTCCAGTGCCACAACTCAGAGGCATCAATTCTTCTGCCTTCCTTATTGATGGTTCAGCTTTCAAATGCTTAGCAAGTGATTGCAAAGATTCTGACTTGAATCAGGTGCAACTTTGTCTTTAAATTAGCATTATTGCTCCATACCTACTTGGAGAGGTCCTCACAGCAGATTTTCTCAGTGTAGCATATCTTTTGATTTCTTGACTTCTTGTACCAAGGGTGCTGATTGTGGATCCAAGTAAGATGAAATTGTTGACAGCTTTGTTCTTTTCTCCATCAACCATGTTACTTTTTGGCCCAGTGGTGAGGATTTTTATTTTCTTGATACTGTCGTCTTTGATCTTCTGCAGAAAATTTTCAAGTCCTCACTTCAAGAATCAAAGTTGTGTTATGTATCTGCATAAAACAGGTTGTTGATGCATCTTCCTCCAATCCTGATGACATATTCTTCATGAAGTCCATGAATTTTTGAATAGGAATGAAAAAATTTACATCCCTGATGCACTTCTTTCTTGATTTTAAATCATGGAATGTTCTCTTTCTCTGTTTGAACACCAGTTTCTTGGTCAAGGTACGGGTTTTGCATGAATGCAAGTGTTCTGAGTTTCCATGCTTCTCAATATTAGCCATAATGTTTTATGGTCCACATAGTCTAATGCCTTTGTATAATCAAAACCCACAAATAGACTTTCTTTTGGTATTCTCTGCTTTCAGTCAAGATCTATTGGATACCAGCAATGATACCCTTTTATATCATTGAAAAGGTGCCTTCAGCCTTCTCTAAATCTACCTTGAATTTCTGGCAATTCTCTGTTGATGTACTGTTCTAGCCATTTTAAAGTAATCTTCAGCAAGGCTTTATTTGCATGTTACATATTAATGATGTTGTTTGATAATTTCCACTTTCCGTTGAATAACCTTTTTTGGGAATGGGAGCAAATAATGGATCTCTTCCAGTCAGTTGATCAGGTAACTGTCTTCCAAATTTCTTTGCGTGAACTGTTGAGCAAGTCCAGGGTTGTATCTATTTGTTGAAACTTGTCAATGAGTATCCTATCAATTCCTGGGCCTTATTTTTTGCCAATGCCTTCTGTGCATCTTGAGCTTCTCCCCTCGTCACCATTGGTTCTGGATCATATGCTATTTCCTGAAATGTTTCTCTGTGAGCCAATTCATTTTGGTACAGTGACACTGTGTATTCCCTCAATCTTTTGATGCTTTCTGGATTATTCAAGATTTTGCTCATAGCATGCTTCAATATTGCAACTTGAGGCTTGAATTTTTCAGTTCTTTCAGCTTGAGAAATAACAAGTGAGTTCTTTACTTTTTATTTTTTATCTCCTGTTCTTTTCACATTTCATTATAATTCTTTGTCTTCTTGAGTTGCCCTTTGACATGTTCTGTTTATCTTTAACTTTGCCTCTCTTCTGACATCTGTTTTGGTCTTTTATTTCTCCCCAGTCTTTGAAGTAATCTTTTACTTTCTTCATGGTTGATATTTCACAACTCATCTGGGCTTTATTAGTGTTCAGTGCTTCTGACCTATTCTTGAGATAGTTTTAAATTCAGGTGGGGTTGATTCAAGGTCATATTTTGATTCTTTTTTTATTATTTTCATTTTCTTCAGCTTCAGTTTGAATTTGCACATGTGCAATTGTAATTGACGATCTTTTCCACAGTCAGCACCTGGCCTGATTTTGAGTGCTGATAATTGAACTTCTCCAATTAATTTTTCCCCACAGATGTTGTCAGTGTGACACCTGTACAGTCTATCAGGTGAGGTCCATTTGTATAGTTGCTATTTATGGTTTGTAAAAAAGGTATTTGCATTGAAGAAATCATTGCTTGTTCAGAATTCATTGTATCTCCAACCTCATTTCTGTCACCAAGCCTGTAATTTCCAAGTACCGGTCTTTTTCAACTTATTTGTTTCCAACTTTTGAATTCTAGTTACTAATTATTATTAATGCATCTTAATTGTTTGTCAGTCAAATTCAGTTTTCTATGGTTGGTGGAAATTCTTAATTTTTCTCTTTGACTTTAGTTGTTGATGTGTATATTTGAATAATAGTTGTATTAACAAGTCTTCCTTGTTTGTGTACAGATAATATCCTATCACAGACAGTGCTGTACTTCAGGGTCTTGAAATTATCTTTTTGAATATGAATGCAATATTAATAGCATAATAGATTATGTGATTGTCTGACTAAAAGTGGCAACTATTGGTCCATCTCAACTCACTAATACCTAGAATGTCAATCTTTATTTTCCAATTTTCCTAGAGCCATACTTTGTACATTTCATATTCCAGTTGTTGTTAATTGGTACCATTGTGTTGAGCATAACTCATAGCAACCCTGTGAAAATAGATCTGAATCTTGTCTTGTGCCATTCCCATCTACTTGAGCCTACTGTTATAGTTACTGTGTTAGCCTATCTCATTGAAGATTTTTCTCTTTTTCACTGACTCTCCACTTTTAAAGCATGATGTTCACTATTCTTGCCCCTAAGGAGCATACTGATCACACTTTCTCTGAGACATATGCTTGTTCTTTTGCCATTCCTTGGGATATTCAGTACTCCAACACTACAACGCAAAGGAATCCATCCTTAGTCATTGTCTCTCAGATACGTAACAAGTGGTTGGAAAAAACCATGACCTGAATCAGGCACAACTTAGTTTTAGACTGACATTGTTGCTTTCAGTAATTTGGAGGTCCCTAATAGCAGACTTTCCAAGTGCAAATACGTCTTTTGACTTCCTGACAGTGGTTACCAATGGTGTTGATTATGGATCCAAGTAAGGTGAAATCATTGATGAAGTAGTTTTTCCATCTATCATGATGTTACCTCTGGGTCCATTGGTTTGGATTGTTGTCATCTTCATGTTGAGATGTAGCCATATTAAAGAAGTGCTTCAAGTTTTCCTCACATTTAGCAAGCAAGGTTGTATCATCTGCAATCTCCAATCCTGATGCCACATTCTTCATAGAATCCAGCTCCTTGAATTATTTTCTCAGCATACAGATTGAGTAGAGATGAAGAAAAAATAAAACCTTGATAAACGCCTTTCTTGATTTTAAACCATATGTGTTCCCTTACTCTGTCCAAACAGCAGTTTTTAGGTCTAGGTATAGGTTGCATATGAGTATCATTAAGTATTCTGGGAATCCAATTCTTCTCCCTGTTATCCATAGTTTCTTAATAAGCCACATAGTTAAATGCCTTTATATAGCCAGAAACACAAAAATAAACATTCTGCTGACATTCTCTGCTTTCAGCCAGCATTTGTCTGACATCAGCAATTTCATGTTTCATGTTTTTAAGTGCCATCAAATCGCCTGCAACTCATAGCAGTCCTATCCACAGTAGCTCTGAACCTTGTCCTATCCTGAGCCAATCTTGTTTCCAACTTACCTACCCCTATTTCTCCATCTCATCCATGGTCTTCCTCTCTTGTATTGTCTTTTCATCCTTCCAAGCATCATGTACTTGTTCAAGGACTGGTCCCTCCCAGCAGCATGCCCAAAGTATGTCAGATGATTTTTCAAACTACCTGTGTGTGTGTGTGTGTACTGTAGGATCCAACTGGCACAGGACGAGAGTGCTCCTCCTTCTCCAGCAAAGCATCTGGTGGGTTCTACCATGTGCCTTCGGGATTTCAGTGCAGCTTCTTGCCACTAGGCCACCAGAGCTCCCTGAGATGATGTTTCAGAATCCTTGCCTCTAAGGAGCAACTTGGTTTTACTCTCTCCAGAACAAACCTATTTGCTTTCTTAGTAATCCATGGTATAATACTCTAATCTAGCACTACCATTCAAAGGCATCAATTTCTCTTCTGTTATTCTTAGTCATTGTCCAGCTCTCTGATGCATAGTAAGTACTTGCAAAGACCAAGGTCTGGATCAGGTGTACCTTTGTCTCTAGACTGACATCATTGCTCTTTAGCACTTTGGAGAGGTCCCTGACAGCAGGTTTTCCCAATGTAATCCACTTTTTAGTTTCTTGATTGCTGGTGCCAAGAGTGTTGATTGTGGACCCAATCAAGTGGAAATTGTTAATAACCTCATTCTCTTCTTCATCTATCATGGTGCTTCCAATTGGCTTAATGGTGAGAATCTTTGTTTTTCTTCATGTTGAGCCTCCATCCATATTGAAGACTGCAATCCTTGACCTTCTGCAGCTAACACTTCAGGCAGATGTTCCAATTATGTTGTATCAAACCACATCCTTCTCTTTTCAAGGAATGACACTCAGGAAACTTGGCAATATAATTAGAGTAGTTGGGTGATGCAGCTGACTAGCTGGCTTAATGCAGGGCCTCACCTCTCTCTCTGCTCTCAGTCCATTATGCTAGATTTCCTCCAGCTTGTCCAAGTAGATTCTCTGGAAGGCTTTGGTCTGTGGCTCTCTAGTGTACAGTATTCTGTATGTGGCTATGATAATTGGAGGGGGAAATGTGGAGGTGCATGCTGATTTCATGGACTGTCTTCAGTATCTTAGTAAAGCCTTGCTAAACTTATGGTCTACGTCGTTCACAGCTGGAACCTGGTCCCATTCCAGAAGTCTGTCTTCTTGTCCCTCTTGGAGGTAAATGTGCCTAACCGAGATACTTCTCCTCCTGAGATGTTACATTTCAGCCAAGCTCCAGGCAGCATCTTTATTTAGTGTGAGAATTTGAGGCAGAATCTGGATCAATTCCTTGTTGCCCTCTAGGTGGCATACCTGCTGCTGAGGAGGGATCCAGGCTGGGGAATTCTCATAGGCAGGCAGGCAGATCATGGAGTAGTTCTCTGAATGGCTGAGTAGCCATTTCTAGCAAGGCCCTGTGGTCCATATCAGCCAACACAGACTGTTCTCCTTTTGTCCAGTTGCAAACCAAAAGGAGATAGGTAAGTCAGGACAGGAGCTGGAGTGTGCTGAGCCAGCCCTTCCATTACCAACTCACATTCCTGCCTACCAGCCCCAGTTTTGGTGCTGTGCCTTCAGGGTGTCTGTATTGCAGCTGACTGGTGGCTTTTGGAACCAGTTTGAAACTTGGCAAATAAACTTTGGTGCCTGTAAAATAGCACTGTGTTGTTACCCTCTAGTTCCTAAAGAAATTAGAGAGAACTGCCAAAATTGCCTTTCCTTCATACTAGGGGAGATGCAGGTCTGGCCTGGTGTTTCTGACCCCATCCTGTTGTAGTTGAATCTTCATTTACTCCTGCAGGGCCATTGCTCTTTAACATCTTTCTGTGGTCACCTTTCTGCTGAATACTGTTATCTCTGCAGATACTGTTACCTTGTGGAGACTGTTATCTTCCCATCTCATATTACCCGTGCAGATACTGTATCTTCTGGACTGACAGCCGTTTACTGCTTTTTTCTTTGGGGCAGATTCAATCTCTCAGTAACTCCTCAGCATTCTTTTTCCCATCATGATTTATAGGCTTGGAAACCTGGGGTCAAAAGTGACGTCAGTGAGTTTGAATTTGAGTTCAGTGCTTGGCACAACATAGATGCTTAATAAATATTTGGAAGAATGCTTATTTATGGTCTTCTCTGGAAACTTCTCTTAAGTAGTCAACCTGGAACTTGTCTCCCTTACTCAGTGCCATGGAGTTGGAACCCTCCAGAAGTTTACAGAGGCTGTAAATTACATGAGAGGAAATTGTCCATCTCCTTCAAAGCAGCAGATGGATTTAAACCTCCTGCCTTTTGGTTGACAGTAAGACTACCTGTCTATCCACTAGGCCACCAGAAAGACCCCTTAATAGGCTGTCAGAACTCCCTAATTGGAGCTTAGAAACGTAATGATTCTTTCTGATCCCCATCACAACTCAGAAATAGTTAAGCAAATTACTAAAGCAACAAAACTATTTGTGAATGTTACAATCTTTTAGAGTGGAAGTAGATTTTGATTAGAAGATTATTTTTTTCTCTTGTGATCTTTCTGCTCTTCAGCTGCTTTTCAAGATAAACATTTCAACTCATTACTTCTAAAAGTGTTTTGCCTTGGTTTTTATAGTTAAGAGTATTATGGTTAGCACAGGAATCCAGAATTAAGGTTGCATAGAGAAGTGTACTCGGGGGAGGGGGTGGGGGGGAAGGGACGTGGGAATTGTATACTAATGAAGGAATTTTTTTTTTCTTTTTCTCTTCGGAGGGGAAAGCGAGCTGGTGGGGAGGGGTGGGCAGAGAGAAAAGTGCGAAAACGAATGAATGGAAATCCAAAACCTTTGTAAATGTCTATTAAAATTAATAATAATAATAATAATTAAAAAAATATATGAGGTAAAAAAAAGAATATACACAGACAAGCAAGGAACAGTTTAAAAGTGATATATGGTTGGGTATTATGGTTATGACAAGAGTTCAGAATGAAGGGTACATAGTGGAGTGTACTGGGTGGGGGGTTGTATACCAATGAAAGAATTTTTCTTTTACTTTTCAAAGAGAAGAGTGAACTGGGGGGGGTGGGAGGGGAGCAAAGTGCAACAATGAATGAATGGAAACCCAAAATTCCTTTAAATGTTCATTAAAATTAATAAAAAATAAATATACACAGCTGAACATACACCAACACAGTAGTCTCAGCATGTACAATTTTGTAACATAGATTACATCCTTTAGATTGTACCGTCATTCTCACTCTCCTCAGCCAAATTGTTCCTTTCTCTTAACATGAACTCAATATTCCATGTTTCCTATATAAACCTTAGAATTGTTGTCAGTTTGATCCCATATAGATCTTTAAAAGAGAAAAATGCTTACAGCAGACATTCTTTTTTAAGCTTGAGTTGGAATCAACTCCATGGCTGTGGGTGATTTAAACAAGACTTTAGGAAATGTTTTCGGTTCAGAGTTTAAAGATTATTTTAGCCAGAGCAAGTGGTTCTAGAAAGTGTAAAGTCCACAAGAATTTTTAGTTGATGTGTTTCTCCCTTTTTGATCAAGAATCTTCTATAGAATCTTTGATCAAAATGTTCAGTGATTGTAAGTAGGCACCACTTGATTTTTCTTGGCTCATGGCATAGGAGGCAGTTGTTCATGGAAGCAATTAACCATACCGCTTATATCCTAATCCTAACTCTCCTTCTTCCTCTATTGCTGCAGGCATAGAGGAAATGATTGTTGTAACTTGGATGATCCTTGCAAGGTTTTAAGACTCTAGTCATTAAACTTTAAAGGAAAAGGTACAACAGTAGCATTAAACATAATATTTATTTAAAGCTGACTTTTGATCTGTTTAAGACTGATTTTCTGATAGGGAATGGAATATGGATCTTTTTTGAAAGCCATTACTGAATTGTCATTTGCATCATCTTCTATTTTTATGGCTAGATTGTAATTAATTAAATTATGACATAAAAGTTATGAGTTGAATTATATTCTTCTGATCATATTTTAATTCCATATGGTATTTTATGTGTCAGTATCTAGAGTAACAAAATGAACCACATAGTTCAATCTCAGGAATTGTATGTTTTTTACGCACTAAATTCCATTGACACCCTCCCACTTTTACCCCAATGATAACTCCTTTTTCTGCCCTGTTTACAACAGAAATTCTTAAGTGTCTATTGTTATCCTTTCTTCATCTCTCATTCTCTCGTTCTTAGATTTTTTTAAAAAATATTTTGAAATGCATTTTAAGCTTTTGGGAAAAGTGAAGGAAAATAATACAGTAACTCCCATGTTCCCTTCACCTTTATTTGCCTATTAAAATTTTTGCTACGTTTACTTGCTTACTTACCTTTAAAAAATTTCTAGAGCATTTAATTAATCCTTTGCTTTAATTTCAAATAGTAAATATAATAAAGAGAGCTCTTTTCCAGAAACGACTTTGTGACAAAGTAGGCAATATTTGACACTAAGAAAATAATTTGTTGGGTACCTAAACTGATCAGGTCCTCCTAGATACTTCTCTTTCCAGTACACACACCTGTTACTTACTGGCATGGTTAGATTAGATTAGCTAGTTATCTCATGCTGCTATCACAAAAATACCAGGACTATTGTTGTTGTTGTTATGTGCCGTTGAGTCGCTTGCAACTCATAGCTACCCTGTGTACAACAGTCCTAAACCCTGCTCTACCCTGTGCCAGTCGCACTGCCTCTGACACACCCATCCGGATTACCCCAGTCACTGAATCAGTCCACCTCATATAGGGCCTTTTGTGAGGAAAGGTGATGCCCATTGCCTCCCAAGGAAACTTCCCTTACAGCTCATCCAGATTGTGCCTTGCAGAAAGGTATTCTCTAGCTAACCACAGTCCCTTACAGCTGATTGGCTAATCACACCAGCTCACACCGTGAGGATGATTACATCATTACATAGCTACCAAATGACATTTCATAACCCAGACATGTTGACACAGCAGTTTAATCATCAAGCCAGCTTTACTTTCAGCTAGCATTTTGACATTCATTACTGCTAGACGTGCATTGTTAATGTGGAAAACAGTAGACTTTTTTTACTCTTGTTGGGTATACAAAATACTGGATTACTTGGTAGTGGTAGCTGTATCTCATTTGTTGAATTGGACTCTTTCCTTCTTCTCAGAGGCAGACTGTTTCCTCTCCATTTTGCAGATGTACTAAAACATTTAGTGCAAAACAAATAGCCCACGTCTCTCTCTCTAGAGACCATACTCTTTACTCTGCTTTAGAATGCACTTTCACTGTATGTCTGCATTCACAATTTATGTTTCTGTCTCAGCCATTAAAATGCCCGTAGTTAGACCAGTGTTCTTTTTCTGGGTTTATATATTAAGCAGCTTTTATAAATTTTATATAGCCTAACTATAGGATTGCTGGATGTAGAAAAGTTACTAATTATGTCACAATCAGTTTCATCTATAAATGTGATCTGTTGGCATATATAATCTGTAATTCTTCTCCACTAGTTTCTACTATAGTTTAATAGTTTCCAGTGAATTTATTTAGTTGAACCTTTTTTCCATTTATGTGCAATTAATTTTGTTTCTTTAATTATCTTATTAAGAACAGACATCTTAATTTTAAAATGTTGATTCAATGTAATTACTAAACGTTGTGACAGGCAGTACTGTATGCCAACTGAAATTGAGTAGATATCTGTTGCAGAACTACTGGCAAATCAGCTCCATTTTAAGATGTTGAGCACTAGATTTTAAAAATAGTAGTGTTTGAAAGAAAAAGTTTAGTATAAGTGATAAAAATTACTTTGTAAAGGGTTGGAATCTAACAAGTGAAAGACAAGCCAATTTCTAACAGTAAAAGAAAAGCTAATTAGGGGAAAAGGAAGAAATAACAGATGTGTTCCAGATTAAGGTAGCATGACAGAGATTAAGATAGCATGACAAAGATTAAGATAGCATGACAGATGGAAATCATATCTAGAATAAAAGGACTTCTTATCATGTTTCAGATTTAAATATTTCCTGTAATATTCAGCAGTGGTCACTCAATTGGAGTCTTTGATTAGTATAAACAGTTAAGTACTTGCCTGCTACCAAAAGGTTCAGGCTTCAGTCCCATCCCAAATTACCACAGAAGGCCTGGTGACTTACTCCCCAAAATCAGCATTGAACCCTGTGTAGCATAGTTCTACTGTGACACACATGAGATCATCATGTATCACAATAAACTCTGGCAGCTGCTGTTATTGTTTACAGATAGTTCCACTTAGTGAGCTTCTTTCTGATAGTTACTTACTGTTTGAAGAAAAAGAATTGTATTTTTCAGCTAGAATGTTTTAATTTCAGTGGTTTCCAAAGTCTCTGTGGTTTATCTTTTTTGTTCTAAACGATTTTTAAAGCAAATGACATTTTCAAATTATAGATGCCCAATTTGTTTTATCATTTCAGAAATAGTAATTTATAATTATTTTAATTGACATTAAAATGTTCTTTGTTTTGCTTTCTACTTTTTCTATAAAGTATGGTAATACAGGTTTTTTTCTAAAATAGAATTTTGACAACTATGATTTTAAATCTGAAAGCCTACTTTAAAAATATGATTCATTTTTATTAAAAATAGTGTGAATTGTTCTTTTTGTAATTACTTTCATTGTAGACATTTTAAGAAACATACATACATATTATAAACTGTGGTGCTGTATAGTTGACTACAACTCCTGCATTGTCCCCATAGTCTCTGCCATGTTCAAATCCATTGTTGTATTCACTGTGTCAGTCCATGTCGTTAAGGATCTTTATCTCTGTAACTAACCCTCAGCCTTTCCCAATATGATGTCCTTTTCCAAGGACTGACACCTCCTGACAACATGGCCAAAGTACATGTGGTGCAGTTTCACTATACTTGTCTGTAAGGAGCACCCTTATAGCCCTTCCTCCAAGATCGATTTTGTTTGTTCTTTTAGTAGTCCAGAAGATGTTCAGTACTTTTGGTTGTCACTTCTTTAGTCTTCCTTATTCACTATTCAACTATCACAGGCCTATGCAAAAATTTGAAATATCATGGTTTAGGTCATGTTGTTGTTAAGTGCTGTCGAGTCGCCTGAGACTTAGTGACCCTATGTACAATAGCCCTAAACCCTGCTTTATCCTGTGCCAGTCTCATTGTCTCTGACACACCTACCCCATTACCCCTGTCACTGAATCAGTCACCTCATAGAGGGTTTTCCTCTCTTGCACTGTCTCTCCACCCTCTCAAGCATGATATCCCTCTCTAAAGACTGGTCAAGATGCCCAAAACTTCAGAATCTTTGCCTCCGAGGTGAGTCTGGTCTCACCCTCTCTAGGATGAACCTGTTCTCCTAGCAGTCCATGGTATTCAGTACTCTTCTCCAGCACCACAGCTCAAAGGCATCAATTCTCCTATCATCATCATCATCACTTTAATTCTTTAATGTAACTTCCTTGCAGTTTAAATAGGTCCTTGATAGTGGATTTGCATAATGCATTACTTTTGATTTCTTGTCTGCTGCTACAGTGGTTGGCTTTTATGGATCTAAGTAAATTTAAATAAGTGAAAATGCATCCTTTCTCCATCTCTCATGATATTGCCTATTGGTCCAGTTGTGAGAACTTTTGTTTTCTTACAGTTCTGATCCCTTTGATCCTTTTCAGTAAGTGCTTCAAGTCGTCTTCATTTCCTGCAAGCTAGGTTATGTTATCTGTATAACACAGGCTGTGGGTGACTGTTCTTCAATCCTGTTATTGCATTCTTCTTCATATATATAGAGATTTTCAGATTCTTTTCTCAGCATGTAGATTGAACAGATGTAGTAAAAGGATACAATCCTGATATACACCCTTCCTGATTTCAAACTGTACAGTATCTCCTAGTTCTGTTTGAACAACTGCTTCTTGGTCTCTCTATGGATTGCTATATCAGCACAATTATGTATTCTAAAGTTCCCATTTTTTTCAGTGTTGTTGTTGTTATGTGCCATCGAGTCACTTTTGACTCATAGCGACCCTATGTACAACAACCCTAAACTATGCTCTGTCCTGTGCCAATCACACTGTCTCTGACACTCCCATCCCGATTATAACCAAGTCACTGAATCAGTCCACCTCATAGAGGGCCTTCCCCTCCTTGTCCCTCCACCCTCCCAAGCATGATGTCCCTCCAAGGACCGGTCTCTCCTTAAAACAGGTCCAAAGTATGTTAGACAAAGCCCCAGAATCCTTGCCTCCAAGGACCCACACGGTTTAATCCTTCCCAGGATGAATCTGTTTGTTTTCCTGGTAGTCCATGGTACCCTCAGTACTCTTCTCCAGGACCAGAGCTCAAAGGCATCGATTCTCCTTCTATCCTCCTTAGTCATTGTCCAACTCTCTGATGAATAACAAGTGATAGCAAAGACCATGTATCAAAGACCATGTGCCTGTATCAGACACACCTCAGTCTCCAGAGAGACACCATTGCTCCTTGGTACTTTGGAGAGGTCCCTAACAGCAGACTTTCCCATGGCAATACGTCTTTTAATTTCCTGGCTACTGGTGCCGAGAGTGTTGACCGTGGAGCCAATCACACTAAAGCTGTGAACAGTCTCAATCTCTTCACCATCCACCCTGATGCTGCCAGTTGGTCCAGTGGTGAGAATCTTTGTCTTCTTGACATTGAGCCTCAATCCATATTAGAGGCAGCAGTCCTTGACCCTCTGCAGCAAGCGCTTCAGAGTTCAGAGTTCCTCCTCAGTTTCAGCAAGCAGAGTTGTGTCAGCTGCATAACGCAGATTGTTGTTAGATCTTCCACCAGTCGTGACCCCACAGTTCTCCTTGTAGATCCCAGCCTCCCAGATAATCTGTTCTGCATACAGGTTGAAAAGGTA
>NW_006399769.1:15800617-15809938 GCF_000299155.1 Elephantulus edwardii
GGATTGATTCAGTGACTGGGATAATTGGGATGGGAGTGTCAGAGACAGTGCGATTGGCACAGGACAGAGCGGAGTTTAGGGCTGTTGTTCATAGGGCCGCTATGAGTCGCAAGCGACTCGACAGCACATAACAACAACAACATTTACAGTCGGAGATTGAGCATGCAATCAAGATGCATTGATAATGGTGACTGGAATGCAAAAGTTGGGAACAGAGAAGAAGATTCAGTAGTTGGAAAACGTGGATTCGGTGACAGAAATGGAGCTAGAGAGAGAAGGATTGCACTTTGCACAATCAATGACTTATTCAATGCAAATACATTTTTTTAAGAGACATAAACACAGGTTATATACATGGACTTCACCTGATGGTATGCATAGGAATCAGATCAATTACATCTGCTGAAAGAACCGCTTCAGAAGCTCAATATCAGCTGTGAAAACTAGGCCAGGGCCTGATTGTGGAACAGACTACCAACTACTCATACGGAAGTTTAAGCTGAAGCTGAGGAAAATTAAACTAAATCCACGGGAACCAAAATATGACTTTGAGTCTATCCCACCTGAATTTCAGAGTCATCTCAGGAACAGGTTTGAAGCTTTGAACACTAATGAGCAAAGACCAGATGAGTTATGGGAGGATACCAAGGGTATGATCCAGGAAGAGTGCAAACGGTCATTGCAAAGATAGAAGAGGAAGAGAAGACCAAAATGGATGTCAGAAGAAACTCTGAAAATTGCTGAATATCACTGGAGCACAGAGAAGCCAAAGCAGAAGGAAAAATCCAAGATACTAAAGAGTTGAATAGCAGATTTCAAAAGGCAGCACAGGATGACAAAGTAAAATATTACAATGAAATGTGCAAGGAGTTGGAGTCAGAAAATCGAAAGGGCCAAACTCACTCAGCATTTCTTAAGCTCAGGGAACTGAAGAACAAATTCAAACCTCAAGTTGCTATAATCAAGGATGATTTCGGCAGAATGTTAAATGATCCAGGAAGTATTAAAAGAAGATGAAAAAAATATACTGAGTCACTGTATCTAAAGGAATTGGCAGACACAGAAGAATTTCATGAAACAACATATGAGCAAGAGCCTATGGTGATGAAGAAGTTCAAGCTGCTTTGAAGGAAATGGCAATAAATAAGGCTCCAGGAATAGATGGTATACCAATTGACATATTTCAGCTAACAGATGCTGTCCTGGACGTGCTCACCAAGTTGTGCCAAGGTATCAGGAGAACAACCACTTGGCCAACTGACTGGAAGAGATCTATATTTGTTTCCATCCCAAAGAAGGGTGACCCAACAGTGTGTGGAAACTATAGAGCAGTATCATTGATTTCACACGCAAGCAAGATTCTACTGAAGATTATCCAAAAACAACTGGAACAGCTCATAAGCAGAGAACTGCCGGAAGTCCAGGCTGGGTTTAGAAGGGGTCGTGGTACTAGGGATATTGTAGCTAAGGTTAGATGGATGTTTTCAGTGTTATCCATCATTAATTATCTACACAGTCATATGCCTTTGCATACTGAAAATACAAGCAAACAGTTCTCTAGTATTTTCTGCTTTCTGAGAATATCTATGTGACCTCAACAATGATACCTCTAGTTCCATAGCTTCTTCTGAATTTCCTTTCAAATTATGACACATCCTTTCAGATGTGCTTATTCGACTGTTTTCAGATACTCTTTAGCAAGATTTTACTTGTGAGTATTATTAATGTTTGGTTTGATAATGTCTGCATTTTGTTGAATCACTTTTTTTCCCAAAATGGGCACAGATGTGAATCTTTTCTAGTCAGTCTTCCAAATTTATTGTTGTAGACCATTGAACATGTCCAGGGCTGCATTTTTTATGTTTTTGAAAAAATATCTTGGTTGGAATTCTATCTGTTCTTTGGAGCCTTAGTTTTTGCTAATGCCTTCAATGCTACCCTAACTTCTTCAGTATCATTTTTTTAAATAAAATTTTTATTTTATACTGGTTAATATCATTATTCTTAATCATATACTACTTCTAAAATGATTCAGTGTTGGAAAATTATGCTTGTAAAATGACTGTTCTTTTTACCTTTTGATGCTTCCTGTATCATTCAACATTTTGCCAGTAGTGTCCTTCCGTCTTGGCAACCCATGGTTTAAACTTTTTCTTTTGGCTTGAATCATGGTGAGCATGTATCTTTATGTTGAATCTCTAACTCTAGCATTTGTGCATTTCATTATACTACTTTGCTTTGTCTTCTTGAGCTACCCTTTGAAATCTTCTGTCCATCTCTCTTCATTATTTCTTTTTTGCTTTAGCGTCTCCGTAGTTTGGAGCATGAGGAAAGTCCTCAGTGAGATGGAATGATGCAGGAACTGTGACGGTGAGCTTGAGCATGATGCAGATGTCCTTAAGATGACTCAGGATAGGGCAGAGTCAGTGTGCTGTTCCTGAGACTGCTTTGAGTCAGAGTCGACTTGATGACACCTTTTCTTTACTGTAGTCATGATTAGTATGTTAGTAAATGCCAATGATTAAGTTGTCTTTACTACTTGAATATTTTAAATGCTGCAAAGACAAATTTCCAAAATCCACAAACTAATTGATAAAATACTGTATCAGCTTTGTTTCCCATAATACAGTCCAGAATCTTAGCTTCACATGCCAAACTTTAATCTCTTATCTTTTCTGCAAAAATAATAACCTCTTCTAATGTTTCCCAAGGGAGTTCTAGTAGTTTAATGGGTAAGGAATTGTGCCGCCAGCTCAAAGGCACACATGGTTCCAGTCTACCAGCTGCTCTGTAGAAGAAAGATGGGCAATCTCCTCCCATGCAATTTACAGCTTCTGAAAGCCTGCTGGAGGGTCAGCGATGAGTTGGTTCCTACTTGACGGCAAATAACAGTAACGTCGTCTCTTATCCTGGTTAAGTTGGTGTTTCTTTTTCATTATAGCTCCTACTCCTCCCCAAATTATACAAACCTATCCCTTCCCATCTTGTTCATGACATCTTGTGTCCTTTTTTATTTGTACTTCAAATGTTATTTTTAACTTTTTATTGTGTTTTGGCTGGAAGTTTATCATGCTAGATGTTTCAACAGTTCATACATACTTTGTTTTGTGACATTGATTGCAATTCCCAGTGTACAGCAGTTTTCCTAATTTCCTTTGTATTTACTGCTTCCATCCTTCCTTCTTTCCTCTCTCTGCTTTATCACTGGGAAAATGCTATCCTTTGACTATAAGGAATGCATACCTCCCTGTTGTTATGGATCACCTTATAGACCTGCCTGTCTGTTTTAAAGCGTGATACACAGGGTTCAGTTCTAAGCCTAGAGAAGATGTCTTGGTTAATATTGACCCTGGTCAGGCATTGAGAATAGGTTGGAAACCTGCTTTCATAGAGAATCTAACAGATAATTCAAGAATGAAAGAAGAAAAAAAATTAGTTTTTGTTTTGCTATCCCACATTGTCTGCTTCTATAGAACCATTTCTGATTGCAAACAGCTCCATCATTTTCTTTTTTTTATTGTAATTTTAAATTGGGTTCCTTACAGAGTTCATGTACATTGTGTTTCACACTGTTCTTCATTTACGTGATGTTTCATACAATCATTCCCATGTATTCTATTTTATAAAATAAATTACCATTAGACCTTGCCCATCGATACCCTGTCTTTTCAGGTACCTTCCAGATCCTACCCATTTCCTTCACTCCCTCCCTCCACCCACAAAATTGTGCAACCCTGTGATTTTTCCCCTATCCATTTTCACACCTTTGTTCCTATCCTTTATCCCCTTGAACTTCCATACATGTTTTACTAGTTACTCTTCTATTTTTATAATGGTCTTAGGCAGTATTTGTCCTTGTAAGACTGAGTTAGTTTACTTAGTAATGCTCTCCACTCTCTCTCAAGTTGGGTAGTACTTCTTTGAAATTGTTGCTCCTGAGTGCTGCATTGTATTCCATTGTTGTGAATGTATCACAGTTTCTCAATCCATTCAGTTGTGGTTGAACATTTGGGCTGTTTCCATGTTCTTGTGTTGGTAATTAATGAACATTGATGTACAAATCTCTTGAGGCCCTGTACTGATTTTCTTGGGGTATATTCCTTGTAGGGAAATAGCTGGATTATATGGAGTTCCTATGTTCAACTTTTTGAGGACATGTGCCAAACTGCCTTCCAGAGTGGTTATATTATTTTACAGTCCCGCCAATAGTGTATGAGAGTTCTCACCTCTCCACCAACAGTGTATGAGAGTTCTCACCTCTCCACATCCTTTCCAACATTTATTTTTTTTCTGCCTTGCTAACTTTGCTTCTGCTACTGGGGTGAGATGGTATCTCATTGTGGTTTTGAGTTGCATCTCTTTTATTGCCAGTGATTTTGAGCATTTCTTCATCTGTCTGTTGGCCATCTGAATGTCCTCCTCTGTGAAAAGTCTTTCCATGTCTTTTGCCCATTTTATAATTTGTTATCAGTCTTTTTTTTTAAATTTTTTCTGTAGGCTCTGTAGTAGTCTGTAAACTTTTGTTTTGAGACCCTTGTCTGAGATGATATTGCCAAATGTTTGTTCCAACTCAGTAGGGCTTTTTTCCCCACCCTGTTGAAAAAAGTGTTTTATGTCAGCTACATCTTTAGTATGATGAATCTTCTACCTTCTATCTTTTATCTTCAGACTGTATCTCCAAGACTTGCAAAATGTACAAGTTTAAGACTCTGGTTTCAGATGAATCCAGCTTCTATCTGGAAATCGTGTTGAGTGACATTATCCATTGTTGTTGTTGGTTTTGTTATGTGCCATCGAGTCGTTTACAACTCATTTCGACCTTGTGTACAAGAGCCCTAAACCTTTGCCAACCTCACCATCTCCAACATATTTACTCCTACCATCCCAGTCACAGAATCAATACATCTCATCGAGAGTCTTCCTCTCCTGCTCTGTCTCTCCACTCTCCCAAATATGATGTCCCTCTCCAAGGAATGGTCCCTCCTTGCAACATGCCCAAAGTATGTCAGACGAAGCTTCAGAATCCTTGATTCCATTAAATAATATCTCTTCATAATCTTTAACTCTTTCCTACCGAGAACATTCAAATCCAAGTATACTTTTAGGGGATCCTACAGATGTTAATGAGGTTCTGGCATAACTACTGTTCTGGCATACAGGTGCTTGAAGTACTGGGCCTTTTCTCCTCAGAGGATTCCATCTTCAACCAGCCCATCAATACCGACAAAGAACTCTACATTATATGTTATCTTTATATGTTATCTCTTTTAATTAATGATCTGACTCCTTACCTGCCCATCAAGCCTTATCAATTCCTTCTGCCAGCAAAGGTCACTCATTCTTTTTTGTCTTCGCACAATGTTATAATCAACTGTGTGTCTGACTCCTCCGAGAAGACAGATGCCACACTTTCATTCACCTTTGTGTCCCTAGCAAATAATGTGTTTAGGGGGAAAGGAAGCAAACAAGTTGTTACATTTATGGACTTAATAAAGAGGCATGAAGACATGAGAAAACTTTTAGGCAGTTTTATTTATGAGAACATATAAGTTCTCTAGTAGGCTAAATATTTTGTTGTTATAATGAATTTTTGCTTTGATTTTTAAGTAAACCACTCTAACAATACTTATTCAATACATATGCTGAGCAAAGTAATCTGAGAAAATGGACTATATGAAGAAGAATGTATCATCAGAATTGGAGAAAGACTCATCAACAACCTCTGTTACGTAGATGACATGACCTTTCCTGCAGAAATTGAGGAAAACTTGAAGCACTTACTGAAGAAGATCAAAGACCTTCAAAGAACAACAACAAAAAGACTGCCACCTTCAATACAAATTACATCTCATTAAGAAAACAAAAGTCCTCATACTTGGACCAGTAAGTAACATACTGATAGATGGACAAAAGATTAATTTTGTTAAATTTGTCTTTGGCCATACCATACTGAATTGTGCCCAATCTCATCTGAAGTTGTCAAGTATTTTATTTTGCTTGTATCTGTGATCAACACCTGTGGTCGCAGCAGTCAAGAATTCAAAAGATGTGTTGCATCTGACCCAAGCCATGATATTTTCATTCCCTTCATATGCATGTGAAAGTCACACAGTACATAAAGAAGACTGAAAGTGAATTTATGCTTTTGAATTGTGTTGATGAAGAGTAAGGAATATTCCATGTACTACCACAAGAACAAAAAAAATCTGTCTTGGAGAAAGTGCAACCAGAAGCAAGATGATGAAACTATTTCACATCCGTAGGGCAGGTCAAGAGTCACCAATCCTGGGGGAAGAGTATCTGTAAATGAGGTGGACTTATACAGTGACTGTGGCAATGAGCTTGAGCTTGGCTGAGATGGAGGATGGCACAGGGTAGGGCAGGGTTTCAGTCTCTATTACTCATACACATGATGTGAATTGAAATTGACTTGATGACACTTAACATCTAAAACAAATCTTAGAAGAAATAAGAACCTAAAAGTCAAATACTGACTAAGCAGTCATTTTAACACTGAGAAAATGATTTGATAATTCAAATCTTTATTATTTAAATTATAAAGATTACAATAGCAATTTTACCTCAAATCCGTCTGTGTAAAAAAAAAATTGGTAGATCTGTACTCAAGATGCTGCAGAATTTTAGTAGTCTTTCTAATCCTTCAGAGAGCCATTAGCTAGAAAAGGATGTTAAAGATTAATCAGAATTCAACATAGTGTTTTTCACAGCTTACCCTAGGGATTCTTGAATATGTTTAGAAGACTCATGTATCATATCAGTTCAGCCAGGAACTGATCTAACCCTTTTGCATTTTCAGTTCCATGAAATCTGGAAAAAGTAAAATAGTATCAACAAATCTCCTCCATGATCTGTTAGAAATTACTAGAGACAAAATAAATTGTCAAGGTAGACGCATATAGACCTTAAGGGAGGTTTAAAATTCATGAGTGATATTTGTAATTGAATGTGGTGGTTTATAAAAGAATTACTGCCATGGTAAGATTCTTATCTGGTTATTTAATGAAATCTTTAGTGAAAATTTACATTGATATCAAGTTACTAAAAGTATGTGAAGCTGTTTTTCTCAGTGTACATAAATATAAAATGTGATGTTTTCAAAAACTATCTAAGGGAAAAGCCATCTTTTGCTTACACTTGCTTTAAAGTACTTATAATTGTTCATAAACACACGCTCTTTTCTCTCAGTAAATATCAGCTATAAATGGCTTCTGAAGGTTGGCATAAATCTGGCTTTGTAAACCTATTCTGTGTAGTCCTGAATGTTAATGGGTAATTTTGTCTATGAAGTGTCTTTGGGTACCATTTATAATTTAATAGGACACTTTAGCTGTAACATTATCTCATAGAAAAGAAGTGCTTTAGACTGTGTGTATGAAATATAGTATTATTTCTGTCTGTTCCTTAAAGAAATACCTTAACAGCATCTTCTTTGAAAGAAAAAAGTTTCTGTTTTAAAGAATCTCTTTTAAACAGGGAGTATTACCCATGTTTTTTTAAGTTTGAGGCTTTAGTTCTGAAGTCAAACAGTTTCTTATGACTGAATATTGTAATCTTAATTTGACAGTTTTTGATGTAATAAACGTAATGTCTAGTAATATAATAGGAGTTATCCAAAATGAAACAATTTTGAATTGAACTTTGAAAATTTATGCATCTTACCAAGTGCCAAATGGAATCAATATTTAAATATATGTGTCTGGATTATAAGCAGTGTATAGTTAGATGTTTTTGCCTTGTTTTGTTTATCATTATATTTCTCTTCAGTAGTTATATATACATTTCATTTGATTTTACACAATGAGCATCTATTTTTAGATCTAACTGCCTTTATATTTTGAGTGTTTTCTACATTAAGGCTTTAATGGCCCTGAAATCAGCCAAACTCTCTAGCCTTAGCATCACTCCTTTCAATCTTAACTCAAAGGCAATACTTTATCCTGTCCCCTTTTCTCCCTACAACACAAAGGCTTTTGTTTCATTTTGTATTTTTGTGAGAAAAATTTATATTAAGAATTAGCCCGCTGGACTCAGTTTAGATGATCCCAATTTTGTTGGCGACATCCAAAGCATCATAGTCCGGAGCAAGTCGAACATAGGCCTCCTTCTCTCCATCACGGCCTAATCAAAGTGTTGACCTTAGCCACATCAGTGTCGTAGAGCTTCTTTACAGCTTGTTTAATTTGCTCTTGTTGGCCTTGACATCCACAAATGAACACAAGTGTGTTGTTATCTTCTATCTTCTTCATGGCTGACTCAGTGGTCAGGGGAAATTTGATGATGGCATAGTGGTCAAGCTTGTTTCTCCTGGGGACACTCTTCCAGGGTATTTGGGCTCCCTTTGGAGTCTCAGTGTCTTAGGCCAGTGGGAGGTGGGTGATTTACAGATTTTTTTTTTCTGTGGATGCCCTTCAGGACTGCCTTCTTGGCCTTTAACGCCTTTGCTTTGGCTTCAGTTTTGGGAGGGGCAGGGGCTTCCTTCTTCGCTTTAGGAGCCATCTTTGTAGAAAAGCAACACAAAGGCTTTGACTACTCTCTAAACATTAGGAGTTTGGGGTGAAAAACAAGGGAAAATTATTCTGTTTTTTAAAAAATCCCACATCATTGTGTAACAGAGAAAACCAGCATAAGAACCAGTGATTCTGTGTGACAAACCCAGTAACTTAAGTGTGGTACCTGTACAGACATAAGTTTACAGCAGATTGTAAGACCCACCAGAGTAGGGATTTGATTTGGTTACCTCTATATGATTTCCTCTTGCTGGAATCAATAATCAACACCGTTGGTACCAACAGTTAGGAAATCAGGAGAAGTATTGCATTGGGCAGGTGTTGTCAGGGATCTTTACAAAATATTTAAGAGCAGTGATGCCAGTTTGAAGGTTAAGGCTTGCCACATTCAGGCCATAGTCTGCTCAGTCACCTGCTACGTGTCAGGCAGCTGGACAGTGAATAAGGACGACAGAAGACTTGATCTCTTTAAGTTGTGGTACAGATTACCAAATATCCAGTGGATTCCCAAAAGGAAAAACAAATGTCTTGGAAAAAGTGCAGCCAGAGTGCTTCTTGGAGCTTCATCCCCCATACTTTGGACATACTGCTAGGTGAGGCTATTCCTTGGAAAGGGACATCACGCTTAGAAAGATGGAGAGGAAGACTTCCAACAAGATGGATTGCCAAAATGACTGCAGTAATGGGCTTCAGTGTGTCAGAGATGATGAGGATGACACAATCTGGGGAAGGGTTTAGATCATTGTAAATTGTACTCAGCCGAAAGGCAACTAACAACAGCAACAACATGTAT
>NW_006399769.1:15810038-15855729 GCF_000299155.1 Elephantulus edwardii
ATACATAGATATATACATATATGTTTGAATTAGATGCACTTAAGACTTTAAACTGACATTATTGCTTCTTAACACCTTGGAGAGATCCTTGGCCGCAGACTTACCCAATGCAAACCTGATTTCTTGACTGCTGCTTCCAAGGATGTTAATTGTGGATTCAATTAAGATTATATTGTGCAATCCTTCTTCCATTTGTCATGATTTTTCCTGTTGGCCTAGTAGTGAGAATTTTTGTCTTCTTGATGTTGAGGTATAGTCTATATTGCAGGCTATAATAGTTTATCGTATGCAGCAGATGTTTCAAGTCCTCTTCACTTTGAGCAAGCAAGTTTGTCATTTGCATAAGGCAGGTTGTTAATGAGTCTTCTCTGATCCTGATATTACATTCTTCTTTATAAAGTCCAACGCCTTAAATTATTTGCTCAGCATGCAGATTGAATAGATATGGAGAAAGGTTACAGCCCTGCTGCACACCTTTCTTGATTTTAAGCCTTGCAGTGGATATATGTACTGAATTGTCTTCGTCATTGATTACTGTGAAATATATATTGCTTATCATCTGGAGCTGTTTTTTCTGCCATTAGTTAATGGGGAATAGTATTAGCCATTTTTGAATGTTAAGAACATATAAGTAAAGATTATTGTTCTAATTATTAAAACACAAATTTCACAAAGATCAGAAGCCTAAGGTGCCTTCAAAGAAATGGTCAAGGAGAAGAAAAGGAAAAATTAGTAGTAGTTACTAATGAATGACCACCAAGTTTTTTTTCTAAAGTATAGATACAAAATTAAGGGGTTTTTTGGTATTATTTGATAAAAGGAGACTTTGCATTCAACCAATGTTCATCAAGTTTGTACTCTGTGTCCTGCACAGCATTGCATAAGCAAGATTAGTTATGTGTCTTTTGGATTTTATACTTTAGTGGTAAATATAGGGTTAAAGAAGGGCCAGAACACCTCCCCCCCCCGCCCCCCGGGTAGAAAGCCATTTTTGCCCTAACAATGTGTTTAATAAATACTATATCTGTACTAGTTCCTGGTGAAGACTGTATTAATGGCATCTTTTCCCTCCTATCTCAGCCTCTCACTACTTTCCTCTATTTCCCCACCTCCAGGTAACCGTGGCTTTAGAGAATGACACACTGAAATGATGCATTTAGGTATCTGTATCTCTAAGTACGTGCTATAAACGTATATGGTACATGTGACTGGTGAAAATGATTGCGAATTCCTAACTATTTTAGTCAGTAACGTTTTAATCTGTATTTGCTGACAAGCAATAGCATGTTCTTGATGAACAACTCACATGTAAAACTTTTTGTTTGATTGATGTAAACCTGAAGTGATTTTAATAACTTTGTTTTTTTGTTTACAGGTTCAGGGGCAAGTTCATCCTACACTTGAGTCTAATGATGATGCACTTCAGTATGTTGAAGAACTAATTTTGCAGTTATTGAATATGCTGTGCCAAGCTCAGCCCCGAAGTGTTTTAGATGTAGAGGTATGAAAAATTTTGCTTTATGTTTACTTTATGTTTATCTAGTAAATGTCTTAATATCTGTCAAAGAGAAAAGAGTTTACTTTTCAGTTCTACAAAATATATAGGGTTTTTAAAAAGTAAAGACTAGTTTTCTTTTTACTTATTGGATATTTGATAACTTGTATGTGTTTTAACTGCAAAACTATTCCATAGTTTGCTTTTAATTTAAAATAAACTTTAATTGGCATGGAAACACTACTTTTTGATGCTGGAAGTGCTCATACATTCTACTTTGTACAAAGAGTAGAGTATGTCTAAGGATTTCTTTCTTTTTTTTTTTTAAGACACTGACCTCCAAAAATAAGTTTAATTCATCTTTTATTCTTTTGCTGTTACATATGTAATGTATTTCAGGTGGTAAGTAAACTCTTTTTCCATCAGATGGAAAAAGAGGAAATGTCCTAGAATGGAGATGCTGAAATCTCCTATAAAAAAAAGAATTATATGATCCCTGTCATTTTAGGGCTTACAGAAAGAAAAATGGTTTATTCCAGGAATGGTGTCCACCATGATGTGTATAATCAAGACACTAGTGAAAGGAATTTGTAAAAATTGATAGTGGCAATGCTGTGCAATCATTTTTAGGGTACAAACACATAGAAAATGGTAATATTTTTATGGCATTCAGTAACTAGGATGGAAGTGTCTCTAGCTACTCCAGGTCTTGCCTAGTTCCTCAGGGGCCAAAGGACTGGAATATAGGCATATACAATGAGGAATGTACTGAAAAGATCATCAGAGAATCTAAATTGGATAAGAGGAAAATTAAACATAATAACAGCTGATATTTAAGCACTTTATTATTAAGCATAGTATAAACACTTCCAGGTTCTATGTATAGTTCATTTAAATGTTACAATTCCCTCCTAATGAAGATGCTGTTTTCTCTCTTATTAGAATACATAATCTGAAGATATTTTGTCTTCTTCATTGCTGAATTTCCAATACCTAGAGCAATATCTCCCACTTATAGGGCACTAACAAAATATATGTTGAATGAGTAAGTGTGGAAACTGAAGTATAGCCTGCCCAAGGTCACAGCTAATCAATAGTGAAGCTACTAATAAATGGAGCCAAAAAGTCTGTTTTTGAGCATACCTTTTATTAAACTATTTTGCCAGGTAGTAGCGAGCAAATAGATTGGAAAAATATTGAGGGAACAGTATTGGCATTTCTCATAAGGCTAGATGAAATTACAGTTTCTGTGTGAGAAAAATAGAATCAATTGGAATCAGAGACAAAATTACAGAATTTAAGATTTTATGAGTGTAACATAGAAATCAGAATAATACCATGTGGTGGTAGCTGGACTTGAGGTGAAAGCTTTCAAGATTAGATACTTAAGACATTAAAAAATGAAGATATTATATGTGCTCTTAATGTTAACAACATAGTTGTAGAGTGTGAAGAGATGGAACTTTACCTGAAAGAGTGGAACAGCTTTGAGACTGAAGAATATCCTAAATTTGCCTTTACATGAGTTGTGGGAGCAGAAACAGTACCCCTTTCAGACGGAATCTGTAGTACAGTTAAGACAAAGGAGCACTGGATTACAGAGCTTATGTCTGCAGAAAGTATTGTGTGCTTTGAAATGGTAATTTAAGATGATTCCCCTAGTAATTCAGAGTAGATTTCATATTTTTTAATTATAAGACCACAACTTTGTAATTTCCTTTAGGCACCTGTTACCATGGATTTCTCTGAACAAATCTAAACTCTACTTTCCACTAATTCAAGTGCCCTTTTGGATGATAGTTAGGTTTCCCAAGAGTATCCTTATAAAAAACAGCATCCAGCTCTATGCGTAGGGGATTAGAATAGGATTACAGATCTTCTACCACGAATCTCCTCTTTGGTGACATTAACAGTCAACATTCACAGTAAAAACTGTCAAGAAATCAAAAGTCATGTTGCATTGCGAAAATTTGTCAAGGACTTCTTTAAAAAGTACCAATACCATTTTAAAAACTAGAGTACATTGCACAATGTGGGTGACCCTGGAGGACATTATGCTGAATGAAATATCTCAGTCACTAGAGAAAAAATACTGCATAACACCACCCCTATAAAACAGGACTGACATGGGAGTTGGAGAGAAATTAAGAAAAGAGAGGATAAATAATACTGTGTTGGAATAGATGAAGGAGAGAACCATTTAAAAGGAATATATGATTAGTCATTATTTGTATGACAACAGTCCAGAATAAGAGGTACTTAGCAAAGTGGACTAGGGAGAGGTGGGGAGAGAGAGAAAATTACCTAATAGTGTATAAATTTTTTTTTAAAGTGAATGGGATGAGGGGATAGAGAGGAAAATGTGCAACAGTGCATGAATGAAAAGTCAACTTTTCTGCAAACTTTTGTTAAAATCACAATTAAAAAAACAAAACAAAACCAAAAAAAGGACTAAGGTACACTTGATATGAGCCATGGCCTTTACAGTTACTAGCTATGCATATGGAAGTTATACAGTGAATAAGGATGACAGAAGAAGAATCAGTACCTTTGAATTGTGATTTAGAGAATAGTCCTGACCATGAATTGCCAACAGAAGAAGCAAACCTGTCTTAGAGGAGGTATATCTACAGTGCTTCTTGGAGTCAAAGGCAGTACATCTGTGTCGCAAATCATTTGTCAGGAGGTGCTAATCTTTGGGAAAAACACTCAAAAAACATTATGCAGGGAAAGATAGAGGGTCAGCAAAAGAGAGGAAGACCCTCCTCAAGATGGATTGCCACCAGGGCTGTAACAGTGAGCTCGAGTACACCAGAGATTGGGAGGATGGTACAGGATAGGTCACAGTTCATATCTGTTGTTCATAAGGTTGCTGTGAGTCATAGTTGACTTGATGGCACCTAACAACAACCACCCAAAATTACAAATACAGACTGAGTTATTTCCAAAATTGTTGCACTATACCTGTGTCTCCTTTTAATTAACACAGAAATTACATGTATCCTTTTCTAATATTGAAGACCTCTATGCATTCTCAAAATAACTAATGTTATCTCTCAGTCTGCCATGTATATAGGTTTAATCAATGTTTAGATATTTGAGGGCTTAAGAAATAGAGGACATTCCAAAGTTGTTTAATACTCATCTAAAAGAGAATTCTGTGACAGCTAGGACATTTACCCTTTGCTCTACCATTCCAAAAAAAAAGGTGGCCAAACAGCATATGGAAATTATTGAACAATATTGTTAATATCACATGCAAGTAGGATCCTGCTGAAAATTTTCCAAAAACAACTGGAAAAGCACATCAACAGAGAACTGCCAGTTGGGCAGGCTTGGTTTCAAAGAGTCCGTGGTACTAGGGGTATTATAGCTAACGTTAAATGGATCTTGACTGAAAGCAGAGAGCACCAGAGGTGTGTTTCATTGACTATGCAAATGTATTTGACTGTGTGGATCACAACAAACTGTGGCTGACTATGAAAAGAATGGGAATCCCAGAACACTTAATTGTGTTTATGTGAAACCAATACTTAGATCAGGAGGCATTTGTCAGAACAGAGCAAGAAAAAAACACTACATGGTTCAAAATCAGGAAGGGTTTATGCCAGGGATGCATCCTATCTCCATACCTTCACAATCTATATGCAGAACAGATTATCCAGGAGGCTGGACTTTATGAGGAGGAATGTAGCATCAGGATTGGAGGAAGACTCCTCAACAACCTGCCTTTTATGCAGATGACACAACCCTGCTTTCTCAAACTGAGAAGGACCTAAAGCACTTGCTGCAGAAAGTCAAGATATGGATTGAAGCTCAACATCAAGAAAACAAAAGATTCTATTCCACTGCTAGGAATAAACACTAAGGAAATCAGAATTGTGACATGAATGGAGCTATGCACACCTTCACACATAGCAGCATTCTTCACAATAGCAAGAAAATGGAAATAGCCCAAATGCCTATCAGCCAAATGGATTAAGAAATTGTGGTACATCCACACACTGGAATACTGTGCAGCACTATGAAACAAAGATTTCATAAAATGCTATTTAACATGAGCGACCATTTTTCTGTCACAAAAAGACAAATACTGCATAAAACTACCATTGTGAAAATAAGAGAATAACTAAGCAAGATATATATAAATGTTCAGTTTAACAGTTTTAATAACTCACATATACAAATCATTACTAATGGTGAACTGTCAGTCTAAATGACAGTTGTCAGTATTCACTGATCCACACTACCAGTATTTGAGTGCTTCGTGTCTGTCAGGAGCCCTGAGTGTGCTCAGTTGCTAACTGAAAGGTAAGCAGTTTGCACCCACAAGTTATTCTGTAGGAGAAAGATGTAACCATCTGCTTCTATAAATAGTTACAACCTTGGAACACCTACATGGCAGTTCTGCTCTTTAGGGTTACTGTGAGTCGAGTGTCTGAACAGCAGGGAGTTTGTTTACATTCTGTCAGGCAGTGTTCCAGATGAATAAAAAATGTATAAAGTTCTCAGGGATACACTGCACTGCATAAGTTATTTGGCCCTCCTGATGCAAATAAATTAAAAAAAAAAATTTAAAAGCAAAATATCAAACTTCACCATTTTCTTCTAATAAATAACTAATTTTCTGTATACAATATTAATTTTTTAAAGTAGAGTAAAAAAAATATTGTTACTGCCACTGTGCCATTATATTATTTCTGGTGAGCTGTTGGTTTGTCCTGGTACATCATCATCATCTTTTTTTTTCTTTCTTGTTGTGTACTGTGGAGTCGAATCCGACTGGCAAGGGAGGAAATTGCCCCTCCTTCTCCAGTGGAGCATCTGATGGAGTTGAACCATGTGTCTTTGGGGTTGTAGCACATCTTCTTGCCACTAGTCCACCAGAGCCTTTAAAAATTACATGATTTGCTATTGTTTGAGTTGAGTATGACTCATAGTCACCATATGAACAACAGATCTGAACTATGTGCTGTACTCTGCCATTCTTAACATATCTTATATACTTGATCCCTTTGATGGAGCCACTGTACCAGCCCATCTCATCAAAGGTCTACCTCTCTTTCATTGACTCTCTATACCTTTCCAAATGTGATGTCTTTCTCAAAGAATAGCCTGTTGGGAACGTGCCTGAAGTATATGAAATGAAGTTTTGTCATCTTTATCTCCAAAGAGCATTCTGGCTGCACTTTCTCCAAGACTTAATCTGTTTGTTCTTTTGGCAGTCTGTGGATATTCAGTGCTTTTCTCCAGCACTAGAGCTTGAAGGCATCCATTCTTCTTTTGTCATCTTCACTCATTGTTCAGCAATCAAATTTCATAGCCTGTCATTGAAAAGACTGGCTTGAAGCAGACACACCTTAGTCTTTTAAGTTCACATCACTGCTCGTCAGTAATTTGGAGAGGTCCTTGACGGCATACTTTCCAACCACTATACAACTTTTGATAACAACTGCTAGTACCAATGGTGTAGATCGTAGATTCAGGCAAGATGAAATAATTGACACCTTCACTCTTTTTCCCATCGATTTTGATATCCCCCAGTGGTGAGGATCTTTATTTTCTTGAGTTGTTGTTGTTATTTTTATGTGCCATCGAGTCACCTGTGACTCATAGCAACCCTATGTATAACAGCCCTAAATCATCCTCTATCCCTTGCCAATCTTATTGTCTCTCATAAGCCCATCCCCATTATCCCAGTGACTAAATCAATCCATTTTATTGAGGGTCTTCCTCTCCTGTGCTGTCCCTCCACCCTCCCAAGCATGATGTCCCTCTCTAAGGATTGATCCCACCTTGCAGCATGTCCAAAGTATGTCAGATGGAACTTCAGAATCCTTGCTTCCAAGGACCAGGCTGGCTTCACCCTCTCTAGGACGAACTTGTTTGTTCTTCTAGCAGTCCATGGTATATTCAATACTCTTCTCCAACACCAAAGCTCAAAGGCATCAACTCTCCTTCTATCATCCCTTAGTCATTGTCTAGCAAAGACCATGACCGGGATCAGGCGCACCTTAGTCTCCAGACTGACATCATTGCTCTTCAGTACTATGGAGAGCAGACTATGACAGCAGACTTTCCCAGTGAAATTCGTATTTTAATTTCCTGGCTGCTGGTACTGAGAGTGTTGACTGTAGAGCCAAACAAATTGAAGCTTGTCAGCAGTCTCAATCTCTTCTTTATCCATCATGCTGTCGCCAGTTGGGCCAGTGTTGAGAATCTTTGTTTTCTTGATGTTGAGCTTCAATCCATATTGAAGGCTGCAGTCTTTGACCTTCTGCAGCTAGTGCTTCAGGTCCTCCTCAGTATCAGCAAGCAGGGTTGTGTCATCTGCATAACGCAGATTGTTGATAGATCGATCCACACTTCTCCTCATAGAGCCCAGCCTCTCAGATAATCTGTTCTGCATATAGATTGAAAAGATATAGAGACAAAACACATCCCTGATGCACACCCTTCCTAATCTTGAATCATGCAGTGTTTCCTTGCTCTCTTCTGACAACTGCCTCTTGGTCTAGGTATAGGTTTCTTGAATAGATGCTACAATTTCTTTATTTTTTATTCATTCATTATTGCATATTTTCTTCCCTGTCCCATCTTTGGTTTCTCGATATTGAAGTATAATCCATATTGCAGTCTGTAGTCCTTCGTCTTATGCAATAAGTATTTCAAGTCATCCTCACTTTCAGCAATCAAGGCTGTGTCATTTGCATAAGCAAGATTGGTCTTAGCGACCCAATGCACAATAGCTTTGAACCCTGCCCTATCCTGAGCCAATCTTACTGTTTCCCATAAACCTACCCACATTACCCCCAGTTAATGGTTTCTATCTATCATATCTAGGGTCTTTCTCTGCTGTGCTCTCCCTTCTTCCAAGTATGATGTCCTTCTCCAAGAACTGATGCCTCCTGGCCACATGCCCAAAGTATATGAGATGGAGCTTCACAGTCCTAGCCTCCAAGGAGAAACTTGATTTCATCCTCTCAAGGACAGACCTGTTACTTCTCTTGGCACTCTTTGGTATGCTCAGTGTTCTTCTCCAGCACCACAACTCAAAAGCATTAATTCTTCTGTCACCCTTAGTCATTGTCCAGATCTCTGATACATAGAAAATGATGACACAGACCATGACCTGGATTAGGTGCACCTTAGTCTCTACACAGACACTGCTGCTCATTAGCACTATGCAAAGGTTCCTGACAGCAGATTTTTCCAGTGCAATTTGTCTTTTGATTTCCCAACTGCTGTTTCCAAGAGTGTTGATTGTGGACCTGAGTAAGCTGAATTGTTAAAAATCTCAATCTCTTCTCTGTTTATCATGGTGCTATCAGTTGGCCCAGTGATGAAAATCTGTTTTCTTTTTTTCTTTGGTGCGTACCATCTAATTGGATCCAACTGACACAGGGGGAGATTGTTCCTCCTTCTCCGTCAGAGCATCTGGTAGATTCGAACTGCATGCCTGTAGGATTGCAGCACATTTCTTGCCATTAGGCCACCAGCGCTCCCCTAGAATCTTTGTTTTCTTGACTTTGATCTTCAATCTGTATTGAAGACTACAGTCCTTGACCTTCTGCAGCACACGCTTCAGGTCATTTTCCGTTTTGGTAAGCAAGCTCACATCATCTGCATAATGCAGGTTGTTGATGAGTCTTATGCCAATCCTGGTTCCATAATTCTTCTCATACAGTCCAGCCTCCCAAATGATCTGTTCTGCATGTAGATTGATAAGGTGTGGAGAGGGACACATACTGACACACTCCTTTTGTGCTTTTGAACTATGCAGTGTTTCCTTGCTCTTTTTTTGATCACTGCTTCCTAGTTCAAGGACAGGTTTCCCATGAGTACAATTGGGTGTTCTGGGATTCCCATATTTTTAGTGTTAACCACAGTCTGTTCTGATTCATGCAGTTGAATGACTGTGATATGCCCCCTAATGCTACAGCTTCTCCTAAACACAGCCAGCAAGTCTGGAGGTTCTCTGTTGGTGTACTTGTTCCACTCATTTTTTGGATAATCTTTAGCAATATTTTGCTTACATGTGTCTTTTCTGATGACTGCTTCCTAGTTCAAGGACAGGTTTCACATGAGTACAATGGGGTGTGCTGGGATTCTCATATTTTTAGTGTTAACCACAGTCTGTTCTGATCCATGCAGTGGAATGCCTGTAATGCCCCCAGTGCCACAGCCTCTCCTAAACACAGCCAGCAAGTCTGGAGTTCTCTGTTGATGTACTTGTTCCAGTCATTTTTGGAAAATCTTTAGCAATATTTTGTGATATTAATGATATTCAATAATTTATACATTCTCTTGGATCACTTTTCTTGGGAATGGGAATAATGAATCTCTTCCAGTCAGTTGTCCTGGTAGCTTTCTTCCTGAAAAAAACTGCTGAGCACATCCAGTCCTGCATCTGTTAGTTTAAACATATCAATTGGTAGCTCGTCGATTTCTGAGAACTCACTCAGAAGGTCTTAAGCTAAAAGAATGGAAAAAACAAATTCAAACACCAAGTTGCAATACTGAGAGATGCTATGGACAAAAACCTTGAATGAGCCAGGAAACATCAAAAGAAGATAGAGGGAATACATAGTCACTGTACCAGAAAGAACTGGTTGACACCGAAATATTTCAGGAAGTAGCATATGACCAAGGGCCAGTGGAGATAAGGGAACAAGTCCAAGCTACGTTGAAGGCATTGGTTATAACTAGTAGGGGTTCCCCCCTCCACCAGCCTTCTTTTTCTGATAAAAAATACCTTTTACTTCTTAGGTCTTGTCCTTTCCTAATTATACTTTTTCTTTATTTCTGTATGAACAAGTAGACTGATTTGCATTTATCATATATTTTCTGTTTTACTTTGTGGACTACAGTCCTATGTTAAACTAGTTTTTGGTTCTTAGAGCACTGATATATTTTTCTTTTGAATTGACTCAGAGGAACACAAAGCTTGTACTTTTACAGAAGGATTTTCTCCCTTACTCCTCCTGCAGTCAGTATCCTTATCCTACGATTTATAAAAAAACAATTTTCTTTTTTCCATCACTATTTGGACTTCCCTTGCCATACTATATTAATGAATCTTTAGGATTTTTACTGTTAATTAATGTTTAGGTTTCCCATGTAATTGTTCCATATTGTATGCCTTTTTCAACAATTAAAAAAAATCTTCTACACATAAACTTTATTAACTACTAACAAAACTTAATGTGTATGGGGCTGTATTTTTGAGAGTGAGAGCTTAAGAATCTTTATACATCCTAGAATTAATTTTTACAAAAATCTGTTTAAAGTGTTTTATTATGTAGAGGCGAAAGACAGGGTTCTCCTAATGAGATGCATAGTTGAATCTTAAACCATAACTCTTTATCTAATTTTTTCCCGAACTGCTAGATATTTATCAAGATGGAGTTTCAGAGCTATTGTATGTTATACAGTCACTATGAGTCGCGGGTGACTCTATGACACATAACAGCAACAACAAAATGATCTTAAAAGTAGCAGAATTCTAACCATAACTCTTCAATTCATGATTCTTCTGTAGGGTTCTTTTAAAAATATAATAATAACTTTAAAATGAATTTTATTCTGCTAAAAAAAAAAATAAAATTTACCATTACAAGAAATAATTATTTCAGTTTGTTTTTTCTTCATTCAAGGCACCAGTCTTTTTTATATAATTTTATCATTGGTACCATCTCGTAAGTATATTCATGCTAATTTAAGTCTGTTCATCTACTAATAAGGAAGCAAAAATTATCATTTTTTTATCTTTTATCACTCTTGATTTTCTTTCCTTTCTGAAAACAATGGATAGATTTGGGATGAGGAAGATAAGATGGGTCAGCTTTGCTGCTGTATTTTCTTTTTTCCCTTCTCCCCATTTCACCTTTGGCCTACATTCTGTTTGTTTGAAATTCTACCATTTTTGCTCCCCTCCAAAGATACATGTGAAATCTATTAAAATTGTGAGATTGAATTCCATTTGCTACCTTTTCTATCTCCAGTGTACATCAGTGATTTTAGATTTCAGGTCATGTCCTAGAAGTAAGTCATGGTGTCAGTGCATTACCTAAATATTTTATTTTTAATGAAATGGAATGTGAAATCATGAATAGAGGGCAGATTTTACTTTATGGAACTTAAGAGTGTGTGTGTGTGTGTGTGTGTGTGTGTGTGTGTGTGTGTGTATAAGGGTGTAGTATAAAAAGTCTTGATAATGGGTTAAATTTATTAATGTTCAGTTGACTTGGAAGAAGGGAAAGCAGTTTCAATTCAGGTGTTTGTTCCACCCTTCTCTCCTGTTATCTCTCTTCCTTTCTAGTTTCCTATGCTTTCCTGATACTTTGGCCCATTGAATGGCCTTGGTTATATGAGGGTGGTATCCTGGCAAGTAACTTTTCAGTTCAGCATTTGCAACAGTAGGTAAACTTTCTCTTTGAGAAAGATACTGATAACTTCCAGCCCATTTCTGATTCTATAGATTAGGATTAAAATGATCACTTCTTTGATTTCTCAGCTAACTTAGCCTTGAATACAGATTTTTTTTTTTTTTTAAATTAACTGTCTCTGACACTGAGAAGAATGGGAATCCCAGAATACTTGGTTGTGAAATCTATACTTGAACCAGGAGGCAGTCATCAGAACAGAGCAAGAAAAACACTGCATAGTTCAAAATTGGAAAAGTTGTACACCAGGGATTTATCCTCCATACCTTTTCAATCTATATGCAGAACAGATCATCCTGGAGGCTGGGCTGTATGAGGAGGAATGTGGAATCAGGATTGGAGGTAGATTGATCAACAAACTGCATTAGGTAGATGACACAACCCTGTTTGCTTAAACTGAGGAGGACCTGAAGCATTTGCTGCAAAAGGTCAAAGACTGCAGCCTTCAATATGGATTGAAGCTCAACATCAAAAAAACAAAGATTCTCACCACTGGGCCAGTTGGCAGCATCATGATAGATGGTGAAGAGATTGAGATTGTTAACAGCTTTATTTAGTTTGTTTGGCTCCACAGTCAACACTCTTGGGTACCAGCAGCTAGGAAATCAAGAGATGAATTACATTGGGAAAGTCAGGGACCTCTGTGACGTCAGTCTGATTCAGGCCGTAGTCTTCACAATTGCTTGCTATGCATCAGAGAGCTGGACAATGACTAGGAACGATAGCAAGAGAATTGATGCCTTTGAGCTATTGTGCTAGAGAAGAGTGTTGAAGATATCATGGATTACCAGGAGAACAAACAGGTTTGTCCTAGAGAGGGTGAAACCAGGCTGGTCTTTGGAGACAAGGATTCTGAGGCTTTATCTGACATATTTTGGGCATGTTGCAAGGAGGGACCAGTCCTTGGGGAGGGATATCATGCTTGGGAGGGTGGAGGAGCAGTGCAAGAGAAGAAGACGCTCTATGAGATGGATTAATTCAGTGACTGGTGTAATGAGGTTAGGTATGTCAGAGACGTTCAAGTTGGCACAGGATAGAGTAATTTTCAGGGCTATTGTATGTACTTAGGGTAGGTATGAATCACAAACAACTTGACAGCACAACAAACAGATAATTTTTAGTTTATAGATTTGTTTATGGCATGTACTTGGAACCAGTGTATTCCCACCTTTCTCCCTCCAGATTATTACACTGAAAATGTTTCCGTTTTAATACTAACAAAACTTCGTTGAGATTAATAATCAGGGTTGATGTTTCGTTTTAGCTAGCAGTTGTTAAACTAGTAAACTAGTGGTTGTGGAGTCAGCTCTGACTCCCGGTGACCCCTGGGTGTGTCAAGGAAGATCTCATTTCCTGAGAGTTTCGGAACTTTTTTAGATCACCAGGCCTTTCTTCCAAGGCCTTTTAAATAGACTGGTGCTGCCAGCTCTTCACCTACCTGCCCATGACCTCAATCATTTGCATCATCCAGGAGCTCAACCAACTTAAGTACTCCTCACTTTAAAAAAATTAGAGGAAAGAAGATGTGTAACAATGAATGAATGAAAATTAAGTAAAAAAAAGAATTCAAAGTGCAAATAATAATAAAAAATTAATGTATAGCACCCTCTACTGGTTTAAATTATGATATGCATCCTGTGGATTTTGAGTGCATGAAAATACTCATTGTTTCAAGTGATTGCATTTGTTTTTATAATTATGAAAATAAATTCAGTTGTCACATAAATGCGAATCTTTTCATTTTTTAATGGAAATTTTGACAGACTACCCTCAAAGCTCATTGGTGTTGAGTTGATTCTGAGTGATAGCAACCGGGTGATAAATTCCCAAGTGGTAGCACAGAGTGGAAGTGCCTCATAGGCTTTGTGAGGCTGCACATCGTTATGAAGGCTAACCGATTTGAATCATTGATCTTTGAGTTAGCAGTTGACGGCTTATCCATTTGCACCACCAGGGTCTTTTTTTTTCTGACAGAGTAACGATTAGAAATGAAGTATTTTGTTCAATATAAATTATCTATTTTATTTCTCATTATAAGATACAATTTATGTAACCAATGTAAAGCTTTGTTTTATTTGTAAATAGCTTTTTAAACTATTTGTAAGCATTTTTTAAGTCAGTTACCTTTTCATGATTGATAAAAGCAAGATAAAATTATAGAGGTTCTTGTTCCAAAAGTGCTGCTCGAGCTTATCCTTGGTATTAAAAGTAAGGGCAAATGACGATTTTATTTACATAATTGTTTCTTGAGCTTAGATCAAGAATGTTTAAAATTATTTCTCTTACTCTTGTCACTAACCTTATTAGCTCAGTGAGATCAAACTTTACAATGTAATTTGCTTTCTTAGGTAATGCAAAATATAGTCTCCTAATTGCCTAGTTAAGAAACTACTATTTTTAAGTTAAGTATATTTTTAGTGTAAATTACAGCACATATGGAAAGATCTGCTTTTGATATTCTTTCATTTTAAAACTAAATTGTAAGTAACAAATACTACTTAATCTATTTGTTGCTTAGTTATTATTTTCCTATTTTCCAAGGAACGTGTTCAAAAGAGTTTCCCTCATCCAATTGATAAGTGGGCAATAGCAGATGCCCAGTCAGCTATTGAAAAGAGGAAGCGAAGAAACCCTTTATCTCTCCCAGTAGAAAAAATTCATCCTTTGTTAAAGGTAAAGCTGAATTACTGCCTTCTTACCCTTTAAGAACAAAATAAAACCCACTATTTTATACATAAAGAATATATTTCATGGCTAATAGAGTTAACTGACATGCATTAGAAAATTATCTCCTAGTTTTTCCAGTAATCAATATGATGGGTAAGATTGTAATATAATAAGAAAGGAGGAAAGGAATATTTTTAAAGTAATTTTGTACCAATAATAGTAATGAAGCTAACTAAAAGAGTTAGGGAAGATATTATTTACAGATTTTGTGAATCTTGGTTTTTATAGATTCTCCCAGAGAATTTCTAATCCTTCTTGTGGGGTAGAATAAAGGGCTCTTGTGAATACTTAGTATTTTTGTAGGACTTCTGTGACACTGTTGTAGAGAAATGTGTAATCTTTGGTTACACAAAAATTCTCTTAAGATAACCTACATTATCTAGTCCTACATACCATTTAAAATCAGTCAGTTAATTCAATTCCTCTGGAACAAATAGAAAACCTCCTACTCACTCTAATAATGTTATTTCTGTTTTACTTAATGCAGTGAGCAAGCTAGTAATTCATTCTTACATAAAAATTGCAAGTACATTATTATATGGTAAAACAGCAAAAAGCTTTAACTTGTATTAGATGGAAGCAGTCAGAGTACAAAAACTCAAGTATTTTTCCACTAATAGAAGGCAGTAGAAAACTGTTGAGACACCACCCTGTCAGAAGCGTAAAACTTGAAAGACTTTGAAGACCAAGGCAATGTGGCTGAATTCTTGCACTCTCTAATTTCAACTATAAGAATACGTATCAGTAGTTTTGTATTTAAGAGAATGCAAGCAAACTCTTAATGTTTACGTAAATTATCTCTAAGTTTATTACTTATCAGAATTATTATCCTTAGTTTGCACATGAAGCAACAGTGGATGACAGATTAAATAAATTGTCCAAGTTAATAAGGCTCCTTAATGACAATGTTAGGGGATGCCATGTCTGCTTGATCTTATCCAGAATTGAAGGCTAACCACTTGAATGGTTTTTAAGGCTGTCAAGAAGGTATGTTTTCTACTAAGATGGTTAAAATAGAAATACCTCCCAAATAAAAGATGTGAGGAAATAAGTGCAAGTTATTAGAAACTGTTGAATTATAATTTATATATATATATATGTGTATATCTATATCTATCTATATCTATATCTATATATCTATATAATAGAAAAATAACAATTTTCATCATTAGTTATACATTGTACTCTAATACAGTTAGTAAATTGATAACGTTGTTGGCTCACCCTAAATTTTTAGTTTTATTTAATTGTGAGTGTTACCTCCATTCATTAATACATTCTTTGCTATGTATTTTGTTAGTTTTCATATACACTAAGAGGGAATTGTATCCTGACCCCAATAAAAGTCTATTTCAAAATTTTGTGGGATAGCCTCCCTAATTGGATAGTTTAGAAAATAGTTTCTTTTCTCTGTGGATACTAGTCAGCTCCACAAAAATGGATACTCATTGAAGTATAATAATAATTATGTAATTCTGTTAATAACCATTATTGTTCATTAGGATATAGTCTGAAGTTGTTTTTTTTTCCTCCCCATACCAAGGAATGCCACTAGGGCACCAGGGTTTGCAAGAACCCAGAATCCTTAAGGAAAGAAAGAGGTATGAGGTTAGTAAATATTACCAGCTAGTAATTATGTAGTAACTCCTGTTCTTGAATAGCAGTAAAACAAAAACCACTAAAACAAAAAAACTCTCCATAGTTACTCCTGAGTAATTTGAATTAGGGAACAAAGAGCCTTTGCTCCCTCCTCCTCTCTTTGAGCCCCCATTCTATCCTTTCTAGATGAGGGATGTAAAAAAATGTAGTAATATGTAGTAAACAGATATTTTGTATAGCCAACTCTCAGGCTGAACTACATATATTTTTATCACTTTGTCAATTTTATAAATATGCAACATTTAGACATGTTTTTCTTCTACTTTTGCAGGAGGTCCTAGGTTATAAAATTGACCATCAAGTTTCTGTTTACATAGTAGCAGTATTAGAATATATTTCTGCAGACATTTTAAAGCTTGTGGGGAATTATGTACGAAATATCCGGCACTATGAAATTACAAAACAAGATATTAAAGTGGCAATGTGTGCTGATAAGGTAGGAGACTGAGCTTCTATATATTTTGTTCTTAAATTCGAAGTTACAACTTACTGTAATATAAAACACTGTTGAGATAGAATAAAATGATATTTTGAGTTATATTTCTAGTATCCTTATAGCAGGTAGTCTAGATACCATTTTATAAACAATGGGATATTAAAAACGTATTTAAACATGCCATGATTTTTTTGTTTGTGTTGCAGTGTTGGGGTTAAGAGCAATAGTAATCGCTTAATAGTAAATTTCTTAAAAGTTTATTTGGATTGGATGACTTAGAAGATTGTGATTTTACTTGAAAATAATTGTGTAAGATGTAAAAATACTAAGTAAGTTATATTTCAGTTGTTAGATTTATGTAAATGTATGGTTTCAATTTAATACTATTCAGAGCAAACATCTATTCCAAGTTAAGCATATATAAGACTTGTCTCATTTAGTCCTAACAAGAATCTTTTAAGGTAGGTGCACTTACATGTGTTTTATAAAATGAAAATTGAAACTCAGAAAAATAAAAAGTTTGTCTAGAATATTTTAAGATGTTCCAGAGCCTAAACTTCATCTTCATTTCTGTCTGGATCTGTAGTCAAATGTGCTGTCGTGGAGCTATGTTCCCTCCATTTTTGTCTATGTCTGAACCTCTTAGTCATGATGTGGCTTCAGTATTTTCAGATTATGATTAATATACATAATGGAAAACATTTTATGAGACAATATTTCATTCCATCTTTTTCTCACTATATTCTTAATAACTAGAATATTCTGACTGTTCAATCTGCTTAATTACGTTTTAGTGATTCTTTTCTTAGAATGTGAATATATACTGTAAAAATTGTCAAGGGTATGGAAGAGAGGTAACTGAGGAAGCCAAGAAAAGATTTAAGGACAAATTAGAAATAATAGGAGAGAGAGAGAAATCCATAGATTTGTATTGATGGAGAATTTGATGGAGGCAGTTTGTGATGCTAAATGTAGAGTACAATTTTATGGAAAGTCTGGATGTGATAGTAGCAAGAGTAGTTTTATTTGGTTTTGGTGGGTTTCTTTTTTGGGGTTTTTGTTTGTTTCACACTATTCTTTATTCACTTTTTATTTCATACAGTCATTCCAATTCATTATGTTTGGGGTTTTTTTTTTTGTTTTGTTTTGTTTTTACTTTTGTATTGATTTGCCTACAAAGTTTGTATACATTGTGTTTCTCACTATTCTTCATGCACATTGTGTTTCATGAAATCATTCCCATGCATTATGCTTTATAAAATTAATCACCATTGGACCTGGCCCATCATTAACCCTGTCTTTTCAGTAATTCATTATGTTTTATAGAATTAATCATCATTGAACTATGCCTACCATTACCCTGTCTTTCCAGATCCCTGTCAGATCTTCCCCATTTCTTTGGCCCATGCCTCCCACCATCCACCCAATTGTGCACCCTTATGATATCTCCCTGCATATCCTCAGCCCTCTGTTCCTACCCTCCCCACCTTGGGTCCGCACACACATTTTACTGGTTATCTTTCTGGTGGTTTTGTGTTGTGGTGTTTTTTTTTTAAATAGAAAGATGTTTTTATTTTTTAAAAAAAGAGTTAAACAAAATTGGTTATTATGGCTATGACGGGAGTCCAGGGTGAAGGTTGCATAGTGGATTGTACTGGGGGGGGGAGGGATTGTATACCAAAGAAGGAATTTTTCTTTTACTTCTCAGAGAGAGGAGTGAATGGTGGGGGGGGAGGTGGGCAGGGAGAAAAATGCGACAGTGAATGAATGGAAATCCAAAACTTCTCTAAATGTTCATTAAAATTAATTAAAAAAGAGAAGGAAAAAAGGTCTATTTAAAATGAATGTGATTTACTAAATAAAAATGAACATAAAATTCTTTTTTTGAGTACTATGGGCTCACATAGGTAGGAGATGTAAAAGAAATATAAGACAAGGCTCTGGTGTTGGTGGAGGATATTTACATTCATGAAATGAACAGAATACGTATAATATTGTTTGCTCTGTTAAATTGATATGGCAGTTGTAAAAATTAAGAGGAAACAAAGATGAATTTCAAAGAGTAGTAAGAAACATTTTAGAGAAAACAAAACTTGTTTTGATTCACTCCCAACAAATATAGACAAAGAATGCAACTATAAAAAAATAGGAAATGAAGAGGCCCTGAATTAAGGTGGTATTGAAAGAATGTGGAACAGAAAAAACTGAGACAAGATTTGGAGACAAATTAGAATAGATCATAGAGTTAAAGAAACAACACATGGCTAGAACTTGAGATATTTGTGATCGGAGATGTAGAATTCTGTTTTAAAGAAGGTGTAATGAGGGGATAGTAGTGTTATATCTAAGAGTATATACTTGTGGGCCTTGGATGCTAAGGCACAGTTCTTTCTACTTTGTAAAGCTTCAAAAGCATGTGTCTTCGTGATTAAAATATTTACAATTAATCCTTTAACTTTCAAATTGTATTATGTCTCATTTTCATTTATGTATGGAAAAATACAATTTTAAATTAGTAATACAATAAACTTTCAATTAATAAGTTAATTTAAATGCAATTGTATTGTGTATCTGCTTTTTTGTCTTTTAAGAGTTATGTTTTTTATTTTTTATATCTCTGATTGCACAGGTATTGATGGATATGTTTCATCAAGATGTAGAGGATATAAATATATTATCTTTAACTGATGAAGAACCCTCCACTTCAGGAGAGCAAACTTATTATGATTTGGTAAAAGCCTTTATGGCAGAAATTCGGCAGTATATAAGAGAACTAAATCTAATTATAAAAGTATTTAGAGAGCCCTTTGTCTCCAATTCAAAATTGTTTTCAGCTAATGTAAGTATCACTATTATATGTTGTTAAATTTGCCTGACTACTTCAAATTTTAACACTTATATTTTATGGTTGCTAACTTATTAATTTTTTAATTGTTATCTTATGTTGTTGTTGTTAAGTGCCATGGAGTCGCATGCAACTCATAGCGACCCTATGAAGGGGAGTTCTCAACGCTTGGGTGTGTCTCGTCCTCTCTCCAGGTTCATAGGGTTTCCAGTGGCAAGCTATTACGGAAGTGAATGCCGCTCCTACTCACTACATAAATTACATATAATGTAGTGATTATGTATGATCACTTAGTTTCACAAAATGTACAAAAAAATCTAGATTGGACTGATGGAATAAAGGAGGATAGTAACTCACAGAATATTCCTTGTCTTATAAAGAATAAAATTACTTACATAAGTCACAAGCAACTTGACGGCATACAACAACAACAATATAAGTAGAAGATATTTTTATTTATTTTGACTCATTTGTATCACTTAGCCAACATTTCATCAATGCCAACTATATTGGGTACTATGCTTGGCAATAAGGATAAAGAGTTTCTGCTCTCCAGGAGTTCAGTCTATTATAGATAGAAATATCAACTTAAATTGCCGGATACTAAAAAAATCCCAGCAAAATGTCATCAGACTAACTTAATGGGACTGTGCGATATGCTGAGTGAACACAGGTTGTACAAAGTATTTTCATTATACTGGTTCATCAGTTATTCTTGGCTTTGTGGCTACAATTCTAGAATTTACAAGACTGTAAAATTTGGGCATAGGTTTGGCTTATGGCACCAGGAAACATTAAGAAATAAAGAAGTAGGTTGAGAAGGTTGGAAAATTCTGTAGAACTACAAAAACTTAATTGTTGACTTTAAATGGATAAATTTCATGGTATGTAAATTATATTTCAATAGAGTTCTTTAAAAACAAAACTGCAGAGAGAGACAAAGATTTATTAGGTAATGCACAAAAATCAGGAACAATAATATTTTAAAGATTAATAAATTTGTATCATGAAAAACTTACTCTTTTAAAAATATTGTCAGAATAATAAATCACAGACTGAGAAGATATACATGAAATATACATGTTTAAGACTTACTTGTTTGATAATTTCCACATTCTGTTGGATCACCTTTTTTTGTGAATGGGAACAAAAATGGATCTTTAGTCAGCCAAGCAGCTGTCTTCCAAATTTCCTGGCGTAAACAGGAGAGCACGACCAGGGCTGCATCTATTAGCTGAAACATGCCAACTAACAACCAATAGAATGTGGACATTACTGAACAATGTCATTAATATTACATGCAAGCAGAATACTACTGAAGATCATTTAAAAATGGTTTAAACAGTACATGGAAAACTGTCAGAAGTTCAAGCTGGATTTAAAAGAGGCCGTGGTACCAGGGATATTATTGCTAATGTCAGATGGATCCTGGCTGACAGCAAAGAATACCAGAAGAATGTCAGTTGTGCTTTAATGACTATGCAAAGGCATTTGATTGTGTGGATCATAAAAGATTATGATTAGCACTGAGAAGGGGAATCCTAGAACATTTAATTATACTCATGTGAAATCTATACCTAGACTAGCTGTTGTGCAATCTGAGCAAAGGAACACTACATGGTTTAAAATTAAAAAGGGTGTGCATCATAGTTGAATCCTTTCTCCATACCTATGCAATCTTGCTTACTGAAAGAGATCTTGAAGCACTTACTGCAGAAGATCAAAGAATCTCACTTTCAATATGGATTGCATCTCAGTGTCAAGAAAACAGTCTTATCATTGGACTGTAGGCAGCATCATATGTTGTTGTTGTTGTTGTTATGTGCCATCGAGTCGCCTGCGACTCATAATGACCCTATGTACAACAGCCCTAAACTCCACTCTGTCCTGTGCCAGTCGCACCGTCTTTGACACTCCCATCCCAATTATCCCAGTCACTGAATCAATCCACCTCATAGAGGGCCTTCCTCTCCTGCGCTGTCCCTCCACCCTCCCAAGCATGTTGTCCCTCTCCAAGGACCGGACTCTCCTCACAACATGTCCAAAGTATGTGAGACGGAGCCTCAGAATCCTTGCCTCCAAGGAGCCACCCGGTTTAACCCTTTCCAGGACAAATCTGTTTGTTTTCCTAGCAGTCCATGGTATTCTCAATACTCTTCTCCAGCACCACAGCTCAAAGGCATCAATTCTCCTTCTATCCTCCTTGGTCATTGTCCAACTCTCTGATGCATAACAAGTGATTGCGAAGAACATAGCCTGTATCAGACACACCTTAGTCTCCAGAGAGACACCATTGCTCTTCAGTACTTTGGAGAGGTCCCTAACAACAGACTTTCCCATGGCAATGCACCTTTTAATTTCCTGGCTGCTGGTGCCAAGACTGTTGACTATGGAGCCAAGCAAACTAAAGCTGTGTACAATCTCAATCTCTACACCATCCATCCTGATGCTGCCAATTGGTCCAGTGGTGAGAATCTTTGTCTTTTTGACATTGAGCCTCAATCCATATTGTAGGCTGCAGTCCTTGACACTCTGCAGCAGGCACTTCAGGTCCTCTTCAGTTTCAGCAAACAGGATTGTGTCATCCGCATAACGCAGGTTGTTGATAAATCGTCCACCAATCTTGACCCCACATTTCCCCTCATAGAGCCCAGCCTCCCGGATAATCTGTTCTGCATATAGATAGAGAAAATATTGACAATGTCAGCAACTTCATCCTACTTGGATCCACAAGCAGCACCATTGGTATCAACAGTCAGGAGATGAGATATTTTGCACTGGGAAAGTCTGCAGTCAAGAACCTATCCAAATTATTGAGAACAGTGCTGTCAATGGGAGGTCTAAGGTGTTCCTGCTAAGGCTGGTCTTTTCAGTCACTTGCTAATCATCTGCGAGCTGGACAGTGAACAAGGATGACAGAAGAATAATTGATGCCTTTGAATTGTAGTGCTAGAGATGAGTACTGATTGTCCATGGGCTTCCAAAAAAAAACAAACATACATGTCTTAGAGAAAGTGCAGCCAGAATGATCCTTGGAGGCAAAGAAGATAAAACTTTTCTCACATACTTTGGGCATGGTTGGTAGGAGAGGCTCTTCTTTGGAGAGGGGCATCGTGTTTGGAAAGGCAGAAGAGAGAACGACCATCAACAAGATGAATTAACACAGTGATGATACCAGTACTCTTGAGTATGTCAGAGATTGCAAGGCTGAACAGGATCGGACAGTGTTTAGATCTGTTGTTCATAGGGGTTTTGGGGTTCTCATTGACTCAGCAGCACCTAAGAACAACAACAAGACATAAGACAATTTCAAGAAGTAGGACATGATCAAGAACTGGTGATACTGAAGGAAGAAGTCCAAACTGAACAGAAGGCATTGGCAAAAGTGAAGTACCCAGATATTGATAGAATACCAGTTGAGATGTTTCAGCAAACCCATGCAAGTTTGAATGTGCTCACTTGTCAATGCCAAGAAATTTGGAAGACAGCTTCCTGGCCTCCTGACGGGAAAAGATCCATATTTGTTTCCATTCCATAAAAGGAGATCTACCAGAGTGCAGAAATTATTAAAATATAATTAGTATCACACACAAGAAGGATCTTGCTAAAGATTATTTAAAAGTGGCTGTACCAGTGTCTAGAAAAGGAACTGCCAGAAATTCAAGATAGATTCAGGAGAGGTCATGGAATGAGAGATACAATTGATGTCAGATGGGTCATGACTGAAAGTAGAGAATACCAAAAAGATGTTTATTTGTGTTTTATTGACTATGAAAAAGCATTCAACTCTGAGGCTCGTAACAAATTATTAAAAATAAGTAACATTGAGACAAGTGAGAATTCCAGAGCACTGTCATAGGAAACTTGCATATAGACCAAAAAACAATTATTTGAAAGAAGGGAATATTGCCTGGTTTAAAATCATAAAAGATGTACATCAAGGTTGTCACCTTTCTACATATCTAGTATATCTGTATGCTGAACAAATAATTCAAAACCTGACCTATATAAAGAACATGGCATCTTGATTAGAGGAAGACTTATCAACAGCTTACATTATGCAGATGATGCAACCTTGCTTACAGAAAATGAGACAAAGCTTTTACTGAACAAGATCAACACTACACCCTTCAAAGTTTGGACATCAAGAAAACAAAAATCCTCACCACTGAACCAGTAGGCACTGTCATGATAGATGGAAAAAGACTAAAGTTGTCAACAAATTTATTTTAGGTTATGTATTCATTTGTCTTACTTAATGAATCAATAGATGGAGAAATAACTTGAGAAGATGTATTTCTACAAAAGGTGGCCCTGTTTTACTCAGTCAAGAACAAAATTTGGTGTTTTATAGGAACTAAACTTCTTGTTCTTAAAAGGAGCTGAACAGAAGACTTCCAAGGGCATCTTGGGAAGACAAAGCAAAGTATTAGAATGAAATGTGAAAAGAGCTGGAGTCAGAAAATCAAAAGGGAAAAACTCACTTTGCATTTCTTAGGCTGAAGGAACCGAAGAACAAATTAAAACCTCGAGTTGCAGTACTTAAGGATGCTATGGGCAGAATATTGAATGATCCATGAAGCATAAAAAGAAGATGGAAACAGTACTTAGAGTTACTGTACCAAAATGAATTGACTGACACAGAAGAAATTCATGAAATAACATATGATCAAGAGGCAGTGTTGATGAAGGAGGAAGTTTAAGTGGCTCTGAAGAAACTGGCAAAAAACAAGGCCCCAGGAATTGATTGAATACCTATTGATATATTTCAATAAACAGATGCTGCCCTGGATATGCTCACCAGGCTATACCAAGAAATCTTGAGGACAATTATGTGGCCAGAATGGACCAAAAGAGTGTGCAATTATCAAACTGTATCACTAATATCACAGACAAGCAAAATCCTTCTGAAGCACATTTAAAAAAACCACAAAAAACTGGAACAGTACATTGACAAAATATTACCTGAAATATAAGCCAGGTTTAAAAGAGGCGATAGCACTAGGGACATCATTGTCAATGTCAGATGAATCTTGGCTGAAAACAAAAGAACACCAGAGGAATGTTTTTTCTGTGTTTCATTGACTATGCAAAGGAATTTGACTTTGTGGATAACAATAAAGTGTGGCTAACTTTGAGAAGACTGGGAATCTCAGAACACCTGATTGTGCTCCTCTGAAACCTATACTTGGACCAAGAGGCAGTTATCCGAACAGGGAAGAAAACGGTTCAAAATCAGGAAACGAGTGTGTCAGGGATGCATCCTTCTCCATACCTTTTCAGACTGTGTAGAACAGATCATTCAGGGGGGCTGGACATCATGAGGAGGAATATGACATCATGATTGGAGGAAGACTCATCAACAACCTGCGTCATGCAGATGACTCAGTCTTGCTGAAACTGAGAAGGGCCTAAAGCATGTGCTGCTGAAGGTCAAGGACTGTAGTCTGCAATATGAATTCAACATCAAGAAGATGGAAATTCTCACTACTGGTCCAAATGGCATCACCATGATAGATGGAGAAGAGTTTGAGATGGTTAACAGTCTCATCTTGCTCGGGTCCATAGTCAACACTCTTGGCACCAGCAGTCAAGAAGTCAATAGACAAATTGCTTTAGGAAAATCACCTGTTAGGAACTTCTCCAGTCTAGAAACCAAGGTCCATCTGATCCAGGCCATGGCCTTCCCAGTCACTTGTTATGCATCAGAGAACTGGACAATGACCAAAGAGGACATTGAGTTGTGGTACTGGAGACGAGTATTGAACTAGACTGCCAAGAAAACTAACATCTGTTGTGGAGAGGGTGAAGCCAGGCTCTTCCATAGAGGCAAAGATTTTAAGGCTCTATCTCACATCATTTGTGCATGTGACCAGGAGGGACCTGTCCTTGGAGAAGGACATCACCCTTAGAGGGGTGGAGGGACAGCACAAGAGAGGAAGACCGTGGGTGAGATGGATTGACACAGTAATTGGAGTAATGTAGTAATGTAGAGTTCAGAGCTATTGTGCATAGGGTTGCTGTGAGTCATGGTGGACTCAATGACACATAACAACAACCACACTGGAAGAGATTACACTTTTGAGTTCTCATTAAATTGAAAGAGTATAAATGCTTTTGAGAGCACGAAATTGCAAAGTAAACTACTGGTAGAGATAAACCTTTTTTTGTAGATTTTCCATCGTTGCATAATGTGTTCTTGAGTTATCTTCTATTTGTATGTTCAATTATTGACATTTTCCACATCTTTACCATGTTAAAGTTGTTAATTATAAGCTCATATATTGACTTTTATTTATTGAAATATTTTTTATGCTTTTAAAACTGAATTCAATGTTTTCCCTTTCAACAGGATGTAGAAAATATATTTAGTCGTATAGTAGATATACATGAACTGAGTGTGAAGTTACTGGGCCATATAGAAGATACTGTAGAAATGACAGATGAAGGCAGTCCCCATCCATTAGTAGGAAGTTGCTTTGAAGACTTAGCAGAGGTAAGTACTTTCATTTTATACTCTAAAAAAAACCAGTATAAGAGACTGCATTTGAATTTTAATTCTTATTTCTAGCTGAAATCATAGAGTAAGGAAGAACACTGGTTGCTATTTCAAGTACAAAAATAAAGGTTGGTCTTAATAAGGTAGCAGGACTCTGATGACATCATCTGTGGGGGGTTTGTCATCAGCTCTCTGGTAGTTGGAATCCACTAGCTCTACACAAGAAAGATGGGCCATTTCTCATGCAGTTAGTGGCCTTTGATAAACTGCTAGCTATGACTTGGTTCCAACTTCATGGCAATAAAGTGGTAGTGTTGGATGTTTGATTGGTTGTTTTTTTTAAAAAAAATAGTAATTAGAAAAATTCTTAATACTCTGTTCTAACTCAAAGCCTGCTTTATCTATTATTACAATACAGACTTAAGCTTGGACATGATAATTTTAAAATGGGGCCATTAAAAACAGTAAGGCTTTTCAACAAAATAATACATATAGTAGTAGTTTAAGTTTCACCAAAGGACCTATACTCTTGCCCTAACATGTAAAAGTAATGACGTATAAAAACACAACTATGAGATATCATCTCACCCCAGTAAGAATAGCAAAATTTAACAGAACAGCTAACAACAAATGCTGGCGGGGTTGTGGAGAGACTGGAACCCTTATTCACTGTTGGTGGGAGTGTAAAATGGTGTAACCACTGTGGAAAGTGGTTTGGCGCTTTCTCAAAAAGTTGCAAATAGAGATACCATTTGACCCAGCAATTCCATTACTGGGAATATACCCTATAAAGACCATAAATGACATCAAAGCAGATATATGCACACCCATGTTTATTGCGGCTTTATTCACAATAGCAAGGAGTTGGAAACAATCTAAGTACCCATTAACAAATGAATGGATAGAGAAGCTATGGTATATTCACACAATGGAATGCTATGCTGCATTGAAAAACAAGGAACTCTCGCAATATTATTCAAAATGGGTGACCCTGAAGACATTATGCTGAGTAAAAAATCTCAGTCACAAAGAGACAAATATTATACAGTACCACTGTTACAGAATGAGGCTGACATTGGGGTGGGGGTAAGACTGAGAAAAACTGGATATTATGTTTACTGCATTAAAAAAAAAGAATACTTGCCTAATATATATATAAAATTGCTGCAATTTAAATTGCATATGAGTAATTAATGTTCTGTTCCACAATCAGCCTCAGTGCTTTTTTAGACAGCTGATAATGAGTTCTGTATTGTCTCTTTCTATAGATAAAACCAATTTGATACTTGTATATTCCTTTAGGTAAGATCCATGTATATAATAGTCATTTATGTTATTCTGGTTTTCTGTAAAAAAGTTATGAGCAATGAATAAATTATTGATTGGGAAAAAAAACCCTCCTGGAGGGTCAGCTATGGGCTGGTTCTAACTCGACAGTCCACAACAACGACGTTGACAACCCAGGAAGTAAAAAAAAAAAGTAACACACAAAAAAAACCAAACAAAAAAACACAATGGGATTTGCATAATGCTGTCGGGTTGATTCTGCCATTTGGTGGGCTCATTTATTAGCGAGAAGAACAGTTCTCTCGAGTTCTCTGGGCTCTAATCTTTACCTGAGCAGTCCTCCAGACCTGCCTTTTGTGTTGCGGAGGTGGGTTCTAACCATAATTCTGTAGGTTACTAGCTGAATGCAAACCATTTGTGCCTTCCTGGACCTGGAGGATATATAACTGGATTTGCTCAGAGTAGTGAGTTCTGTAAATTGGGTGGTCCCTAAAAACCAGAACAAGGCTTCTTACTCAGAATACCTTCTGTGGCAGAATACTGGGGAAATTGGCCAACTTATTACTAAAGGAAAGATTTGGTAGTAAATTGAGGTGAGGAGGCAAAAACACCATCCTTCAACAATAGCCTAACAAAGTTTCCATGATGCCAGTATGATCACAAGGTCTGAACCCCTAATAGTGATTTTGAGATCACACTCCGATCTAGAAGAGTCACCACAAAGTAATAAGAGAAAAAAAGGGGAAACTGAAAATTAGAAGACTGACACTAAGAAGCTGATAATAAAAAATTTTGAAGTACAAGACAAATTTTAATGCTTAGGATATCTAACAATAAACAATTAGACTGTAAATTCACTTAATATGAAATTAATTTTATACAGTAGACAAAGAATGACTGGAAAAGAAAATTGCTTAGAAAATTGCTCAAAGACATGAGACAATATAGTCTGCTTAAAAAAGACATTGTAAAAGAAAGGCATATGGAAGGGAAAGAGAAACAGGTATCACAACAACTCAAGATATTGATATTATAAATAAAGGCACTGAAGTAAAGATTAATTATGTAATACATGTGTGGTCTTAGTTCAAAGATAAACTTTGTGAACTTAAATTGGAGGAATACCCTGAAAATTTGACACTTTATAAAGATGAGGAATAGGAAAGACCTATTAAAAGAAAAAATATCTACATTGAGACTTTAATACATTACTAGCAAGAGTTCAAGAAAATGATGGAAAAACAGTATTCCTAGTATGTACAATCAATGAAGGACTTGTGTCCAGAGTACAAAAAGAATTCCTGCAAACAAATAAATAGAAAACAAACAATTAGGTTTTGAAAAAGAGAAGAAATAAAAGGTAAAAGATCTGACAGGTTAGGAAAAGGCTCTGACATCACTGGTTCTCATAGAAATGCAACTTAAAACCACAGAGCATTTGGAACTCTACTTTGCAAATAGGGATGAAAATAGTGCGATCACTGGAAAACAATTTGACTTGGCTTCTAAAGCTAAGCATATCAGTTACTCCATGATCCAGCAGGTTTATTCTTCTGCTTATACCATAGAGAAATTAGTGTCCATATTTACCAAATTATGTATTTAAGAATGTTAGTAGCAAGATCACTCTCAATGGGTAATTTGTGGCATATTTATGCAACAGGACATGCACATACACTTATATGAAACTAAGAAAAGGATAAACTGCCAATAAAATGAGCAGTATAATATTGAGAAATATATGAATCAAAATACATACTCTAGAATTCCACTTACAAAAAGTAAAAAAAAAAACCCAAACAAATGTAAAGCTGATCTGTGGGAATAGAGATTAGAAAGGCAGTTGACAAAAGAGTGTGAGGGAGCTTTCTAACATAGTGGCGATATTCTCTTTTCTGATCTCACTGTTGAATTGCATACATATGCAAACATTCATCTAATTGTGGACTTTATATAAGTTATAGCTCAATTTAATAAAAAAAAGAGAGAGGGCAAAAATAGAGAACAAAGTAAAAAATAATTCCAGACATATAATAACAAAGAGAATTTGAACCTTACTTGTAATGGATTTGTGTTGGGATAAAACTGAGTTGCTTAAAGTTATGTGTATACAGCTATATTTTTTTTTTTTAAATCATGTAGGAAAATCAGTGGGACTAAAAATCTACGCATTCCTTATAATGTACAGAGAAGGAGTAAAAACCCTAGTAATGTTTTAGTATTTTCGGTATAATTTTTAAAAAAGGATGCTAAGAAAAGCAGTCATAATTAGAATAAAATAAAAATAGTCACAGTGAACGTGAAATGACATAATTCAAATAAATCTAGTTTTATTACTACTTTAGTATATATTAATTTTATTAAATTACTTAAAATAATTATAGAAATCTCTTTTTCAAAATTCATTTTATCCAAGTTACATCTCTTTATTTTGTGGAAACTTATATCCATCCCTAACTGGTTATAACAAACTACAATTTCTAGTATTACTGTTTCCAGAAAATTTTAGTTGTTAATAGTTGAAGAAGTTGAAATTGAGATATGAGCCAGGAGCCAACTCAAATAATACAGAATGAAATGAAACTATTATGCCACATTACATTTCACAGAAACAAGAACTCAGATCCTAGGATTTTTTGTCAGTATACAGTCTTTCTCTTTAAAAACAATCTGGAATCAATATCGAGAGTAAATGATACATTATTTGGAGGGAGGGTTCTGGTAGTATAGTCTAGGGGGAGCTGAGCTGCTAACCAAAGGCATCTCTCTGGAAGTTTGAATCTGTCAGCAGCTTCCAAGAAAGAGAGATGAGTAGTCACCTGTATGTGATTTACAGCCTTTGAAACTCAGTGGAGTATTGCCATGAATTGCAACTCACTTGGATGCTTTCAGGTTTTTTTGTTTGTTTGTTTTATAAGTGAATATTTTTATTCAAAAGTCCAAATTTGAGTGTTATTAGAGGTCCACGTAGCAGAGAGGCCTTATAAATGTTCCTGCTGTCAGAAAAGTTTCAGCAGGAGTTCAAATTTTTTTTTTTTTAATGTCTTTTCTCTCATAAAGGCTTTTACCACACTCCTCCACTAGATGTCCTCTTCTACTTTCTAGAGTTACCTTTTTGGAAGTAACCTCTTTCATTATTTTCCCAATAGTTTTATACCAAATAATAGAGGATCAAGGCTCTAAATTTTCTGCTGAAATGGAGAAATCCCTTCTTTTTCCTCTGGAATGTCCAAAACCAGGATAGTCTTTTCCTTTAGCGCTAGCCATTCAAATTGTTTACTAATAATTGATGATACGGATGAGGATAGTATTGTTTGTTGTGTTGATTTTTTTGTTTGTTTTAGTAAAACTTTACAGAGACTTTGGATTTCCATTCATACATTGTTGCATGCTTTCCTCCCTACCCACCCCACCCCCCAGTTCACTTTTCTCTTTAAAGAAAAAGAAGGGGGGGGGAATTCTTCATTGTTATATAATCCTCCCACCAAAAATCCGCTTTACTGTGCAGCTCCTATTCTGGACTCTTGTCATGAAAATAATACTTAATCATATATTTCTTTTAAACAATTCTCTCCCTCATCTGTTTCATTGCCGTATACATCATTTATCCCCTCTTTTCTTAAATTTCCCCCAACCCTGATATCAGTCCTATTTTACAGGGGTGGCACTTTGCAGTATTTGTCCTTTTGTGACTGAGATATTTCACTCAGCATAATATTCTCCAGAGTCACCCATTTTGTATACTGTTTCATGAGTTCCTTCTTTTTTTTTTTTTGTATTCTTTAGTACTTTATAGAGATCTTTGTTCCCCCTGGATTTCCATTCATTCATTGTTGCACTTTTCTCCCCTCCGAACCCTTCCCCCTAGTACACTACCCTCTTGAAAAAGTAAAAGAAAAATTCTTTCATTGTTTTACAATCCCTCCTCCCAGGTCCACTCCACTATACAGCCTTTGCTCTGGACTCCTGTCATGACAAAAGTACCTAATAACATAGCCCTCTTAAACAGTTTTCTCCCTCATCTGTTTCAATGCAGTGTACATTATTGAACCCATCTTTCTCAGTCTCCCCCAACCCTGAGGTTAGTCCTGTTTTACAACAGTGGCACCATGCAGTATTTGTCCTTTTGTGACTGAGATACTTCACTCAGCATAATGTCCTCCAGGGTCACCCATTTTGAATAATATTGCATGAGTTCCTTGTTTTTCAATGCAGCGTAGTATTCCATTGTGTGAATATACCACAGCTGTATCCATTCATTTGTTGATGGGCACTTAGATTGTTTCCAACTCCTTGCTATTATGAAAAAAGTTGCGATACACATGGGTCTGCATATATCTGCTTGGGTGGCAGTTATGGTCTCTTTGGGGTATATTCCCAGTAGTGGAATTGCTGGGTCAAATGGTATCTCTATTTGCAACGTTTTGAGAAAGTGCCATACCACCTTCCCCAGTGGTTGCACAATTTTACACTTCCACCAACAGTGAATAAGGGTTCCAGTTTCTCCACAACCTCACCAGTATTTGTTGCTTGCTATTCTGTTAAATTTTGCAATTCTGACTGAGGTGAGATGGTATCTCATACTTGTTTTGATTTATGTGTCTCTTAGAGCTAGGGATTTTGAACATTTCTTCATGTGCTTGTTAGCCATCTGAATGTCTTCTCTGATGAAGTGTCTGTTCATATCCTGTGTCCATTTTTCTATTGGATTATTTACCTTTATCTTCTTGTGGTGCGTAAGTATTTTGTAAATTCTGGATATAAGTCCCTTATCTGATATGTCATTACCAAATACTTTTTCCCAGTCTGAGGCTTCCCTTTTTATCCTGTTGGAGAAGTTTTTGGATGTGCTTAGGGATTTGATTCTTACAAGGTCCCCATTCATCTATTTTATCTTCTCCTGGTTGTAGGTGAGTTCCTTCTTTTTTAATGCAGTATAGTATCCCGTTGTGTGAATAGATCACACTTTCTCTATCCATTCATTTGTTGATGAGCACTTGGATTGTTTCCGACTCTTTGCTGTTTTGAACAGAGTTGCATTAAACGGGTGTGCATATATCTGCTTGGGTGGCAGTTACAGTTTCCTTAGGTTATATTCCCAGTAGTGGAATTGCTGGGTCAAATGGTATTTTTATTTGCAACTTTCTGAGACCACATCATGCTCCCTTCCATAGTGGTTGCACCATTTTACACACTACCAACAGTGGATAAGGGTTCCAGTTTCTCTACAACCTTGTCAGCATTTGTTGTTTACGGCTCTTTTGAATTTTGCTATTCTTACTGGGATGATATCTCATAGTTTTGATTTGCATCTCTCTTAGAGCTAGGGATTTTGAGTACTTCTTCATGTGTTTGTTTACCATCTGAATGTCATCTTTTGTGTGAAGTGTCTGTTCATATCGTTTGCCCAGTTTTCATTTGTGTTGTTTTCCTTTATCTTGTTGTGGTGCTCGATGATTCTAGAAATTCTAGATACAAGTCCCTTATCAGACATGTCATTGCCGAATATTTTTTTCCAATCTGTGTCTTCCCTTTTTACCCTGTTGGAGAAGTTTTTAGATGTGCAGAGGGGTTTTATTCTCAGAAGGTCCCATTCATCTGTTTTATCTTCTTCTGGTTGTAGGTTTTTCAGGATACTTAGACAACTGTTCATGTTGTGGATTAGGGCTTCTAGAGTTCTTCCAAGCTGTTCTCTAATGAAGTGTATAATCCTTGATTTTAGTCCTAGGTCCTTGATCCACATTGGAGTGATTTTTGTGTATGGTGTGATGTGTGGATCTTACTTGAGTTTTCCTTGGATAGTTTTCCAATTTTGCCATCACCGTTTGTTTAAAATGCTTTTGTTTCCCCACTTAACTGATTTCATCTCCTTGTAAAAAAATCAGTTGTCCTTAGGTAGAAGAGCTGATTTAGGGGTTCTCAATTCTATTTCATTGATCTATGTGTTTGTTGTTGTACCACACTGTCTTGACCACCACGGCAGTGTAGTAGGATTTGGAATCAGGAAGTGAGATGCTTCCTACCGTGTTTCTCTTTTTAAAGAGTGCTTTGCTTATTCAGAGCCTCTTTCCATTCCAAATGAAACTGGAGATTGCTCTTTGTATTGGGATTGCATTAAAAGTGTAAATTGCCTTTGGTAGTATTGTCATTTTCATAATATTAAGTCTTCCTATCCAAGAAAAAGGTATATTCTTCCATGTCTCTAGGTCTCTTTTTGTTTCTTTGTTTTTTTAAATTTTTTTCTCTTTTTGTTTCTTGTAGTAATGTTTCATAATTTTCTGGTTATATTTACTCCCAAGTATTTAATCTTGTGCTTAGCTATTGTGATGAGTATTGTTTTTCTTAGCTCCAGTTTTGTATTCTCTTTGTCACTGTAGAAATATCCAATCTACTTTTGTATGTTTATCTTATATCCTGCCACTTTGCTGAATTGGTCAACTATGTCCAATAGTTTTCTTGCTGCATATACTATCATATCATCTGCATAGAGAGATAATTTTGCTCCTCTTTGCCAATTTGGATAGGTATTATTTCCTTTTCTTGTCTACTTGTTATTGCTAAGACTTCCAATACAATATTGAATAGGAGAGGTGAAAGTGGGCATCCTTGCCTAGTTCCTGTTCTTAAAGGGAATGCCTTTAATCTCTCTCCATTGAGAACAATGTGGGCTCTTGTGTTTGTATATATACTTTTTACTATGTTGAGGAAGTTCCCCTCTAATCCTATTTTGTTGAGTGTTTTAATCAGAAAAGGGTGTTGGATTTTATCAAAGGTCTTTTCTGCATCAATTGATAGGATCATGTGGTTCTTGTTCTTTGCTTTGTTAATGTGATGAATTACACTGATTGTTTTTCGAAAGTTGAACCATCCTTGCATACCTGTTATGAATCCCACTTGGTCATGGTGAATTATTTTTTTGATATATCGTTGGATTCTATTGGCCAGGATTTTATTCAGGATTTTTGCATCTATGTTCATGAGAGGTATTGACCTGTAGTTTTTTAGTTTGGTGGTGTTTTTATCTGGCTTTGGTATCAAAGATATGTTTGCTTCATAGAATGAGTCTGGGATAATTTTATCTTTTCTATTTTCTGAAATAGTTTATGTAGAATTGGTGACAGTTCTGTGAATGTTTGCTATAGTTCACTTGTACAACCATCTGATCCAGAACTTTTTTTGGCTGGAAGTTGTTCTATTATATTTTCAGTTTCTTCATTTGTAATGGATCTATTCAGGTGTTCAATTTCAGTTTGTGTCAGTTTAGGTAGGTTGTAGTTTTCTCAGTATTTTTTCATTTCCTCTAGGTTTTCATACTTGAGTCTAGTTTTTCATAATATTCCATTGTTAGCCTTTTTATTTCAGGTGGTTCTGTTGTGACATTGCCCATTTCATTCTTTTTTTTTTTTGTTACTTTTTGTATGTGTACTGTCAAATTGGATCTGACTGGTATAGGAGGAGATTGTCTCTCCTTCTTCAGCAGAGCATCTGGTGGATTTGAACCCAGTACCTCTGTAATTGCAGTGCACCTTCTTGCCACTAGGCCACCAGAGCTCACCTGCCCATTTCATCTTTTATTCAGACTATTTGTGTCTTTTCTTTCATTAGTTTTGCTGGTGGTTTGTTGATTTTATTGACCTTTTCAAAGAACCAATTCCTAGTTGCTGTTTTCATTTGTTTTTCTGTTTCCTATTTCATTTATTTCTGCCCTAATTTGGAAACTACAGAACAATCTCACTGATTTCACATGCAAGCAAGATTTTACTGAAGATTATCCAAAAACGACTGGAACGGCACATCAACAGAGAACTACCAGAAGTCCAGGCTGGGTTTAGAAGGGGTCGTGGTACTAGAGATATTGTAGCTGATGTTAGATGGATCTTGGCTGAAAGCAGGGAATACCAGAAGAATGACTATCTGTGTTCATTGACTATGCAAAGGCATTTGACTGTGTAGATCATAACAAACTATGGCTGACTCTGAGAAGAATGGGAATCCCAGAACACTTGATCGTTCTAATGCGAAACTTATACTTGGACCAGGAGGCAGTCGTCAGAACAGAGCAAGGGAACACTGCATGGTTCAAATTTGGAAAGGGCGTACGCCAGGGATGCATCCTATCTCCATACCTTTTCAACCTATATGCAGAACAGATTATCCGGGAGGCTGGGCTCTATGAGGAGAAATGTGGGGTCAAGATTGGTGGACGATTTATCAACAACCTGCGTTATGCGGATGACACAACCCTGCTTGCTGAAACTAAAGAGGACCTGAAGCGCCTGCTGCAGAGTGTCAAGGACTGCAGCCTACAATATGGATTGAGGCTCAATGTCAAGAAGACAAAGATTCTCACCACTGGACCAATCGGGAGCATCAGGATGGATGGTGAAGAGATTGAGATTGTACACAGCTTTAGTTTGCTTGACTCCATAGTCAACAGTCTTGGCACCAGCAGCCAGGAAATTAAAAGGCGCATTGCCATGGGAAAGTCTGCTGTTAGGGACCTCTCCAAAGTACTGAAGAGCAATGGTGTCTCTCTGGAGACTAAGGTGCGTCTGATACAGGCTATGGTCTTCGCAATCACTTGTTATTCATCAGAGAGTTGGACAATGACCAAGGAGGATAGAAGGAGAATTGATGCCTTTGAGCTGTGGTGCTGGAGAAGAGTATTGAGAATACCATGGACTGCTAGGAAAACAAACAGATTTGTCCTGAAGAGGGTTAAACCTGGTGGCTCCTTGGAGGCAAGGATTCTGAGGCTCCGTCTCACATACTTTGGACATGTTGTGAGGAGAGACCGGTCCTTAGAAAGGGACATGATGCTTGGGAGGGTGGAGGGACAGCGCAGGAGGGGAAGGCCCTCTATGAGGTGGATTGATTCAATGACTGGGATAATTGTGATGGGAGTGTCAGAGACAGTGCGATTGGCACAGGACAGAGTGGCGTTTAGGGCTGTTGTACATAGGGTCGCTATGAGTCACAGGCGACTTGACGGCACATAACAACAACAACAACTACAATTTTTATAATTTCTGTTCTTTTAGAGGGTGTCTGATTTTCTTGCTGTTCTTGGGTTGGACAGTCAGTGGTCTTTTTTTTTGCTGCCTTTTGATGTGTTTATTTATTGCTATAAATTGACCTCTGGTTACTGGTTTGGCTGTATCCCAGAAGTTTTGGTAAATTGTGTTTTCATTGTGATTTGTTTCATGAAACATTTTCATTTCAGTTTTTATTTCTTCTAGTACCCACTCACGTACAAGCAAAGTTTTATTCTACTTCCAAATGTATGGTTGTTTCTCCTTTATCCTCTTGTTAATAATTTCTAATTTTGTAGCATTGTGGTCTGAGAAGATGCTCTGTATTATTTCTATGTTTTTTAACTTATTGATGTTTGCCTTGTGACCTAAAATACGATCTATTCTCGAGAACATTCCATGCACATTGGAGAAGAAGGTCTACTGTGGGGTTTTTTTGGTACGTTTGTCTATAAATTCCTATGAGATTGAGTTGGTTTATTGTGTGGTTTAATTCTTCAGAATTTTTATTAAGTTTTTTTCTGGTAGTTCTATCTTTTCTTGTATAGAAGTCTCCAACTACTATAGTGGTTTTGTCTTATTTCCTTTTTCAGTTTTGTTAATGTTTATTTTATATATTTTGCAGGTCTACCATTTAGTGCATAGACATTTATTATTGTTATGTCCACTGGTTCTGTTGACCCTTTAAGCATTATGTAGTGACCTTCCTTGTCTTTTGTGATGGTTTTTGCATTGAAATTTATTTTATCAGAGATTAATATTGCTACTTCTGCTTTTTTCTGGTTGCCATTTTCTTGATATATTTTTTCCCTTTTTTTTTTTTTTAGTCTTTATCTTCAGTTTTTAGGTTTGTCTCTTGTAGACAGCATATTGATGAATTTTGTTTTTATTCAATCTGCTGTTCTTTTTCTCTTCAGTGTGCATTTAAACCATTCACATTCAGTATGATTATTGAGAGGCACGATTTATTGCTATCATTGTGTAGAGTTCTTTTTGGTGTTGTTGCTAGTTACTTTGTCCATCATGCTTCCTGTGGTACCTCTGTTAGAAAGATGTCTCTCAGTGTTTCCTGCAATGTTGGTCTTGTTTTACAAACTCTCTTAGGTTCTGTTTTTCTGGGAATATCTTGATCTTTCCTTCGTATTTGATGGACAGTTTCGCTGGGTACAATATTCTTGGTTGACCATTGTGTTGAGTGTTAGATATATGTCATTCAGCTGTCTTCTTGCTCACATGGTTTCTGCCAAGAAATCAGCATTTAATCATACCTGCTCTCCTTTATCAGTAATTCTTTGTTTCTCCCACACTGCTTTCAGGATTCTCTCCTTATCTTTGGTTCTGGCAAATTTGACTAAGATATGCGTTGGTGTTTTTCTTTTGGGGTCTATTCTATATGGTGTTCACTCAGCGTCTGGAGTATACATTCTCTCATTCTTCATTATGTCTGGGAAGTATTCTTCTAGTAAGTCTTCCACAACTTTTTTTGTTGCCTTTACTTCTTCCTATTCTGGGATTCTGATGATGTGCAAGTTCTTTCTCTTAATGGTACCTCACATTATTCTTAGGTTTTCTTCTTTTTCCTTCCTTTTTTGAATCTGCATTTTGCTCTAGCAGGTCAGTGGTAACAATTCTATTTCACTGATTCTGTGTTCCATCTCTTCAGCTCTGTTCATGCATCCTTCCATGTTATTTACAGCATCTGGAACATTAATATTTTGGATCACAATTTCTTATTTTTCCAGAGCCTCTAATGCCTCGTTTCTTTTGTCTGCATTGTTTTGGATTTTTTTTTAAGCTCCTCCTGGTTTTTGGTTGTAGTCTCCTATAATTCTTCAAGTTTGTCTTTCACCCATTGAAAATATTCAGTCAGTGTTCGTTTAAATTCTGTGTCTGAATGGTCCATCAGACTTGCTGGCTTCAGGAGATCAGTTGATACTGTGTCACTTTTTAGAGGTGACATCTTGCTTTGCGCTTGTGTGGTAGCCTGCTTCTTTAATGGCATTGTTATAGTAGAATTTTTCATGCCTGAGGCAATGATAGGTTTTTGATCTGAAGTCACTGAGGAGAGGTGGGCAGCATGTGGTGATAGCCTGATGTGGCGCATTCAGGTGGGTATGGAATGTTGGGGGTGGCCAGCCGGCACAGAGCACCAGTGGTAGGTGGCAGGGCCGGGTGCTGGATGTGTGTGCCAGCATTGGGTGCGGGCACTGGAGGTGCCTGGCACATGCACAGACGCATGCCAGGCAGGAGTACATAGAATCCCAGCTGATCGAGGAAGTGTGAGACCTTACTCAAATTCAGGCTTTTAAACTAGTTTCCTGGTGGGCCGGGTTCCCAAGGGTAGTATTGTTTTATAGAATGTCAGTAAATGGCTGTGCCACATTCCAGCTGCACTGAGTTCTGGCAGCACCATCTTCCTGAGAATAGTATTGTTATAGAATGTCAATAAATGTCCACAAGCAAGAAGTAACCAGGAGAAAACTAAATGTCTGCTACTAATATTCTGAATATTTACACTATACCAGATTTTCAATAGCTGTGTCCTTGAATGTTCATGTGTCCATGGTTTGTTTTCCAGAGCCAAAAGTGTGCTCTTTTTTAAAGTAAATCATTCTCTCTCTCTGTGTCTCTCTTGTATAGGAAATGTTTTATATCATAGTTTTTTTTAATTGTTGCACTTTATTCCCCCCTTCTCTCCATACTCCCTCAGTCCTGTCTGCAATGTACTCCTTGTTTCAAATTATTGTCATGCAGTATGCTTGTTTTTATAGTCCAACTTTGAGGATTATGATTGTTTGTTCTGTCGAGTTATAAGTGACTTACAGCTTATGATCCAGTGGGTTTTCAGAGGCAACAAATCACATGGGAGGAGATGGTGTATCCTTCTCCGTGGGGACAACTGGTGGTTTCAAACCATGTGCTGTTGCGAAGCAGCCCAGCTACTTACCACTAGGCCACAAGAGCTACCTACTTTGATGATGGGTATCATATGTGGGAATCTCATTACTTATCAGAAAGAATGTATTTAATCTTTTTCTTGAGAATAGTACTTGTTCTATTAAAATTCCAATTAATCATAATTTTAGAGACTTTAAATATATAATTGTACAGGTATAAGTGTGCCTATCATTTAATCTCTATTTGTAATTTAATCTTTGTACTTATAGTAGTGGATCACTTTTGCCCTGAATTTCTTGTATTTCACTTTTTTTGCTTTCTAAGGAGCTGGCATTTGATCCGTATGAATCATATGCTCGAGATATTTTGCGGCCTGGTTTTCATGATCATTTTCTTAGTCAATTATCTAAGCCTGGAGCAGCACTCTATTTACAGGTATGGTAATTTTTCAGTTAAGATATACAGTATCTGAAAAATAAACTTAGAGATAAAACAAAAACCTAACCTACTTTGTTTTCTAGTCAATAGGTGAAGGTTTCAAAGAAGCTGTCCAGTATGTTTTACCCAGGCTGCTGCTAGCCCCTGTTTACCACTGTCTACATTATTTTGAACTTCTGAAGGTAAAACAACTTACTGATATTTTTAAATACTTAAATTTAAATAATTTTTAAAAAATTAATCATTCGTAAATTATTATGAGAGTACCCATACACGTCAGTATATATTAATTTTTTTCTACTGGTTAAGAAGCAAATATAAATAAATCTGAATAAAAACAATGCATCTTCTCTAGCATTAATAATGAATTCTAAAGCAATTCTCATATAATTACTCTTTGTCCTTAATTTTTGTTTATATGGTTGATTCACTAGACATACCCTTGGATTTAGGTATCTTAAGTCTCCATTTTAGGATCTTGCTAGGTTAAGGGACTCAGATAAGGGACCCAGTATAGGATCGTTGTTATGTGCCATTGAACTGGAACTGACTCATAGCTGACCCTCCAGTAAGTTTCCAGCTGTAAATGACACAGGAGGAGATAGCCCTTCTTTTTGCCTTGGAGCTACTGGTAGATTTGAACTACCTGTCTTTGAATTGACAGCACAACTCCTTATCCACTAGACCATTAGAGTTCCCTAGTGTGGGGAGAAGGCCTAAGAAATGAAGGTTAATTCAACTAATTTTCACAGCTTAAGTTTTCAACTCTCCACAAAACTGCTTGTAAGTACTTTACAATTGGTGAATTATGGATAACCTTAGTAGAACCTTTCCATTGTCACAGTTCTAAACACTTTAATGTATTTATCCCTACCTTACACTGAAATTAACTAAGGAAAGTGAGATATTTAGTCTGTGGAAATTTTGTTTTCATAGTGTAGCATAAATGAATTTGTATTTCCATATCAAATGAAGTCTCTTTTGGATTATAAATAATATATTCTACTATAAAATATCAATGTGAGGTGATATGATAAGGCCTCCTATTTAAAAACCCTTTTTGGTCAGCATTGTGGCACTGGAAACCAGTTAGAAAGTCATCTATAGGAGCTGGTTCTACAGAAGCTGTTGGCTGGGATTGGTGAGCAATATGGTGGAATGTTGATTCACTAAGGGGAGTGAGGCGATGTGATAAGGCAAAATGCAAGCTTGGAAGCAGGAGTGGGATCCACTTCTAAAATGGCTTGCCTCTGGAAACTCTACATGGAGAAAAAAAACAAAGTTATACAAGTGTTCAGGTCTTTCATTCATAGGGTCACTATGAGTCATCCACAATTCAGTGGTACTTAACAACAATAACAACGATAACATACAGAGAGCTATGTTGGCCTAATAGACAGAAAGTTATGCTACCAGGCTTAAAGTGGGTAATTTTAATCTGTGGCCCTCAGGCCTGATTTAAATTACTTTTTTGTCAAACATTCTTCTACGTGGCATAGCACCGGTCTGTGCATTTCTGTACAGAGGTAACTTGTGGTTGTTGTGATGCTAAACACAGTGACACTGATGTGCCAAATGCAATCAAGGTTACCCATGGTGGACAGTGTTTAGTGGATCTTCCTGATTAAAACAAGCTTGGAAGCAGGAATGGCATCCACTTCCAAAATGGCTTGTCTCCTGAAACTCTGTGAACATGGAGAAATGATCAAAGTTATACAAGTATTCAAGTCTTTTGTCCATAGGGTTGCTTAGTCGTCTACGACTCAACAGCACTTCACAGTCACAACAACATAAAATAGCAAAGCATCTTTTAAAAAATTGAAGTAATCTATTTACTTTAAATAATTAACTAGCCTCAAAAATAAAATTCTTATTAATACAATACTATTTTCACTTTTAATTTATCATTTTATTAAAGAAAATCTGTTTAATAATGTAACTTTGCACAGACAGCATATTTTACTAGAGATATTTATAGTTGTAAAAAGAGATGACATGATCTTTCTAATGAACCTGTGAAAGAAGTCTTCTGAATTTAGCAAACAGGAGTGACTGTCATGCATATATTTTTCTTTCATTTTCCCAGGCCTCTTTGTATTGTAGTAATTTGGATTGTAGCTAGTTCTCCAATAGAGAGACTGGAAAAAGACTAAGCTAGTTAAAGGGTAATGTTTAGCACTTAGTCTTAGCTTTTACAAACAGTATGCCATTGAAGATCTTTAGTCATATATGATATTTCTTTTAAGAAAATAATCAAGAATAATTTTACATAAAATAATACTTTACAAGCAATTTATTGTAACAAACCATAGTCAAAATTGGACATTTGCAAGCAAGTTTATTATCTAGAAATACGTATATTTAAAAAATAGTTTCTGTGTCTCAAAAATACTCTGTCACCTGAACCTGTAATGCAGTTCTGAATGATTTAAAGGCTATATGAAACCTCAAAGCAGTTACTAATTTATAAATAAGAAAATGAAGCTTGATGAATATTTGGAAGCCTGTACAACTCAAAAATAGTAATAATATAGAAGAAATTATTTACTCCCCAAGTGCAGACAATTTAAATTTTTTAAAACTGTTACTTGTCATAGAATTTTCTCAGTGCATCATTCAACAATTTAAACGATTTCTACTGGTTTCATCATGTGTGTACTTGTTTTATATTTCTAAGTTACATTGTAAAATTAATGGTATATTGGGCAGGAAACTTGCAAGTTTATGCTACAGACTCTGAACACTTCTAAGTTTCGCTCCTGTTTGTACTTTAATTTGTGTTTGCCAGTATATTGGTTAATTAAATATTTTTGTTGAGTCATTTTCAAACTGTGTTCTATGGAATGTGAGTTGCACGGGATATTCTATTGAGGGGTGGTTGTTTAGTGGTTAAACATGTTTAAGGAATGTTGTTAGATGCCATTGAGCCAACTACAACTCATAGTGACCATATGAACAACAGATATGAACCCTACCCTATCCTGTGCCATTCTTATTGTCTCTAATATGCTCAAGTCCATTGTTAACAGTTGCTGTGTCCTTCTGCCTTGTTGAAGGTCTTCCTCTTTTTCTCTGACCCTTCACCTTTCTCAACATGATGTCTTTTTCTTTTTTCCTTTATATTTTATTAATTTTAATGAATGTTTGCAGAGATTTTAGATTTCCATTCATTCATTGTTACACTTTTCTCCCTGCCCACCCCTCCCCCCCAGTTCACTCCTCTCTGAAAAGTAAAAGAAACATTCTTTCATTGGTATACAGTCCCTCCCTTCTCCCCCCTCCCGCAGTACACTTCACTATGCAACCCTCATTCTGGACTCTTGTTGTAACCATAATTCCCAATCATATATCACTTTTTAAACTGTTCTCTCCATCATCTGTTTCAGTGTAGTATATATAACTTATCCAATTTTTCTGTCTTACCCCAACCCTGATGTCAGTCCATTCTATAACAGTGGCACTATGCAGTAGTTTTCTCTTTTGTGACTGAGGTATTTCACTCAGCATGTCCTCCAGGTTCACCCATTTTCAATAATACTGTATGAGTTCCTTGTTTTTCAATGTAGCATAGTATTCCATTGTGTGAATATACCAGAGCTTCTCTATCCATTAGTTTGTTGATGGGCACTTAGGTTGTTTCCAACTCTTTGCTATTGTGAACAAAGTCACAGTAAGCATGGGTGTGCATATATCTGCCTGGGGGACAGTTATGGTTTCTTTAGGGTATATTCCCAGTAGAGGAATTGCTGGGTCAAATGGTATTTCTATTTGCAACTTTTTGAGAATGTGCCATACTGCCTTCCATAGTGGTTGCACCATTTTACACTCCCACCAAGAGTGAATAAGGGTTCCAGTTTCTCTGCAACCTCTCCAGCATTTGTTGTTTGCTCCTCTGTTGAATTTTGCTATTCTGACTGGGGTGAGATGGTATCTCATAGTTGTTTTGATTTATGTCTCTCTTAAAGCTAGGGATTTTGAACATTTCTTCATGTGTTTGTTAGCCATTTGAATGTCGTCTTTGGTGAAGTGGCTGTTCATATCCTGTGCCCATTTTTCAGTTGGGTTATTTACTTTATCTTGTTGTGGTACTCGAGTATTTTATAAATTCTAGATATAAGTCCCTTTTCAGACATGTCATTACCAAATATTTTTTCCCAATCTGTGGCTTTCCTTTTTACTCTGCTGGAAAAGTTTTTAGATGTGCATAGGGATTTGATTCTTAGAAGGTCCCATTCATCTATTTTATCCTCTATTGGCAAAGAGTAGGTGAGGTTATCCCTGTATGCAGATTATATGACAGTATACTTAGAAAACTCGATTGACTCAGCAAGAAAACTACTGGACGTGGTTGACCAGTTCAGCAAAGTGGCAGGATACAAGAACAACATAAAAAAATCAATTGGATTTCTCTACAGTGACAAAGAGAAAACAGAACTGGAGCTTAGAAAAACAATACCCTTCACAATTGCTGATCACTAGATTAAATACCTGGGAGTAATCTAACCAGAAGCACAAAGGATCTATTCAAAGAAAATTATTAAATGTTACTACAAAGAACAAAAAAAGACCTGGAGAAGTGGAAGTATATCCCTTGCTCATGGATAGAACGACTCAATATTGTGAAAATGACAATACTACCAAAGGCAATTTACACATTCAGTGCAATCCCAATACAAATACCAATTCCTTCTTCAATGAGATGGAAAAGGCACTATCCAATTTCATTTGGAATGGAAAGAAGACCAGAATAAGCAAAGCACTTCTTGAAAAGAGAAATAAGGTAGGCACATCACTCCCTGAGTTCAAAACCTACTACACTGCCGTGGTGGTCAAGACACTGTGGAACTGCTATAATAACAGAGATATAAATCAGTGGAGTGTTGTTGTTATTATTGTTATGTGCAGTTGACTCACTTCCGACTCATAGCGACCCTATTTACAACAGCCCTAAAGCCTGCTCTCTCCTGTGCCCATCATACTGCCTCCGACACACCCATCCCGATTACCCCAGTCACTGAATCAATCCCCCTCATAGAGGGTCTTCCCCTCCTGCGCCGTCCCTCCACCTTCCCAAGCATGATGTCCCTCTCCAAGGACCGGTCCCTCCTTACAGCATGTCCAAAGTATGTCAGATGAAGCGTCAGAATCCTTGCCTCAAAGGAGCAGCCCAGTTTAACCCTCTCCAGGATGACTCTGTTTCCCTAGCAGTCCATGGTCCATTCAATACTCTTCTCCAGCACCACAGCTCAAAGGCCTTAATTCTCCTTCTATCCTTCCTCGTCATTGTCCAACTCTCTGACGTATAACAAGTGATTGCTAAAACCATGGTCTGTATCAGATGCACCTTAGTCTCCAGAGTGACACCACACTTTCCCATTGCAATGTTGTTGTTGTTATGTGCCGTCGAGGCGACTCATAGCGACCCTGTGTACAACAGCCTTTACTCCACTGTCCTGTGCCAATCGCACCATATCCGATACACCCATCCCAACTTCCCCAGTCACTGAATCAATCCACCTCATAGGAGGCCTTCCCCTCCTGCGCTGTCCCTCCACCCTACCAAGCATGATGTCCCTCTCCAAGGACCAGTCCCTGCTTCCAGTATGTCCAAAGTATGTTAGACAGAGCCTCAGAATCCTTGCCTCCAAGCAGCCGCCCGGTTTGACCTTTCTCAGGATGAATCTGTTTGTTTTTCTAGCAGTCCATGGTACCCTCAATACTCTTCTCCAGCATCACAGCTCAAAGGCATCAGTTCTCCTTCTATCCTCCTTAGTCATTGTTCAGCTCTTTTAATTTCCTGGCTGCTGTTGCCAAGAGTGTTTACTGTGGAGCCAAGCAGACTAAAGTTGTTAACAATCTCCATCTTTTCATCATCCATCCTGATGCTGCCATTTGGTCCAGTGGTGAGAATATTTGTCTTCTTGATACTG
>NW_006399769.1:15856894-15857988 GCF_000299155.1 Elephantulus edwardii
TAATAAATAATTGGAAAGACTATGGCTTGGATTAGGTGCACCTTAGTCTTTAAATTGACATCATTGCTCTTCAACCATTTTGAAGTGGTCCTTGGGGACAGTTTTTCCAAATAAAACAAATCTTGATTTCTTGACTGCTGTTACCAACGGTGTTGATAAAATTGTTGACATTTTCAATAACTACATCCTTCATCATAGTTCTGTTTCCCCCAGTGTTTTCAGTAGCCGTTTCTTCTGCACATTCTTTTTAGTCTTATTCAGTCTGGGACTTCCTCTGAAACAACAGGAGTCCCTGTTGGTATTTGAAATATTGGTAGCATAAATTGCAGCAGAATTACAACATGAAATTCACCACAGTACAACAACCTGATAGATGAATAGTAGATGACACCTCACTATGAAGAAAACATCAGCAACCTGTGTTACATAGATGACATAACTTTGCTTACTGGCCTTGAAACACTTTCTGTAGAAGATCAGAGACCAATATGGTTTGCATCTCAACATCTAGAAAATAAAATCCTCACCACTGGACTGACACTGTGATCAAGAAGGAAAAGATTGATGTTAACTGCTTCATTCTACTGGAATCTGTTTCCTTTTACAAGGAGTCCTGGTAGCCTAGTGAAAAGAAACTGTGCTACAGTTCTGTAGGCATGTGGTTAGAATTCACCAGCTGCTCCATGGGAGAAAGATGAGCAATCTTGTGCACTCAGTTGTCTCTGAAAACACGTCAAAGGGTGAACTCAGTCACACAAGGATAACTATTGGATAAAACCATCATTGTAGAATGAGTATAAGGATCCAGAAGGGGTGGGAGAGGCTGGAAGCAGAGGGATGTGGATGAGCAGGGGAGGTGGGGATTAATCATTGGGTTGTACAGTTTGATGGGGGTGAGGGAAATTGAAAAAAGTTGTTCAAATTTATACTCGAGTTTTGTAAATAAACATGTGTGTGGGGGAAATAAAGCATAAATGGGGGGAATTATATATTACATTTAGCAATTGCAATACCAAGAACCTTTTTTAAATGTTAACAAGGAAGGATGTCACTTTAAGGTGTGCCCGACTCAAGTTATAGTATTTTATTTTTTA
>NW_006399769.1:15858995-15933431 GCF_000299155.1 Elephantulus edwardii
TCCTATTCATCTATTTTATCTTCTCCTGGTTGTAGGCTCTTTTTTTTTTTAAATGAAAGTTTATAGAGAACTTGGATTTCGATCCATTCATTGTTGCACATTTTCTTCCCTGCCCACGCCCTCAGTTCGCCTTTTTCTTTGAAAAAAAATTATTTCACTGTTATATAGTTCCTCCCATCACCCTGTCCACTTTACTGTGCAGCTCTTATTCTGGAATCTTGTTATGCCAATAAATACCTAATCACATATTTTATACAATTCTTTCTCTCATCTGTTTCAATGCCGTGTACATTATTTATCCCTTCTTTTCTTAGTTTCCCCCCAGCCCCCATGTCAGTCCTGTTTTATAACAGTGGCATTATGCAATATTTGTCTTTTTGTGGCTGAGATATTTCACTCAGCATAATGTCCTCCATGGTCGCACATTTTGTGTAATATTTATTTTGTTATTTTGTTGATGGGCACTTGGGTTGTTTCCAACTCTTTGCTATTGTGAACAAAGTGGCAATAAACATGGGTGTGTATATATCTGCTTGGGTGACAGTTATGGTTTCTCTAGGGTATTTTCCCAGTAGTGCAATTGCTGGGTCAAATGGTATTTTTATTTGCAACTTTTTTAGAAAGCGTCATACTGCCTTCCGTAGTGGTTGCACTATTTAACACTCACACCAGCAGTGAATAAGAGTTCCAGTTTCTCCACAACCTCTCCAACATTTGTTGTTTGCTCCTCTGTTGAATTTTGCTATTGTTACTGGGGTGAGATGGTATCTCATAGTTATTTTTATTTATGTCTCTCTTAGAGCTAGGGATTTTGAACATTTCTTCATGTGTTTGTTCGTGTCCTGTGGCCATTTTGCAATTGGATGGTTTACCTTTATCTTTTTGTGGCAATTAATAATGTTTTAATGTTTCAAATTTTTTTACCCCAGATTTGTGAACCAAAATACATGAAATACAGTACATATTTCAGTATCTCAGGCAATTACAGAATCTGAACAGAAGTCTGTAAATCGAAATATAGGAATGCTTCAAAAATTTGTGTGCCATCCTAGTGCAAGGGCCAGACTAATCTTCTCTGTATTGTTCCAATTTTAGTATATGTGCTGCGGAGGTGAGCACCGTAACATTTCTTAAGAGTAGTTTTCTATTTAGTGTTTCAGAATCTTTCTCCTGTTTCAGTTTTTAACTTGCTTTTTCATTACGTTTTCTGCTAATTTTTTCCCCTCCTGGAACTTCACCTATCTTAGGTTTCTTTCTGTTGTTCCTCAGGTCTCTGAGACGGCACATTTTTGTTTAAATCCATTGTCTTTGTTTTTCAGATTGGTGGGGAGGCTGAGTAGTGCAGGCTGTTTGTGATTAACTTGCTTGGCAGTTCAAATATACCAGCAGCTCTGTGGAGAAAAGTCCTGGCAAATTGCTTCTGTAAAAATAACAGTTGACCATCCAGTAGGTTTTCAGAGGCTATAAATGACATGAGAGATTCCTTATCTTTCTGTCTCAGAGCAGCTGGTATATTTGAACTGCCCACCTTAGGATTGGTAGTACAACTTTCTATAGGCAAGACCTTTATGCTTTCCCAATGTATGCAGGATTTAGTGCCAGCCAGGGATCTGAAGAGAATTTACTCCCAGATTCTGGCTCTTATCCTTTTCTACGTACGTCCAGATTGCCATCCACATATCTTTGTTTTGGTTTTAATATATAATTTTATTTTGATGTATACAGTGAAACATACAACAATTCAACAGATTCTACATGTAAAATTCAGTGACATTCTTCAAATTCTGCTTCCATTCCCTCATTTTCTGGATTGTTCCCTACATTCCCTACATTTTCTAATTTTTTTAAAATTTAGTTTATTTTTCATTTCAATGAACAGCTACAGAGATTTTGGAATTCCATTCATTCATTGTTGCACCCTTCTCCCCGCACAAACCCCTCCCCACCCCCCCCCCCCCATTTGCTCCTCTCCTTGAAAAGCAAAAGAAAAACTCCCTCATTGGTACACAATCCCCCCGCACCTCGTTAATTTGGTCCCATATAGAATTTAAAAGAGCAGAATGCTCAAGACAGATCTTTTTTTTTTTAACTACTTCAACTGAATTATTGTTCAGATTTAGGAATACTTGAGATGTTTTTGGTTTAAGGTGTAAAGTTATATCAGGGCACTTGTTTCAGGGGTTCACCCACCTCTGTAGTGCCAGAAAGTGTAGAATTCATGTTACTTTAATTTTATTCAGACATTTTCTCATGAAAATAATTTTTCAATGAGAGTTTTGATCATATTTCTCTTTGAGATCTTAAGATCATATTGTTTCGTAAGTTGTAGTTGGGCATCTCTCAATTCATCTAGTGCTGTTAGCCACATATTCCACATTTTCTTCCTAGGCCTGACTCGTCTGCTTCCTATATTACTGTAGGTGAATAAGCCCAGTTATGTCTTGGATGGTCAGTCACTTGTAGAGAAGTACTAAATGTTATTAGGCCATGTAACAAGGATATCCCATGAAACTTTGACCCTAAACCTACAAACCAAGGGATGAAATCCCATGGGGGATTTACAAAGCAGCCTTAGTGGATGCTTTAAAAAAATTCCTATAAATATATTTATTACACAACTTTTACTAATTTTACTTTTTATAGGTGTATAGTTTCGAAGCAATTTAAATAATCAGCAGTGCAACCCTACCCTTAATTGCTGCAATTTTCCCCTCAACATTAAGCTGTCTCTACCAACCCCACCTCATGCCCCTGGTAACCACTAGTAAACTTTGGTCTCCAAACATTTAACTTTTCTTGTCTTTACATATACTCATTGCCATTGATTTGGACCCACCTCTTAACTGACCCTCCTTTGAATTTTTAAAGCTGTAAATCGTATGGGACAAAATTGCCTATCTTTGTCCTGTGGAGCCACTGGTAGATTCAAGCCTATGAATTAGCTGTACAACTTTCTGCAGCTTAGGTCACAAAGCTCCCAAAGAAGGGAGCTCTCGATATGATATGACATCACATATCTGTGATTGTGAAACACATCCACATTGCAGCATATATCCAGACTTGATTCTCTTACAGGCCGAATAGTACTCCACTGCATGTATATACCACTTGTCATTTATTTGTTGTTGGGCATTTTAGCTATTACAAAAACTGCTTCAATGAACACCGGAGTACAAGTCTCTGTTTATCTTCTTTGCTTGCAAGTTTTTGGGAATATACCTTAGCATAATGGTTATGTTTCATACCAAATTGGTCATATTGCACTTTCTGTCAATATAATTACTAAGTTTGACCTTTTTAAGAATGAAGAATAAAGAAAGAGCTGATCTTTGACTGCTGCTAAAAATATTAAATTTCCCTTTTCAAAAAACTAGGTAGTCATTGCTTACAAAGTGTTGAATTTCTTTTAAAGGTGATAGAAAAGCATGTAAGCCAACAAAGGTAATGGTTGCGCAGTGTGCTGGACACAAGTTTGAGGAATTGGGCTTGTAAAATATTGAAATGGCAGATATTTTGCTTAATTTATTTTAACACAAAAAAAATAACCTTATTAAGATAAAAGTTACATTATATAATATCTGCTATTAAATTATAAATACTTTTTAAAAACTCTTTTTAAAGACTATTTTTAAAGACTTGACCTTGTTCCCTGCCATTAATTTATGAAATCGACCTAGAAAATCACTGTTCTTTTAATGTCAGGTCAAAAGCCTATAAAACCCCTGCTATGTTGCTGATTGCCTTTGAGTCAAGCACAACTCATAGCGATCCTGTGAACAGAAGGCCTGAAGCCCCTCTACAGTTATCAACATTTATCAAAGTTCGTAGAGTTTTCAGAGGCATGTTATTTAATTTTACCAGCATGGGGGGAAATCAGCAACTTAGATTGGTGCCCTTAGTATAGAAAGAAAACCAGAAATTAAGACTGTTCTATCTAGCTAGCTGTTGAGCAACTTTGCTTAGTTGTTGTGTAAGCAACTCAAATTCACTTTATCTAAAACTGAACTCATTATCTTCTAGCAAACATCTTCTCTCTGTGCTCATTTCTCATTGAATGTGGTCTCACCATCCATCAGCTTGCTCAGTGCAGACACTAGAAGTCCTCAAATCTTAATTCTTGCTTTGCACACCATATATACTCATTCACCAAGTCCTTTTGAGTCTTCATCATAAATCCATCTTTCTTTTCTTAATCCTCTAAAGACCACAAGAATCTTGACATTCCCATTTCTTTTTACTACCTTTTCTTTACAGTATAACTGAATCATTCTGTCTAAAGTGCATATTTGATCATGGTAGACACCAGGTTAAAACCCTTAACTGACTTCTCACTGCCTTAGATGAAGATCGTAATTCATGATAAGGCTTACAAGACAGTTAATGATCTACCCTCCCTATCTCTGCATCATCTTCACCTCACTCCCTTCCCTCTTCTCATCCTACATACTCTCACACACTTGGATCTATCCTTCAGCCAATTTCTCTCAATCCTTTCCTGAAATTTCTGACTCTTCACCCTAGGTTTTCCTTGACCTACCACTTAGCCACTGTTTGTCATGTAGACAGGAAGCTTTTTAACAGCAGAAACTTAAGTTTCATTTTTCTAGCATTGTATTTTCAATGGGTATAAATAATAGATCATTAATTGTTAAGTTCTGATTGAAAGTCGACTGATTTTAAAGATTTGTCCTTTTGAAAATTTTTAGTTTCTGGTAGTATTGTTTCTAAAAATACACAAGAGATCACAATTAAATTTGTGACTTTCCTCAGAATAATTTGGAGTTTATATGTTAAGACTCCATTTTGTATTGCCAATAATTGATAATAAAGATTTTTGTGTTAATATTGGAGTAATAATTCCTACATTTCATGAGAGGGCTATTAAATTATTTGTTTCTCAACCAGGTTTTTTCCAATATTGTAATCTGCTTTGGAGTCTCATCAGAGTATTGAAATATAAATATTCTAAGATCAAAATTTGTTAAATCTTTTTTCCTCATAATGTTTTTACTTTGATGGCTTGAATCATACATAGATGATACATATTTTATATAAAGTATGTTTCTTGATTGTGTATTTTTTTTCATTCTTGTGAAAATTTTTCCTTTTTTCATTACCTATATGAATGGAAAAGGTTTTATTTAGGGTTAAATAGGGTGTTCAAAGTTGGTTAAGTTTGTTGGATAATAATTTGTAAAGGCCACTGGACAGAGAGTAATCTAGAGGTCCGGTCCATTCTACTACTGCCATTAACTAAATTTTTATTTTAACTAATCACATATTAGAAAAAACTTCTAGAATTAAAAATTAATTCAAGTTTGCTAAACAAAGCAAAGCCATGTAATTTTTTAGATAACTAATCTTATATCGCTCCTGAATACCATTGTAAATGTACTTTTCCTTTCACAATTCCTTAAATTCAATCCTGTATACATATCTTAAAATTTCCTGCGAGGCTATACAGTATACTATTTTGAGTGTACTGTTCTTTTTGATCATTGTTAAAAGTCTCTTCTTTCCTGTGAAAAGATAAGTTTTATCATCTCTGTAAGCACTTGAATTTTCATTGTACTTAGAGTATAATTCTTCACATAAGTTTAAATGCAGGCACAAATATGGTAATTTTAAAAATATTTCAATAAACAGCATTTGTTAAATTGTCACTATTGCACAATATCGGGAGCTCTGATCCCCACTGGTAGGGGGTTGCACTGCCAACCCAAAGACAGGTGCTTTGAATCAGCCAGCTTCTCCTGGGAAAGAGATGGGCAGTCTCCTCACAAGGGATTTACACCTTCTGAAAATTGGCTGGAGGGTCAGCTATGAGTAGGTTCCAACTCCACAGCATGACTTTTATTAATTAATACCCATGGAAAGCTTGGTATTGAATATTCCTTTAGTAGCTCTGTGATCTCTCATTTACATATTAATTGCCTCTGCTATGGATTTTGGGTATTTTTTCTCTGCTGTGTTTTTTAGGCCATCCTAATAGTAATTAGCTTTGATTATTCTATACTAATGCCCAGTTTAAATCAACTGACTATGTTTAGTAAGAGAAAAAAAAAGATTTTAATAAACAAATCCTTTAAGAAAAGATCATTTATTACATTGAAATTTCTTTTAGAGACTTGTTTAATAATAGGAAGGTAAAAATACCATTTAAAATTATTTAATCATACAATGGATTTACAGATTTTAAAATATATTTGAGTTTGTGGTTTTAAAATACATTAGCAATATGTTTGAGATGCTAGTATACCCTCAATTTGTAATGCTATTATTAAATGATAAATGTTTTAGAAATTTGGGGAAATTTGGTTATATGTTAAAATGGATAGTAAGTAATACACACAAAAAAGACTCTAATGAATATTTTTGTCTCTAAAATGAGTATGTTTATTTTATTTTGTCTAAACTAATTCAGCTGCTTCAGATTTGTCATTTTCACTTTGCAGCAGTTAGAAGAAAAAAGTGAAGACCAAGAAGACAAAGAATGTCTGAAACAAGCAATAACAGCCCTGCTTAATGTTCAAAGTGGTATGGAAAAAATATGTTCTAAGAGTCTGGCAAAACGAAGACTTAGGTGAATATATTTTTTATCCTTCTCCTTTTCATTCAGAATGTGTGAAGGTTTGATAGTTGTAAAATATGTAGAATTGTGGTATAGTGGGAAGAACACTCAAATTAACTTCATACTTTCACTATATTTATAATTGTTCAATGTCTCAGAATTTTAGTTTTTAATCTAATTCAAGATATTAATAGCTACTTCAGAATACTAATGAGAACAGATTCGTGTATGTAAAAGCTCTTGGTAAAGATCAATATAAACTTATTTTTTTAAATATTTTAAGTTAAAAAGGCATCGATCAAAAAAACCCAAAATCTGTTGCTGGATAGTCGATGAGAAGAGCGCACAGCAGTCTTGGAGGACAAAATAGAACTGCCCCAGCATAGAATTTCTAAAGCTCTTAAGTTTTCACTGAAACCACATTTTTCACCAGAGTGCCTGGTGGACTTCAGCTGCAAAGCTTTGAGTTCGCAGCTGAGTGCTAACAAAAATTCAGAGTTCCCAGTTCTCTCTTCACATAAACAATGAAGAAAATAGTTTTACTGACTAGCTTGGTCTTTCAGAGGAAGTGACATCAAAGCCAAGTGAATTTGTTATTGTTTGAGAAACCTTTCATTTTTGTGCATTTTCCCTGCGTACTCCCAGACACGACCTCCTGAAAGTCAACTGGTAAGCCAAAGGAGAGATAGAGGAAAATGTATTGGGTAGATTGATGTCACAGTTATTGTTCTCTCAAAGTAATTAGTGTCATTTATTTTAGGAATTGTACAGCTAGAGCCATTAATTCAGATGACGATTATGCTTCCAGTTTCCTAATGAAAATGTGTGCTGCTTGCTTGTCAGCACTGGATCTTAGTCCATTTAAGCGCTTGTATGTGGAGTATTTTTATTATTTGATATTCTAAATGTTGAGTAGCCAAGGTGGAAATAATGACTTGGTATTTGTATTTATAGGGTAGAATTTTCTCTTTATCCAGTGTTCCTTTTTAGAGCACTAAAAAAGTTTCTCCCATGTGTTGCTTTAATCTCCAAAATCATGTAGCTCTGTAAAACATATATTTAAGAAATAAGTGAATTATCTCTTTCAGTACAACGTTTTTAATAGACTTTATTGTTATTTTAATGAATAAGTCCCACTTTTTAAAATGCCTTTTTGTATATACTTCTTTATTTCCATGAACTCTAGATTTTGTGTCTGTGTATTAATGATGTTTTCCTATATTCCAGTGAATCTGCATGTCGGTTTTATAGCCAACAAATGAAGGGGAAACAACTAGCAATCAAGAAGATGAATGAAATTCAGAAGAATATTGATGGTTGGGAGGGAAAAGACATTGGCCAGTGTTGCAATGAATTTATAATGGAAGGAACTCTTACACGTGTAGGAGCCAAACATGAGAGACACATATTTCTCTTTGATGGCTTAATGATTTGCTGTAAATCAAATCATGGACAGCCAAGACTCCCTGGTGCTAGCAATGCAGAATATCGTCTTAAAGAAAAGTTTTTCATGAGAAAAGTACAAATAAATGACAAAGACGACACCAATGAGTATAAACATGCTTTTGAAATAATTTTAAAAGATGAAAATAGTGTTATATTTTCTGCCAAGTCAGCTGAAGAGAAAAACAATTGGATGGCAGCACTGATATCTTTACAGTATCGGAGTACACTGGAAAGGATGCTTGATGTCACGATGCTACAGGAAGAAAAGGAGGAGCAGATGAGGCTTCCGAGTGCTGATGTTTACAGATTTGCGGAGCCTGACTCTGAAGAGAATATAATATTTGAAGAAAACATGCAGCCTAAGGCTGGAATTCCAATTATCAAAGCAGGAACTGTTATTAAACTTATAGAGAGGCTTACTTACCATATGTACGCAGGTAAGAAATCTGAAATTGCCGGTCAGTTTTGTTTCCCTCTTCAAGATCACTGTCTTGTTGTATGGGTCATTATATTAAAAACAGAAAACTAACAAGATAAGATTTCTTAGAGTTCCATTTCCTTTGACTAAAAATTGTCACTTTGGCTTTTTGAAACTTGATACTTTTCTAACACATTTAAGTAAGATTATTTGTAACGTTACAACCAGAAGTGTTGTGGAAAAAAATGAAATCTCTGCCAAAAGCAGCAGAATCAAGGTTAAAATAGCACCACAACATCACGATTAGGACTTAAAGACACTGCTTACTTTTTTCATTTTTCCCCCTTTTTATTCATTATTTGCATTATAAAATTAGTAAACATTTTAATATGCTTTCATCATAGATAAGCACATTATTGTTTTTCTTCATTTCCATTCATAAAGCCTCTTAAATTTAGCAGTTTGGAAGCCATTAACATTTTTAATGTTTTCACAACCAAGACTATTTAAGAAAATAATTTGTCTTAGCAGGTCAATTTATAGAGAAAAACATGTCCAAACCAACTAGGAACATTGCTGATAGAACAAAATATAACTGAAGTACAGATATAGTGATTAATTTTATTAAGTAGTTTTTTCCTATATCAAGGAAGTTTGATGGTTGTAAACTGTGTAGAATTGTGATATAGTGGGAAGAACACTCAAATTAACTTTATACCTTCACAATATCCATGGCTGTTCCATGTCTCAGAACTTTAGTTTTTAATCTAAAAATTTAGCATTTTAATAGCTACATCAGAACACTGATGAAAATAGTGCATGTGAAAGCCCTTTGTAAATATAAATTTATTTTTAAAATATTTACGTTATAAAGGCGTAGATTAAAACAAAAAAATCAAACCAAATCCATTGCTAGCTAGATAGTCAATGAGAAGAACTCAAAGCTGCCTTAGAGGATGGAATAGAACTGCCCCAGCATAGAGTTTCTAAAGCTATGTCTTCATTGAGGCCAGCAGCCAACCTTCTCCAGAGTGTTTCGTGGATTTCAACTGTAAAACTTTCATTTAGCAGCTGAGTGCTAAAACATGCATTACCACGGTTCCCTATTAGGGTGTATAAAAGATAAAATGTAAGTCTAATAAATGCTACAGAGCTCTGAGAACCTTGTGGTAAGGAGTTGTGCTGCTAGTCCAAATCCACCAGCTACACCATAGGAGATAGAGGGGCAACCTCCTCCCATCTAATTTACAGCCTCCGAAAACTTGTGGGAGGGTCAGATATGAGTCAGTTCTGACTTGACTGCCCATAAAATAACAGTAAATGCTATACTTAAATACTGGGATTTGAGAATTTTTTTTTTAATTATTATTTTGTGTGTGTGTGTATATGTATTGCCAAATTGGATCTGACAGGTACAGGAGGAGATTGCCTCTCCTTCTCCAGCAAAGCATCTGATGGATTCGAACTGCAACCTCTAGGATTGCAGTGCAGCATCTTGCCACTAGGCCACCAGAGCTCCCTTGAGAATAATTCTTAAAATTGGAATCTGAAATGAAACTTAACTTCCATTGCACAATCTTTCTTAAGAAGTAAAATAAAAATGGAAAATAAAAGTAAAAATATAGAGAGAATATAGAAAAAATAGTAAAGTAAAAAAAGTTCTTATTTCTAGAAGATGGTTGTCTGTGGGAAAATTTTTTTCTTATAAAGATCTTCAAGTGGATCCTCATTTTTCTCAGGAATCCATTCTGGCACCAGCTACGCTTTTAAAGCTATCAATGAATTAGTATGCTTTGTTAAAGATGAATAGCAGTGATAATGTTTGTATCTTAGATAACTCTGACGGAACAGTCAATAAATCAAATATGGCCTTAAAACTATCAGAGTTATCTTAACAAGAAGTAAAATTGGGTTAAAACAGTTTTATCAATTCTTATTGCATATAAGAATAACTGTATTCTTATTTTTAAAACTATTATAATTTTTACTTTATTAATGCATTGATCTCAGAACAGTTAGTAAATAATATTTCATTATCTCCATGTCTTTAGGATAATTAAGCTAGTTATTTTTATTTGTACATATTTTTTATTTTGTCTCTCATGGGTAACATTTTTCAAGGCCTGTTTGGGTCTGTAAGCACATAAAATTGGTAGTAAAAGGTAGTATTAACATGTAGACAAAACTAATCTGAGATTCCAGTTCCATAATTGATTTCTTTTTACCCTAGAAGCTTCTGTAGTGTATTCTTGATCTTGACTCAGAAATACAGAGATAAACCTAAGTATAGGAAATGTAAATTCTTGGCCTAGGATTTTATTAGGAAAAAACCCAAATAGATTTCTAAGAGATCTTTCTAAATATAAAGCTGCTTTTGATAAGAAGAGTTTTCAGTAATCAGTATGACTTGTTTAATCTTCAGCAACCTTCTGCATCTAGAATATAGCTGGTATAATGTTCTATTAGGTTAATCTGAAGTTGTGCTTCTAAAATCCCCTTTTTTGTTACTCCCAAAGACAACTTTTAAGATTTTAAAAGTTTAAATTATACTTCTTACCATATTATTCTCATTTTTAAGTATTCAAGAATTCAAAGAATTTTTTTCTAATATAAGCACTGAAATATATTCTGAAGAGATTGCTTTTTGGTCATTAGACTGCTTAAAGTAAAGTTAGTCTTTATATCTGTAAGACAGAAGTTCTATATATTCCTTGATCTACAACCCAAAGAGCAATGTAAGTGGTAAGCACTGAAGATGATTCCATAAAGTTTGTCATAAATCAGGGATACTTAAATCATAATGTATTTTCACATGTCACAAAATTTAATATAGTTATTTGTGTAAAATTTCTCTTGATAATAAACATTTTCTTTAAACTATTGAATTTTACACTGATACATTAATGATTTAATTCGTAGTTGCAGAATTGCTATTAAATTTTTTCTGGAGAACAATGTCTTTTTTTTTTTTTTTTAACAATGCCTTTTTAATTTCTTTTTCAAATGAAGACTCTTTAAAGTAAACATTAACAGGCCAGAGCCCATAGCTTCTCTGCAGGCCATGTTGGGAGTCTTCTTTAGTAATGGATCCTGTGTAATTTTATCTTGGAGTTTCTAAGTTTCTCTCAGTTATTCTCTCAATTATTACCATGCAAAGTTTTTGAATGGTAAGTTTTGCCAATGTTAAGTATACTCATATTTAAATTGACTAGATTGTTTTACCTTTCAGAAAATACTAAGTTTTTACCAAATTTGTTTAATGTATTTTTTTAGGAATAAAATACCTGTCTTAATGTTAAGAGTATATTAACTATGTTTTTTAATTTTTTATTTTCTTTTGAAGCACAGCTAAATAGTTTATGTCATGAACGCCTTACCAGTGCAACTTGCAATTATAAGAGGGTTTCATGATTTAGGATTTATAGAACATAGAAGTTAGTGTTAAATTTTATACTCTGTGAGGTCTGTTACTGAGTTCAGTATTCACAATACAAGTGTTCCCTGCTTCTGGAAACTTCATTCCACTTTGCTTTTGGCAAAGACCAGCTAATGAAAGAAATTCAGAGAACTTTTGTTTTTGTAAAAATTGACATTCAGCATTTGCTGTGCAGCAATCCTGTCAAAAAAGCAGCACCCCCACCCCATCCCAGGCAGTTCTTGAGTATTACACTACACATGCATTATTTCTACTTTGTACAGGCTGTGTACTTTCTACTTTATGTTAGCATCATTTTAGGTTTTGTATGTTATTTGTTATGTTATAGTTTATTTTGGAGGTCTGGAAAAACTGAAAAATATTCCCCCATAAATTAAGAATAATGATGTCTTCACACTACGCCATTTAGGCTTATGAAAAGTTTCTTGGAAACACTATTTTCAGGCAGCAGTGCAAACTTGTGTATAATACATTTCAATAAACCATCTATGAATTTGTAAATCACATGAGAGCACTTCTTAAGGTTTCTTCTAACTCAGGACTTGAGTCCTTACTACACAGAAAACAGATAAAGTTACCATTTTAGTTTAAAAACTGTTCATCTGGTCTTCTTATCCTGACTCACATCAACCTCTCCAAAGAAAAGGGGAATTTTTGCTGGGGTTAGTAGGTGTTTTTAATACAGTATATCTTGTGGTTTAAATTGAAAAAAGGCTAAAATTTAACTTACATATTTTTACTGTTTATATAAATTCATAGGGAGCTGTGGTGGTATTGTGGTAGAGAGTTGCACTGCCACCTGAAAGACCTGCAGTTCAAATCTACCAGCTGCTCCACAGAAAAATGGGCAGTCTCGTTCTACTCAGTGTACACCCTCTGAAAAATCCACTGGAGGATCAGCTATGAGTCATTCCTGACTAGATGGCACATAATATAGCAGTATAGGTTTATAATAATAAGACAATGAATGAGAAAATTGAAAGTCTAATATAACAGTACTTATATTTTTTATTATTGTAGGTTTATCAGACATCGTCTTAAAAAACAAGAAAAATTGATTTCACTTTACTTGATTTAGACTTCACTGTGACTTCTTCAACCAACTTCATCCTGCAAGTGTTTCAGGAATAATTTACAAATGGAGCTGTAGGTTTCTAGTGCTAGAAGAAATGACCAAGCCCTCATTCCGTAGACAAAAATTTAAGACCCAGAAAGATTATGTATTTGCTGTTCATTTATAACAAGCATAAAGAAGTTGTTTTCTTGACTCCTAATAATCAAGACTTTCAAACATGTTGCACTGACTCATACAAAATGAATTCTTTAAGAGAATATGTTAACATTTTTAGCTATATAGAATAGTTTAAATAAAAGGAATTCTTTGTTGTGGTTTGATTTGCCAGTAAGATAAATGGATTTTTCCTGAGCAAGCACAATTCTAGAATACTTTTTTCCTTGAAAGAGAGAATTCTCAATATAGATAAGCTTTAATTCTAGACTATAGGTTTTAGACAGATAATAAGTTATAATTTATTTAGTGACAAAGTTTCATTATTCTGTTATAAATTGCTCTGTAAATAAAGCATTCTGAAAAAATTAGGTGAATTGAAAGTAGTTAATTTTAAGAGATTAATGTATAGCTTGTCTCAGTGTTTATGGATATATAGTGATTTATTAACTATAGCAGATCTTTGAATTCATCCCAAAACCTGAGAGGAAAAAGTATCTCATTTAATAGGTTATTTTGAGCTTGGCAAGGAAATGAAGAAACTCATTCCTTATCTAAAGTAAGAAAGCAAACCAAAATGAGTCCAAAGAAACAAGGATTGGAAGGAAAAATTGAATTACTAATACAGAATTATAGGAAATGAAGTACAAATTAATTACTGAGATCTAAAATGGGACAGAGATGTTTGATACTGTATCTGGTTTGGTAGTTTAGTTTCGCAGTATGAGGCAGCTTTGAGGTAAAGTAAGTTAATTGAGAAAGGACATTAAGTGGAAATACAAACTTTCATATTGTGGGAAAAGGGTGTTTCCCATGCACAGTAGACTGTCCTTCATAGAAGATGACACTGAAAAACTTAATCCAGTTATTTTTCTATAAAATACATTCTGCCTATTTTATGCCCTTAGTTAGAAAATCAATAAATTTATACTAGCTTCCTTTTGAGTGAGTTTCCTATATAAATGTTATTGGGCTTTTTAAACTTTTTTAGATCCTCTGAACAATTTTTGATCTATAGGGCAGTGCTGTTCTATTTTTAAATTCTCTGATTTTTTTTTAAGTGTTTGTGCGTCAGCATAGCGGCTGTTTCCTTTTTTAAGGAATTCAAGAGTGATTGTTTATAAATCCTTGTTGAGGAGCTCATTGTTTCTTGTAGTTTCTTAAATGGCTGTATTAAAGGCAGAATTATCACATGAACAGACATCCTGGTTAACAGTACTTCTCTATGGGTAGGGGAGGGGACTATAAATAACTATGCAATAATAATTATTTTATAAATCTTACTGGCCTTGCCAAATAAAATGTCAAATGCCATTCAAAATTGGGACATAAGAACAAAGGATTGCATTTATCAGCTCAATCCTAGTTTGATGTATTCTGAATAGTAATGTAGGTATGTTCTGAGTTGCCAAGATTTCGAAGTACTGTGAAATAAAACATCTTCAGGCAAAGAACAGTTTTAGAATCAGAAAAAGGGAAAGCGAGAAGGTCAACCAAAAAAATGATGACAGTTCTTATGTGAAATAACCAAGACCTAAATCAGTAACTTAATCATAGAGATAATTTTGGTTTGCCTAGAAAGAGGCAAGGCAAGGAGCAAGCATGGTGGAAATCTCAGGGTAGAGATTCAAGAGTCAAGTAAAAGGAAATGTTAACAATGAGGAGGAGGGGGAAAGTGGCAGAGGTTTTTGTCATTCCTGTGGAATGCCATTGTGGGTGGAGTGTCCTGTGGAGTGTTGAGAAAGAAGTGTGTGGGATTACCTCCACAACAGATGAAAAACAGAGAGGAGGACAGTGGCTGCTTCCATTTGCATAATGAAAGAGCACACAAATAATTAGTTCATGCTAAGGTTTTCAGCTAACCTGGCCTGGCTTTTTTCTATTTTTTTAAAATTTGGGTGTATTTGCCAAAAACAGGCATCTATTTTCTGAAACATCACTGTCTGATATTGGAAGAAAACTGTGACTCCACAGCCAAGGAAGGAAGAAAAACTTCCCTTTTCTCTCTCTCCTTACTAAAAAGGACAGAGGATTAGGTGACGTTTTGTTCTTTCATACACTGACAAGGGTCTCTGAGAGCTGACTTGATAGCAACTAACAGCAACGCTCTGGTGGCCTAGTGGTAAGAAGCTGCAGTGTAATTCCAAAGGCAGGTGGTTTGAATCCACCAGCTGCTCTTTGGAAGAAGGATGAGCAGTCTTCTCCTATGCTGTTCTCTACTCATTTAAGGGTGAATTATGAGTCAATTCTGACTATATGGCACACAGCAAGAACTTTCCTTCTATTTTTCTCTTCTCTCTTCTATTTTCTTTTAAAAGCTTCCATGGTTTTCTTTCAAAATCATGGTAACTTGTCCTTTTTGATAGGTAGTTTCTTAATATCACATTGCCTTAGCCCTTTATGTCAGCAGTAAAATAAAAGTCTCCAGGTTTGTATGGCATTATCTACCTTATGCGCTGCCACTGTGATAGAAATAAAATAGCTACTGAAATATATACACTTTGTAAAGTTTCAGTTGCAAATGTTCTTTTTTATGTTTTTCACTCATTAGGAAATTTCTACTGCTGTAGGCTAAAAATAGGATATATAAATTATGAGAACATATTTTAAGTCATTTTTGAAAGTACTTAGAACTATTGCAACATTTTCGCAATTTAATTTTAGTGGGTTTTTGTTGTTTTGGTTTTTTTTGGCAAGACTGTTCTCACTTTGAACCAAGCTAAAAACCACTTAAGTTTGAGTTACTTTGTTGTTGTGTACTGTCAAGTTGGAACCGACCCATAGTTGACCTGGCATATTTTCAGATTACCCATTTGTCTTCTGCAAAGCAGCTGGTAGATTCGAATGTGCCTTTGGGATTGCAGTGCAGCTTGAACCTGGCAGATGAGTGTCGCTTATGGGAATGTGTTTTTCACTTTTAGCTCCAGAAACAACCCTGAATACAGTGTATAGGAAGGCACAGCTCCTACTCCTAAAATCTTGAAGGCTTATTAAGACGTGTAGAATTGCAATTAAACTGTGACTTTTTAGGTACATTTAACCAGGAATAACAGTTTACAAATAGATTGTCAAATAATCATTAATGTAAATTTTGATAGTGATTATATAAATTATAGAGCATGCTGGTGACCTACTGGTGAAAAGCTGCCCTGCAATCCCAGAGGTATGTGGTTCAAATTTACTAGCTGCTCTGTGTTATTAACTGCCTCTGGAAACTTGCTGGAGGGTCAGCTATGGGTTGATTCTGTCTTGACAGGACACAAAAACAACATAAATTAGGGATCAATTATTTTTATTTATATTTTACAGCTATGGAAATCTATGGAATCTTTACTCCAGGGAGGTTACATAATACAGATAGAGCACCAGATCAGGAGCCACACAGTCTAGGTTCTGGGGCCATCCCACCTCTGTGCTCATTGACTGTGGATAAGTGCCTATGTGTGAACAAGGAGCCCTGCCCTGCTCACCTCAGAGAGATCATGGGAAATGTAGTATGTGAGAGCTCCTTAAAATTGTTGAATAGCACACATCGAAACTTGCCATGGTCCCCTTCTGAATACTGAGGCACAACACGACTCTCCCAGCAGTAACATACTGAAATGCCAGGAAATTTTAGCTCAAGAAGGTGAAAAATCATTTTTAAAAGTAATTTGCCTTGAAAATTAGCAGCAGTTTTTGTAAAGATACATCTAATTCATTTAGAAATTTATTTTATTGTTTAAAGGTACATTTGTTATCTCACAGGTTTGTAGCCTAATTTAGGTGACCTTTGAGAAGAAATGGATTTGGATGTTGATCTGAGACCTGAGAGCTGAAGTAAACTCAGAATAGGGGAGAAAAGGCATCCTTGATTTGAAACAGAGCTCAGGGACACTTGGAGCACTGTATAATGAGTATAGGCTCTATCTTCAATGGTGATCCACTTTTGCTTTTGAAACAATGCTGTTTTGAGCAGCCTCACCTTACAAATACATTTGCAGAACAGGAAGAAGATTCTTGAAAGGGAGGATTGTGATGAAACCGGTATATATCTTTTTTAAAATCTTGTACAGGCTTCTGTTTTTAAATCTTTTCTTCTGGTTGAGACATTAGTCTTTAACATTTGAGGAACTCTGTAACTGAAGACAATAAAATACCAATAGAGAGGATTATTAAAGGATTATATATATCTAAACTATTTTTATCAGAAACCCATTCTAGCCTCAGAAGGCATAAAGCTTAAGGGCAAGAGGACCATTTAAAAACAATATCTTTTTATTATTTTAATTCTTCTTTATATTTTCGTTGAAACTCAGGCTTGGCTGATAACTTTAATTGGTTTGTTATCCTGGCCATATATACCAGTAGATTGGAAATAGATTTCTATTTTACGTTAAATTCATGAATTTTCTTTTTGAAGAAAAACTTGTAAATATTTTAATTAAGGCAAAATTTGTGGAAATAATTACATAGAATCATAGAAATATTCTACATATTATGAATTCTGATTCTGCTAAAACCTATACTAAAGAACAGTATACTTTTTATTAAAGAGCACAGCTAACAAAATGAAGTTGCTACTCTTAATGAATTTATCATTAGGTTATCCTCCCAATAAGACTCAGGTTAATGAACTCTCCCTCTTTACATGACTCATGAAAACCTGTAAATCATGTAAACCTTGATGAAATATGAATTATAGATAAGAGTGGTTTGGGTTTTTCTCCATTGCAGAAAGGTGCCTAAACCCCTGCACAGAGGCCAGCAGCTGCCTTTCTTCAGAGGTGACAGAGGAGAGGTGAAAGCAGGCCAGGCCAGGCCAGCAATCACGCTTTGTTAACTTTTGTGAATGAAAAATGTGCTATGGATCAACTTAGAGATTCCTGATTCTGTGATTGACTTTCCTTGTGTCTGTGTGAAAATACAAGGTTTTAAGAGCTGTGAATAGGACTAAGTCAATATATTCTAAAAGTTCAATAGCTTTAATAGCATTTAGCAATTCTAAGTAAAACTTTTAAGAAATAAAAACATTTAGAAACAGTATTTAATCCATTACATTAGAAACCCTAGTCTTGAGTCATAAATTCTATTAATGTGATTTGAAGGAGTTAAGGTAACTGTAGATAATCTAATTCTGGCCTTTCTGTTCACCAGAGAGATAAACCAACTGGTGATGCTCTTGATCCTGGTAACAGATGAAAGCCTGGTTACATGCTCTGCCTTTTCCTTTCTTCGGTTACCAGTTTTGTGGCCAATTCTGACTTTTAAGATCAAAGCAGAGTGCAAAGGGCAAGATACAGTTTGGAAAATTTTACTATGATTTTCTTTCCTCTGCTAATTTAATAAGCACTAAAATGAGTTACAGAGTTAAAACAATTTTACATGTCAAAACATTTTGGGGAATTTTGATTACTTTGCAATATAAATAATAGTTTTAAATAAGGTGCATTTTTTCTTTTTCTTAGATCCCAATTTTGTTCGGACGTTTCTTACAACATATAGATCCTTTTGCAAACCTCAAGAACTACTGAGTCTGATCATAGAAAGGTCTGTCAATTTAAGATATTTAAGTTTATTGTGTTCGGCTAGCTTTTTTTTTTAATGAGCTAAAATCTTGTTTCTTGGGAGTAATTGTCCTTCATAAATACTTTTCAGTAAATACTATTTACTTTCAAATAATATATTAACCAACATTATTTACATTTAAAAAATATTATTAATGAAAATGCAATATTTAAAATTTCAAGTTTATAGAATTCACTGAGGTTAAAGACCTATATAGAAACTTACTAGTTTGGCCCCTTGAAATTAAAAATCCGATGATTTAGATGATACAAACACAAGTCTTCAAATATATCACATAATGAAGAAAATGGGGCCTTCAGTTATTAAAGACTATAATGAAGGAAAATATTTTATCCACCCAAATGGAGGGCAGTCAACTTTGCAAACATTACTCTTAAAATTGTTAGCTGAGAACATCTGTTCTAGAATTTTATTTACATTTCTTCTTAGATTTTGTATATGTATTATTATATTTCTAGTTAAGCTTATCTGTATTAAAACTCTAAAGTTCCTCTATATAGGCAAGTACTAGTTACTTTTGTAAACATTAAAGCCATGATTTCCCTTTGCCTTGGAGCAGTAAGATTTCATTTCATTGATGTGTATATTTTAGCAATTTTTTCATTTCTCTCAGTTTTTCTGAGCAGCAAAATAGTTTGTGTTTTCTAAAATTTCTTCAGTTTAGTAAAATTGATATTTTGATTCTTTTTTACTGTTTTATGTTAGGTTTGAAATTCCAGAACCTGAGCCAACAGAAGCTGATCGAATAGCTATAGAGAATGGAGATCAGCCACTTAGTGCAGAGTTAAAAAAGTTTAGAAAAGAATATATTCAGCCTGTTCAACTACGGTAAGTATTGAATAAATAAATCTTTATTGAACTTTCATTAAAGTATACAAGGATTTTACCCAAGCAAGGAAGGAGTACAAATAAAATAACTGAAGCAAATAAAAGCAGTTATTGGAATTAATAGTACCTATATCCAACTTAAGTTGATTTTGACTCACAGTAACTCTGTAAGACATAGTAGAACTGCCCCACAGGATCCCAAATGATAAATCTGTAGAGAAGCAGACTGCTGCATCTTTCCTCCACAGAACAGCTAGTGGACTCCAACCACTGGTTATAGCTGAGCATTTAGCCCCTGCATTCCCAAGGGGCCCAGAATTAATGTTAATTAACACAGACTTATGAAAGTGCTAAGCCACTGATATGACTATTTAATTTAGAAAAAGTTGGGTTTTGTTTTTTGGTTGGGGTTTTGTTTTTTTTTTCATTCCTTCAATGTGATAAATGTTTATGCTTGAGTTCTCATTTAATTCAGTTTTTTGTGTTAATGTCACAGAGTATTAAATGTGTGTCGGCACTGGGTGGAACACCACTTCTATGATTTTGAAAGAGATGCAGATCTTTTGCTACGAATGGAAGAATTTATTGGAACAGTAAGAGGTATGGGTGTTTATAAATGTCTAGCTTTGCAGATCATAAAAGTGCCAATATGGTGCCTGTTAACTGTTATTATCATTGTTCAGTGTTAAGGGGTAGTCAGTATAGTGCTAGCATACCCATTTGGAGGAGTTACAGAGTTTTAAGTTAATAATCATCCTGCTAGTCCAGTTTCTTTTTACTTAGTGAATCAACTATTTTAGGATTGGTCTCAATTTTAGCTTGCCTTTCCACTTATCTGAAAACATATATACCAGAAGGTAGTTTGGAATGGTTGGCCATTAAAGCACCACTGATAGAGGTCAAGTAGACTACATTAACGTGAATGTACATGGATCAGACAGGCAGCAGAACATAATAGAAAACATTTGAACAGAGCTTGCTTTCTAACACTGTCTTTAGCCAGATTTGTGACTTTGGGGAAAAAATCACTTGAACTCTTTAGATTTCAGTTTTCATATCTGTAACACTAAAGTACTACACTTGGTGATCTATAAGGTTTCCCTTCTGGTTTTAGGATTCTGTGATTTTGTGTATCTAAGGAGGGGACAGGATGATGCAGACTAGAGCAAGGTTCAGGCAGACCTGTTGTTCATATTTTTTGAATTGAAGTCATCTCGATGGCACCTAACAACAACAAACAACGAAGATATTGTAGACAAACGTATTTTCCATTGCACACTCTAAATGAGAATCAGAAAACAAAAGTGCTACATAATAGTACTTTCAGACACAATATGAAATAACCACATTAAAAAAAAATCACACTTGAATGAAGAAACCAGTCTTCTGGCACTATATAAAATATAATATAAACTAGATTAATAGTGAATAGATACAGAATTTATCTTTAAGTTGTCTATTGTGTATAAGATGAACTTTCTTTAAGGATTATAAAATATTTTAACTGAAGTTTAGAACAATAAGGTTGAATGATTCCTACAAATTATTTTTTTAAGTTTACTTATATATTTATACATGGTATTTTATTAGAAAAGATTTGGGTATATATAGCAGTGGTTATCCTTGGGCAACAGGAATTGAAAGGGAATTGTGCACTTATTATTTTGATCTTTTGAACTTTTTGTTGCAGATAGAGTCAGGTATCACTTGTGTAATTTTAATCCATTTCTTAAAATAATAAGTAAAAATATTTAAATGTTATTTAAAATGTTATGTATTTCAGGTAAAGCAATGAAAAAATGGGTTGAATCCATCACTAAAATAATCCAAAGGAAAAAAATTGCAAGAGACAATGGTCCAGGTCATAATATTACATTTCAGAGTTCACCTCCCACTGTTGAGTGGCATATAAGTCGACCTGGGCACATAGAGACGTTTGATCTGCTCACGTTACATCCAATAGAAATCGCTCGACAGCTGACTTTACTTGAATCAGATTTATACAGGTATGTAATGCCTAGTGGTAAGAAGCTGTGCTGCGGTAATCCTAAAGGCATGTGGTATGAACACCAGCTGCTCTACAGGAGGACGGGCTGTCTCCTACATAATTAACTGCCCCTCAAAACACGCTAGAGGGTTAGGCTGTGCAAACAAGCATCAAGTGTTACATTCAGGCTGAAAAATCTCTGCAGAGGAGTTACTTTTAAAAAGAAAGCTTTCTTTTCTTTTTACAGAATTGTTTAGGAATAAATGAGTTAGTGCATAAAATGTCTTGTAATGTAAAAGGCCTGGTGTACGTTACTGTAGAAATAGAAAAATAACTAGTGAAACGCATTTGAGGACCGAAGGGAGGGAGGGGAACGTAGGGTTGCACAATTTGATGGGTTCAGGCTGGGAAGGATCTGTGGGGATCTGGAAAGACAGGGTAATGGTAGGCATAGTTCAGTGGTGATTAATTTTAAAAGCATAGAATGGGAATGATTGTATGAAACAATGTGAAAGAAGGATAATATGCAACACAATGTATATGAACTTTGTAAGCAAGGCAATATAATTTTTTTAATATAAAAAAAGACCTCATGTCGAGAAAGCCTATAAAACTGGGTGGTTTTATTTTGTCCCTTGATCACCCCCTTTCTTTGTATTTTTATCTTCTCAGTTTCTCCCGATATCCCTCCTTAGTGAAGCTAAGTTCCGTTTCTGGCTTTACAGTTGCTTGGAACTTTAATTTTTTGGGCAATTTAACTGCCTTGTGTAACCAGTAAGCATCTAAACCATAATTGTAACCATTAAGCGTCTATTCCATAGCCTCAGAGTAAAATGAGAATAATGATAGTACCTGCCCATGGGACTGTAGCAGTGTTTCAGTTAGAACTACTCCTTACTCTCAGGAGCTTCTGGTGGCTTAATGGTAAGTAGTTCCTCTGCCAAGCCAAAGGCAGGTGATTTGAATCCACAAGCTGCTCCATGAAAGGAAAAATAGCAATTTCTTCCCATTATGGCTGTGGCAATCTGCCAGAGGGTTGGCTCTGAGTCATTTGGGCACAGTGGCAATGAGTTTGGGTTTTTGACAAATAGTATGCATAAAGTGCTTAAGACATGGCCTAGCACAAAGTAAGGGCTTAATAAATGTTTGCCTCTGTTACATGGAGTAATAGAGTGGTATGAATAGTTAACATGGTTGACTGTTAACCAAAAAGTCTGGAAGTTTGAGTCCCCTCACCAGCACCTCAGAAGAAAAGCTTGGCAATTGACTTCTGCAAAACCAGCCATTGCAGACCCTGTGGAACAGTTTTACACAGAAATTGATGGGCACGCACTGATCCCAAAACAGCTGCTGCTTAACTGTGTTACAGGTTCTGTGAATGCATCTCATGGCCATTGACAGCCTTCTTTAACTTTTTAAACTGTGCTTTATATAATTATCACATTAATTAAATAATACTGTTTAATATGTCTGTTTCTGGCTTTATATGGAGATGATTTAAAGTTTCAAACTAAATTGTTTAAATTTCAGTAATTAAATGAGAAGGAATTTATTTTCTAGGTATGTTTTTAACAAAGACCATTACTGTCGTTAAAAGTTAGTGTAAGTATAATCCCATGGTTGCTGTGATGCCAAACACTGTGACACTGATGTGTTAAATGCGATAATGGTTACCCATGGTGGACAGTGTTTGGTGGAGAACAAGCTTGGAAGCAGGAGTGGCATTCACTTCGAAAACTTGTCTTTGGAAACTCTGAAATTGGAGAAACAATGAAAGCCATACAAGTGTTCAGGTCTTTGTACTTGACGGCACTTAACAACTACAACATAAGAAGACAGTGTACATTCATCCAAGTTTAGTTTTTATTTACTACTTGCTTGATAAAACCATATGTCAAGTGGGAAACTATCCTGTACTTTCTTTTGTACTTTGTATGAAAATAGCATTTTTATCTTCATAATTTTAGAGCTGTACAGCCATCAGAATTAGTTGGAAGTGTGTGGACAAAGGAAGACAAAGAAATTAACTCTCCTAACCTTCTGAAAATGATCCGGCATACAACCAACCTCACTCTTTGGTTTGAAAAGTAAGTATTTCTGACACAGTTCTATTTGTCAGCTATGTTACCAATGTCAATTAAACTTTGTTTCTATATATTTCATAACTTTTTCTTCTTCCTCTGTTCCCCCTTTACTACTCTATTTTGCATTAAGTGAATATTTTTTAGTGTGGTATTTTAATCTTGTTAATGGTTTTTCCCTATATTTTTTTTCCTTCTCTCCATGCCCCACTCCCATGGTCACCCCAGGTATCCATCTTAAAAGTATCCACTTAGATTAATACTAGCATAATTCCAGTAATACGTAGCATTACTTCTGTATAACTCTATTCTTCTTCCTTGGCGATACTACTTTTATACTCCTTATTGTTATAATAAGTTGCTATAATTATTACTTAACTGCCATTATTTTCCTACTCTCTTAAAGCTTTCCTCCCACTTACCTCTTTTGTGCTGTTTTGGACAGATATGTTACACATATGTTACTTCTCCATATGTTGTAAGCCCAATTTACATATTGTTAGTGGTAGTATGTGCTGTCAAGTTGAAATGAACTCATATCTGACCCTGTGGTAGATTTTCTGAGGCTGTTAATTGCACAGGAGGAGATTGTCTTTCTCTCACAGAGCAGCTGGTGGATTCAAACCACTTACCTTTGAGTTGCTAGCATAATTCCTTGCCACTAGGCCACCAGAGCTGCCTAAATACATATTTTACAAATTACTTTTTATAAATCAGTTAACAGAAGAAAGAACAAATAGACAATTAGAGTATCTTTTCAGTTGTCTTTACTAGGGCTGTTTTCCACATGAATTCAGATTACCATCTGGGATCATTTACTGTCACCTTGAAAAATTTCATTTAGTATTTATGGAAGATTTGACGAGCTAACAATACATTTTCTGAGCTATTTTTCTGGGAAAGTCCATTTTGCCTTCAATTTTACATGTAACTTCTCAATAGAAGATTCTTAGTAGATGGGTGGTTTTTTGGTTTTGGGTATGTTTTTTTTTTTTCTTGTTGGTATCATTTCACCACCTTTTGTCCTCCCTTGTTTATGTTAAGGAACCCCCTGTTAATCATATCTGGTTCTCTTTTCAAGAGTGCATAATTTTTCCTCTGCTGCCTTCCAAGTTTTCTATTTGTTTTTGGCTTTCAGTTTTTTTATTATGATGATGTAGGTCTTTTTTGTGCTTATCCTACTTAAAGCTCCTTAAGCTTCTAGTTACTGCTTTTCAGTAAATTTGGGAAATTTTCAGCCATACTTTGATTGAATATCCTCACTTTCCCCCCTTTTGCACTGTACTTTCCTATTATTGGTATGTGTAGGTTAGTGCACTTCATGTAACCCAGCATTTCTCTTGTGTCTTTATTTTTATTCTTTTTTTAAAATTTTTTTCTTTCAGTTAAAAGCATCTGTTGAGTCCTTCTACTGTAGTATTTATCTGTTACTATACTTTGAAACTCTATAGTTTCCATTTTGCTCTTTTTTTATCATTTCTACCTCTTTAGTAATAGCTTCCATTTGGTGCAACAGGTTCATTATAACTTCTTTCGCTTCTTATATCATGCCTTCCCTTAGCTCTGTGAACATCTTTAGAAGGCTGCTACGAAACCCTTTTCTGTTAAATCTGACACCTGGTGGTTTTCACAGGCATTTTCTATTGTCTGCTTTTTTATCTTTTTTTTTTAAATTATTATATGAGTGCAAGATTACAAAGCATATTGTTTTATTACTCATACATGCACATTTTGTTCCATACAGTGGTTAAAACATCTCTAGTATCTGATCATCCACTCATTCCATATTGTCTTTCCCTTCGACCATATTAATACTTATTATCTATTAATTAACTTTTCTATTTCCCTTTCCCACCTCCCCAGACTGACAACCATATCAATATGATTCTGTGTATAAACCTTTCTTTAGCTTTTTATATAGTGGTCTTACACAATATTTGTCCTTTTGTGACTGACACATTTCACTCAGAATAACATCTAGGTTTATCCATGTTAGGAAGTGTTTCATGAATTCTTCCTTATTTTTCAGTGTTGCATAGTATTCCATTGTATGAATATACCTTCATTTCGCTATCTGTCCATTCATTTATGGGTTCTTGTTTCTAACCCTTTGCTATTATGAATAATACTGCAGTAAACATTAATATACACATACCTGATCATTTGCAGCTCTTAATGTCTTTTGGATATATTCCTAGTAGTGGAATAGTTGGATCAAATGATATTTTTACATTGACATCACTGTTTGGTGTTTGTTCACTAGATTCACAGATATCTCCAAGTTGTCTTTTACCATAACTCCTATTGTTTTAAATGCTCTTGGATTTGAAGTCCCTTGTAATCTATTGTAAATAAAGTTTGTTTCTTAGATACTATTTTATGGCCTGCTTGTACACTCATATAAAATACTTGGATGAGGGCCCTGGAGCTGAGGGTAGGATGAATGACAACCTTTTAAATGACATCCGTGCTATAGGAAATCAGTGATTGGTGGGTGAAGGCCAGTAACTTGCCTCTCATGGAATCCCATGAGTCAGAGGAAATGTTACTTGGGCCCCAGTATTCATGCCCAAAACAGAGCATCCATTACACAAATTGGTGTTGGGCAGAGGATGGTAGACTGCATCTACTGATTGCTCTTACCCAGGACTTGGAAGAGAAGTGCTGAATTCTTGCCCCTCTCAGGAAAAAAAGTCATTTGTTTGGGACCTGGGAGGAGAAGGAAACTTGAGTTTTGATTACCTCAGAATGGAGTAGAATATCTGAGGATCTGGTAGTAGGAAAGGAAGACATGACCTTTGTTCAGACATCACAGACCTTTACCTTAATTTACAGGACTTTTGTAGATTTTGTTGAATAGTTGTTTGGTTTGGTTTTTTTTTCTTTTTTGGTGTATTCTTTACTCTTAACATCATTTTCAGAGATTTTAATTTTTAAAATAGTAATTTTCAGCAGATTCACTGGGTGGTAGGCCAGCAAAGCCCGTCACACTGTCATGCCAGAAGTCTAGGACTTAAATGGGATTTTAGAACTCAGATCACTGGGTAGAGTTTTACTGGTTATACTTTTTAGTAAAATACAATATGACTAGCTAAAATATAATTTATAAAGGTAATATGAGACCTCCACAGATGATGCTGAGGTTGTCACAAAGACCAATTTGACAAAAGAATGGCTCGAACCGGAAATAGAGTGTGGATGAAGATCTGAAGATGCTTCCTACAGAGGTCATCTCAGCACTACTTTCTTTGTTATTATTTTCTAGTCTCTAAAATGTAGCAGCTCAGAATTTGCCCCCTCTATGTTGCTTTTTGATTTATATTTGTTAGAAAGTTAAGTAACAACCTTTCTATTTGCATAAGTCCTTTCTACCATAATAATTAAAATTTATGTGTGAAAAACATTTGTTTCTAAAAACAGGAAATATAAGTCTTAGTGACCACTTTTGTTCAGGCCTAATTTTTTTATAGGTTTTAGAAAAGAATGCCATTCTCATCATCATCATCATCATCATGTGAAGTTTTTGGTCTTTTACCATAATAGTTCTTTGAGATTGATGTACATTAGAATTTGTGCTACCTGTGGAGTCCCAGTGGCATTGCGCATTATGCCTTGGGCTGCTAACAGAATTGTTGAATCCATCAGCTAACAACTCTGAGGGGGAAGATGGAGCGTCTCCTTCAATAAACATGTACAGCCTCTGAAATTCCACATGAGGCACCATGAGTTGGAATCACTGGGGTAATAGCGAGCTTGGTGTTTCCCTTTGATGTGGAGCTTTTTGAAGTAGTTCAAATATTTGATGCTCTTGGCTGCTACCCAAAATGTTGGAAGTTCAAGTCCACCCAGAGGAACTTTGGAAGACAGACCTGCCACCTACTTTGGGAATTTAGGCACTGAAAACCCTCTGGAGGCCCCAACATAAGAGACACTGACGTGTTTTTTAGTTGTTCTCCTTTGACATATGTGACAAGTCTCCATGAGCTGTGGAACTTTGTAACAACTTAGATGATAGGGTTCTACTGCAGAGGTTCTTAGAAACACTTGATCGTGGTCTGTTGTTTCAATAAAAATTCCAGAGGTGATTTCCATGTATATGCCACTTTAGTAACAACATAAATAGTTAAAGATGGAAATAAGGTACACTTATATGCACAATCAACACCCTTGGTACCAGCATTCAAGATACGAAAAGTTGTATTATTGCATTGGGAAAATCTGCAGTCAGGGTCCTCTCCAGAATACTAAGTTGCAATGATACCAGTTTGAAAACTAAGGTGTGCCTGATTCTTTTCAATTACTTGGTATGCATCTAAGAGCTGGAATATAATAATGATGATAGAAGAGAAAAAAATACCTTCGAGTTGTGATCTTGGACAAGATTACTCAATATCCCACAGACAGCCAAAAGAACACACAAATGTCTAATGCAGCCAGAAAGCTCCTTAGAGGCAAGGAAGGCAAAGCTTCATCGCAGATGCTTTGAGCATGCTGCTAGGAAAGGCTATTCCTTGGAAAAGGACATCATGCTTGAAAAGGTGAAGATCAATGAAAGAGAAGATGACCCTCAACAAGATGGACGGACAAGGTGTCTGCAGCGATGCTCTCAAATGTGTCAGAGATGATGAGGATGGCACAGGACAGGACAGGGTTCAAATCTGTTGTTCATAGGGTCGCGATGAATCATACTCAACATGATGGCACCTTATAACAACATATTTCTTAGTGTCCTGCCAACAAATTAGTCAGAATATAGTAATAAATTTGTGGAGATCTAGCTAATGCTTTAAGTTTGTAAACTTACTATGTTTATTTGATAATAAAATAAATTTCATCATTTCCAGTGCAGTGAGGTGGGTTTTTTTTTCTTGAATCAGATAAGCCTTATTAGCAAATATGTGAAATTTTTTAAATATTGATTTCTATTTAGGTTTTTATATGTTAGGGTTTTTTCTTCTAGATTATAAAATACTGAATATTGTTGTTGTTATGTGCTGTCAAGTCGCTTGCAGCTCATAGCGACTGAATATTAGATAATTAAAAATTATGTTTACGTTTTCTCTTTTTACTGAGAAATGAATAGAAAATAAAAAAATTCAAGTGTTAGAAGTAATTTTATGGGACCATAGCACACCTCCTTTTAGTATTCACTGGCATGTAAGTGCACACAGTTTTTAAATATTCTTTAGCATTTAAATGTCAAGTGCTTTTTAAAATTTTACTTTCTCATTGCAATGATTATGTTAAGAATTATTCCTAGAAATGTAACCAAGTATTTATATATATGTCAAAAATTAAGCATTATCAATACAGTTTTGCAGCTAGATGAAAAGTAACAGCCAACAGAGTTTTTAATTCTAAAATTCTCTCAGAATACACCCACAACTTACAAGCCTGCATATGTTTAATGAGATCTCTTCATTTCTAATGCTGAAAGAGGATGCACCAAAGATAGTAAGGAAATGTTTGATTGGCTCTACTGATATGGTAAATATAGTGAAGAGCAACATAGGACTGTGAAGGGAGTGCCATATTTTCTAGGGTTCTACTATGTTTAGAAGTACATTGCTTATATTTATATTCAGAATTTATATTCTTACTGTAGTGGTCTAGTGGATAAGGAGTTTGCACAATCCAAAGGCAAATAGTTTGAATTTACCAGCTGCTCGGTGGGAGAAAGATGGGCAGTCTCCTTCCTTGCAACTTACAGCCTCTGAAAACCCACTGAAGGGTCAGCTTTGAATGGGTTCTGGCTCAGTGACTATGAACAGCAGTAGTTACACTCCAAGGACCCAGGAAGATGCAGTAGTTAAATGCCTTGCTGCTCACTTCAAGGTCAGCAGTTCAAAGCCACCAACAGCTCTTCGAGGAGACAGAGTAGTCTTCTTCTGTAAAGACTAGAACTACACAAACTAAACCCACAGCCATCTGGTCACCTCTGACTCACGGTGACCATCGGGTTTCTGAGGCAGCTCAACAGATAACATGCTAGACCCCCAGCTGGCCCTCTGTGAGGATTACAGCCTGGGAAACCCTGAGCAGGGCTGCACTGTCTTCAGGGGTTCAGTATGCTAGCTTGATTGGGTTGGTATCATATAGCTACACTGTACCTCACCTACCTCCAGTCTACATTGTTTTGTGTACTAACATTTTTAAAGCTTAACATTAGAAAAGTTCCAAGATTTTAATTAATTTTTCATCTTGAAACCTAGATGTATTGTAGAAACTGAAAACTTAGAAGAAAGAGTAGCAGTGGTGAGTCGAATAATTGAGATCCTACAAGTCTTTCAAGAGCTGAACAATTTCAATGGTGTCCTTGAGGTTGTTAGTGCTATGAACTCATCACCTGTTTACAGACTAGACCATACATTTGAGGTAAGTCTATAGATAAGATTTTCAGATTAATTTCTCTTCTTATTTTATGAAACAAGATTTTAAGTTATTCATTAACTTTTAAATGTCTAATTTCTTTTTTCAGTAGCAGATAAACAAATGAAAATCTCTAAATTTTGTGAAGAATTAGTTGCTCTTTTAAATCTGTACTTTCTCCTTTAGACTTACACTGAACATTTTTTTGTGTGTTGTATTTTTTTTAAATAGCAAATACCAAGTCGCCAAAAGAAAATTTTAGAAGAAGCTCATGAATTGAGTGAAGATCACTATAAGAAATACTTGGCAAAACTCAGGTCTATTAATCCACCATGTGTGCCTTTCTTTGGTGAGTATTTCTTCTTAAATTTTGTATGTATTGCTGTATTAAAAAAGACAATTTGCTCATTAAATTACCAAGGATAGGCATGTATTATATCTTAGGAGAAAATGCATATTTAATAAATACTTAATACATGAATCACCTTAAAAATTTTCTCTATTAGAACACTTTCGGATCAAGCCCAGTATATTTACTCTTTTATTTTTTCAATCATTATTATATACCATTGATTTGGAACCATCCTTCCAATGGGTTTTCAGAGGCAGTCACACAGGAGAGGATTGCCCATCTTTATCCTGTGGAGCAGCTGGTGGATTGGAACCATGTGCATTTGAGCAGGCAGCACAGCTCCTTACCATTAAGCCACGAAAGCTCCCTTTTTTCACCTTTAGATATTAATAATGCTTATGTTTTTACGTCCATAAAAATCTTTTAAACTGAACTTTAATAAGCCAAATGGTCTATAGAAGACTCATGGCCTTATTTATAGTCATGTTTTTTCACAGTTATGCCTAAGTATTTAACCATATTTCCCCACATTTTATTTACCAGGTTTCATAATCAAACCTTTTTTTATTTATTTCTAACCTTTTTGCTGTACATATTGTATATAATTGCAACTATATGATACATGTACATTGTACTTTGCTCTTTTCACTTAACCATATTATAAGTCTATTGTCCTGTTTTATTTAAAACTCTTAAATTATTATTTAAATGACTGTATAATAGTCCATGAAGTTGATATAATTTACCATTATAATGTGATTAGGTACATATTCACTTTTCTAAGTAATTCTGTAATAAATATGATAACATATATACACCTTCTACCCCCTGTATTTGACAAGGCTTTCTTGAGACAGATAACCAGAAGATTTAGGTTAAAAATATGCGCTTTTAAACTATTGATATATATCACCAGGTTGCTTTCTGTCTGTTACACATCAGAAGCAGATGGCAAAGTAAATTTCATCCTACTGTTTGCAATTTTTGATACTTCTTTCTCCCAACACTCCCTATTTGTCATTTTCACAGAAAAAAAAATCCTATTTCTTTTATTTTCATTTTTTTATTAATGGGAACATTATTCTGTACTACTGATTAGCATTTATATTCCCTCTCCTCTATGTTCTTTTTCATATACACTACATTTATTTCTAAATGTGATGACAATAAGGCAAATTCCTATAGGGATTATCAGGGTAGATTTAGGTCATTCAGTTTGTCAACAAATATTTGAACTTCCACCAAGTATCAAGTACTATGTCAGTGCTTGGCAAAACATTGTAGAAAGCACATGTAGAAAATCCATACTGTGCTCTTGAGCATATAGCCATGCCTCTCAAAATAGCCTATGATCTGCGGTCCAGAAGGGAAGGAAAACCTCAAGGAAGTTCACTGGGTATTTTGCCCCTGCTATTCCAGCACCCTGATTGGTGGAAATGTATTTATAGAAACTAGACTCTAAAGTACTCTCTCAGACCTTTCTGAACTAAGATTAAAATACTTTAAGGTAAGAAGCATGAATTCATGTAGGAAGTTCCTGGTTATGGAGTCTCTGCTCTTTAAGGTAGTTCATTTAAACTGTCCTCATCAGTTCTGCTCTAGGTAGGTTTGGGTTATTCTCAAACTAAAGATTAAAGCTCTTCAAGATAGCCAAGCCAGACAGCCCTTCATCATTTTGGCTAAGCAAGAAGAGCCAGCTTTCACTGCCATTTCTTAATTTCATCTCGAGAAATCAAGAAATGTGTTGCTCTCAGATGTTCTAGAGAGCAAGACTGTCACTTCCAAGTCTCAGGTAGGGTGTAGTATTCTCAGTTGCTTCCTATGCATTGAAAGTTGGGCATTGAATAAGGACAGTAGAAGAATCAGTGTGTTTGAATTGTGATGTTGGAGACAAGTAGTGAATATACCTTAGACCGCTCAAAGAATAATTAAATCTGTCTTGAAGAAAGTGCAGCCAGAGTGCTTCTTAGAGGCAAGGATGGTGAAACTTCGCCTCATTTGGGGCATATTTTTAGGAGGAACGAGTACTTGAAGAGAGAAATTATGCTGGAGAAGATAGAGGTTCAGTGAAAGAGGAAGACTTCCAACAAGACGGATTGATGTTGTGACTACCACAGTGGGCTTGTACGTGACAGAGGTTGTGTGGATGGTGCATGATAGGAGAAGGTTCAGATCTGCTGTTCACAGGGTCTCTGTGAGTCACAGTCAACTTGATGGCCCCTAGTAGCAACAACACAGTTCTGCCTCATCTATATTGTAGTTTGGAGAAATTATTTCCAGATAATGTGCCTTTAATTTTTGGATACCATTCCCTATTTTCCACTAGTGGAGAGTTAAGAATAGTATCTGATACTTTCACTTTTAATATTACTTCCATCTTTAAGTCTTTTGCTGACATTACCACCATTCACAGAATAGTTAGACAATTTCTCCTTCTCAGGCTGTGTCAGAATTCTGATCCATATCCAAATTTTTCTCCATAAACGAAACTAATTATTAATGGTTGAACGTGTGTGTGGGAAAGCTGTTATACTGTAAGGTGAAAGGATGGTAGGCCTGCCCTCAGCCATGGCTCTTCTCCGTGTGCTCCTTCCTTTCATTGATCTTTCATTAAGATTAGTGCTGATCTTTTGGCACTTTCTGTTTCTTGTAAATTGGCTTCATTCTCTACTATTGCTTTCTTGCTGTTAAGAACAGATTCTCTTTTGCAACCTTGTCTGTCAGTCTCCAGATTGTTTTCAATTCTGAAATAGCATGCTGCTTTCATTTATTTAAAAACTTTTGTTTAATGCTTCTGCAACTAGCCTAATACTCTAGGTGCCAAGAATACAACCCAAATAAGATATCCTGAGGCTAAATTGTTATTTTTCATAGACTAGCTCCCAGAGTAAAGACTAAAACAATCCATTAAAGTGCCGTATTCTCTTCACTGCCCACTTCCTTTGCCAGAGCTCTAACTTCCTTAAGATGGACTACTATTAACCTACTGGATAAAATTTAAGCTCTTTAATAAAAGATTATTTCCCTAGCCCAAGTGCTACTGTGTACAAATTCTGCAAGGTTAGGCCATCAGTATGTAACCAGTATGTTATGTATAGTTAAATTTTCATTGCCACTGAATATGCATACTGCTGTGGACATATTTGCCAGAGTGAACATTGAGCAAAATGAATCATGCAGCTTACTTAGTGTGGAAAAGAGTTCAATTGCCTGCAAGTAGAAGAGCCATATTACAGTGAAGGGTGGGAAATAAAGAATCTGTGCTCACTAGAACCCCTGGTAACATTGTCTATCCAGAGTAACATAAATAATTCTACTCTGAAAACGTTGTAGTACTGAATAGCCAAATAACTATATACTTACTAAAATCAGATATATATTGGGTGAATCATATTACTTCCTTGTTCACTATTAGTTTGAATCCCTTAATCTCTTCAGGGATGTGGCCAAAAATTAAAAAGTATACCTCAGTTACAAAAGCATTTATGAACTGATGTAGTCACTGTTTGTATGTGCCTCTTATCCTACTATCATTTTAACTACCCCACACACCAAACTTCTAGTGTAGCCATACCAAAGCCAAGTTCTAGCTAATGATGGTCTTCCAAGCTTCACCAAAGTCCAGGGCTTTCCTACACACATTGCTGCTTTGCTACCATGCCCTTCCACTTAATTCTACTCATATTCTACTCATTTATTTTTGAGATTTGTTTAAGTATCGCTCATCTCTGATGCTTTTTTTAACTATGCTATGCAAGGCAGAGTTAAGCACATGCATCACTAGTGATGGGAAACCATAAAAACTTAACTTTCTGCCAATAGCAAGGATGGTGAGACTTTGTCTCATACACTTTGGACATGTTGGGAGGAACCAGGCTTGGAAAAAGACTTCATGTTAGAAAGGCAAAGCATTAGGCCAAGGAAAGGAAGACCATCAAAGAGATACCTGACAAAGTGACAGCAGCAGTGAGTTTACATAGTGGGGACTGTGAAGGTGGTTTCGGGTCAGGCAAGGCTTTCAACAGCACCTAACTGATGTCATAAATTCTCACTTACTGGTTTTCAGAGGCTATAAATCTTTATAGAAGCAGACTGCCCATCTGTCTCCTGCAGAGCAGATGGTGGATTTAAACCTCCAGCCTTTAGATAACACACCACAACACCAGCACTAGTTATAAAAAAAAATGAAAATAGTTGCTACATTGTTTATTCTATTGCTCTTCAGTGCACAATGTGCAATAACGGGCAAACAGGAACTCAGTTACACATTACTACTAAGCTTAGGGGTTTTGATCCTAAGAAGATGGAAGGAATACATGGTGTCACTGGACCAAAAAGAATTGGCTGGCTCAGAACCTTTTCAGAAGCATATGATCAAGAACCAATAATAATAAAGGAAGAAATTCAAGGTATTCTGGCAGAATTGGCAAAAAATAAGGCCCCAGGAATTGATGGATTACCAGTTGACAGTTTCAACAAACAGATGCAGTCCTGGATGTGCTTGCCCCATTATACCAAGAAATATGGAGGACAACTATCTGACCAACTGACTGGAAGAGTGCTACAGTTATTCCCATTCCCAAAAAAGATAATCCTACATAAAGTAGAAATTATCAAACAATATCATTAATACCATATTCAGTCAAAATCTTGCCGAAGGTTATCCAAAAACAACTGGAACTGCTAGAAATACAAGCTGAATTTAAGAGACCTTTAGAGAGATCAATACTGATGTCAGATGGATTATCGCTGAAAGTATAGAGTATCAGAAGGATGTCTACTTGTGCATGTCTATTAGCTATGCAAAGGCATTTGACTGTGTAGAGCATAAGAAATAGTGGCTAACGTTGAAAAGAATGGGAATCCTAGAACAGCTGATTGTGCTCATGTGAAACCTATATATAGTTAAAGAAGCTGTTGTCTGAACAAAACAAGGGAACAATGCATGATTTAAAATCAAGAAGAGTATGTCAGATGTACATGTGGAACAGATCATTCTAGAGGTCCTACTTTGTGAAGAAGAATGTGGCATCAGGATTGAAGGAAGACTCATCAACCACCTATGTTGGGCAGATGACACAACTTTGCTCACTGAAATTGAGGAGGACCTGAAGCATTTGCTGCAGAAGGTCAAAGACTGCAGCCTCAATGTGGATTGCATCTCAACATCAAGAAAACAAAAGAATCAATACTTTTAATGATAAAATTATTCTTAAAATTCCTTCAACAAAATCATGGTTTCTATTGAATAATAGTAGTTTAGGGTATGGAAAATTGGTAACTTTATCCTGAAAAAACTGTTGCAAAGATTGGCTGTCCATGAACGTTGATTGTGGATGAAAATATCATTTGCCTCATATGCCTATGAATGTTGGACAATGAATAAGGAAGACCAGAGAAGAATTGATTCTTTTGAATTGTGATACTATTAAAGAGTATTGAATATGCCATGGATTGCCCAAGTATCAGACAAATCTGTCTTAGAAGTGCACCCACGATGTTTCTTTAAAAGCAAGGATGGTGAGACTTTGTCTCACATACATTGGATGTGTTATCAGAAGGAGCCAATCCCTAGAGAAAGCCATCACGCTTGGTAAAATAGAGGGTTAGCAAAAGAGGAAGACTTTGACCAGGTGAACTGGCTTAAGCACAGCAGTTGTGAGAATGGGCAGGATTGGGTGGACTTTTGTTCTACTGTTCAGAGGGTCTCTGTGAATTTACACTGACTAATGACACAGCCAACAAACAATGTGGTTTCCCTTTTTCTTGACTGTTTATAAAATACAAACTTTACACAAAAGACTTTTAAACTTATAAGAATATTTTTCTGGGTATATTAAGTGCTTATTTTTAATCTTACTGAATGAATTTTTTTTTTTTTTTTTTGGTAACAATTTGGATGGCACAGTACTGCACACCATAAAAGAAAGAACTAGCTCAGCGGGTTTTCAAGAGACTGTAAATCACATGGGTAGATTTGAACTGCCACATCTGGGATAGCAGCACAATTATAAACTGTGCCACAAAATGCCATTCCTGGGCTATTAAGAGCTGCTTAAGTATTTGTAAAATTACAAGTCCTCAAAAGAATTTTATACTTATAAACTTTTTTAAATTTTTTTTTTGCAATATTAGCTGCTTGTTTTTCCACGTTAGGGCTGCTTTTTTGTTTTCATTATAGTGATTGAAATGGTACGATGCTAAAAAAAAAAAGAAATGGTACGATGCTACATGGGAAAGAATATGAACTACTTTTTCCTCTTTTATCTCTGAAATAATTTCTTTATATCCTCTAGGAATTTATTTAACTAATATCTTGAAAACAGAAGAAGGCAACCCTGAGGTTCTAAAGCGACATGGAAAAGAACTCATAAACTTTAGCAAAAGGAGGAAAGTAGCAGAGATAACAGGAGAAATTCAGCAGTACCAAAATCAGCCTTATTGTTTACGAGTAGAATCAGATATCAAAGTAAGTCAAATTACTTCTTTGCACATATTTTTACTTGAGCTTATCAGCTGTCTGATAAATGGCAGGTTTATTTGCTAGAGGAGCAAAAGGGTAATAAAATTTAAAAGACTTTCTTAAAGTACTTTAATGGATTTACACCAAATTTAAAATATTTAATATGAATAATTATGTATCTCTCTGCATTTATTTCAGAAGTTCTTTGAAAACTTGAATCCAATGGGAAATAGCATGGAAAAAGAATTTGCAGATTATCTTTTCAACAAATCCCTAGAAATCGAACCACGAAATCCTAAGCCACTTCCAAGATTTGTAAGCATTTATAGCTACTTCTACATTTATATACCTTTTATACTTGTCCTCTGTATCTGGTGATAGCATCACTATGACATGTATTGTAGAGGTTAGATTTCTATAATGATGATCAAGTGCATATGTGGTGGTTAAAAGTAAGGAGTCAGTCCATAGTATATCATATAAATAAGCCTGAGACCATTCTGTTTGGTTATAAATTAGTATCAATTTGAGCATATCCTGATATGAAGCAAATTAGATATGTGTGCGAGTTTTTTGTTGTGTTCTTTGACAAGAATAAATATTACTGAAGTTTTATTCTAAGGAGGCTGAGGCCAGAGCTATGCTCTCTTGGGCAGCACATGTACTAAATTTGGAATGACACAGAGATTAGCATGGGCCCTGCGCAAGGATGACACGCAGATCCGGGAAGCATTCCATATTAAAAAGGGGGGGAAAGATTTCAAGGATGAGGAATTTTATTAATTAATGTTAATTCACTTATTTTAAAGTAGTGACTTATTAGAACTTAAAACCATTAGCTAAAGATACTTTGAGAAAGTAAAAGTTTCTGAGGTTTTTTTGTTTTGTTTTGTTTTGCCTTGTTGTGTTTTAGCCTTGCTAAATTTATGTGCATTATTGCTTCCCTGTGCTGGGATCTCTCTGACATAAAGTTGAGAGTCTGGGAACAAACAAACATATTAATGCCTGTGAACTACAGTTTTTGTCATTGTCTCATAAGATAGTTTCTCAATCTAAAACAGTTTTTAATAAAATTAATTACAAAAGTACATTGGAAATAGGCAAACAGCCATCTTCTTTGATGTACTGATACCACTCAGAAGTGGTTACTCTGCAGGGAAAAGGCCATAAAGCCAGCACATAACTGCATTTATCAATACCTCAGGTGGCATCACTAGCACAGCACCCTAAGTAGTAGATGATCCTGGCTTTTCACAATACTCCACTTACAAGACCAACAAGGACAAAAAAATTTAGAAATATTTTCATCCCAAACTATTAATATAATAAATCCTCTGGTTTTATAGGATTAATACTCTGTTATTTTATTTTTTTATTTTTTTATTTTATTATTTGTGTGTCTGAGTGTACTGTCAAATCAGATCTGACTGGTACGGGAGGAGATTGTCCCTCCTTCCCCGGCAGAGCATCTGGTGGATTCAAACCGTGTGCCTCTGTGATTGCAGTGCAGCTTCTTGCCACTAGGCCACCAGAGCTCCCCAATACTCTGTTATTTTAATAAATTAATTTCCTAACAATTCAGATAGCCATGGCTTTAACCAAGTTGAATATGCTAATGCTTTTAACTTTGAATCTTTATGTAATTTCATTATTAGTAGTTAGGTTTTCTTATATTCGATTCACATTTTACCAGGTACATTCAGAAAAAGCTTTTTGCTGTTATAGTGGTAGAAGTAATAAATTTTTTTTGATATGTCTACAGCCAAAAAAATACAGCTATCCTCTGAAATCTCCTGGTGTCCGTCCATCAAACCCAAGACCAGGTACCATGCGCCACCCTACACCTCTGCAGCAAGAGCCCAGGAAGATTAGTTACAGTCGGATCCCTGAGAGTGAGACAGAGAGTGCAGCATCTGCACCCAATTCTCCAAGAACCCCGCTCACACCGCCTCCTGCTTCTGGAGCTTCCAGTGCCACCGATGTCTGCAGCGTCTTTGATTCTGATCATTCAAGCCCTTTCCACTCAAGTAGGTGCTAACAATTAAACACTTTAATTTACATGCTCAAGGGTCAAACAATCTCTAATAGGATTTTTGTGAACTTGCAGAGAAGTCAAATGCCATTCAATAATTTATAAAAATATAAGTTCTATACTCTAGGAACTATCAGTTTTTCCAATATCTGCCTGATTTACCTCCTTTAAATTGAATATCTGTCATTGAAATGGCTGGCAATATATGCTACCTCCAGAATTATTACAGTTTGAGTATTACACTCAAGATACATCATTTATTTCCTCCCCACTAGTCTTGCAGTAAATTCTAATTTTAGACTACTGAATGTCAACATCAGCCAATTTGGTTTGAGTTTCTATCAGACACTGTTTCTGCTTTTAAGCCCAGTCATATAAATCTCTCAGACAAGATACTGTTTGATATGTCTTTTTTATTTCTTGACCAAAGCTAGTCAACAGAAAAAGATGTCTATTTTGTATAATTTTAAGTGATCTAGTGTCACATTAAACAATAGTAAAAGAGTTAAGGGAAATTCATTTAAATTATTTAAACAAATTATTTAAGCAAAACAAGTTAGAGGTTAAATTAATTCATTTAAATTATTTAACCCAATATTTTGAAACTATGTAATCCTTTTAAACTTTCATTCATATTCTTTGCATTTCTTTTTGTTCTAAATCATCATAATCTAGTGACCACTTTTACACTTCCACCATTCTCAATTCAAACTAGCCATCACCAAGTACTTGCTAACTACATGAGGCTAGTGGCTACCAGCTTTGCCCTCGCCCCTGGACGAAGCCACCTTTTGTATCTAGACTGTACCATTTTCATGAATTCAATAACTGATTTGACATGAAATTTTACATTTCTACCCAGAACTCACAATCTGTCTTGTTTATTCATTTTTAAATCAAAAGTTTAATGCATTCACCTTCAACCCTATGTAAGCCATTTCTATTATACTGTTCCCATTGACTGAACTTCATTTGCACATCTTGTCTACTCTAGTGTTTTACAGGATAAAAATCCAACACCATAAACAGTGTAACAAAATCCTGATAAAGTAGGCAGACCCTAAACCTTGCCTCCTCTGTAGGGACTTCTGGTGGCATTGTCCACAGAGAGTTGTGGTGCTAACCCAAGGTGCTGCCTCTCTAATGGTTTGAATTCACCAGCTGTTCTGCAGCTGGACCCTGATGGACAGTCTCCTCCCATATCACAGTCTCTGAAAACCCACTGGGAAGGTCAGCTATGAATCTGTCCCAATGAGTTTGAGTTTTGAGTTAGGAAGCAGCTCTGGCCTAGGAATCCTGAATTGTCATTACAACCAGCTAATGAGCTTTCTAACTTCAGAAGAAATACTTCTGTGCCTTCTGACGAGCAAACTAGTTTTTTAAGAGCTGTGCCAATGTAGAGAATCTTAACATTTTTAATAAAAATGTACATAAAATTATTCTTTGAGGAATAGTGAGATTTAATCTAGAATCCTATGTATTATACATATATTTTTAAATTATGCAGAAGATTTCCTTGTTTCTACTATCTAATAAAATAAAAGCTGTCTTGAAAGTTAAACCTCAGCTTTATGTGGCAAATGAAGGTTATGAAATCATGTTATTCACAGCACTAGGATAAAAGAATTCTAATTTATTTTCCCCAGTCTCCAAAATTAAATAATAAAATAAAATAAGGCCACCATATTTTTTTCCATGTTTGACCTGAAATCATTATTTATTCACTGAATTTATTTAGCTTTGTTTTCTCCTACAGCAGATGGCTATGGTTTGTGTAATGGTCCCCACATGAGGGAATTACTGACACAGCATGAGACCCTTCATGGATTTAATATCTTTTTGTTCAAGAAGTAGCTAAAAAAAAAAAGTGGGAGACTAAGAGATATACATTACATTTCCTATTCTTGAAATATCTTTAAATTTAAATATCTCAGTCAACTAGAGAAGAAGGACTCATTTTGGAATATTGTGCTCTGGTAACACAGCATTCATTTAAACAGCTGGTCAAGCAGATGAAAAACTGTTAGAAGAGTTTGGCTTTTATAAGCTTAGACTTAACAGTTTTCTGTGTTTCTCCTTCGGCATGCTAAGGAAAACCAGTTTTACTACCCCCATGGCCCTTCTTGTACGGCGCCCTGGCGGCATAGTTTGTAACAGGCTACTGGCCACAATGTCAGCAGTTTGGACCCTCCAGCTGCTCCTCAGAAGATAGGCAGTCTCCTGTCAAGATTGACAAGCTTTGAAATTCCAGTAAAGTCACTGTGAGTTGACAGCATGTGTTTTGCTCCTGAGGGAGTTGTTGTTGTGTACCTTCAGGTCAGAACCAACACACAGCTGACCCTTGAGCAAGTTTTTAGAGGCAGTATAATCACACTGAAGGAGATTGCCCATCTTTCTCAAACTGCCTGCCTTTGCCTTGGCTGTACAGCTCCTCACCACTAAGCCACCAGAGCTCCCCAGAGAGGGTTGTCAAAATTAATAAGTAAAAGGAAAGGCAGCATACAATAATGAGATGGAGTGACACTGTAATTCATTACATTAGTCAATTTTAATTAATACTGCACAACAACATTGGTATTGGAAAAGAACACTGAACATCTCATGGACGGCCAAGAGAATGAACAGATATGTCTTAGAGAGGGTGCAGCTGGAGTGCTCGTTGGAGGCAAGAATGATGAGGCTTCACCTCACATACTTTGAACATGTTGCTAGGAGGGGGGCTATTCCTTGGAGAGGAACACGAAGCTAGGAAGGGTGGAGGGTTGGCAAAGGAGAGGGAGACCCTCAGCCAGGTGGATTGTCAGGGTGACTGCTGCAATGAGCTCTTGTGTGTCAGGATGACACAGGACAGGACTAGGTTCAGATGTTTTGTTCATAGAGTCGCTATGAGTCATTCTCGACTAGATGGCACCTAACAACAGCAACATATGATATCTCTTCTTTCAAGAGAAAAAAATTCTAAAAAAACTTATAAGACCTGAATTTTAAAATAATTTCAAATCATAACTGATTTGAAATTAACACAAAATATGCCCTTTTAGCCTCTGATTTTATACTTGTTTGCCAGTGTCCATGTGTATAAAAGGTCCTCCACCACGCTCATACTTTAAAGGTGAGAGTCCTCAACTGGCTACTCACTGGGTGGTCACCAGACCAGTAGGTGATCACCTACGTCTGTTTCCTTCAGGGCCTGGTAGGAAAGAGCTATATTCCTATATTCTTATGTTGTCTGAATATACTCCACTCAATACAATGCAGCAGAAAGTCCCATGCTTAAGTTTTTCAAAAGGCAAAGTAGTTCCTTTCCCCTATCTAACCCTCTCTAACAGTCTAGCTCTAAACATATGCATTTGTAATTCATTCATTCAGCTTGGATGTTTTGCATAACTTACTTCATGCTAAGCATATCTCCTCTGGAAAAGTCTTAACTGAGTTTTATTGAAAGAAGAAAAATAATCATAATACAGGGTAATTTGTAGTCACTGCTGATTGGTCGAAACATAAGTGCTCTAAGGTTTTAGAGCCAATTATCATGGAATGAACAAAAATGATCATAGAATATTTTTGGTAAAGACAGCTAGGAATAGGGGAGGGAAGCTCTCAGTACTTAGGGCTGCTCTTATACCTTGGTCGCTCTTGACCATGTCCAAGGGAAAGTTATGATGAGAGTAGCTGGAAAAAGAAAAAAGACCACCTTGCAGCCTTATAGCAAGGAGGGAAAGATAATGAAGTGCTTCCTTGCCTTTATGTGAAGGTTGCCTGGGAGGTCATGAGAGGGAGACAGAAGTTTAAGCTGGCCTCTGGTTACAGGCATGCTTTGTCTCCCCAGGAAGGATGGACAGCAGGAAGGTGGATGCTAAGCCTTTTAAATTGGAATGGCAGGCTTTCCTTCCTAGAAACGTTGTAGATCATGACTTTCCAATCTTAAATACATTTGAGTGTAGCAGGTCTTTTGGTCGGTTTAAGAAGTTATCCATAATCTATCTATGTAATTTTTTTACTTCCTGTAAGACAAAGCTTATTCCAATTTCACAAATGGAAACTTTATAAATTAGAAATGCATTCAACAGTGGTTTTTGCCTTGATTGTATATTATTATCCACAAAGGAGCTTTTGTAAATAGCCCTGCCCAGCTCCCACTTGAATTAGACCATTGTTGGCAATTTTTAACGCTCCCAGAGGATTCTGATGTGCAGCCAACATTAAAAACCACTGGTTTACTCTTTGGATTTCACTTCTAAGTCATTATAAATTAATTTACCCAGTACCTGGTTGATAAGAATTTCTAGCACATCTTGATTTCTAGTATATGTTGATTACAACATGAATAATTCTTAGAGTTTCTAATAAAACATTTTCTAGGCAGTAGGATCAACCAGTTTGTTTAAAGGAGGAAATTCCTCAGACTTGTGAAATTCATGCATAAATATAGTGCCTTAATCCTGAGGAGAATTGTACTACTCTAGACCAACCCTCTCTGGCAGTTCTAATCCCCCAACAGGTGAAAGATGGGTAGTCTCCTCCCATGTGGTTTACAGCCTCAGAAACCTTGCAGAGGGTCAGTCGTGAGTCGATTCTGACTTGTGGACAATGAGTATTATATGTAAATAAGATTGATGCAAAGTCTGCATATTGATGTACATATGTGTACACAATCATTCCTTTAAAAAATCTGCAATGTATGGTAGTCATGAGCTTTGAGTCTCATCCCTACATTGTGCTGCATGGACTACCATGTTCTTGAGGCTAAGCTCCAGGAGCCTGTTACCTTATTTAATCATTTTCTTTCCTAGGAAAATGGGAAGTGCACTAGAGCTGGGTATTCCTTCAATCCCTATTAAGTCACAGATGCCTGAGAGTGAAATCATTGACAGAGCAGCAGCTCCGTGTATATCAGAATATAAAAATTACTTTTAATCTTCTGAGTGGAAGCAGGAGTGGCATTCACTTCCGTAAATAGCTTGCCTCCAGAAACCCTGTGAACCTGGAGAAATGATGAAAGTCATGCAAGTGTCGAGGACTTTCATTGATAGGGTCACTGTGAGTCACCTATGACCTGAGAGCACTAAACAACAACAACAGTCTTCTGTGATAGAACTTATTAGTCAGAAATAGCTGGGTTGCTATACTTGATGAGTATGTTATAAATACTAGTACACATGGAACCAGATAATAAGACTATTGTATCTATATAAGCACACAAATTAACAAAATTTATACCAGCTGAATTTGATATGTAACATTATTCTCATTCTGAGCAGATAAACAATAGCCAAAGTATTTCTGAGGAATTAGCTGTACAGGGCAGAGGGGAAGAAAAAGAAAGAGAGGAAAATCTGAATTTTTAAAAATCCACTCTACCTAGCGTTATAGGAAATCTTGAAGTTTCTTGGGTATTATATGTCCCATACATTGGTAATATGAGGCAAGCAACAGAAGTCATTATACTTTTTAAAATCAATCCAGGTAGTCCCCAACTTAAAACATTCAATTTATAACAAACTGCACTTAAAACTGTCTAGCTTATTTATGACTTTTCCTTTTAGTAGTTGTTATCATTAGTAAAATACCACATACAGTGTTGCAGCACATAATTTGCTGATATTATAATTCCCAGATATTTATTCACTTATGTTAGATATTTTGATTTATAAAGATAATGATACTAACACATAGGATGATGAAAACAAAAAATGAACATGAACTGACTCATAAATCAAGGACTGCCTGTCTGAATAGGTCACCCACTCTTTTGTCTCAGTTTCCTATTTTAATGCTCTTACGGTTTTAGCTTTTGAGTTCTCGTTTTTTATTAAAAGCATTAATATTTCTGAAATTAAACAACCTAAGTTTATTACTGAGTTTTCTATGTAATAAACGCACCAAATGTTTATTGCTTTTGGAAAAATTTTTAAAAGGATGGTTGATAATAACTATGTCACTTTCAAACTTATTTGGTAATATCCAAAGTTGTAGATATTTTATGAGATGATATACCTGTTACATTTTTCAAAGATATGTAATAATACTAGCTTTTAAATCTCCCTTATAGTTTTCAATTTATATAGCTTGTTACTTGTTTCATAAAAAGTTTAAATTTTCAAAGTAATTTTTCTTAAGTGATAGATTTCTGTATGTCTTGCTAAATTCTTTGCTTGAATGGGGTTTATACATTTTTTTAAGTCTTCTAATAATACAGGATATTTCTGTGTCCTCATGAATGCTTTTTATTTAGTTACTGTGAATTTAAAAGGAATCTTCAAAATTCCCATAGTGATATTAACTCAATTCATTATTTTTTTTCTTCTTCCAAAGGATAATGTACTTTTTACTTCTTTTTCCTTTTGATAATGTGTTTTTAATAAAGACTGTTACAGCATTCTTTAAAACTAGAATGGCAACATTTTTATCATAAATCAGTTTTTGTACATGAGTTGAATATATCAATGAAAGAAAAATACCTGCTCTTTCTTGTTTCCTTTCACAGGCAGCGATACCGTCTTTATCCAAGTTACACTGTCCCATGGCCCAAGTTAGTATATTTGGTTTAAGACTCATAATACTTGCTTTGGCTTTAAAATCAAACCAAGCGTAACCCTCCTGCTAAAACTCTCCTTGGGTCTGGCAGCATTGGTACCTGGCTTGCAGCATCTTAGACGTGAGGCCTTCATTTGTGCTATCTTTTGATCATAAATTATTTGCTTTTTAAAAAACCTTCTTCCTCTTTTTAAAGAACATATTAAAATGGGTGGCTTCCACATTTAACCATTCATTCATATCCAACTCTACAGCGTTCTGAATATGTTTTAATGCTCATTTTAACACTAAAACTTTAAGAAATGAGAGCATGCATGCGCATATTGGAATGCTGGTGACAGCGTACAGTGTTACTGGGACCTCACTGGGATACAGCTTTAAAAAAGCACCGTTAGAAGGACAGCTGTTTAAATTAGAAAGCCTAGATATTCCAGTGGCTGGTTTGCTTTATTATTTTTTAAATAAACTAACAATTCACTAAACTCCATAAATTTCAAACTAATAAATTAATAATTTGTCTTTTCATACAAATAATTTCAAAATGTGTACAGTGAAAAGCTTAGTTGTAAGCTAAATTAATTACAGTCTCTTAAGAAAAAAGGTAGGTGATCAAAATGTAGATCATTTGAATAATGGGACACAAGTATGCTTTCTAAGTCTAAATTTGTTATAATATTTAGTTGATGAAAGGACCTGTCAAATGTCATTTTGGATGACCTTTTTAAAAATATTTTTCATGTCTGTTTTATGTTTATAAGCTAACAATATTCATAAGTATACATGTGTGGATATATACACATATATGAAATAATCTATGAAAGGGTAATTTATATGTCTAAATCATACCCTTGGCATAAGGGTATGATCTCTAAAACTGGTTCTAGTTAGAAGCTTTATAGGTGTATCTTGTTTATTATGCTTTGCCGATACTGCCCTTTTTTTGCAAATTAATGGTTTATGGCAATCCTGCATTAAACAAGTCTCTTGGGATCAGTTTTCCCACCACATTTGTTCAGTGTCTTATTTTGGTAATTCTCAAAATATTTCAAACTTTTCATAATGCTCTTACACACTTGATAGTCTGCAGTGTACATGTAACTTTTATATGTATTGTGGAACCAAAAGTCTGTGTGACTTGCTTTGTTGTGATGCTGTGGAATCCAGACTCACGGTATCTCTAAGGTAGGCCAGTTCACCAATTTTATTTAAGTAAAGTCCATTAGATTTTAGTGTAATTTCAGTTTTTATTATTATAAAGATTACCTCAGTTGTCTTGAGCAACTGCATTGTGCTTAAATTTTTTTTTATTAAGGTAAGATGAGCTTGATTTTGCTTACATGTGTAAACAAAATGAGGAGAGAGCTCATCCCCGGACCTAGATCTTTTCCCTTACACCTGTTGGGTGAATTCCTGGGGAGACATCATTAGAAGCAAAGGTTTAGGTTTTAGGTCAGAAATTATTTCCAGGCACTGTTCAATAAGGGCTGATAAAGTAAAGGGGGGAGAACCCATTACCAAATCTTACCAGAAATCACCACTCTGAAAGTTTTCATTAGTTTACTGTTTGTCCCAGAAATCTTAGAATCAGACCTAATTAAAAATTCTAATAATAGATTAGTAGCAGAAATGCTCTTTTGTTTAAGCAGCAAAATAATAGAATCTCTTAGCTTTTGTCTGAAAATTCTGCTAAGAACTTTCTGCATGCATTCATAGCAGTTTAATAAAGGAAATACTGTTTGGTATTTATTGACCTGCTTTTGATACTTCCACACATTTCTTTTTATAAATGTAAGCAAATTCTAATAGACCTTTAAAGGAATAATAAATGAAAAAAGTTCCTGTAAACTTTAAAAAAAAAAATTTCATATCCTACAGGATCTGCTTCCGTATCATCTATAAGTTTAAGCAAGGGCACTGATGAAGTGCCTGTCCCCCCTCCTGTTCCTCCTCGAAGACGACCAGAATCTGCCCCGGCGGAATCTTCGCCATCTAAGGTAAAGTAGAAAATCCCGTTATCTGGAAACTGGAACCATTACAGTTATATTATCATCAATTATAAACCTAAGACACATTTGAATCTATAAAATAAGAAATTTGCCTCAAACAGAATAAAAAAAAAAAAATAAAGACATGGGTATGTAATTTTGTATGCTACCAAATTATAAATGCAACTCTGAGCCCATGCTAGAAGTCTGTGCTAATGAATTTGACATGGAGTTTTCATGAACATTCTGGTTAGAAGAGCCCTGGTAGGCTCAGAAGAGCTATTTGCATCTGTGGAAGTTTCTTTCTTGGACAGCCGTTAACTGAGTAGTTCTCAAGCGTGTCCAAAGAGAGCAGCTAAACAAGTCAGGATACTCTTTGCAGAATATCATAAAATACAACTATTATTAATATAAAATGAACAAGTCATTTATGCTCAATGTAAATCATCTTAAACCAGACTGAATGATAGATAATGGTAGCAAACACTTCAGGAAAAATAAGGTAAAACATAGTAATGAGAAGGGAAAAGGTATTTTCTCTGAATTTACAGAAACCTCTATTTCATATACTGGTGTGCATTGTTTAACATTTCACAGTATATACCTGTGATCCGTAATGTTTTGGGGTTTGTCATTGTTTTTTGAGGGAAAGCAGCTCTCCATTTGCTTATTATTTCCCCTAATTGCTTATTATTTCCCCTAATAATAAAGAACCTAAGCCCAGACTTTTGCAGCACTGGACCATGCATGAGTGGGATTTACGCTCTCCGATGATTGAAGTCTGGGGCTGGGCACACCCCACTCCGTCCCTAGTGCTTACCCTGTCTGGTCTTGGCCCTCCCGTAGCCTCTAAGCCACCCTGACTCAGCAGCAGCTACTGGCGCAGTTACTACTGCCATCGCTGCCTCTGGCGGGCCCATTCCTCCGGGCCCCACACTCACATAGTGTCAAATCATAGAACATCCTGTTTCACACAACATAGCAAGGACATTAAGCAGCACATACCTCCAGGGCCACACCTTCTGCTAGTACCTTATTTGAAAACTTCAACTTACTTTTTATTATATTCATGGTACTACTTGAGTTATTAATAAATGTGCATTTTTCTTTTCATTTTTATCAGATGATGTCTAAGCATCTGGACAATCCGCCAGCAATTCCTCCTAGACAACCCACATCAAAAGTCTATTCACCACGATACTCCATATCAGACCGGACCTCTGTCTCAGACCCTCCTAAAAGCCCTCCCTTATTGCCACCACGAGAACCTGTGAGGACGCCTGATGTTTTCTCCAGCTCACCACTACATCTCCAGCCTCCCCCTTTGGGCAAGAAAAGTGACCACGGCAATGCATTCTTCCCCAACAGCCCTGCCCCGTTCACACCACCTCCTCCTCAAACACCTTCTCCTCATGGCACAAGAAGGCACCTGCCGTCACCCCCACTGACACAAGAAGTGGACCTTCATTCCATGGCTGGGCCTCCTGTGCCTCCCCGGCAAAGCACTTGTCAGCATATCCCCAAACTCCCTCCAAAAACTTACAAAAGGGAGCCTGCACACCCATCCATGCACAGAGATGGACCCCCTCTGCTGGAGAATGCCCATTCTTCCTGACTTCCTCTGTTCTGGGATGTATATTTTCCTAGCCTCAAATCCATTGCTGGCAATGGATGCACTGAGTGTGCCAGCACTGAGGAGTTACCATGGAAACTCCAAACACTAATGACTCTACTTCAAGATGCAGTATAAGACAATGGATTTTAACCTAAATGTAATTATAAAATGAAATGGTATTCCAGTTTAGAATATAGAAAGACTATTTCAGAGGAATTGGACAACTGATTACACCTGAAAATCAAATAATGGGACTTTTTCCAGTCAATAACAGAAGTCCTCTTTTTTGTGAAGTGATCTTTATCTTTAAAGGGATGGAAAACACAGGCTAGTATCCGGCAGACCCACTTAATGACAGTTTTTATAATTCAAACTATTATGCACTTTTAAGAAAAATAACTCAAACAGGGATCTTAATACCCTCTTTTGTTTTTCCTTTTACTCTTCCTATTTTAGAATATTTTCTTAAAAATCATTAAAAGGACTGTGAGGAAGGCTGTAGTACCTGACCTTGCTGGGCTTGAGGCCCAGCACTGTACTGCAGCCCTGTTTACACATTATTACAGTGAACTGAATGGGTACCGAGGCTTCACCAAAGAGGTACTTTTTTTTTTAAGAATAATTATAACAATTTTAAAAGCATTCTCCACAATCTCCCTTACACATACACACATAACACACACACACAACACACACAGCATGTGATGGTGTTGCCTTCAAACAGGAGAAGTTTTACGTCCTTAATGTGAGAGAAGAACTTTTTAAAAAAATGTACCTGTTAAGTATATGATTTACATTAGGAGACTGTTAATCTACACCAGATTATCATTTTCCCTTTCTCCCACCAACGTTTCCTGGTATCCATATCAAGGCTCATAGCTGTCCCCTAACCGTATCATGGAAAGGCAGTCAGCCAGTGGGAAAGGGAGCACTTACTGGGCATCGCTGACACCATTCATGTTTTACTAATAGTTGAGTAATCATCCTATCTAGAATTATCTTGCATTGCCTAAATCATGTGTATATAGTGAATGTTACATAATATACCTGGCAGGTCTGTTTTAATTTAATTGAATAAAGATACAAATACTTTTTTGGCTATCATATATTAAATTATTATATGGAGAAAACGGTTGATTCTTCTTTCTTTCAGTACATACATAAACACACACACACAAACACTAAGAAAAAAGCACGGATTGTGGTACGCATTGGTTCCTAGTTCTGTATGTATGAATTAATCTTAATGATCTAAAGTTGCAGTGTGGCATGAAGGGAAATATTTGGTTAGAATAGAATTGGTTTCTTCTAAGTGGAACAGTCTAAGTTTTTTTCATTTCTTAGACAACATATGCAGTTTGTTCAAATTTATCTTAAACATTCTACAGCCTTGCTTGAGGTCTTGTGCTCAATCAGAGTAACTCATAATCGAACATCTACCTGCATCATAAATACCATAATATGGATTATTCATTAAACCTATGTACTATGCCTAATGAGTCTAACTAGTACTGTGACTGAAATGCATGCAACTTGTTGAATAGAAAAGTTTCCTTATTCTCCACTGTACTGTCTGTGGAACGTGCAGTATTCCATCCCTAGAGTCATCACTTCATCAGTAGCCGCATGTGTCTTCTGGATAGTGAAGCAACATTTTAGTAGTTTTGTTAACCCTACCATTAGAGACAGTTATTAGAAATGCTGCATCAGGGTGGAAACTTAGAACTATAATATTCCTGTGATATTTATTAGAGCATTCCCACGTACATCTCGATATATAGAATATCATCCTTAAAAGACCAGAACTTATGTGGAGTGCATCATCAAGTAGTCCATCCTGTCATGTCCTTTCTCATTTGTTAAGTCGTTTTTCTAATACCTGTACCATTCTTATTCTAGTAGCCAGTTTTCTCCTTGTAAATGTCTGAAAAGTGAATTTCAAATCCCTTCTTGGATACAAAGTGTCTCCCAGACCATTCAACCAATAATTTATCTAAGCCACACTAGTGTACTGCTATAGTTAATAAACATTCCAGAATCTACTGTGACTATCACAGCGGCCTCAGTGTCCCTAGGATCCCTCCTCAAATTGTTTCTTGATCACTTCCTTTTTAATTACTCCACTCCAAATAAGAAAGAACCTGATAAAAGTCACATGGAGCCCAGCCAGCATATTAACTGTCAATAAGATGATGACCCCTGTTGAAATTGATCGAATGAGGAAAACCTAAATTTGGATCTCTTAGTCATCCAATGGGAACCATCATTCCTCCTTGTCTAGGGGACCACTTCACTGTGCGTCAGTTTTATATACATTGTGGGTTGAGACTGTTTTCATTCTCAAGTGTGTCATTTGAGTAAAAATAATTCTCTGCAGTGATAATGGACTAGAAGAAGTCCAATTGGATATCCTTAGGTGGAAGTGAGAAAACTTTACCACTGCCTTCTTCACATGTTCAATATTAACTAGCTGACAAATTTCTCCTCTCTAGTTACTAACATATACTTGATCGGGGTACATAGCTAAGAAGAGAATTGCATCACTTCAAAATTAGGCTTCTGAATCCAGGATAGTACAAGGCAGTCAGTGCAGCATGACTTCTAAACTGCCTTCCAAAATGTGAAACACAGTCTTTTAGAAATGAAAATCTTCTAAAATGTTTTATTTTTTTGGACCACAACATGAAAGGGATTGACAACCAGTGCAATACAGTGGAGGCTTTTCACATCTAAGTACTTTTTAAAACATGAAAAAATAAGTTTCTAAATTTACCAAAAGGCAAATTAGCTATAAGTCTCTAAATGTATTTCATAACTACAAGTTAGTATAAAACATTTGCTTAAAGGTGTTTGGACATTACGTGTTCAGTGGGTCGCCATGCTTTAACAACTCATTGGATTGACTCGAGCTGAATTTAGAATATTAATTTCATTAATTACAGTCAGCAGACAGTGAACAATTTTGTCTCATTTGGAAGCTAGGTCTGAGTTCTGAATTCTTCATGTTTTCATAAATGAAAAATTACACAACCAAAAATTAGTTGGTATTTGTGATCATGGCCTTAATTCTCATGTTTGGCTTACTTTAACTGTATGTTTCATTCTTTTTAATATAGCAGCAAGTTTCAGATTCTTAAAAGTGGCTCTGCAAAAACAATATGAATGGGGAAAGCACCCCAATTTATTAGTGTTATTAAGGAAAATTTCTTTTCCTTATGAATTTAGAAAAGAATCTAAGTTAACTTTTTTTTGTATTCTACTACTTTAGGTAGGTTTTCGTTTTCTTTTAACCTACATTGTGTGTCTTGTACAAGTGTGGGACCTGTACTGTGGCAGATTCATTACCAGAAAAGTAAATATCACCAGGTTCATACTGATTTGGCTGAAAGAATTGTGCAGTTAAATTATTTCTAAGGGAATGTGATAATTTATTCAATATTTTTCTCTCTTGGATCATGACTATTAAAATCATTTCATAGTTCTTATATGTAAGTTCAGTGACATGTTTTCAGCTCTAGTTAAGCGTGATGAAGTCTGTTATGATAAATCTAAATAACAAAAGCACTTGTAACTTGGTTTGTAAATTCCATGCCTTATTTTCCATTTTTTACACCGTAAAGTGCATTTTCTGTCAACTGTGAGCAAATTTCCCTTTTGCCTTTAATGAAAAATAGTGCATTAAGTAGCCAATTGCTGCAAATTTATAAAACAAGTTAGCTAAGGGGTGGGTCACATTGGAGTACCACTCAAATAAGATGCAGAAGGATGGAAGTCACGTGTGGGGCGGCGGGGAGCGCACCTGTGCCAGTGCATGCCACTTTTCTATAGCTGCCAAATGTGCCTTTAATTAAGAACATCTCTAATTTTTGTTGGCGGTTTTGTGTTTGTTTGGTTTTTTGGTGTTTTGTTGTTTTTTTAATTTCAGATCCAGACAGCATTTGGGGGTGGGATTAGGGTAGGGGACTTTGGGGTGCAAATATCTGGTGATCCTACCAGAGAAGAAGCCTTTGTTTGTCAAAGTGACATGTATCATTTTAGTTGAGATGTGTCTGTGTATATCTGTGTATTTGCCTTTGTTTAGGAGCATGGTTATTTGCTAAAATAATTACTTGTCAAAAAAAAAATGCTGTGTCAGTCTTACGTTGATGTAAGAACAAAGTGTGGTCTGTACATCCAATAAGGTCTTTGTACTTAACCATGTTTATAGGTATTCTTTGTATTCTGTGTGCAGCAGTATTTGGTTTGCATTTAAAGTGAAAATAATGGCTGTTATTTTTTCTGGCATTACTAAGATAAGAGGAAAAAACATAATAAAGAAAAATGCCTTACATAGCCCACAAGTGTATTATTTATGCTTGTATTTATTTTAGAAAGCAGGATTTTTAATGTTGTTAGTGAGTCTCAGTTAGCTCATACTTCCCATACAGAAATAAAACACTCTTTATCATGGTTTTGATTCAGAGGCAATTTTTCTTGTGTAGATTTGTTATAAAAAGATAAAGAAATTTAATAGTCTCTGTCAAATCTTGTGATTATAGTAAGTGAGATCCCTTGGGAAGAAAATTAATGAAATAACTTTTTTTTTTAATTAATGAAATAACTTTTGTAAGAGGGCAGAGGCATGGGTATCCCATGTTGTTGAGTAGAATCAAGTCAGAATTGACTCAGAGCTGACCCTTCAGGTTTTCAGGAGGAGATTGCCCATCTATTTACCATAGAGCAGCTGGTAGATTTGAACCGCATGCCTTCATGTTGGCAGAACAGCTGCTTTCCATGAGGCCACCAGAGCTCCTTAGTATTCTATAAGGGAAGTTTAAGATACCATAATTATCTAACAGGCAGGTTTTGACCGTTGTCAACCTGACCTCCAGCAATTTTTTCTAGCCTTGACATGAAAACAGTGTTGAGGCTGTCAACTTAAAAATGTGAAGTTCCCCACCATAAACTATAAACTTAAACCCATTGTATTACCCTCAGGTTAGAACTGAGTTGACCGTCCAACGAGCTTTCTGAGGCTGTCAGTTGCACAAGAGACTACCCATTTTTCTTCCGAGGAGTCACTGGTGGCGTCGAACTGCCAGAGCAGTTAACAGCACATCTCCCTTTGGATTAGAACACCAGGTTTCTTACAGAGTAAACTATTGAAGGTAAAAACCTTAGAGACACAATTCCCTTACTTAACCATGGAGGCAAATGAGACCTAGATAAACGAGCTAACACAGCCAATCCCTTCTGGCAGTGAGCACCTGAGACCAGGACTCAGATTTCTGATCCCCAGAGTTTGGAGGACTACTCTAGGCCATACATAAATCTCCCTGGTGATTCTGTACCCCTGGTTGAAAAGCACAGAATCTTGATTTCTATCAACTTCATTTGGTAAGCTCTGTTGAAATCTAAAAGTGTACACTATTCTATAATTTAATAGCTGTAAGAAAAAATAGTATTAGCCAAGTCTGATTCTGAATTTCTCATGAAGCATCACTTTAGAGCTTAGACTGTGTGGTTGGCTGGTTTGTTTGTTTTCTTAACTTTAGACGGTTTAGCTTAGCAGAGATTTAAGATGCGAAAGTGCCTGGTGCAGCCCACAGCAGAACCTGTCTTCTAGCCTTGACATGGCTTACAGAGGCAAAAGGGTCTGAGATACACTGAAATCTAAGGAAGTAATTGTGGACATTCTAATGCGTTAGGACTTGATTCTCACCGGGGTAAGAAAAACCAACTGCAGCCCATTTTAAAACTAGCTTCCTTATAGTCAGAAAAATCAATGTGGAAGAGTTGAAAATAGGAGCTTTGGGATAAGACATCTGCAATCACATTCTGTGTCCATTATGATACAAATATTACTTGGGGGTGGTTTTCGTTCCTTATCAAACAAATAGCTTAACAGATCTGTTACTCTGAGGAAGGTTTAAAATAGAGTAGATGGTAACTGTGGATGGGGCACACAGTTAATGTACTCAGCTGCAAACAGAAAGATTGAGGGTTTTAATTCACCCAGAGGCACCTCAAAAGAAAGGCCTAATAGTCTGCTTCAGGGGAAATAGTCCTGCATGGTACACACAGGGTTGCAGAGTCTAGCAGATTCCACAGCATCTAGTGTCCTGGTCACATCACCAGGGATACATTTTCAAAGTTTGCCTCTCTTTTAAGATACCATTTAAAAGGCTGGTTTCTCATCTTGAAGTCATCATAAGTGAATTCTTATTATAAAGAACTTGGAATTGGTATCGGCCCATATTTCAACATTTAATAGATAATTTATTCCAGGTACAGTTTTGATGTATGGACTATAGCAATGAATAATAAAACAACCACAAAAAAATTGTATCATCATGGGACTTACAGTAGAGAAATGTCAATAATATGTAATAAACATAGTAACTAGGTAGTTTGTTGTTCTGTGTCATCGAGTCAACCAGGAGTCATAGTGACCCTATGAACAATAGCTCTGAACCCTGCTCCATCCTGAGCCAGTCTCACCCTCTCAGAAACTTTTAACTGCTATGACCAGAACTGCAGGGAAGGTAATTAGGGAAAAAGGAAGGGTGGGGGAGGTGAAATTTAAATAGGCTGAAAAAACAAGTGTCTAGGAGAATAGGCCATGTCCCAGAAATGGCCAGGCGCAAGGTAAGTGTACGCATGCACTTGATGTGTCTGAGGACTAACAGGGCTACTGTGTGCAGCAAGGAGTGAATTTGGACAGGATAGTAGGAGATGCCTTCAGACTTTTCAGTATCTAGATCATGGAAGCTTTTAGAAGCCCTTGTGAGGACTGACAGAAATAACCAGTCCATATCACTCACCAACTCTGAGGGCTCCATTCAGGGCAGTCATTACAAAGGTTGTCTAGAGGCTCTGTAGAGGAGCGATATGGATTGGCTGACAGCTTAACAACAATACTCTGGCTGCCTTGAGAATGGTTAAGGGTGAGAGTACAGAGGCTGACCCAACACAGGTATTTGGAGCAGAGTGACCATCGTGGAGATGGTGCAAGGTGTGCACAGTGGATAGATTTGGAAGAGAGCAGCGATTTGCTGAGAGACTAGATGTGGAGTATGAGAAAAAGAAAACGGTCAAGGATGACTTTGAGATTTCTGACCTGAACTACAGGACAAAGCTCCCATTAACCAAGGTGAGACAAACAGGGCTGAAGCACACTTGCATATGTTCCGTCCAGCAACTACATCACTCGTAAGTGGATTAGTTGAGGGTGCCGCTGGATATGTGTGTCTGCACTAAAGTCCAGGACAGAGTTCTGGGATAGAAACCACTTCCACAAATGTCCTACTCTAAGGCCAACAGATGAAATAAAATCACCAAGGGAGTGAGTATTAACTCAAAAATGACAAGCTCTAAGCAAACAGAGCCTTCAAGATTTTTTACTAACTCTGAAAGAGTGAAAAAGACCAAGAAGAAGCCACCAAAAAAGAAAGATGAAAACTCAGAGTCTCTTGTACCTCTGAGGCCTGGTAAGGAAATGATTCCTGCAAGGGGGAGTGATAAGCATGGCCATTCACTGAGCAACCTGGAAATCACTGATCATCACAAAAGCACTTCACCAAGTTAAAGCTTGGCCCTCGGGATTTTTCTTAAAGAACAGGACGGGCTGCACAGACACCTCTTTCAAGTTTTTCTAAAAAAGAAACAAATGAGGCCTAACTGGGAGGGTCAAAAGAAGACAGATGGAGCTGTTTTAAAGATGGAAGAGAAAGAACACATTTGTATGCTGAAGGGTTTACCCCAAATGAAGGGAAAGGGATGCACCAGGGAAGGGATGCAAACCAGGGCTGTGTGGCAGGAAACATCCCGCAGACCCACCGAAACAGCAGAGGGTTCATCCCTTGGAGGAGATCCCAGTTTCTTCAGATGAATAATAGCTTTATATACACCAGAAAGAAACTACATGTTGACTTTCCAGCTAAGAATGAAAAGCACTGGGCAAGAAGAAGGAATAAAAATGCCTCATTCTGTAGACACGGAAAAGGTTAACTGATTTACAAAAACATTCATTACTATATAAAATCATTATTGTGAAATCAGTATGAGGATCCGAGTGGGGACGGCGAGGGTGGAAGCAGAGTGGTGAGGATGTGTGTGTGTGGGATATTAATCATAGGGTCGCAAAATTGGTGGGGGCAGGTGAAGGAAATGGGAAGGATCTTTTGTGAAAAACAATGTATTCAAACTTTGTAAGTAAATCAGTATAATTTTTTTAAATATTTAAAATAAAGGTAAAAAATAACCTAACAAAAAAAAAAGTATTCATTAAACATAAAGAAAACAAAGCTGGCTTGAGAATAAAAATTTTGACTATGTGAGCATCTAAGAACTTCTTCAAAGGAAATTTTCAACATTGCCAAAATACATACTTTCAAGCTTTTATATGTTTAAAGTTCATGTCTATTAGCACACATCAACTTCTGATTTTTCCCCATAAAATATATATATATGTCCTCTCCAGTTTTCTCAGCTTTTTCTTATTTTTCTGAGCCCTATCCCTCTTTGAGAACTATACCTCACCCTTCTTTCCCTAGCTTCCCCCACCTCCACTGAGCCTCATCTCTAAATACTAAGCATCTATAAATATTAGGATATTTTGCTCCCGAGAGGACTACATTCAAGTCTTTGAGTCAAGTTTTAGCAAAGGAGTATCCCAATTGTAGTGAAAGTATTTACTCAAGATCAAAGTTATTAATAGTGATATTTCAAGAGAACTTTAGTCTGAAAACTAGATTTAATTTTGTTAAAGAGCTGTAGGATATTCATTTTATTATTTTTATAAATAAATATAATTGGTTATAATCTATATCCAAATTTTGTTAATTTACAAAGAGTACTGTCATGTGTATGTATTTTTTAATTAAAAAATCTTACTATATATGATAGTAAAGATCACAATGATAAATCTGAGAAAACAAAAATACTCATTTTGGCTTCTGATGTGCGATTTTCTTAGTCCTACGGTCACCTGAGGCTGTAATCTCTGGAAGCCAAGTGCCATGTCCTTCTCCCATTAAGTGGTAGACAGGTCCAATCTGCTAACATTTTTTACAGCAACTGAGTGCTTAACCACTGTGCCACCAGAGCTCCTTAGATCCTAAGGACTTATAAGCAGTTCTTTACTCTGTCCTAGATTCAATCTATGGATTAACTCTGAGTGCTAAAGTTTAGAGTTCACCCAATTTACTGACCTAAGCAGTCGTGGCTCTTAAATTGCAACAGGACGAATTATCTGATGCTAAGTTAAACCCTCCGTTATATCATGAAATATCCCAGTGGGGAGAACCTTAAAAGAATGGCCCACAAATCCTCAGTTCTCTTACATTGCAACTCTGGGGGCAGAAAGGCAGTCCAAGCCTTTCTTGGACTTGTATACAGGTCCCAAAAGACTTCCGAAGAACCAGCCGACACCCTCAACCTAAGTGAAATATCCAGCTTTGCTGTTTGATAGCTGCTTTCTGCTTATCCATCTAAACTCCAGAAGACATCTGCGATTTCCCATATCAGCGGTGTCTCTTCAGAGAGCTGGAAATCACAGATGGAGCAGCTGCCAAACTCTTTCTACCCTGACTTCATCCTTAATGCAACTGGGACGACGGGGGTTGGTGTGTTGGAATCAGCGAGACTGGCTCAGGACAGGGCAGGCTTCAGAGCTGCTGTACAGAGGGTTGCTATGGGTCGCAAGCAACTCGATGGCCCATAACAACAACATTAAACAGCATTCTTTTCCAAATCCCAACATCCAGAAAGTTTGCCCAGTGATTTGGCATTGGAAGATCCCATCTTCCCTGATAATGTATGAAGAAATACATAATGGATGAAGAAATACATCTTTCTACTTAGAAAGATGAACACGAACAATACAGAAAAGAGTAGCAAACTTTTTTTAATGGTGAGAAGCTTCCTAACGCTTTCTGTATGAAAAAAAAAAAAGGTAACAGTTGTGGCCTTAATTGCTTCTAAAGATTACTGCATTTTACTTCTCTTGTGACTTTTTCTCTGCAAAAAAGTTGCCTGAAGTTGTCAAGTATGAGCAAAAATTACTTTCTCTAGTCGTTTACCTAGTATAGTGCCACCATTAACACGGGCATCAACCATTTATTAAGCTGTTCAGTGGGGAGTTCTCATCAAGAGATATAAAGAGACTCACAATCTTTTTGAGAAGACAAGGCAAATCAAAATGTAAACCAGAGGTCACAGAAAGAAGAGGAGACTTAAACCGGATCTTGAAGGTAAGCTGAAAGGAAGGAGGTCAGAGAAAAGACAGGAAGCAAGAGCGAACCTCAGAAAGGCGTATGACTTGGAGATAAATTCATTCAGACCTGCAAAATGGGACACAGTAACAAGAAAGAAAACTCTGAGTCATACTGAAGAAAGAGAACCGTGAATGTCAAGTAAAGAGTTTGGGATTTGACAGTAGACAAGAACATCTGAAGAGTTGGTCTCACACCAAGCTACATTTTGGGACACTAAGGAAACCCACTGTATCTAACAGTACTAATGTGCTAGAGGTGTGTAGGACAGATGGGAGCAGACAGCTGAGGGAATGAGAAAGCTACCAGAACAATCGGTATATTAGGTGATGGGAATCCCTTGAGAATGACAGCACTGATTTACTTACTAATTTTGTAGATTCATTTAATAAAGTGCAATTGAGTTGTACTACCAATGTGGCATCAAGATTTTTAAAAGAATATTTTAAAAAATGAAAATTTGGAAAAAAGAAAATTTAAGAGGTGTACGGCATTTTTGTTTTAAAATTTCCCTTGTAACTGGTTATTATAATAATAATCTGTTTTATTAGGAATTTTGTGGATTTTCACATTTTGTCATGGAGTTGTGCCTTCTCATTTCACTTTCCATGTCCAACAATTTGGCATTCCACTTTAAAGCACTGTCCCCAAATTTTTTAGCTTGGTAATGAAAATCTAATTTCAAAAGTTGTTGTCTAATGTCGAGTCAAAACCGACCCATCACTGACCCTCTGGCAGGTTTTCGGAGGCAGTAAATCACACAGGAGGAGACTGCCGGCCCTCCTCCTGAGGAGCAGCTGTGGATTTGAACTGCATGCCTTTGCAATTGCAGGACAGCTTCTTGCCACTGGCCCATCAGTGTTCCCTATAAGCTTATTAATTTCAGCACAAAAAGCTTGACTTAAAACCTAAATACTGGTAATTTTTTTTAAAATGTTCCAATGATTCGTTAAATGTTCAGTCTCTTTGTCTGGACACAAAATCCTTGTGAATGAGTTGCTAATTAGTCCTCAGAAAAGTAGAAAAAAATTTAAAACACTTAAAGTAAACATTCTGCATCTTATCTAATAGCACTTTCCTAGAGGAACAACCCCTGAAGGAGTCAGCTGAGAACCAAGCTTTTGAATGAACAGTAGCCAAATGCCTTTATTATCCGTTACTATCTGAATAGAGACAACTCATTTAAATCTACATTTCCCCATAATGTTTGCGCCATGTCAAATACAGTGACCATCTTGGCTGTCCATCCATGAGAATGAAAGCACAGTTTACTACCCTACAGCCAGGCAGGCCCCAAGCAGTGCAGTTCCTTTATCAAAGCTGTAGGGGGTTTGGAAAACAGAGTCAGGTACAGGCAGCCCTGAGTTTTCATTCAGACCTAGTGTTTGTAGCATTGACTACGTGTGAGCCATTAAAGCACTGGTGGTGGTATGTTTCCGTATTGAAGAAAGTAATTTTGCAGAGTGTGACTAAGTCAGTGCTTTGTTCCCACAGCCTAATGGGTCATGAATGTGTGTAACACTTAGGATCACTTGAGGTCTCTGAATCCCAAGTGTCCTGTCCAACAGACTGTGGGGTTCCCCCTCCTCAGCACTGCACAAAGGAGGGAAACCCACTTCGTCGGCCCCCAGTTCAATCCCCTCTTTCTCTATTTCTCTAACTACAAGAGTGAAATGACTCCTACTCTCATGGTGCGCTTCCTGTTTGCAGATCAATGTGTCTTTAAACTTTGAACCTTTAGCTCAGATGTTCAAACTTTATGTTCATATGGTTTAAGAAAAAAACATTTTCTACAACTCATATTTGCAGCATGTAAAAATGCAGTCCTGTTAATTGAGCCTTCTCGTTAAGGAATGCTAGGTATTTCTTTGAGGTTCTTGGGAAACAGGACAGAAGTGGTCTCTACCAGAATATGTATTACGCTAAGAACACAGGGAGGAATGACTAAGCTAAACAGTCTTGGTTAAGCACTGTCAGGTTGAGAAAGCATAAAAATCACATCCAGGTTAAATATGAGCATGCTCAATAGTGTAGTGGGGGAATGACTTCAAGGTGGAAGGTTTTGTTCTTATAAATGTTTATTTTCCTCCAAATGAACTGCAGTTTGCCATGACGCTGTGTAAAGTCTTCCTTTCCCTTCTCCCAAGCGTTGCCGTTCAAAAAGACCGCTCTTAGTCTTCACCTCTTCAATGTCTTGAATGTTGTTTTAGTTTCATATGTGAATGTTTATATTAGTTCTCCTCAGGGATTTTATACAATATATATATATATGTATATGTATAAATATATTGATATATTCCTGCACAGATATATACAAGCTTTTTATCCTCATCTTACCACTTGACAGTACAACTTTGTGTTTTACACAGCTGTTCCTTGGTCAAGGTCATTTGCAAGAGCAAGTCGATTTCTGAAGAATTCTTGTTTGGTAGGTGAAGGATCCATTGAGGGACTCTCATTAGTTTTTTCCCTGTATTCTGATCCACTGGACCTAAAATCTCAGCACACAGATAAAGTACAGGTTGATTTGGTTTTAATTGTTTTAAAATATTTCATCTATCCAAATTGTTTCTCACTTGTAAAACAGTTGCCTTCCTAGACATGGAATAATTTTTACCTCCCCTGGATTTCATAGCTACAGGCATGTGTCTTGGCAATTTGCAGGGAACATAAACAATATCTCTGTAAATGCTTTATGGGGGCAGTTGTGACTACTATCCTAGTATATTTGTGTAAGATATTGTGTCATACTATTGCAGTAGGGGGATAAAAGCTCAAAGCGGGGGGGATCCTAGTTTAAGTCCAACCAAGTAACTACTTCACAAATACCAAAGGCTCTTAAATGAAAATGGATGGGATTCATTGTTCTCAACAAAGGTTATAAGGTCCTTTTACTGAATCTGGGTGTTAACATTACAAACTCTTGCGTTTGCTTGTTTTCATTTTTAAAGGAAAGATTTATTGAAGCCAACCACGTATACGTGCTACATTTGGTAGAATGCAGAAATGAGTACAGGAATGAAATTGAGGGGCTATCATAATCCCAGCCACCACTTGGGAGACCAAGCCCAATCAATAGCCACCAAGAGTCCAATTGCGTCCCCAGCCGAGGGTGCATTCTTCCTTATCTTGGTTAAGCCGGTTGGGCAATCCATTCCAGCTCTGTACCTTCTCCATTGTGTTCATGTCAGGAGTCCCTGCAGGGAGGAGGCTTTCTGGAGATAACCTCTGACAAGCTAGCCTGGGGCCCTTCGGCTAGCTTATACTCCGAGCTAGAATGGGTGAAACCAGCCCAGGGACTAAGAACTGATATCAAAAGACATGGGTGTATTTATGAAAGTGATGCTAGACATGGAGTTCTCTGTCAAACCTCCTACACAAACTGTCGGTGTTCCCCACATCCCAAAGCTGAGTCAGGTCTGGGCCCACATCCAAAGCTGAGTCAGGTCTGGGCCCACATCCATTAGAGAAGGGTAAGTACCTCTCGCGGTCTTTCTTATCATGAGGACGCTATGAATCTATGTTGTTACTAGATAGTTATGAATAATCATTATTTAATTCATTGGGAAAAATTAAAATATCTCTTTACATTAATCAAAGACTAGGATGCACACAAAGATGAAAATCCTGCAGTCCAGAAATATAATGACTGACTAGGTTTTTTTAACTTTTCACTTTGACATTTAAATGTCTCAGGTGAAACCACAGTTGCCCACCATGGTTTCTACTTCTGGTAGGTGGGGGGCACTTTTCCACTAGATCCCAATGAAGAAAAGAAAAGAAAAAACTGCTTTGTGTCTCAGCCCCAGTACAGAGGAAATCTGGGTGAGATGAATATCTTCTGCCTCTTCAGAGATTACCCCCTGAAACTCTGGACTCTAGGCCTTCTCTCAAAATCCCACTTGCCGCTAGTTCAAACCATCCTTAGTACAGCTTTGCCCCAAATGATAAAAAGACAGATATGTTGGACCACTTCCCTCTTTTCCCATGTCTTCTGTCATTCCTATCATTCTATCATGCCTACGGTTTACAGAGATGGGGAGAAGAGAGGAAAATTTTAATCTGACTGCACTTTCTTCCAAATTATTCCCCCACATGACAATTTTGACCCTTGCCCAGAAAAAACATTAGTCAAAACTTCAACTCAGGTTTCCCCTCTTAGCTACACCTGATTTCTGCAAAACCCAACACGTCACACTTGGATTGTTCCAACATGCAGCTTTTCAGTGTTTACCTGGAAATGGGAAAGCTTTGATGTCACCACCAGCCCCAAGGACCACAGAAATCTTCACCAGCTGCGTTCCCATTTCTGAAACAAATGCCAAAATCGCCCTGTCTAGTTTTTAAATTCCACAAACTCAGCTTAATTGTTTTCTTTTCTTTTCTTTTTTTAACTGCTCTTCTCACAAACTGTGCCCTCTCTGTGGCTCCAGCATCTGAATGTCTCTGCAGTTCTTCATGTCAATGAACTACTAGCTAAACTCCTAGTCCTTTTCAAAGTCCAGCATTTGACTCTAGCCATGACTGAAAATTCATTTTCTGCCATGGTCATGTTAACCAACCTCTTCATAATGCTTACATAGTTTATGGCTACCTGATCATGCGAACCCTTTCTAAGGTATGACTACTGGTGCTTCCGTAATGTATAAATAAATGAGAAATAACCTGCACAATCCAGGAGAAAAGGCCAGCTTGCTTGTCTTTATTCCCTTTCTCTTTTAAGCTTTGTGGACAGACTCAGTGAACACTAGAAGGACAGTGGTCGCCAGTACACTCTGACACAAAGCCACTCATACTTATGAAGAAGAAGGAAAACAAACAGTCCTGCTGCTAATTTTGCTTCCACTCAATTGACAGAAAAAGAGAAAATTGCAAGTGGGTAGGTCATCCAAGAAGGGATCTACTACAAATAGGCCCTGAGACAGCCTGGGGGGGCTGCAGGAACACAGAGCCCTCGACGCCTCTGCTGTAAGGAGGGCTGGCTTTCTAATCAGAAAGGCCCTCAGTCACATGCACATGCAGAGGCAGGGACACCTATTCTGTCAGTCAGTCAGCCTAGTCAGCAACAGAGTGAAAATGAGTATTCCTATGAGTATGTACTGAATGCTATGAATGTTCCCTTTGTGCTAGATACTGTGTGCGAGGTTAACCTGACATTTGAACTATTATTTCCTACCATGCAGGAAGTCTGCCTTTTATTTCTTTTTTGCATGATGGAAGCTAATGGATATACTAAACACCTTTAGTGACTGTTCTGAGAGCATTTGTAGTCAGCGATAAGTAATCTAAAATGTTTATCCCTTCTACTATCTCTTTCAATTTTTAAGTTATATAAAGCAATGAAGTGGGAAATGAGAGAGAACCCTAAGTGGGTGAAATGGGTTTAGAGACATGAACAGGGCTTTAAGGAGGCTGGGGAGAGGGGGAAGGGGTAAAGGAGTATAAAATTCTCAATGGAAAAAAAAATTCTCAATGGAGTCACTAGCAGTCCTGCTTCTACTACATGGTCTGTCCCAGGACAAAGGCTGGCTATAGGCAAAAATAGCTGACTGGACACCACGGGAACTCCCTGCCATCCAGTCACACAGTGCCCTGTACAAGTCCTCCCTCTGTGTGGGATTAAGAAAATGAAGAGCTACCTTGATGTGTTGTTAAAGAGAGGGTGATGACTGAATAGAGACACTCTGAGGCGTGGACGTGTCAGGTGCTATTAAGGACAACAGGCAAGGAAGTAGAGGCAACCTTCTGAAAGCCAAGTACTTTATCTTCCATCCCCCAAATTAAGAGTGAGAGTGCGAGATAAAGCAAGCACCATCTGCATTCTCTCCCCCTAACTGTCCAGAGCTCCTCCCCAATGACCTAACAATTTAATACTCACTAATGACAGTGCAAGATTTCTATAGACAAAGGAAGTACCATTTGCATTGGACTTTAGGATACTAAATGTTTAAGCCTTGGACAGCTTTCAAAAAGATCCTTCCAAAGAAATTTTGTTTTCTTTCCACACTGCTCAAAGACAGGCTGTTAATAACTCAGCCCATCATTAGCCTATTACATTCATCTATCCCTGGCTTCTGAGAATCCTCATTTAAAAAATGTAAAGTCTTTTCACATGTTCAAACCTTATGACAGACGAGCTGTCATTCTGATAGGGTCTGGGAAGCCTTCAGGGACACATGACCCGGTGTCGAGCCAGGACAAATGTGCCTGAGATGGAAACCACCAGAACGCCAGCCTTTCCCCACAGACATCTTGGGCCTTTTTCAGGAATTATTTTTATGATGTCAGCTTGACTTTCCCTTTTGAATCCTTGTGGGTCTGAGCATTCGGCCCTCACAGCCTCAGAGGGAAGAGAACCCTTTCTCAGGTTTTCTGCTGCATCTGGCTCCATGCCTAGCTTCATCCCGAAGCAGCATTCTGGGTGTGTGGGGCCACCAGCCAAACAAGCCCCTATGGATACAAAAAGTGTGTCAGTGTAGACAGGAATGAGCCTCTGGGGGCCATGGGGGAGGCAAGCCGTAAGCCCCATATGTGACACAGCACTGGTCTATTTAGGACTTGAGGCCAGGGGTGAGTCCAGGCCCTAGAACTAGTCACTAAAAAGCATCACAGGGCTTGCTGCGAGTCTGACCTCCCAGCACATGGTGGGAGTCAGGCTGAGTGTCTCTTTCTAGATCTTCCCTGTACTTGTCCATGTGCCCAACCCCAGAGCATGTCACCCATGATTCCTGTACAGTTTTCTCACACAGCAATGTATTCTAAGAAAGGATGATGAAACAAACAAGAAGAATGTTCATGGGTTCAAAGTCTTTCTATGCTTGAGCCTCCCTGCCCTTCTTCTCTTCCTTAGCATAACGGTGTGAACGTCCCATGGTCCTGGACGTCTAACTCTATGCCACGCCTCCTGTGGCACACTGAACACCAGGCCTTCAGCAGATATCACCTGGTGGTGCTCATGTCCAAAGCCAGATCTAAAGGCTGCCACCAGGTGTCACCTGAACTTCCATTCAGATAACATGACAGAAGCTGTTTTGTGGAAGCAGGCCTGATGCAGGAGGAACTGCGGAAGTCATCTGTGAGAAAGGCCAAACTTATGGAGCCCATTCAACCCTACATCTAAGACGAACTCCGGAAGCAGGAAGAAAACTGAAAGCAGTTAGCCAGCATGAATTCGGGGAGCCCAGGGTGGTCGGAGATTAATTGTAGTCTTCTACATGGTGAGTCTTTAAAAGGACATCTCTCCTAAGGCCCGTGTTAGGAGCCCCGGTGGCATCGTGGCAAAAGCATTCAGCTGCTTACCAAAGGTAGGTGGTTCAAACGCAACAGCCACTCCGTGGGAGAAGGATAAGGCAATCTGCTTCCAGAAAGATCTGTAGCAGTGGAAATTCTATGGGGCTGTTCTACCCTGTCCTACGGGGCTGCTATGACTTGCTAACAATTGGATGGCAGTGGGCTATGGACCACAGTAATTCCTTGTTTTATGTGTAAAGATGTTATTACTCAGATTGATCTCCCACAAAGTCAAACTACAAATAAGTCTCAGCCTTAGAAAGGACCCTAGAAAGGTCTCTGGAGTTACTGTCCATATAGAGCAAATGCTTTCTGTAGCTTTGCTGACAAGGGACGTTTAGCTTCTGCCTAAATACAGAGAACCCATTCCCTCCTGAGGCGGCCAACGCCAAGCCGGCAGCTGAACTGGTAGCAAGTTCTTCCTCTTCCCCGTGCTCCAGCCCAAGTTCATTCTCTGACACATGTAAGCAGCAAACCATTTCCAGATCTCTCAGATAAATGGGAATTTGCTAAGGAACCAAGAGTGATCCTATTCCTCATTGCTTTCCAACATACCACACCCAGTTATTACAAAAGACAACAGGCCAAAAAGTAGCTATTTGGGAACACTTAGCAGTAGGGTTTTTTTGGTTGTTTTTTTTTAAAAAAAAAAAAAGACAAACTCAAGCAGTAGCCTTCAAAGTTCTGAGTATCTTAGAAGGACTTAGGGACCAACATCCTAAGGTCAGACTCAAGAATTGTCTGCTTCTAGGACTCTCCATCTCTGCCAAATTTGTCGAAGGTAAGTGGAGACTGGCTAGGAGAGATCTAAGTCTATGATCCTAGGGAGGAGGTATAATTCTTAATTCCTCAACCCCTCAAAAGAGTAAGGATCCAGCATGCTTTGGGATTTTAGCAAAATGGAAAACTGGGTGGAATATCAGGACTATTGTTCTTTCATTTTTTCTCTTGTCTTCTAATGACAACGGACAGGGAACTACAGTCAGGGGTCCACAAATCTCACCAGTGCCACCTTCCCGAAAAGAGAACTAGCAAAAATCTTGACTTCTGACCTGTCCTCAGTTCTTACAAGACCATTAAACTAAACAAACCAATGACTTCTACCATTAAGAATAAAATCATTTCTCAATAATTTGTCACATATCAGGTCTTATGTTGTTAGACAGCAATAATGTCTTTGTTTACCTCTTCTATCCATGAAAATATGAATACTTGTGTGTAAAACTGACTGCAAAACCTCCTGGACCAGGAGAACTTAAGTAACAGAAAATCTCTCTAAGGGAGAGTGAAATAGGTTTGGGGACAGCAGCCTCTCAGGGACACTAGCTGGATAATCCCCTATGGCTAAGTGCTCCACTGGCTCTGACAGTTCATGCTGAACTTCGTCACTGCTCTAAGTGCTGGTCAGAATGCCTAGTGGGTGTTATTTCACAAGACAACAAGGATTTAAGAGTCTTAAAGGTCCATAGTAGGGAATAACCTTATTTTTGCCTCTAATGGAGTGTGGAAACGGCATTAGTGATTATTAACTAGGGCTGAGGCCAAATCATAAAGGAAAAAAATAACTGACAGAAGTCCTCATAAACATAAACTAGCATTTAGGACAACCAAAGCCCTTATACACAGAAGTGCTGACGTGCCCTCAGAATCCTCTTCCACCAGGTGGAGGGGCGGGGGGGAAAGGTGCTTTTAGGACTGGAGTACCTACTACACCCAGTGCAACACCAGATCTCATTCTTTCCAACTTAAAAGGGATCTGATTGTCACCAGCTCAGCTGCTAGGTCACCTAGGTTCACTCCCCTCAGGACACTGGGGGAGCGAGAAAGGCGGGGAGGGCTAAAAGACAGAAGAGGCAAAGGAGAAGCTGAGTTTGCCTCAACTCTGTGAGATTACAGTGAAAAACATCTTCACCCAGCAGGAGTTGTGGCTACTGGGTTCAGGCACTGAGCTCCAAGCAGTTGTGTGAGACCAGGCTACTTGAGACTTATTGTTAAAAACCTCAATGAAAATGAGTTACAAGGCTGTCTTGTCTAAGGGCTACTCACTTCTTTTTAAAGAGCTTGCGGAAGGAGCTGCGAAAGCCCCCTTTCTGGTCTTGCCTGGGGTTTTGATCGCTGAAGGATGTTTGTTCACTTTCTCTCTCTTCCTTTGGACAGAATCTGGTGGCGTCTTCTAAATGCATCTCCTGAAAACACAAAAGACAGGTGTTTTTCACTTTTATCCAATGTGCTTCCTATCCTGAGACCACCTTTGACCTGCCACTATTCTCTCTCACCCTCAAAACTAAACATGGGCACCCAATCCCAACTAAGGTGAATCCAGACTAAGAAATCAGTAACTGAGAGAAGGGTGTTATCCAGTGAAGTGTGGAAGTATTAAGGCAGATAGCCTAGAGCAGTACTATGTCTAACACTACCAAAGAGCAGGAAATCATAAACTTAGCTGATGTTTAAAGATATGGAAATGAAATTCCTATTCTAGCACCACCAACGTCTTAATAGGAAATCTGTGGTTATTCCCTCAGGTCCTGGGTGTGTCTGTCTTTCTGTAAAATAGAAACATTGCCGGATTTGTGATTTTAGACTGAAAGTCATGTTACTAGTTCTCCAATTTTAGGCAAAGTGAAAGAGCTTTTGAGAGGTCAGGCCCATTGAGAAGCATGTCAACAATGTCAACTAATTAGCATCCTGCAAATATGCCTTTAATACAGTTTTTGCAATTATACTATTTGGATTTGTAAAGTGAAAAAAAATTAAAAATAAGGTTCTATCTTTTATGAATTCCCTGATTTCTTAAATGTAACGTGTATATATAAGCAAATATTAAGGGGGGTGTGTGTATATGTATATATATGTGTGTGTGTGTATTTTTATTCCATGTGAACAAAATACTTAAGATGATTGCAATTGAAAAAAAGTCACTTAATTTTTAATTCCTTCAAGAAAACCCAGGGAGTCAAAGCAAAAATCATCCCAGTGGTGTCCAGAAAGTCTCATAAATTGGTTACGTGGCTGCTTACTGATAAAACAGTGAAGAGTAGGAAGCATCTTCCCCGCCCAATGCCCATGGGCTTGACTTTGAGACCTTAATTTGGTGGTGTAGTAGCAAATATGGAGGTTCTCTGAGTTTCTAACGTCATAGCTCCTCAATAATTTGGAGCAGACCCTGACTGCCGATCGTCCCAGCTCAGTATATCTCTTGATCATGACGATGGTACTTTCAATCATTTAGCAAGCTCTGAGAGTTGGATAATGAATAAGGTTGACAGAAGAAGAACTGATGCCTTTAACTGTGGCGTTGGAGAAGAGCACTGAATATTCCATAGACTGCCAAGAGAACAAACAGATATGTCTTAGAGAGGGTGCAGCTGGAGCGGTCCTTGGCGGCAAAGATGGGGAAGCTTCGTCTCACTTTGAGCATGTTGCTAGGAAAGGCTGCTCCCTGGAGATGGACATCATGCTTAGAAAGGTGGAAGGATGGCAAAGGACAGGAAAAACCCTCAACCAGCTGGATTGTCACAGTGCAGTGACTGCAGCAATAGGTTCGTATGTGTCAGAGATTGTAAGGTTGGCACAGAATAGTGTACAACAATCTGTTGTATAAAGGGTTGCTATGAGTCATATTCAACTTGGCGGCACCCAACAACCAAAACTGAGTTTCTAAGATTCTTAACAAATCATGGAGCTCTGGATGGCTCAGTGAAATGTTTCTCAAAGTGGACCACAGAATGGCCTGGAATCGTTATTTAAAATGTAGATTTTTGAAGCCCACCCTCTTAGCTTTCTGAATCAGAATTTCTGAGTTTACACGTAGGTAATCCTTAGGCGAGGGTGTTCTGGCGACACAGTCCACAGGGAGCTGCACTACTAAAAGGTGGTGCCTCTCTGGTGGTTCAAATCTACCAGAGGCTCTGCCAGAGAAAATGAGAAAGATGGGGAAGTCTCCCCTAACCTCACCCTGCCACCCCCCATGCACACACTCATATCCACACCAAGTGATTTACAGCCTCTCCAAAACACGCTAGAGAGCCAGCTATGAATCACTCTATGACAATGAGAAGTGTTAACAGAGCACACTGAGCCTGAGAAACCAGTAGTTTCAAGCATTAGTCTGTCCACCTTCACTTAATGTTTATATAGTTTTATCTCGTAAAGTGCAGGCTCTGATTCAGTAAGGTTGAGTCCCAAGTTTCTCATTTTTAATCAGCTACCTGGTAATGTATTTGCAATTGGTCCAAGGATCATCTTTTGAGAAGTAGGATTTGAGGGACTAGGGATTAAATTTATGAATTGTTATTAAGTGCCATCTAGTTTAAAGAAACTCTTGCTGTGGAATCATGCTCTTGATAACATCTTGCATTTGGTCTAACATTCTATACTTTTCAAAGCATATTCAAAGATGCTGTCATATTAGGCTTGAATCTCACAACAATAGTATGAGGTAGGTAAGGTATATCTTCTTAGTTTTATAGATGTGAACACTGGAAGCACAGAGAGGCCAAGGGAATTGTCTAAAAGCACATAGCTATTTGGCAGCTAGACCAGGACTAAAACTCAGCTATCCTAACACCCAATCACATGATCTTTCTACTATTCTGTTTTCTTGCTTGACTCATAAAGAAATAAGAATAAGGGCTAGTCCTGAAGTGTCAGTGGTCGGCAGGAGTGGAGCATTTACAAGAGAAGGAACAAAAAAAAAAAAAAAAAAAAAAGAGAAGGAACAGTCAGTACTTTGCACATCTCAACCCAAAAAAGCTGACACCTTCAAGGACAGGATTTTAAAAGGGTTCATCTTTTGTAAATACGATTCCCATCCCATCAGCTCACACACCCAATGCATATACAAATGCATATTCACACACATGCACGTACACACACATTCACAGATACACAGCTCTGCCCCCTACATGCTTTAGGCCACTCTCCAGTAGTCCCAACCAACAAGGCCTTCTGAAGTTGACCCACTTCTTGGCAGAAGGTCAAATAAAAAAGGCTTGAGAAAGAAACAAAATTGTCTAAAACCAGAAATAAGCAATGTGGACTTCGCTTGCATGCTTGAAAAGTTAACTGATAGATGATTGAGTAATGAATGACCTCTTTAACTTCACTTTGACAACTTGTGGATAACTTCCCCTTAACTGACTCTGACATTTTGGAGATGAACTATGCAGTCCAGAATGTCTGATGAACAATTCTCAATATATTTTTATTGTTATTGTTGTTCAATAAATATATTAAATATGCTTATCAGACATACTATATAACAATAAAAACATTACTCATTGTTTGACATATTACTTAATATTTCTGGGTATGATTTTGCTGGGCAATCATTGAGCCTCAATTTTTCACATATCAACTAAGAAAAACATTTTATGAATAAGTGAAATAAATGTGTTCTTTTCAGCACAGCTATCCTGAGAGACTTTCACCTAACTTCTGCTCATCTTGCAACAGGCAGGTAAATAATAGATTAATTAACATTTCTTTAATGATATTTAAAAAGCGAGAAGGATCCTTTTAGTCTAGAAGGACAATTGGGGGGTGGGGTGCTCCTTAACAGGCTGGAGCCATTGGGCCTCTTAACATAGAGGAAGACTTCCTTAGTTAAAATCCTTTGACAGTTACTGATTTCCTCTCCGATTTGAAATCTGTGGCTAGGTGTCACTCCTTTTCTGTTAAAGTAATAAAGGGACCTTCTGACCTGATTCAAAGATGACCTTTTCTAACTGAATTACTGCCATGTTTACTTTGAGACACAGATTTTATTTTCTGGTTTGCTTTTCCTCTTTACATGATATGCTGAACCAAAATATTTTCCCTGGGGTGTTCCCTCTTAACAACCTTTCTGCTAAGAGCTGTGAGGTGCTTTGAGAGTGATCCCTGGATGAACTTATAGGGGGTGGCCATCTTGAAAGGGTATGTTCCTTTATGACTAAGGACTTGACCAGAGACACACTGTCGTGAAAGAGGAAAACCTTCAGTGCATAGCCTGTGATGACTCACTAGATTATCAAAAAGACACCTACATGCACCTACTGATCTACATAATTTTTCCTTTTCAATGGGAGTTCTGGTGGTCTAGTGGTACGGAATTGTGCTGCCAACCCAAAGGCCAGAGGTCCAAATTCACCAACTGCTTGGTTGGAGAAAAACAGGTAATCTCCTCCCATGAAATGTATAGCCTCTGAAAACCGACTGTATTAGCAGCTATGAGTTCTGACTTGGGGGCGCATAACAAGTCCTTCTCTAAGGATAACCCTGCCCTTTTCCCTAAAGGTGTTGAATAAACATGAGAACCAACCATACCCTTAACATAGCCTACAAATGTCCTCTCAGAGCCTGCCTTTAGGGAAAACTTGATAGCAATGAGGTAGGTATGTTTGTTTTTTAAAATTGTTTAGCCTTTTCTCACACTTCCTGCCTCACACTGTCTACTCTGTCAACTTTTGGGAAGCTTTTAAAACCCAATTCAGAAACTCCATTTCTCTTATCTGACCATCACCCCAGTTGTTGCCAAGTGCCATCGAGTTGATTTTGACTCAAATAAATAGGCTTTCTAGGCAAAAATCCTTACAGGAGCAGATTGGTCTCCTGAAGAGCAGCTTGTGGGTTCAAACCACCAACCTTTCAGGAAGCAGCCAAGCTCCACTAGGGCACCCTACCATCACCTTTCATTGTTGCCAGCTCGATTCCCTAAGTTGTGTTGTTGTTGCTAGGTGCCAACTACGACTCATGTAACATGGACTGAAATCCTACCTAATTCTTCACAATCTTGCAGTGATGTGTCAACCCATCTTGTCAGGTCTTCCACTCCTTCTCTCACTTCCACCTTTCTAAGCATAATGTTCTTTTCGAGAGACTGGCCCCTCCTGACAACATTCATTTCCCATGTGCTTCCCAATTGACTATACTTCTGTGTCACTTTCTTGCCAGTGATGTTAAAAGGCGCAATCTGTATTTAGCACAGAGTCTGGTGTAAAGCAGGTGTTTGAGTGAATATAAGGAATCGGTGAGCCTCAACCTGTTCCCACTAACTTTAGAATGGCAACAGACAAACCTAGAACCTTGGTTTGCCTGGATAAATCTCTTGTAGGCAAAGGATTTCCAGGCCTTGATGCGAGTGTTTTGCTCAGAGCAGATAAAGTTGGTCTCAGACCAAGTAATTTTTCTCCACTTAATTCGAAATCTCATATGTCCATCACATACAAAACAGCGTTTGTTGAGAAACTACTGATCCTTGGGTAGTAATCAAGCATCCCAAAGCTTGCACATACGAAAGTAAAAAAAAAAAAAAAAAAGGCTAAATCTTGATATGGAGTTCAAAGTAGGTATTTGTCAATGCTTCCTTGACTGTCTTGGAATGTCTCCGTGCCACTAAGGACTGCAAATTAATGGAACATTGTTTTCCAGCATTGGAGAGCCAGCTCTCATTGAAATATGCCTCCTCCCTTACTGCCAACAAGGATGTGTAAGTGCACCTAATATGTGCGTGTGTCTAATGTGTGTGTGTCCACTTTGCGGGGAGATTTGGAGGACCAGTTCTCATTGAAATAGGAAAACATGCATGCCTCCTTCCTTACGGCCAACAAGGATACAGAGGACGTGCTGTGTGTGTGTGTGTGTGTGTGTGTGTGTGTGTGTGTGTGTGTGTGTGCGAATGGCAAGGCTAAAGTCGTCTGCTCCCTTTTTGCTGTCAAGCACAGAAAAGACAGCAGACTTGCTCTTGGTGCCCTGGCGATGGAGGACAGACAGCAGCCTGGATTGGCCTCTCGCCTGGACCTCGCTCGCTCCCGCCAGCCACGGCCGGCCTCCCCTCATCTCTAGGTGTGTTCGGTGCTCCCTGGAGATCTAGGGACATCGCGCCGCCGAGGCCCGGGATGCCGGCGCTGTGTTCGGTTTTACTTTACCCTCCTTACTTCCAAATAGGTCTGCTTTTCACTTTGGGACCTCTGTTGGGGAAAGAAGGTTCTGGGC
>NW_006399769.1:15933546-15944625 GCF_000299155.1 Elephantulus edwardii
GGCGCGCGCGGGAACTCCTTGAGCGAGCGGCTCAGCGGCTTGGCCTTGCCGTGCGCCTGCGCCTGCGCTGCCGCCTCCAGCTTGTACGCGCTGCTACTGCTCGCTGGCGATGTGGCGCTCTTGGGCAGCGGCTGCAGCGGGTGCTCGGGCCGCTCGGCCTCCATAGCGAAACTGACGGGCCTCAGGAAGCAGATGTCCAGGCTGGACTCGGACGAGGCAGGCGAGCAGTTCTCGAAGAGGGCCGGGGCCTGGAAGGGCTCCTCGTCGTAGGGCGCGGGCAGCGCGAAGATCTCGCCTCCGTACTCGAATTCCTCGTAACCTGCGGGCACGAAGCCGCGGGCGTCGGGCAGCAGCTCGGCCGGGGCGCGCAGGGAGCGCTCCACGTTGCCCAGCGGCTCGGCCGGGGCGGGCTCGAAGTCCATCTCCGGGATGGCCTGCAGGGGCCCGGCGAGCGCCTTCACATCCTGCTCGGCGGCGCAGAACTGCGCAGGCGCCAGGAGGCTCTCTGGCCTCTCGTGCTTTCTGCCCTCCATCTCCCACTCGCTGGGCTTTCCGGGCTGCATGCTCTCCATCAGACTGGGCTGTGGTTGGCTTTTCTTCACAGGAGGCAGCAAATGTCTTTAAAGGGGAAACAATACAAAACAGGTGTGCTTATTCCTGGTTAAGCAGGACTGTCACCGAGCTCGAGGCGGGAACACACAACCTGCCCGACACTGCCTGGGATTTGAACCACCCGCGCCTTCTCTTCCCCTCCCGGGCGCCTGTGTCCTTACGAAGCAGCACACACTTTTCCAATTAAGAGTTCCCAGGAGGCCCTGTCCCCTAGATGGGAGAGTGGAACCGGCAGTTGGTACAGCGGATTCCCCTAAAACCTGCCTTGTAACACCAAGACAGAAAGACACAGACTAGAGAGCAAGGGCTGGCCTGGGATGGGGAGAGTTTGGACTCTCACCACTGGAGACCTGCTATTGTCCCATGCATCACTAGCCTCAATTTTCATTTTGTTGTTCAAAGTAACGGAAACTCAACTTTTGTTCTACTCATGGAACTGTACACTTAGGTGTAATTTTAAGTTCCCAGAGGAAGTAAATATGGCAAGGCCTCGATTTCATACACTTGAATGAATAGTGAGCATGTGGGGTTTACCCTTTTTATGTATATTTGACATTTTCATAATAAAAATATTAAAAAAATTAGCACGACTGCATTTATATAAGTCATCTCAAATTCATCCACAAAAGCATTCCTGAAATGTAGATGCTATCATTGATTGAATCGGTCCAACCTCATGGAGGCTTTTCCTTATATCATGGACAACTAGTAGTTTACGCAACAACAGAGAAACCATGAGCTCAAATATGATTCTCCAGTTGTACTGGAATTTGGCTGCCAGTCAGATGCACACTGACCAAAAGTGATTAGTCTGGTAGTTTGTTCATGTTTTAATTTGTATCACAAAAACGCACAAAAGAGAAACTAACACTTAAATATTTTACTTTGGTGATCATAAAATGAAAATTAAGTATCATATTTACATATGAGAAAAAGTGAAATGAAATAGTGATCTGGCTTGAATTCTCTTAGTTTGCAAGACTGTTTTAAAAGTTTTAATTCTCTTAATTTGTGAGACTATTTAGACTTTTTTCCCTTGTTGCTTTTATTTAGTCTAATCTCTTGAGATTTCATTTCTTGGGGTTCCATTTGTTGCACTTCAAAGTTGTATTATTGACTAAAAAACCAAAGTAATCCACAAAGAGAAAGCTTGCTTTCTGCCTGTGTCCTCCACACCTCCACCTGAAAAGGTCATTTTTTGTGTGTGTATGCATAGCCCTCCATCCAAGACTCATAGGATCTCCTCTTTAGTAAGGAAATCATTCTGGGCTCTATTTGTTGTTTATTTCATGTCTCCTTGGTTTCAGCAGGATTTTGCCCCTTTTACAAAATTTCTCCTGCCTCCCCACATTATCATTTCCACCTCTGTGAGAAATTATTTCCTAAACAGGGGATAAGGTTTGTGAGAACTTACAGATGTGATAAATACAATAATTTTGTACTTCTAGAAGTTCCAGTTTCAAAAGCAGCTAATTTGATTTTGTCCTTAAATTGTAGAGGCAAAATGAGTTCTTGTATGCTAGAAGGTTATATTCAGAGGCTTTAACCAGCTGTCTGATTCTTACAGTGCCCAGAAGAGCAATCGTAATTGTTGAGGAGAGCTTATAAAAAGATGCTTCCCTAGTGTTCCTTACAGATTCAGAAAGCACAAAGCAACATTCTTTCTGTGTCAACTTATTCTCTGAGTCCAGATTTCCTTAGACTTTGAACTATAGTTCCTAACAACAGCATATCTTTTAGAGATTTTTAACTTTACACTTTTCTGGGGGCCTGTAAAATATCTCCCTGTTCAATCTGTCATTGTCTAAAATCAAAGAGATTCCGGTTATAAGTGGAGGGTAGTTGCGTAGGTGTTAAAATTGTTGAAAACAACTTCTAGCCTTAAGCGTGCCCCTTAACATTAGTGCTTTCTTCTGGGATCCAGACCAGACATAAGGTAAGCTACTTGGCTGCTACATAAAGTCCTGGTCCAGGATGTCCTACAATCCCCAAAAAGACTCTCTGAAACCAGAGGACATTGCCATTTATCTTTCCACAGCAAGAGGTACTTACGTGACAGCAGGGCCAGAACTGGGAGCAGAAGGGTAGGGTTGCAGGATCTCCTCCGAGTGGATCCCCCCGTCCCGGACAGCCTCAGGGCCAGCAGTGGGGGAAGCATCTTGCCCAGCGTTTGCACACTGGGAAGCCAGACCTTTGTACAGCTTTGCCATGGATGACCTAACAGAATCGAGGCAATCATTCTCAAGATATGTAGTGGGAAGTTGACTTTCTGAACATGTAGATTATGCCAAGACTGTTTCTCAAATGAGAAACCTTTAACCAGGTTGCCTACACAATAGGGGGCAAGCTAGCTGCGGGACAGAAGGACTGCTACATAATTAATGGACTGAAATGAGTTTGAGGGAACATTTGCATTACAGAAGCAATAGCTTGAGATATCTTTTCATGGACTGAAGCATTCATAGACATTATTCTCTTTTCATCCAATAACTTGGACTGATGTTGAAGGAAACTGAGCTATTAGCTCTTCTGTGAACTACTTGTATTCCTTTTGAGGCACTAATTTTCCCTACTCAGCCTTTACTGTGTGTTCCTATTATGACAATTATGACATCTGATCAGTCTCCTTCACATATTTGCCTTTATCCACAGAACTTATTACCACCTTAATTAGTCACTGACTGGCCAGCTCTAGAAAATACTAACTCCCATGTGGCTATTGTCTTCTCTCTTCACAGAGGTTTATCTAAAGAACTTCCAAAAAAGCTAGCCTCCAGAAACTCTATGAACTTAAGAGGAAAAAAAGAAAGTTTTTCATGTTTAAAACTTTCATTCATTGGGTTACTATGAGTCATCTACGACTTAACAGCACTTAACAACAACAACAACAAACACTGCCCAGCACTCAATAGTTGTTTAATGAATAGATATTGAATTAATGAAACAACATTTTGACCTATAAACTGCAATTTTGAACCAGACAAATTTAAGGAAGCGGAACTATTTTTGAAGTCTCAGCAACACAGGGTAAGAGAAGTTTGCTTCGACACTGGAGTGAAAGTGCTTATTACCCTAAAATAGCTTCCACCTAATGGTAGGTGTCTCCCTGTAGGAGCTGGCCTAACCCATCTGTCCCTTCTCCCTCCAACTCATCTTCAGCCACCACCACAGGCACCCCTACTCCAATCACTGTAGTTTCTGCTACTTAGCACACAACATTGCTACTTCTGACAGCTGCCTAGATTGACTGATCAATGACCCTGCCCTCAGAATCTCTGATTGACCCTCCAGAGTGCAACATCAGAAACTTACTTCTTTAGCTTTTTCCTTTTCTGAATAAGCAAATCCTCATTGCACTGGAACAGCAGGGTGTAGTGTGAGATAAAAACCCGGAGGCGCTGAACACACACCAGAAGTAGGTAATAGTCAGGGTGTTCCTGCTCCGTGAACTTCAGGACATTCTGAATGGAAATAAAAAGGAAGTAGCATTATAGAATTAGAGGGGAAAGTTGTCTCTTTGGTGCTGCAGTAAGGGTTTCATAGCCGTTTAATCCATTCAACCATTAATACATATGACTCATCTGCTCACTGAGAGATCAAACTTGCTGCTTTTAAAAAAAATTTATCATAACACTTTTATATGGCCTTTCTTAACATGGTCTTTCAAGGTCCATCAAACATAAGGATAGGATTATGCAAATCAGGTGCTTGTAACCCAGCCGGGAGACTGGACAGCTTGCTAATAATGCATACAAAGTGCACGGCCTTCTTGAGGGGGATGGTGGTTGTTGTTTGGTGTCATTGAATCGGCTCATAGCAACCTTATGAATAATGGATCTGACCTTTCCCCTGTCCTGCCCCAGCCTCATCACCTTGGATTTGCTTGAGCCCATTGTTACAGTCACTGCCAGTCCATCTTGTGGAGGATCTTCCTCTCTTTTGACAGCTCTCCACTTTTCCCACCATGATCTCTTTTTCCAAGGACTGGTCCCTCTTAACAACATGCTCAAAGTATATAAGCTAAAGTTTCACCATCCTTGTCTCTAAGGAGCACTCTGGATATGCTTTCTCCAAAACATATTTGTTTGTCCTTTGGGCAGGAAGGTGTATATAACCCTAATAAAAAGCAACAACAACAAAATCCCTAATAAGAAAATTGATCAGTTTTACCATCCCACTAGTCTTGAAAGGAGTCATCTCAGAGATGGACAGGGGAAATTGACCACCACCAAGAAGAAGAGACAAAATCAGAACATGTCCTTTGTCCTGGATTCCATTCACTAGGAACATCTTAGACTAAAGAGATAGGTGTAACACTAGAGACGACCAGAGACAGTGAGAACCAATGGCAGACAGACAGCAGGAGTAGAGGCAGCAGCACCTCTGTTGGCAGAGGGGACTGGCAGGATGTGGAACAGTGGGCTTCCTGGCCCTCAGAGCCCACAGAATGAAAGAACTGAGTGTTTCTGGTCAAGGCTCAATGATAGAGTGAGGTGCTTCCAGGCATGTACTGGCGGAGATGAATATCTTTGTATTAATCCCCAGGGCAGAGCTGAGTCCAGGTCCTGACTGAGAGGCCAAGAGCCAGAGCTTGTTGAAGAATTATATCCTGGAGTGTTTCTGACACTAATTTGTAGTGTTACTTCTCTAATAAGTCCCATAGCCATGTGTATTGTCTGTGACTTCTGTGTGGCCATTGCAAAGAATTAAGGAACCCAGCAGAAGAGGTGAGAGTGTGTAGGAGAGGAGATGTTGGAATGAGATGTAACTGACCTCCACCTCATAAGATTTAGCCTGGACTGCTGTTGATGATGATATTATCTCTTCCTCCTGAAGTTAGAGGATGTCGACACCTCCACTACAACACTTTATACCCTTGGTGGCATGGTGGATTAAATGAGGGACTACTAACTGATAGGTCAATGGTGTGGATTCGCCAGCCACTCCACAGGAGAAAGTAGAGACAGTCTGCTTCTTTCCAAGAATTATAGCCTTAGAACTGTAAGAGGCAGTTCTGCTCTGTCCTATAGGGTCAGAGTATATGAGTCAGAATTGACTAGGTTTGGGTTTGAGCTGAATGGGAACATTAGAAACTTTCACCTAAATTTTTAAAAAATATTTATTGACTAGATCACTGAGGTAATAGAAGCATTCTAACAGTTGCTGTCTATTCACAATGACTTATGTGGTGAAATGTCAGGCACTGAGGCAGACATTATAATCATCCATGGCCTGAAGCTCCCTCCTCCTTCACTGCCTACTGTGCTGTGATATGATAGAGTAAGCACTGGACTTGGAATTAGAAAGTTAATGTATATAGAGCATTTCCTATTGCCACCACTAAGACCTTTACATTATTTCATTTAATTTTGACAATCACACCTATTAGATAAACACAGTTATTATTTTCCCTTAACAAATAAGGAAATGGAGGTACAGGAAAGTTAAGTACTCTTCATGGGGTTACACAGGTAATGAGTAATGGAATCAGGATGTAAACTCGAGTCAGGCTGCAGAACCTGGCCTCTGAATCACTACATGTTCCTATTTGCCAAGCCTGGCAGTCTGTCACCTATATGTATGAACTTGGGCAATTTCATTAACCTCTTTGACCTCAATTTCCTCATTTTAAAAAAATGACAGCATGACACGTACTCCATGGGGTTGTTGAAAGGGCTAAATAAACAACTATTGTGAAAAGTACCTTTCAAATCTGAAGCCAATATACAAAGCAAAGTCCTCTTAATATCAGTAGATGACCTGGCTACCTGCACCTGCAATTGGACCCAAGCATTCCTAAGACGCTTTCACTGAATAACTTAGGAATAACTGTTAGTAATTAAACCAGAACAGGTGGTTGATGAGAAGAGGATGAAGGGGACAAGGGGATTGATGAACCTCCCTCTCAATTTCACTTCTTCCAGGGATGTACAAACTTGTGGGGAAATGTTATGGAGAAGTCAAATAATCGGATTCCTCAGGCCTTTCCTGTGCTATAAAACAAGAGCAACATCTAGGAGATGCTTGGTCAAGCCCAAAGACAGCAACCAGAATTGAGTAAACAGGTAAGGGGTGGGCGTCCTGGGTCATGGGTAGGGGGACACTAAGGTGGGCTACAGAACCAAAGCAGGAGGATGAGTAAGATGCTCAGAGCTTGAACAGAAAGATCAGCAGAGGTGGAGGTTGCCATCAAATGAAGAAAGAGCTTTAACGACAGGCATTAAGAGCCAATATAAATTTTTTTGGGAGTTGAAGGCACTCTGGTGGCCTGGTCTGTGGGGACTTGTGCTGCTTACCCAAAGGCTTTGCAGCTCTTTGGCAGTTTCAATTCACTGGTGGCTCTGTGGGAGAAAGGTGGGAAGTCTCTCCTTGCACAATTTATAGCCTTGGAAATCTAATGAATTCAACTATGAGTTGGTTCCAAATCTAGGGTAATGAGTTTGAGTTTTTCGAGACTGCTAGCTCACGTTTCACGGTGGGGTTAGAGTAATCATAGTGACCTAACCTACAAACAGAAGTTCTGGTGATTCTTTGACCCTTTCCAGTGTTCCTTATTTGGCAGCCAAAAACCACTGTTTAGTGTGAAGGTCAGCTTGGCGGCTTGCCCAGCCACACCTACCTGCAGATGTATTAGATACTCCGGGATGCGTTGGACGATGTGAAAAAACAGTGTGTAGATGTCAGACTTAATCTCTTCATCACCCTGAAAGAAAGAATGAAAGAACGGTGGCATCAGGCCTTCGTGCCTCTCAGCTCTGGCAGCAGAGCCCCGGAGTCAGGCCTACATTTTACCAACAGCTTCTCATGCAGCACTGGGCACTCGTGGTCAGCAGCATGCCTCAGGAGGGCATCTCTTGCAGCCAGGCCCTTCATATATTTCTGCTGAACTCCTAGAGCATTCCAAACTAAGCCTCTCTCTGCTACAACATAGCTCAGAGCTAAATGGAAGTGGGCCTTAGTAATTAGGCTGACATGAAAGAATCCATCAAGTTTCTCCAGCAATTAATCACTACAATGGCTTTATGAATGGACCTTCAGGGTCACTGAGGCCTCATAAGAGTCAGGAAAGGCATAGTGTGGGGAGTATTTGAAATTTGGCCAGCTGGGGGGCAGCGGCAAACATGTTGGGCTTTCTTCATGTCCCTTCCCTTTCTTTCTTTTTCAAATACTTTCTGAGTACTAACATGTGGTAGGGAATCCCGGGGTGTCAGATATGGTTAATTACTTGACAACTTGCTGGTAATCAAGGCTGGTGGTTCAGCCTCTGGGCACCTGCTTCTAAAAGGTCAATGCTTTCAAGACTCGATAGAACAGTTCTCATTTATGTACATGGGGTCACTGTGAGTTGAAATGGACTCAACAGCAATAACAAATGGAGATATGTACGGAGTTGGGAGTCATAACAAGGTTGAAATGAAAAGGTAGAGTTTTATTCCATACAGTTCACTTCTTGTGAAATTTGATTAATTCTCAGCTTTCAAGTTTCTTTTCTCGCCCTGTTGCTTTAAAATAGTTGGAATTGCGGGGGGGGGGGGGGAGGTGCGCGCACACGCGTGCGCACAAGCGCTTATTGAGCACCTATATATTACTACATTAACACGACTTAAAACATGACTAAAACTACTTTATACTCTTATTGCCTCACAGACACTGGTGACCCGAAGTTAACATTCAAATTCTTATCTTCTGAGTAGGAAAAAAAAAACCCTACATACAGCATGCCAGCTGGAGACTTAGAATCTCTGCTTAGGACACATGACGAATCTGTGAATAGCTCCAGTGGGTCGGCACAGAGAGCCAGGAAGACAGGCAAAGGCTAATAGCATGGCACTGAGCCTCTACTGGTTTCCTCTAAACTCACAAGGCAGCAGCAGGGGATCAGTTCAAGTGCTCCCCTTGCCTAGAAAGCAAGCTGACGTACATGCACTAGATGATGACAGAGTGGATGGACAGCTTCCTGTAGACACACAGATAAGGCAAGGGCAGCACATACATACAGTTCACTCACCTCCTTCAAAACAACAACATGGACCAAAGAGATGCATTCAGGCAAATCCCTTAAGTAGGCAACGTAGTAATCCAAGAAATTATTCTTGAAAACAAATTGAAAAATGCATTGTGAGAACATGGAAATAGGAGTGATAACAACTCATAGTTTCTTATAGCCATATAGATTTAAGAAAACAGGCATGCCTGGCAGAGGTTAATTTTAATCATTCTTTTAGTATGATCATTTAAACACCAACCTCGTAGATTTTAAACAAATCTCTTTTTTTTTAAAGGTAAACAGTCCTGTGGACTGAGAACTAAAACTTGATAGCTCTATTTTAATGAAAGAGAAATGATAAACAAAAATGGGAGATTATATAAGTTTAAAGGTATTTTGTTTTTTTAATTCATTTTCAGTTTAATAATTTATATCTAAATAAGGAACTTAGCTCCTCCTGCTTCATATTGTCTAGGCCAGTAAGATAGGGCATCTTCTCCAGGGTGGTATCCTGTCCAAGAAAACAGTTCTCAGTAATTAGATATGTTCCCATAGTGGTAATGATTCTCAGCTCAGCAAACCATGTTAGTATTTTTATGTGTTGTCAAGTTGGAACTGACTCAGAACTTTCAGGTTTTCAGCGGCGGTAAATCACACAGGAGGAGATTGCCCAGGATATCAGAAGGATAACATTAAGTATATTCTATTGTATATAGGTAAATCACTCACCAACTTTGTGTTGTTACTACTTTTGAGAATTGTTGATAGAGGTTTATTGTAGGCAAAAATCTGGCTTGCTCACCAATTTAAATCGGCCCAAACAATATTTTTAAAATAAGAATATGTAGTCCAAAATAAGGTGCATAGCAAAGTGGAATGGGGGTGAGGAGGATATTATGCAACAATGAGTGAAATTTTTTTTTAAGTAAACTGTGGGGAGGGGGAGGGAGAGAAATGTGCAACAATGAACGAATGAAAGTCCAACCTTTATGCAAACTTTCATTAAAATCATGATTGATAAAAAAAGAAAATGAAATAGAAAATTCTAAATTTCCAGTTTCTCTTAATAATCGCCCAAAATCTGTTAACCCTTCCCTGCATAATAATTGGTAATGCTGAGGAGCAGTTCCTTATAGAAAAACACATGTGCTCGGCTAGGCATGTTATCTCCAGCACTTGTCTTATAGACTGTATTACCTTCAGCGCAGTTCATTCATTTACGTTACTGTTTCTGCGTGTTCTGTAGACTGTCTGAGGGGGCCTACTGGGTTGGGATTTGCATTGTCATCCCCAAAATGGGTGGTCTGAGGGAGAAAGATTAGAGCACTCCCTAAAAAAGATTAGACCACTAAAAGCCCACTGGAAGGTCTGCTATGAATCAGTTCTTACTTGACAGTGAGCCTGTAGCCATGGGCATGAGTTTTTTTAGGCATTTGAATTTGTAACTTGGCCTGGATGGTATGGAGGCCATACCATCCTTCTTATAGAGGATGTTACAGAAACTTCAAAACTTAGCAATCCACATAAGTGAACAGAAAAAGCACTCTATGGTCACCCTCCACATTTTAACGATCTCTCAGAAAACATATGTGTTAAATAGCAGAAAAGTGAAAGAGCATGAAAATCAAGTTATGGCAGGTTTAAAAAGTAAACAAAACCAAAATTCAACCCAGAAAAACCCTCCCAAACTTACCTCATCATTGGTCAGTTTAAGGAATAGGTCTCCGAGGACTCCTTGGCGTGGCCACTTGAGGACCCTTTCCTGCAGAGCATGAAGCAAATCCAGGTGCTGCTGGACAAGATACCGTAAAGAGCCAGGGAAGAGGCTTGAAACAGAACAGAGACAGAATCACACAACCAAGTACAGAGAAAGAAGACCTTATAAAAATATATGTTGTTGTTGATTGCCTTCAAGTCGAGCATGACTCATAGTGACCTTATGAACAAAAGGCCTGAAGCCCCTCTACAACTATCAACATTCATCAAAGTTCATAAGAGTTTCCAGAGGCATGTTATTTAAGAAGTGGGTGCCACCCCTGCCTCCAATTATATGTAGCAGGCCCCATTTTCCCAGTCAGTCAAAATAGCCTATAACAGTCTACAGTTGTTGTTGTTATTGTGTACCATCGATTTTGGAACCAACTCAAAGCTAACCCTCCAGTGGGCTTTCAGAGGCAGTAAACTGAAGGAGATTTTCCATTTTTCTTCCATTAAGCAACTGGAAGATTTGAACCACGTGGCTTTGAGTTAGCAGCACCAACTCCTTACCTCTTGGTTCTAGAGCTATGGTTAGGTGTTTGTTTGTTTTAAAAAAGAATTTGTTCTCAAACCCGATACAGCATATAATCTCAGACTATAAAATTATCCTTTATTACTATTCCCTGTACAAATGCCTGTTGAACATCACGTAAAGAACCTTTTAAAAACTAACTGGGGGAATCGGGACACACCCCTGCATCTCTGACCCACAACCCCCATCT
>NW_006399769.1:15950975-16004165 GCF_000299155.1 Elephantulus edwardii
AAAAAAACAACTAACTGGGTACACTCTCATTTCTGTGACTCTAAGGAGCCTTTTTAAGGAGCTTCTCTTACAACATTTGGGCATTGTTTCCATCTGGTGTGTGACCTAGTCTCCTGAGTGTTGTAGATGACAGCACTATCACGGTGCTTGGTCATTCTTGGCTTCTGGTGGGAGAGTGCTACTTAGGTCAGGAGAACTCAAAGCTTGGGCGGCTGAGAGTTTTCTGCTTTCCTTTCTCTATGTGCCTTATTTGTTTTCAGAAGATATGATGATAGAAAGTGAGCAATTTGAGAAAAAAAGGGTAAGGAAGAAAGTTAGGAGTTGTAGGAGGCAGAAGGTCAGGAGTGGGTGGGATGGTCATAGACTCATTGGAACCAGGAAGGAAGAGACGGGAGAACATAGAGCTTTGCCACCACCAGCAAGAATCTGAGCTCTAGCTTGGTGACAGAGGTGAATGCCCTTGTACTTTCAAGACCATAACTTTGCCGAAACTGAAAATGATGGCTTGCTTGTCACTCAGAGTCCAATTTTTTTTTAGTCCAATTTATTTTATTATTTTCCCAGGGTCTAATGAGAGTAAATTAGTGGGAAAGGCAAGTGTTTGAGGAGCCCAGAACAAGAGGGTATTTTTTGAGAATAGTAGGAAAGAGGTCTCCCCAGACCATCTTCAAGGCCTAAACCCATCAAACAGGCAACCCCCCCCCCCCCCCCCCCCCGTGAGAAAGCAGATTCTTTCCATCTCTATCCCCCATCCCTGCTCCCTCATGGGCCCTGAGTAAACAAGGTCAGCTGGGCAGTAAACACAGGAGGGATCTGGGGGATCTTCTCTGAGTTCAAGGATAGAGCTACGGGCTTGGAAGAACTGAGCTATCCCAGCCTAGATCAGAGGGAAATGCAGAGGGGACATGAATGGGGAGATAATCATAAAGTGGTGGAAGATTTCTGAGGGAAGAAAGTACAACTGAACATATTGCGGAGTGGGGGGAAAGTGAAACTACAGCACTAGAAAAATACCTAGGTGTGCAGGATTTCTCCCCGTCCAATCTACAAAGACCTTGGGTAGCAGTCCTACAAGGAACCCTCCCTAATTGTATAGCATGTAATGTTAGCAGGTTGATAACTGAAAAGCCAGCTGTTTAAATTCACCAGCCACTCCACAGGAGAATGATGGGTGCTCTTCCAGTAAAGATCTGTTGTTGCTGTTTGTTGAGTATCGTTGAGTCGGAACTGACCCTGAGCTGACCCTACAGACAATCATAATAAATCACAAGGAAGAAGACTGCCCATTCTTCTCTCACAGAGCAGCTTGTGGATTCAAGCCCCATGCCTTTGGGACTGTAGTGAGACTTCTTACCACTAAGCCACCAGAGCTCAGTCAAGATACACAGCCTTAGAGAGACACTTCATCGGAGAAAGTGGGCAGTCTCCAGTAAAGGTTTACAGCCTCAGAACCCTGACTGGAGGCCCCTTACGAGCCAGAACCGGCTTCACAGCAGCGGGCTGGGGTGGAATACCGATTATATTGGCACGATACTGAAAGATGGGAGAATTCTGTCATGAGGCCCAACTTTGTAATGAGTTGTCCAGTACTGATTATGTAATTGGTCTTCCATTATTTTTTTTCTATTCTTCCTTCAATCACTTCTACATTGCAATTCCCTCCCCTAAGACCAGGGTTCTTGTAGAGTTACAGAGTGGTTACCAGAGTCCTCCTGGATGGTCTCCTGGAGTAACTGTTTCAGAGAATGCTAATATGTCCCTCAAATATCTTGAAAGGATGAATATCACATGAAGAGCAATCACCTAGTATGAGTCTGTTCCAAATATTGAAAGCAATTTAAAAAAAATTAGGCAAAGGTATTATTTGAAATCAGGGAGGGATGTGGATGGAGAGCAGAGGGAGAGGATGAGAAGTACAGACCTACTTAATCTATTTCAATCTTTTGCCAACAGGAGCTTCCAGAACAGACTTTTTTTCGTCACAGTATTAAGTGCTCAGCTCCTTTCTAATTCTTTCTCCTCACTGTCAGGTGCCAGGGAGTTCTGATGCTACATAAAACAGAACAACACTTTGTCTGGTCCTGGGCCTTTCTTATCATGCTTGTTATGGTTGATGCCATCATTGTTGCTACTGTGCTTATCTACTTGTTGAGGGTCCTCCTACTTTTTGTTGACCACTATGTCATAAAGCCAGATGTCCTCCAGGACTTGTACCTCCTGATCACACGTCCCAAGACTGTGAGGCAAAAGCCATCACTGTTTCTGAAGAGCACTCTTGCTTCACTGCTTCCAAGATAGACTTGTTTACTTGTCCAGTAATCCTTGGCATATTCAGTATTCTTCACAGCACCATAATTCAAAGGCACCAGTTTTAATTGTGGTAACATGAGTGACTTATTCTTTCTAAAACTTTCAAAGTTATTTCAGCTCCCACAATAGTACTTAAACAGTGGGGATAAATAAACTACATGCAATCTTGCAAAACTCCATTTTCATTTCAAATTAATAATTTAGCTCTTACCAGCCATGCATTTAGACAAAATTACTCCTCACCTCAGCAACCAGATTTAACTTTATTTGACAGGCATCCACATGCCAGCATGTGCCATCTGGTGGTGATCTGTGCCATACAGCTTGTGAGTTCTCTTTAGACACAAGCTAGTGTAGCTTCTAAGCCTGTCCTCTCTGTTGGACAATCCTAGCCAACTGGTCACTGGTCCTCCCCAGAGAGGATTCAGACAAGACTGTCTGATCTTGAGGTTGGGGACTTTGAGTAAATGAGACCCAAAACAACCCAAGAAGAATCTCCCAACAAACGCACAAACTCCATAAGTTCTGTCAGGCTCAGTGGCTTCTAGCCCTTTCAGTCATAGAGCTCACTTGAAACGTGCTGGGGAAGCTCAAGAGAATTTTGGATTTTTTTTGGTAGAGGAAAACTTAACGGTTTATTTTATAAGTTTGAGATGATGCAGCAACCTCAATTTTGAATGTCAAGTTGTAGGTGTAGTGGGTATTATTTTCTTTTCCTCTAGATTAATTTCCAAGAAGGATAAAAGGGCTAAAGGCTTGAGGTTTGTACTAAGACCATAATATACATTAATAAAAAAAAAGCTGAATGTATGCCACAATACAGGTGAACCTTGAAAACATTGTGCTGAACAAAAGAAATCAGTCACCAAAGGACAAATAGTATATGGTCTTACTTATATGAAATTAGGAAATATCTAGAAAACAAAGGTTACTTGTGGTCACTAGGGATAGAATAAAGGAGAGAGGAGGAAGTTTATGCTTGGGGGCATCAAGGTTATGTTCATTTTGGTGGAATGGATTGGAAAAAGCTATTGAGAAAGGTTGCACAACTTGAATATAATCAGTGTTACTGAACTGTACATGTAGACAATGTTGAGAAGGAGTGTTTTGCTATGCACACTTCTACCACAATAAACATTTTTAGTAGAGTCTTTCCATTTGGATTGGACTGAACCTTTTCCTACGTGGTTCTATAACAAAAAAGAGGAGTAACTAGTATGAATAGTTTATGATAGACAAAGGAAATCATTCTTTCACTTTCATTGAGGATACTATGACAGTTTGAATTTTTAATCTCATAGAACTTGGGGAAAGGCTCACTCCTTCCTCAGTTCACATGAAAGAATATCCTAGAGAAGCAGGAAGAGAGAACAAGCAGATTGCCAAGGACGTGGGGAACTCAGAAGGTTCATTCACTGCTGGTGAGAGTGCAAAATGGTACCATTAACAGGGAAAACAATTAGACAGCTCCTCAGAAAGTTAAACACACCTTGTTAATGTTGCTGGATGCTGTTAAGTCTGTTAACAGAAACAGACTGTGTTTCTCACAAAAGCTGTTGTAGATTCCAATCACTGACCTTTTGTTTTAATAGCAGAGCACTGAATCACTGTGTAACCAAGGTTCCTTACAGCCACCTTCTTCTTGTAGTGTTGTTAAGTGCCGTTGAGTCTCCTATAACTCATAATGACTCTATGTACAACAGTTCTGAACTCTGCTCTATCCTGTGCCAATCTCATAGTCTCTTACACACCTACCCCCATTACTCCAGTCACTGAATCAATCCATCTCTTCAAGGGTCTTCCTCATTTGCACTGTCTCTCAACCCTTCCAAGCATGATGTCCCTCTCCAAGGACTGGTCCCTCCTTGCAACATGCCCAAAGTATGTCAGAAGGAGCTTCAGAATCCTTGCCTCCAAGGAGCAGCTTGGTTTCACCCTCTCCAGAATGAACCTACTTGTTCTCCTAGCAGTCCATGGTATGTATATTCAATACTCTTCTCCAGCACTACAACTCAAAGGCATTAATTTTTCTTCAGTCAGCCTTAGTCATTGTCCAGATTTCTGATGCATAGTAAGTAACTGTGAAGACCACTAACTGGATCAGGTGTACCTTAGTCTCTATATTTACATTGTTGCTCTTTGGTACTCTAGAGAGGTCTCTGACAGCAGATTTTCCCAATGCAATTTGTCTTTTGATTTTCTGCCTGCTTGTACCAAGAGTACTGATTGTGGAGCCAAGCGAACTGAAGCTGTTAACAATCGCAATCTCTTCACCATCTATCATGATGCTGCCAAGTGGCTCAGTGAATACTTGCTTTCTTGATGTTGAGCTTCAATTCATACTAAAGGCTCCAGTCCTTGACCCTCTGCACACAAATGCCTTAGGTCCTCTCAGTTTCAGCAAGCAGGGTTGTGTCATCTGCATAAGGCAGATTGTTGATGAGTCCTGATCCAATCTTGATGCCACATTCCTTTTCATAGAGCCCAGCCTTCTGAATAATCTGTTCTTTAAACAGATTGAAAAGGTATGGAGACAGGATGCATCCCTGATGCACTCCTTTCCTAATTTTGAACCATGCAGTGTTTCCTCTTTTCTGATGACTGCCTCCTGGTCAAAGTATAGGTTTTGCATAAGCAAAAGCAAGTGCTCTGATTCCCATTTTCCTCAAGGTTAACCACAATTTGTTGTGATCCACACAGTCAAATGCCTTTGCATAGGCAATGAAACACAGATAGACATTTCGCTGGTACTCTTTGCTTTCAGCCAAGATCCATATAACATTAGCTATAATATCTCTAGGACCACAGCCTCTTCTAAACCCTGCCTGTGCATCTGACAGTTCCCTTCAAAACCCCTATGTACAATAGAGCACACTTAGACTAGCAGATGTGGCAACTATAGCTGAGCCCTCAAATATGGAAACACAAAAGAGGAGAAACAGTTTTAAGCAGACACTAGTGGTTGGAATGTGGAATGTGAGAAGTAAGATTGTAGGAAAGTTGGACATTGTTAAGAAAGAAATGAAACACATATATTGATATACTAGGTATTGGCAAGATGAGACGGACTGGTATGTGACATTTTTAATCAGACAATCATATGATCTACTATGCCAGAGATAAAGAAGTGAGGGGGGAAATACAGGGTTGCTTTCATAGTCTTAAAAAATCATTTGTAGATCCATCTTGAAGTACAATGTTGTATGTGCCAAGACACTGTCCATATGCATACAAGGAAATCCAGTGAATACCACTATCATTGAAATATATGCACCAACAACCAGAGCCAAAGAGGAGGAACTAGATGATTTCTACCAACTTTTGCAGTCAGAAATAGATCAAACATTCCACCATGATGCATTAAGGGGTGACTAGAGTGGCATCCACTTCCTAAACAACATACTTCTGGAAATTCTATCAACTTTGATAAATGATGATAGTTATAGAAAGGCTTCAGGCCTTCTGTTCAGAGGGTTGTTATGAGTTGTGCTTGGCTGGACAGCAGTCATCAATAACAACTGGACGTCATACCCCGGTACCAGCCGTGACGTTGTCAGAGAGTGTACTAGCCTGGCGGCGACAGCTCCAGCGAAGCAGTAGTAGCAGGGACAGCCACAGCAGGAGCAATGGCTGGGAGAGGGCCAGCCCCCGGACTCCCGGGGTGCAGAAGCGCCCGTGGTCCCGGGTCCTGGGGCTGGCATCCCGGGCAAGAGCGGCGAGGAACGCTTGAAAGAGATGGAAGCGGAGATGGCCCTGTTTGAACAAGAAGTTTTGGGGGCTCCAATAACTGGTATTCCAACAGCTGTACCCGCGGTACCGACTGTTCCCACGGTAGAAGCAATGCAGGTCCCCACAGCGCCTGTGATTCGCCCAATTATCGCAACCAACACCTACCAGCAGGTTCAGCAGACTCTCGAGGCTCGGGCAGCCGCAGCAGCCACAGTGGTTCCTCCCATGGTGGGCGGGCCCCCCTTTGTGGGCCCAGTTGGCTTTGGCCCTGCTGATCGGAGTCACCTTGATAGTCCAGAGGCTCGAGAAGCCATGTTTCTGCGGCGAGCAGCAGGCGGCCCTCGTCCTATGGCCCTTAGGCCACCTCATCAGGCCCTTGTGGGTCCTCCTCTACCAGGACCCCCTGGTCCACCCATGATGCTACCACCAATGGCTCGGGCCCCAGGACCCCCCTCACCTCCATGGCAGCTCTGAGGCCACCTCTGGAAGAGCCAGCAGCCCCCCGAGAACTTGGTCTGGGCCTGGGCCTGGGCCTGAAAGAGAAGGAAGAGGCAGTGGTGGCCGCAGCAACCGGGCTGGAGGAGGCTGGTGCCGCAGTGGCTGTAGGGGCAGGGGCCACCCCAGCTGGCCCTGTGGTCATTGGGCCCAGCCTACCACTGGCTTTGGCTATGCCATTGCCTGAGCCTGAGCCCCTGCCCCTACCACTGGAGGTCGTGCGAGGCCTGTTGCCCCCACTACGCATTCCTGAGCTCCTGTCCCTACGTCCAAGACCCCGGCCCCCTCGACCTGAGCCACCTCCTGGCCTTATGGCTCTTGAGGTCCCAGAACCCCTGGGCGAGGACAAGAAGAAAGGGAAGCCAGAAAAACTGAAACGTTGTATTCGCACAGCAGCTGGGAGCAGCTGGGAGGACCCCAGCCTGCTGGAATGGGATGCAGATGACTTCCGGATTTTCTGTGGTGACCTGGGCAATGAGGTGAATGATGACATCTTGGCACATGCCTTCAGCCGCTTCCCATCCTTCCTTAAGGCTAAGGTCATTCGTGATAAGCGGACAGGCAAGACTAAGGGCTATGGCTTCGTCAGCTTCAAGGACCCCAGCGATTACGTGCGTGCCATGCGGGAGATGAATGGGAAGTAGGTGGGCTCTCGGCCCATCAAGCTGCGCAAGAGTATGTGGAAGGATCGGAACCTGGACGTAGTGCGGAAGAAGCAGAAGGAAAAGAAGAAGTTGGGCCTCAGATAGTGTCTGTGGCTGGGCAGCTGCACCCACCTCACAGGGTGCTGACTCTTCCCTACCGTTCTCTTTAGAAAACCCCTCAACTCTACTGACCCACCTTACTCAAAACCAGTTTCAATAAATTTACCTTCATTTCAAAAAAAAAAAAAAACACAACAACTAAGGAATGCCAAAGTTGGGAACAGCCACCTTAAGACCCAGCAAGTCCACTCTTAGAAACTGAAAGTGATGATACAAATACATATATGCCAACATTCCGCGAATACTCAATGAATCAGATCAAAAGGTAGAAACGACTCCTGTGTCCATTATGTGCCCTTGAGTGGATTCCGATTGGCAACAACCCTATGAACACGTCTGAACTTTGTCTGATCCTGCAGCATCCTCTTGATCTCTGGCAAGTTCACAGTCACTGTCTCAAGCCATCTTGTTGAGGACCTTCCTGTCTTTCTCTGACTCTCCACATTTCCCAGCATGATCTCTCCTTCCTCCTGATAATATACCCAAAGTATGTAAGAAGGTTTTCGCCGTCTCTGCCTCTAAAGAGCACTAAGGTTGTACTTCCTCCAAGACACATTTGCTTGTTCTTTTGGAAGTTCATGGGATGTATATTCAATACTCTCCTTCAACACCACAAAAGCATCATTTTTTTCCCCCGACATCCTATTGACTGTTCAGCTCTCAGATGCACAGGAAGCAATTTAAAAGCCCATGTCTTTGAATCAGGTCTTTAAGCTGCCATTCTTGTTCTATCACACATTGGAAAGGTCTTTGACACCAGATTTCCCCAGAGCTACATGACTTTTGACTTTTTGATTGCTGCTTCTATGCGTGTCAATTTTGGATCCAAGTGAAATGAAATTGTTGACAATTTCAAACTTTTCTCCATCTATCGTGATGTTGCCTATCAGCCTAATGGAAGGACTTTTGATTTCTTGATGTTGGGATGTAAACCATGGTGAAGACTGTAGTCTTTGACCTTCTGTAATAAGTGATTCAAGTCCTCTGCACCTTTCGCAAGCCAGGTTGTTTCAGCTCTATAATACAGTGTGCTAATGAGTCTTCCTCCAATATTGATGGTACATTTCTGTTCATATAGTCCAGCTTCTTGAATGATTTGCTCAGCACACAGATTACACAAGTATGAAGAAATAATACAACCTTGACTCACATCATTTGTGATTTTATACTATGCCATGTTTAAAACAGCATCTTGGTTTATATATAGACTTCACACGAACATAATTAAGTGTTCTGAGGTTCCCAATATCCTCAATGTTTGCCATAATTTGTTATAATCCCCACAGGTAAATGACTTTGCTTAGTTAAAACACACACACACACACACACACACACACACACACACACACACAAATGAACATCTTTCTGGTTTCCTGTGCTTTTAGCCAAGATTCATCTGACATCAACAATGATAACCATTGCACCATAGCCTCTTTTCAGTCTAGCTTGAATTTCTGATAGTTACATGTCAATGTACTGGCCCATCCATTTTAAAATAATTTTCTGCAAGATTTTACATACATGTGATGTTATAGATGTTGTTCTGTAATTTCCACATTCTGCTGGATAGTGCTTTTCATGTCATGGACTTAACTATGCGTCTCTTTCAGTCAGTTGACCAGGTAGCTGTCTTCCAAGTGTTTTAACATAGACTGATGAGCATGTCCAAGGGCTGAATCTGTTTGCTAAAACATGTCAGTTGGTATTCCATCAGTTCCTGGGGCCTAATTTTCGGCCAATGCTTTCAGTGAAACTTGAGCTTCTTCCTACATTACTTACCATTTATTCTTGATCATATGCTAATCAATTCCTGAAATAGTTCATTATCAACAAACTCTTTTTGGTACAGTGACTCTTTGTATTCCCTTCATCTACTTTTGATGCTTTCTGCATTATTCAAGATTTTCCCCATAGAATTCTTTAATATTGCAACTTGAGGCTTTAATTTGTTCTTCAGTTCTTTCAGTTTGAAAAATGTTGAACATACTCTTCCCTTTTTGTTTTTAAATTTCAGTTCTTTGCACATTTTGTTATAATACTTTATTTTCTCAAGCTGTCCTTTGAAATTTTCTTTTCATCTTTCTTACTTTGGCATTTCTTCCCTTTGTTTTGGCCTCTCAACATTCTAGGGCAGGTCTCAGAGTTTCTTCTAACATCCATTTTGATCTTTTCTTTCCTGTTAAGCTTCAGTCCGTATTGAACTCTGCAGTCCTTGACCTTCTGCAGCAAGCGCTTCAGGTCCTCCTCAGTTTCAGCAAGCAGGGTTATGTAATCTGCATAAGGCAGGTTGTTGATGAATCTTCCACCAGTCCTGATGCCACATTCCTCCTCATACAGCCCAGTGTCCCAGATGATCTGTTCTATATACAGATTGAAAAGGTATGGAGACAGAATACATCCCTGGGAGACTCCCTTCCTGACTTTGAACCATGCAGTTTCTCCTTGCTCTGTTCTGACTACTGCCTAAACACACACACACAGACACACAGACACACAGACACACACACGTAATGGAATATTATTCAGCCATGAAAAATGAAGTCCTGATATATGAAACAACATGGAAGGACCTTGAAAACATTATACTGAGTAATGCAATCCAATAACAAAAGGAAAAACACTCATTAATATGAAATACTTAGACTAGGCAAATGCATAGAAATTAAAGGTTTTTAGTGGTTACCCAGAATGCAGGGACAAAGGAAAGAGAAATCACTAAGATTCTGTTTGTGGTTGGTGATGGAAAATTTGGCAGTGGACATTGATGGTTGTGCAATATGATTGGTTCAGTCGATGCCACAGAATTGTATATGTGAAATGTGTTCATTTGTAAATGTTGGGTTGTCAAAATATATTTAGGATTAAAAATGGGGAAGGGCTTGTCTATTTAGTGAACCAAGAACATATCTACTCTCCTTGTTTGAGAACTCAGCTGAAATCTGAATCTGTAAAGACAAAGTGTGCTTCTGGCTGAGGGACTGAGGTAGCTGTCAATGGCAGAGAAGCAATAGAAAGTGGTAGCATGAAGCAGTCTAAGCTCCAGGGCAAGGGAGGCCCATGTGTGCATTCGGTATCAATTGGCTATGTTACTTTAGAACTTTCTGGGCCTTATCTCAGCACCCGTAAGACAAAATTCCCAGGGCTCTTGTGAAGCCTGACATCAGTGTTGAGGCAGGGCCTTTCCTAGGGCTTGGTTACTGTATTCCACAGTAAATAATTCCCCTCCTCTGCTCCTTCTTTCTCCTCCTCAATTTTTCAGAGACTTAGAAGAGATGTTGCTACTTAGAATCTCTGCTATCAATAGATACTGAGCCACAATTTTATATTCCGTACTGTAAACTGAGCAGGATTTTGGCAACAGCAAAATAGCTACACAGATCTGTAGACACTTTCTAGAGGGGTGAAAGAGGCAACTTGGTGGTGGGACAGGCTGGATTGGGGTCCAGGAATGACTGGATGGGGGAAGGACTAGTGTGAATCTGGTGTGCCACTGAGCAGCCCAGTTTTCTTAGTTTTCTGTGATAGCTCTAGCCAGGCCTTCAGCTGAGCTTATCACCCCATCTATTCTTTTTTGGTTTGTATTTTGTTATCGAGGTTCTATAGTAAAAGAACTTTAAAAAAAATAATGAAGCCACTTGTAAGTTTGTCAGAGGATATTTCCTCACCTGTTATTTGTGTATGAGGAGCAGCATATTTGACTAGTGTCTCACTTAAAGCCACAAAGTCAAGAAAAGTCTGTGGTGTGGTAAGGGAAAAGAAAGGTACTAACAGGCTTCCCTGGATGGATTCATGATTTATGAACTATCAGTGTGTATTGTTATTGTTGTGATGTGTCGTCGAATCACCTGCAACTTATCATGACCCTATATACAGCAGCTCTGAACCCTGCTCTATCCTGAGCCAACCTTACTGTCTCTGACACACCTACCCCCCATTACCTCAGTCACTGAATCAATCCATCTCATAGAGGATCTTCCTCTCCTGCGCTGTCCCTCCACACTCCCAAGCATGACGTCCCTCTCCAAGGACCGGCCCCTCCTTGCAACATGTCCAAAGTATGTCAGATGAACCTTCAGCATCATTGCCTCCAAGGAGCAGCCTGGTTTCACTCTCTCTAGGACAATGGCTTATTTAATACTCTTTGCCAGAACCGCAGCAGTCCGTAATCTAGATTTTCTAGTCATGTAGATTAGCCTTTTTGTCAGTTAATCAGGAATATGACATTGTCATTACTTTAGTCATTTTCACCAAATCACGTGTTCCTCCTATTTGCCTTCTTTCAACAGAGAAGAACAGAAAAACTAAAGATTATGAAGAGTTAGCAGGATGCTGCAACATGGTTCAGATACTTTGGGTGATACAAATGTGGTCTCGTGTTTGTACTCTCTCTCTCTCACACACACACACACACACACACACACTCATACATTACCCAGCACAATGTGATCACCAGAACAAATAATAAGAAAAATCTGTGGTGCAGTTCAGAGCTTCAGTGCTGTGGTGGATTTCATTATGTTCTCTCCAAACACACATACATAGTAATATAATGTGAAAGTTATATCAAGATCTTCCATGGTCTGATAAACCATCCACTTGTGGTATCTCTGTTAGAGGGCTATCTCTGCCGTGTTAGATAACTAAGATATCTGCTAACCTAAAAGTTTGTGGTTCGAATCCACCAGCCCCTCCACACAGTAAGCCATGGGAGTCCGCTTTCCTAAAGATTTACAAGCTTGGAAACCTGTGGGGAAGAAGACTCCCCTGTCCCATTGGGTCACTGTCAGAATGAACATGGTGGAGGTGGATCTAGTTTGGCTTTAGTACGTAATCACCTGAGAGAATAATAAGAAAAGTCTAACCTCCACCCCTGTATGACTTGTCCAATAGCCACTCAGTGCTTTAGACCTCTACCACACCCATCTTTTTACCTCCTGGAGCCAGATATCCTATGGGTAACTGCGGATGGAAATGTTAAAAAGCAACACACCTCTCTTACTATAGCATGTATTTCTCCTTAGTAAGTCCCAGGGCTGGTGCAAATGGTTCATGTTCTTAGCTGCTAACAGAAGGCTGGGGGATTGAGTCCACCAAGGGACACCTGACAAGGAAGGTCTAGAGATCTACTACCAAAAAAAATCAGTATTAAAAACCCCTCTTTGGGGTACAGTTTATTTGGCTGCACAAAGGATCCCCAATAATTGGGGTCAACTTAACAGCACGTGGTACTGGGCGGGTGCTTAGCAGACACCCCGTGGTGTCTGAAGGGCCAGGACACTATCCCTTGTTGTCTTAGCTGCTGCAGATCTGAGTCTGAGACTTACCAGAGGTGCCTGCTGCCCAGAACCCCCAAAGTGGAAACCATAAACACTTACCTTAAATCGTAATCAATCTGAAAAGCAAAGGCAATGAATGCATGGGTACCTTCTTTCTTTGGAATTCCTCTTCCCATCTGACCCCTGGAATGTTGCCTTTATCTTCAGGATCAAAGAAATATTAATCACGTATTTCCTTTCCGATTCAAGCAATTCTAGTGCCACCGTCTGCCTTTTAGCTTTAAAAACAAGCCAAGGAGAGAATAGTTATTAACCACTCCCTTATCCTAAACTCTATGAAATAATAGAAAGTAATAAAAGCCAACAAAAATACAGCTGCCAGCAAGTTTTTGAAGGACGGCCAGCAAGTTTTTGAAGGATGGAAAGCAAAATAGAGACAAAGTCATTGATTCAGCAGACTTAAGGGTGCAAAACCTCCGTGTTCCCTTCTGCAGGTGGGAAATCTGCCAAGGAGCGGCAAGACTCAAGGGTCTGAGATCCGGTTGCTACAGAAAGTGAAAATAAAGGGGGCTCTGGTGGCCTAGTGGCAAGAAGCTGCACTGAAGGGCAATCTCCTCCTGTATCAGTCAGATCTGATTTGACGGTACACATACACAAAATAATAATTTTTTAAAAAAAATAAAGTAAACATAATGAGCAACACTACAAACAAGAGACACCAGTATAAGATCATATAAGGTGCAATTGAACCTCCAGGAGCTCCTCTTACCTCGCACGTTGGCACCTTCCTCACTCCTACCTCATGAGAAAGGAGAAAAACTAGGGAAGTGCTGGTGTCTGAAATCTAGACTAAAGACACCAGACATGGTGGAGCAGAGAGTTGAGAAACCAGAATGAAAACAAGAGGACTCATAGGGAACGTGCATCCTGGACAGAGGCCCCTCCCTCTTCTTCTCCTCCGGGTCCTGGAGTGCTAATGTACAGACTTGAATCTGCCAGGTAGGAGACTTCTACCTGAAAACTGATGAGTGGGAAGGAGGGGGGAGGGAGGGAGAGAAAGGGGGGAGCGGGGTAGAGGGAGAGGGGAGCGGAGGGGGAGGGGGAGAGAGGGACAGAGAGAGAAAGACCTACTAAAACGGACATAAAGAAGTCCCCTGTGAATTCGTTACTTTGCCATCTGATTACCCTCTGATGAAGCTTACTATTGACAAACTTTTCCAGGACAGAATTTCCAGGGCTTGTGTTGCTAATCTAAAGACAGGGCTTCTCTGATTTTGACTCCACCAGGAGCTCCGAGAGAGAAGGATGGGTAATCTCTTCCCATGTGACATACAGCCTGGGAAATGCAATGGAATGTCAGCTATGCGTTGGTTCTGACAAAACGGCAATGGTTTGAGTTTTCTTGAATTCTTATATGTACATTTAGCCAAGGAGTCTCATTTATTTGAAAAGAGCTTTCAGCAAAAACATTGCTGTTGTTGTTGTTCGGTTCCATCGTGGATAAAACTGACTATAGGTGACCCTCCAATAGGTATCCAGAGCTGTAAATCAATCACACAGGAAGACATTGCCTATCTTTCTCTCATGGAGCAATTCCATGAGGATTTGAACCGCCTGCCTTTGGGTTGGAAGCACAACTCCTTACCCATTAGTCCACCAGCATTCCCTTTCACATTAAAAAAACAAAACAAAACAAAAAAGCAAACAAAAAAACCCCTCCTTTACATATATATATCAGAGAGAGAGAGAGAAAGAGAGAAGGAAAGAAAATGGGATAGATGTATATTTTTATTAAAAAAGCTAACAGAAATAAAAAGAAGCCTGAAGGAACAGACACACTACAAGAAACAAAAGGGCATTTAAAGAAATCTTATCATTAATACTCTGAAAGAGATATGAGAAAGTACTCCAGCCTTTTAACAATGACAGGATGCTATTATTAAAGAGAGAAAGTTGAAGGGGTGGGGGGAGTAGGGAGAAGTGCTTCCTGAAATTTTTAAAACAAAGCTAGAAATAGTTAACTAGTAAAATGTGCATGAGGATCCCAGAGGGGGAGGGTGGGAGGAGAAAGGTGAGGATGGGTAGAGAGTAAGTCACAGGGTCGCACAAGTTGGTGAGTGGAGGGAAGGGCATAAAAGAAATGGAAGAGATCTGGCAGGGATCTGGAAAGCCAGGGTAATGGTGTGCATAGTTCAATGATGATTAATTTTATAAAACACAATGAGTGGGAATGACTGTGTGAAACATAATGTGAATGTAGATTCGTGTGAAACACAATGTATATTAACTTTGTAAGCAAATCAACATAAAATAAAAACTAAAATTATGTACAAGTGTTAAAAAAACAAAAACTAAAATTATGGAAAAATTTTTAAAAAGTAGAATAGAGTCAAAGAATTTTAGAAAGAAGAACAACACATATATCAATACATGAGAACCCAAATGGAAATCCATCCATCTATGTATAGTTGATCTTTGACAAAAGGGGAAAAGCATTCAATGATGAAGAAATAATCTCTTTAAGAAATAGTGATTGCACAAACAGATTTCCATATGCAGAGAAATTAATCCAAATCCGTATTTCACCAGCAGCATACAATTGAACTCAAAAGGAATCAAAGACTTAGATGTAAATCTAAAAATATAAAATTTTTGGAAGATAGCACAGGGTTAAAGTGTCATTTTTGGCAAAAATAACCTATGAAACAAAACAAAAAATGTAGAATTACAGATCAATTTGATAACTACAGTCTCCTAACAATTGAATACCTACCTTCATCAAAAGACTTCACCAAGTGAGCTCCAGTGGCTTAGAGGCTACATGGCAATTCTGAAAGACTTTACCAAGGGACAAAAAAGAGACCCTACAAACTGGGGGGAAATCTTTGGCATCTACATACTAAGAAATCAGAATCCAGTTGCTAAAATATATTTTAAAAACTTCAATGACTCAATAACAAAAAGACAAATAATCTGCTAAAAACACACTAAGGACATGAATAGACACTTCATCAAAAAAGATGTTTAGGTTACCAACAGACATATAAAGATGTTCATAATCATTAGTCATTAGACCAAAAACTTACTGCCATTGAGTAGGGTCCAACTCATAGTGACCCTACCGTTCTCTCATGGAGCAGCTGGTTGGCTTGAACGGACAGTGTTTCAGTTAGCAACGTGACTCACTGCGACCCTTTGAACAGTTGACCTGAACCCTGCCCTATCCTGTGCCATCCTCACTATGTCTGACACACTAGAGTGCATTGCTGAAGTCACCATGTCACTCCATCTCATTGACGGCATTCTCCTCCTTCACTGACCCTCCAATTTTTCAAGCATGATGTCCCTTTCCAAAGAATAGCTTTGCCTACCTATATGTCCAAACATAGAATTAAATAAGAATTTTTTACCCCTGAAAAAAATCACACTGATTGCATACACACATAAAATCAAGTTACAATCACAAATGCTATATTGCAATGTGAGGCAATTAGAATGTTTATATATTGCTAGATGAATTGTAAAGTGATATAACCACTATGGAAAACAATACAACCTTTCCTCAAAAACCTGGAAGTTCCATTATTAAATTACATGAATGTCCAGAATCAAGGTAGCAGTCTAACCAGCCAGATGACTTCCGGTGAATCCCTTAATTTCTTAATCTGAAAAGGACAGCAGACCAGATGGTCTTATATGTCCACCGAAACTCTAAATTTCCAGGATTCTAGTGCCCTGGTGCATCTTGTCCTTGGATATTTTAGCCTGCCTTCCCCCTTGAGACTTACCAGCTAAAGAAGTTTCACATAAAACATTTTCCAAGGAGCTGTGTCTGCCCTGGCCAGCATCCTTGAGCTTATCTGGGTGGTCTTTGGTGACATACTCCTCGCCCCATTCTTTACCATCCTTTGGTTGCCTCCACACGCTGGAAGGGAGATGGCCCTTGGATGGGATATCGGCCGAGAGGCAAGACTTGAGATTTTCATCTGTTTCTGGGGTTGTTGGATTCACTCCTGAAAAATAAAAGCAACTATCAAGAGCTAATTTTTATGCACACCCATGTTTATTGCTGCTTTGTTCACAATAGCAAAAAGTTGGAAACAACCCAAGTGCCCATCAACAAACTAATGGATAGAGAAGCTGTGGTAAATTCACACAATGAAATACTATGCAGCATTAAAAAACAAAGAACTCATGAAATATTAGACAAAATGGGTGACCATGGAGGACATTATGCTGAAATAATCTCAGTCACAAAAAAGACAAATATTATATAATGCCACTAATATGTTGAGTGCGGAAAAACATAAAGATGGGATAAATAATGTACATGGCATTGAAACAGATGAGGGAGAGAACTGTATAAAAGGAATATATGATAAGGTATTATTTATTGTTTACATGACAAGAGTCCAGAATAAGTGGTCCGAGGTGGGGGTGTGTGTGGGGGTGTGTGTGGGGGTGTGGGAGGGCTGTAAAATAATGAAAGAACTTTTTCCCAAAGAAAAGAGTGAACTTGGGGGAGGAGGAGCACAGGGAGGAAAATGTGCAACAATTAATGAATGGAAATCCAAGTTCTTTATAAACTTTCATTAAAATCTAAAAAATAAAAAAGCTAATTTGGGGGAAGGAAAAAAGAACTTTTGTTACTAAACTGTAACCATTATGCTCCCCTTTGGGTATAATTATCCATTGCAGATTGCCTTTAACAACCATTAACATTTTCAGCAGCTGCAAGAGTAGTAGGATGTATATCTGGTTCCCTAAATGCCGTTTTGAGGGTGGTGGTAGTAGTTAACCTTCCATGTGAGAAACCCTGCTTCAAGTCCTAGGGCCTCATGCACGAGCACCACCCATGTGCCAGTGGAAACTGATCAACAACTTTCAGTGGTGTTTTCCAGACTAAGGTGAGGGAGGAATCAAGGCCTGACAATCTTCTTCTGAAAATCAACCAATAAGAAAGCCCCGTGGATCACAATACTCTGATTCCATTGTGCTTATGTCATCAGAGGTCAGTGCCTACCTGACTGAGTAGTAGCTACTGTTGCTATTGTGTGCCGTTGAGTCAGAACCAATCTATAGATGACCTTCTAGTGGGTTTTCAAAGGTAGTTAATCACATGGGAGGAGACTACCCATCCTTCTCCCACAGTAGCTAATAACTACACAATATATAGACTATTACTATAATCTGATATAACTCATCTATAGGAATATGTATGGACAATCTGCTTCCTTTCAGGTGAGCACGCCACGTACTTGAACTATTCAAAAAAGAGCACAGGAAGAAGAGGAGAAAAGGTGGCCAAAACAATGTCTACTTTTGCAATTTGTGCTCCTTGGATCGGATGTTGGTAGTCTGCAGAAGAGAAAAAGAAAGGGGTGGGGTGGAGTGGGATGGGAAAGGGAAACAAGGTAAAACCCTTTAGAAATCCAAAATAATTGTCTACTAAGTAAACAACTTTTAAATTAAATAAGCTTGAAAATGTGTGGCCCATGGGAAAACCTGTGTCATGTTTCATACACCTGTGACTTCTAAGTAAATGTTAACTTATTGATAATTGAAAGGAGTTGGGAAGAACCAAGAATGCTGGTTTGTCTGGTACTTCCCAAACCTCCCTTTTCCTTGATTTAATTGAGTATCTGACCTACTCCACCATATATCTTGAAATCTTAGTAACTACGGGGCTTTACTTTGCCTGGTTTGGTACTGAAGGAGTAGAAGAGAAGTGACAGGGAAGGTTGAAGAAGAGAATTGGTAGAATTTCTAGAAAAAAGAAAATACACAAGAATCACTTACCTGGGCCCATCATTCCCTTCACGTTACTGTCTCCCACATGAATGGATCTGGACTCTTGAGCTGCAGAGGAAGGAGAACTTTCCCTCAGTGTTCATTCCATTATATAGACTAAGCACCTCCTAGGTGCAGGCACTGGTGAAAGGCTCAGAGATTCCATAGTTCAGTGGAGAAGACAGAGCAGTAACAAGAGAAAATTACAGTATGGTGTGGCCAATGAAAATGACAGTATTGTCATCTATAAAACATGCAATAGTGACATTTGTCTCATATGCTTCAATCTGTATGTAAACTACTTAAAACTACTTCGAACTATATGTAAACTACTTAAAATGGTACCTGACACACAATATATTATTGTTCTGCTATGCTTGTGTTTGCGATGATGGTAAGGGTGAAAATATAACAGCCAAAATGATCCTATTAAAATGTAAGTCAGACTCTAACACTCTTCTAGGTTGGACTGGAGACCACTTGCATGTCAGTGACCATTATCAGACTGCTATTTCTAGAGCCTTCTATCTGGTCATAGGGCAAACACATTCTGCAATGTTCCTGGGGGAAGAAATCCTTAAAAAAACCCAAAAGCACAACACCAAAACAAAAGCATGCCTTTGCCTTACAAATTGTCCTAAAACTTGACAATCAGCAGTGTTAGGGGCTCCCCAAAGTTATAATAAGTCCTAAACCCTGGATCCTGTAAATGTTATTTAATTTAGGGGAAAAGGGGGGAGTTTTGCAGATGTATTTAAATGAATAATTTTTAAGTGAATAATTTTGAGATGAGAGGCCATGTCTAATAGCCTCTAAAATGACTTCTGAGGGGAGTACAAATATAAAAATAAAACGCTATTTTAAAAAAGCTATCTGGACTTTGAACTATATGAATTAAAAATAATTTGATTTAAATTTTATGTTCAGCTATTCAAAACACATTTATTGTCTATGAAATTATTAATCAAATTTTCCCATAAACAGTAGGGTAAAAAACCACTAAGCCTAAGCTTGAGAAGCTTACTGTTGCATATGAACTTTTCACTATGTTGAGGAAATTCCCTTCTAGTCCTATTTTGCTGAGTGTCTTAATCAGGAAGAAGTGTTGGATTTTGTCAAATGCCTTTTCTGCATCAATTGCTAGGATCATATGGTTCTTGTTATTTGCTTTGTTAGTGTGGTAAATTATGTTGATTTTTTTTCTTATGTTGAACCATCCTTGTATACCTGTTATGAATCCCACTTGGTCATGATGAATTATTTTTTCGATGTGCTGTTGGATTCTACCAGCTAGGATTTTGCTAAGGATATTTGCTTCTTATGTTCATAAGATGTATTGGTCGATAGTTTTCTTTTTCAGTAATATCTTTGCCTGGTTTTGGTATTAGGGTTATGCTTGCCTCATAGTATGTCTCTGGGAATGTTCCTTTTTTTAAAAAAATAATTTCAATGGAATTTGTGATAAATCTTCTCTGAATATTTGGTAAAATTCAGCCATTAAGCCATCTGGTCCAGGACTTTGTGGGGGAGTCTTTTTATGACCTGCTCAATTTCTTCTTTTGTGATGGGCCTGTTCAAGTGTTCTACATTTGTTCGTGTCAATCTGGGTTTGTCATGAGTTTCAAGGAATTTGTTTATTTCCTCTAGATTTTCAAATTATAGTTTTTCATAATATTCCAATACTATAGGTTTCATTTCCTCTGGTTCTGTTTTGATGTCACTTCTATCATTCCTTAATAGTTTTATTTGTGTCTTCTTTTTTTTCTTTTGTTATGTTTGTAAAAGGTTTATCAATTTTATTAACCTTTAAAAAGACCAGCTGCTGGTTTTGTTGATGCTTTTAATTCTTTTTCTGGGTTTTTTATCTCATTAATTTCAGCTCTTCTTCTTATAACTTCCTTTCTTCTAGAGGTTGTGGGGTTAAATTGTTGTTCTTTTTCTAGTTTATGAAGGTGTTAAAGTATATCATTAATTTTGCTTGGGTTGTGTGGTTTTGTTGTGGGGTTTTTGTTTTGTTTTGTTTTTTGTCTTTTGCTATTTCTATGAACAGGCCTGAGGACTGACTTAGCTGCATCCTAGAAGTTTTGGTACGTTGTACTGTCATTATCATTTGTTTACTAGAACTTCTTTGTTTCATTTTTTATTTCTTCTACAGCCCAAACATGTTCTAACAGGGTGCTACTTAGCTTCCACATTGGTAGTTCTACCCTCTTGTCTTTAATTTCTAGTTTATAGCATTGTGATCTGAGAGGATACTTTGTATTGTTTCAGTGTTTTTTTAATTTGTTGAGGCTTGCTTTGTACCCTAATATGTGATCAATTCTGGAGAATGTACCATGTGCACTTGAGAAGAAAGTGAATTGAATTTTAGTTGGATGTAGTATTCGGAATACATCCACAAGGTTGAGTTGGCTAGATCTTCTGCATCTTTGTTAAATTTCTTTTGAGTTGACCTATCCTTTGGTGAGAGTGCTTTGTTCAAGTCTCCTACTACTATTCATTTTTTCCTGGAGAAAAGATGAAAGTCACACAAGTTTTGAGGACTTTCATTCTTAGGGTCTCCATGAGCCACCTACGACTTGACAGCACTTAACAACAACCACCACCACTGTTGGGGTGCTTATTTCTTTCTTCAATTCTGTTGACAGTTGTTTTATATGTTTAGCAGGTCTATCGTTTGGTGCATAGATGTTGACCAATGTTATGTCTTCTTGATCTACTGTGTCTTTGATTACTATTTAGTACCCTTCCTTATTTTTTTTAAATTTTTTAAATTTAAATTTATTATTCATTTCAGTAAAAATTTACAGAGACTTCGGATTTCAATCCATTCATTGTTGAACTTTTCTTCCCTCCCAACCCTCCCCCCTAGCACACTACCCTCTTGGAAAAGCTAAAGACAAATTATTTCTTTGTTTTACAAACCCTCCCCCAGGTCCACTCCACCATGCAGCCTTCCTGTCATGACAAAAATACCTAATCACATATCCATTTTAAACAGTTTTCTCCCTCATCTGTTTCAATGCAGTATACATTATTGAACCCATCTTTCTTAGTCTCTTCCCAACCCCAAGGTCAGTCCTGTTTTACAACAGTGGCACCATGCAGTATTTGTCCTTTTGTGACTGAGATACTTCACTCAGCATAATGTCCTCCAAAGTCACCCATTTTTAATAATATTACATGAGTTCCTTATTTTTCAATGCTGCATAGTATTCTATTGTGTGAATATTCCACAGCTTCTCTATCCATTTGTTTGTTAATGGACACTTACGTTGTTTCCAACTCCTTGCTATTGTGAACAAAGCCGCAATAAACATGGGTGTGCCCTTCCTTATTTTTTATGGCCGTTTTCATCCTGAAGTATATTTTATCAGAAATTAGTATTGCCATTCCTGCTTTTTTGTGGATACCATTTCCTTGGTATTTTTTTTCCCAGTCTTTGATTTTAAGTCTATCTTTCTCTACATTTCTTAGATGTGTCTTTTGTAGACAACATATTATTGGGCTTTGGGAGGTTTTTAAAAAATTGTTGTTTTTGTTGTTGTTGTTATGTGCCGTCGAGTTGCTTGCGACTAATAGCGACCCTATGTACAACAGCCCTACACTCCGCTCTGTCCTGTGCCAATCGCATTGTCTCTGACACTCCCATTCCAATTATCCCAGTAACTGAATCAATCCACCTCATAGAGGGCCTTCCTCTCCTGCGCTGTCCCTCCACCCTCCCAAGCATGATGTCCCTCTCCAAGGAAGGGTCTCTCCTCACATGTCCAAAGTATGTTAGACGGAGCCTCGGAATCCTTGCCTCCAAGGAGCCACCCGGTTTAACCCTTTCCAGGACAAATCTGTTTGATGTATTTTTTTAATTAAATTTTATTAATTTTAATGAACATTTACAGAGATTTGGGGTTTTGAGAGTTGTTTTTTTTTAATCCATTCTGCTACTCTTTTTCTCTTGATTGGTATGAATTTAGTCCACTCACATTAATTGTGATTATTGACAGGCCACATTTTATCATTACCATGTTACTGTGCTTCTTTAGTTGCTTTTTCTGGTTACTATTGTCCATCCAATTTTTTTTTTTTATGTCTCTGTGTGAAGGACTTCCCTTAAAAGTTCTTGTAGATTTTGGTCTTCTTTTCACAAATTCCTTAAGTTCCTTCTTTTCTGCAAAGGCTCTAATTTCTCCTTCATATTTGATGGAGAGCTTTGCTGGGTACAGGATCTTTGGTGGGCAATTGTTTTCTTTCAACTTTCTGTATATGCTATCTCGTTGTCTTCTAGTTCACATGGTTTCTGCTGAGAAATTAGAACTCAATCTAATTGCTTTTCCTTTGTATGTCAATCTTTTTTCTCTCATGCTGTTTTAGTATTCTATCCTTATCTTTTATTTTGAAGATTTTTTTAATGATATGTCTTGATGCTTTTCTTTTTGGGTCTATGCTATTTGATGTCCACTGAGCTTCTTGAATGTGGATTCCCTCATTCTTCATAATACCTGAGAAATTTTCTTCTAGCACATTTTCCACAATTTTCTCAGTGGTTTTTCTGTCCCTCTCATATTCTGGAATTCCAATCATACATATGGTATTCCTTTTCATGTTATCCCACATGATTCTAATGTTTCCTTCATGTCTCATATCTAATTTTTCTTCTAGTATGTTTCCATTGAGCTTCTTGCCTGCCAGGTCACTGACACTGCTCCATCTCTTCTGCTCTACATTTTTGTTTGTCTTGTGTGTTGGGCACTTCTGCCATTTTGTTCTTAACATCCTAGATTTCATTTTCATGAATTTCTGTTATTTCTAGTACTGTGTTGGCTGCACCTTCACTATCTTGTGATGATTTTTTAAGTTCTTGTTCCTCTTTATCTATAGTTTCAATTCTTCTTCTGTCTTTTGCATTTTTTTCTGTTAGTTGTGCAAGTTCTGCTTCCTAGATATATTTCCTCTGGCTCACTATCTCTGGACTATTGTTTTCTTAATAGTTTCCATTGTTTCTTCCAGCATTTGCACCTTCTTCCATAGCTGTTCAAATAACTCCACATCAATATATTTTTCTGGTTCTCTACCTTTAGTACATTCCCGTTGTTTGTGGTTTCCATTATTTCTTCCATCATTTGTACTTTCTTCTGTAGCTGTTCAAATGCTTCCATACCAACATATATCTTCTGCCTTTTTGACTTTGGGGTATTCATTGGGTCTGAAATATTCTCTGCTTTTTTTGGAGAAGGCGTAATTTGGTGTTTTGTTTTATTCTGTTTTCCACAGTGTTTAAAACTATCTGCTGCTTTCTTGACAATATGTCAAGTTTTTCTTGATAAATGTTAGGTTGTAGGTAGTTCTTATGTTTACAATGCTATTGATTGGTTGCCAACTTGATAAGGTTTCACTCTACTGAAAGTCCTTTCTGGGAAAATTTGCTCTTCCTGAAGCCCATCAGGAATCTCACTTTACTGTCATCCCTTCTCCCAAATTTTATTGTCCTCCTTCATAGATGGAGTGGCTGAATGGTGATCAGAAACTCCCCAGTAGTTTCTGTCCAGGGGAGGGTTTCGGGTCAAGTCTCTTTCTTATAGCTCAACATGACAGCTTTCCCTGCTGGCAGCTCTCTGTCCCAAACTCTATTTTCCTGTTTGGCACCTGGAATGGCTCCACAGTAGTGGAGGTAAGGATCCCCAAGCGGAAGGATCTTTCCCCAGGAAGTTTTAGTTCTTTCTCTCCCCTCCTCTCTGCTACTCCACATGCACCTAAAGTGCTGGCTCTGGGAAGGAGTGTCTGATTTGATGATACATCCTCTCCTAAAGCTTAATGTCTTCCTTTGTCTCTGGAATGGTGTAAGATCAGGGGCACCAACTTAAACAGTTTGCATGCAGGAGGGTCTCAAGTCAACTCTCCTCACAGAAAGCTGAGAAAGTCTTTCCCCTCCTTGTGGCTCTCTGTCCCAAACTCTCTTATCTGGTTTGTCACCTGGGATGGCTCCATGGTGGTGGAGACAAGGAGGGATTCTTCCAGGGAAGTTACAATCTCTTCTCTCCTCCAGCATGCACCTAAAGTCTGAGCCTATCTTTTTGAGATTTTTTTTTTATGAAAGCAAGGAAAATTCATCTCCACAGTTTAATTAATATCTAAAGATGGCACTTAAAGCAAAGAACAAATCCCTACCCTCCCAAAACTGAAGCCAAAGCAAAGACATTAAAGGCCAAGAAGACAGTTCTGAAGAGCATCCACAGCTGAAAAAAAAAAGGAACTTCACCGACTTTCTGGCAGCCTAAAACTCTGAGACTCAGAAGGCAGCCCAAATACCCATGAAAATGTGCCCCCAGGAGAAACAAGCTTGACCACTATCATCAAATTTCCCCTGACCACAGAGTCAGCCATGAAGAAGACTGAAGACAACAACACACATATGTTCATTGTGGATGTCAAGCCCAACAAGCACCAGATCAAACAAGCTATAAAAATACTCTATAACATTGATATGGCCAAGGTCAACATTTTGATTAGGCCTGATGGAGAGGAAGGTCTATGTTCGACTTGCCCGTGACTATGATGCTTTGGATGTGGCCAACAAAATTATGATCATCTAAACTGAGTCCAGCTGGCTAATTCTACATACAAATTTCCCCCCCCCCCAAAAAAATAGTTTTTTTTTCTCACGGCCAGCAGAATGTAGTTTATGAAATTTTCCAGCCCACAGAGAGCATCAGAGAAAAGAAAGATAATGGAGTTAAGCTGCCAGTAAGATCATTACTTGCAATTAGGGTTGAAAAAAATTCAAAACGTATGACTTTATCTGCATTAAAGATAGATCTGTTTTTAAAAGGTGCCTCCAGATAATGAAAGTCAAGGAGGATGTGGGGGAAAGTGCTGTTACATTGTAGAGGTCACAATCAACTTCAGAAAACAAGATGATTATGAATTGTTGAAAATAAGCCAATTTGCTTTGTGATCTTTCATCCAAATCACAAATAAACGTTTTTAAAACATTTAATCTGAGTCATACAAATTGAGAAGCCATGTAGAAAATAAGCTATTTTAGGAAGAATTTTTTTTTTCCTATGGCTAGCATAGTTTTAGTTATACAATGAATTCTTTTTAATTCATTGTAATTTAGAAGTATACAGATTAGCATTTATGTTTAGAAATAACTTTTTTTCAAAATAGGACAGACTGATCTCTTAGATCTTCTTGTGACTGAATTCTATTTACAAGAGAAAAACCTGAGCAATACATCATTTTCCTTTAGTCAGGGATGTAGGATTTAAGCTCATTCTTGCTATCACCTAAGCTTTATGATAAAGGAAAAAATGCTTGATTAATTCAGTACAGTTAGTGAGCTGTACCTTTTTCATAGGCCTGAGAAGGCAAAATGTTTGTGAAGTCTTCGCTTGGAAGACCCTGCTCCGGGACATTGATGGATCGGAAAGGACTGCCTTGTGTCTGTGCTGACCCCGCCTGTGGCCCGTGTTCTTCTTTTTGAGTTTTCCTAGGGAAAAGAAACAAATACAAGGCCAGTTAGGTGTTATGACCTTCTGGGTTAGGTAGAGATTCCGTTCATTACAACACAAAAACATTTTTATGAAATGACTATTTTTAGAAATTAACAATGTTCAAATATTAGCCGTTCATATGAGTCAGTGTACTCAACTGCTGTTTTGGAGAAAGTAAAGCCTTCAATATTCAGAAATTACTTTCTAATATAATAGCTACATTCCTATTTTCCTGTGGCTAATTTTCCTATTATCAGTATCTATTTCAAATTTGTAGGGATGACAGTTTGCTCTCAATGATCCAATTTACTCAATAAACCAACTGAAAGGTAACACAAGCAGCAAGTCTTCACCTGAAAACCATAACCCATTCTTCAGAGTCACAGAAACATTATGCCCATATTTTTTATTTTGATGATATTAAAAGCCTAATAAAAAGTATGTATTTTAATAGTGAAACTCTTCTTGGTTAAGTTATTGAGAAACAAATTTATTTGCAAATATAGTAGTAAAATAATAATAGCTTTAGAAAAATTGTAGAAAACAAAACAAAAAACACCACTTAATAGTACCACTCTTTTGACCCAACGATCACAATTTTTAAAATATTATTTTCCAATAGTTATTTTATGTTTTTACAATTATGATCAAAGTATTATTTTATATAATTTTGGTTTTTCTTTGATTATTGAATACCTTTTACTGCATACATAATTACATAATTTTTCATGTTAACCACTTTTTGTGATCACATGTAGATCTGATAGAGTCCAGTGGCCAGTCAGCTGTATTGTAATAGTGTGAGAAGGGTCATTAGATGCCTTTGGTGTAAGCCACTGTCTAAGAGTTTGGTGCTTTTTTTTTTTTTTTTTTGGTAAGACTCACTTAGCTTTTACTTTCCGAGATTCTCTTCGCTTCTCCTGTTGAAGCTGCTCAATTTTCTGCTGCATTTCTTCCTGCTTTGAAGTGATGGCCTGGATCATTGACATGGCATTACTCAGTTCTTCCTACAAATAAGAATAATTACATATTCAAACCAGTAAAAGAGGTAAAACTGCATGGTGCACATTTGTTTAATGAATGATAGAGAGAGCTCTACTATTTTTGCCTCTATTTTAAACACAGAACTCCAGCTCACAGCCATTGAGTCAGTTTCGACTCTGATCCTCCATCATGTTTCCAAGGCTGTAAATTGCCACGGCAAGAGACTGCCCATCTTTCTCCTTTAGAGCAGCTGGTGGAGCCAAACCAAAGTCTCGCAGCCTTTGAGTAAGCAGCACAATATCCTATGACTAGGTTACCATAACTCCCTAGCTAACACAGAATTCCAAAAAAAGAAAAACATGACGTAGACATGTAGTTTTAAAAAATGATAACTAATGTATGACTGAGGCACCTCGACGGCACATAACAACAACAATATGTGATTGAGCATGTTCTTCCCTTCTGGTTTTCTAACTCTTGTTCTTTGCACATTTCCTTATAATACTTCGCTCTGTCTTCTCAAGCTGGCCTTTTGAATTTTTTTAAATTTTATTTTGATTTATTTATAAAGTTTGGATACATTGTTTTTCACAAAAGTTCCTTCCCATTTCCTTCAGCCCATCTACCCATTGAATTGTGCAACCCTATGATTAACACCCCTACACCCCATCCACACTCCTCTATTTCCACCCCCCACCCCCTCCCGCTTTGGATCCTCATACTCATTCTACAATAATGGTTTTATACAGTATTTATCTTTGTGGGACTGAGTTAGTTCACTCAGCATAATGCTCTCCAGTGCCTCCCAAGTTAGGTAGTAATTTACAAAAATCATTGATACTGCATGCTGCATAGTATTGCATTGTATGAATGTACCACAACTTCTCAATCATCTGGACTGTTTCCATGTTCTTGTGATGGTGAATAATGCTGCTATAAACATTGGTGTACAAGTTTCCATTTGAGACTCAGTCATTTTCTAGGGATATATTCCAAGCAATAGAATATCTGGGTCATATGGAATTTCTATGTTCAGCTTTTTGAGGAAGCACCAAACTGCCTTCCAGAGCGGTTGTACCATTGTACAATCCCACCAACAATGTAAAACAGTTCCTATCTCACCACATCCTCTCCAACATTTATTATTTGCTATCCTGTTAAACTTTGCCACTGCTACTGGAGTGAGATGGTATCTCATTGTGGTTTTGATTTGCATCTCTCTTATTGCCAGTGATTTGGAGCATTTCTTCATATGTATGTTGGCCATTTTAATATCTTCCTCTGTGAAAATTCTTTCCATGTCTTTTGCCCATTTTGTAATTGGGTTATCAGTCTTTTTTCTTGTGGAGGCCCAGTATTATTCTATAAACTTTAATTATGAGACTCTTTTCTGACCTGGTATTGCCAAATGTTTGTTCCCAGTCGGTAGGTTTTCTTTTCACCCTGTTGAAAAAATATTTTTATGAACACAGGGATTTAATCTTTAGAAGTTCCCATTCATACATTTTTATCCTCTTCAGATTGCACATTTCTGGCTGTATTTGGCAGTCTCTTTATAAGCTTCTAAGCTTGATCTCAGTTTGTCTCTTATGAACCTTATGGTTTTGGGCTTTACTCCCAAGTTCTTATCCACCTTGAGGTGACTTTTGTGTATGGTGTGAGATGTGGATCCTTTCAGCTTTCGCTTTGCTTTGTCTTCTTGAACTGCCCTTTGAAATCTTTTGCCCAGTTCTCTTACTTCAGTATTTCATCCCTTTATTTTTGTCTTTCTGTGTTGCAGTGTAAGTTTCAGAGTCTTATCTATTTTTGTCTTTCTTTCTTCCCCAACTTTGTAATGACCTTTTGGTCTCTTCATGGATGATATCTTTGATGATGGCATCCCACAACTCATCTGGTCTTTGGTCATTTGTACTCAATGCATCAAATCTATTCTTTAAGATGGCTTTTAAATTCAGGTAGGATAGACTCAAGGTTGTATTTTGGTTTTCACAGACTTGCTTTCATTTTCTTCAGTTTTAATTTGAACTTACACATGAGTGATTGTTGGTCTGCTCCACAGTCAGTCCCTGGGCTTGTTTTGACTGCTGAAAATTCAGCATCTCCAAAGATTCTTTCATAGATGTAGTCACTCTGATTTCTATGTAATCCATCAGATGACAAATGGTATGGAAGAATTTATCAATGTCTTTGAGTTCTGGTGTTGGAAAAAGTATGGAATATCTCAGGAATTGCCAAAAAAACAGATAAGTCTGTCTTAGAAGAAGTGCAACCAGGGTTCTTCTTAGAGGAAAGGACAGTGAAACTTCATCTCATATACTTTGGGTATGTTGTTAGGATGGGCTATTCTTTGGAAAAAGATATCATATGGAGAAAGGTGGAGGGTCAATGAAAGAGAGGAAGACCCTCAACAAGATGGACTGACAGAGCAATTGTAACAATGGACTTGGATGTATCAGAAATAGTGAGGATAATGCAGAAAAAGGAAATGTTTAACTTTGTTGTTTATAGTGCCACTATGCATCATAATAGATTTAACAGCTATAACAACAGCAACAATGGTGAATGACTAATAACAATAATGATAGGAGTTCTGGTGGCATAATCTATAGCATGTTGTGCTGCTAAACTGGGGTTCTGAAGAAGCAACATGGACAGACCCTTCCCATTAAGATTTAGCCTTAGAAATCCAATGTGTATGGTCACTATGAGTTGAATCAACCCGATGGCAGTGAATAATGGTCAGAAGGGAAATTTTTACATTGACCATTATAAGAAAAGTCAATTTTCTTACTAGACCAAGACTGGTCTAAGACCAGACTTTTTGTAAAACCAAGACTGTTTTCAGCAGGGAAATGGGAAGTGGGGCTACCTTAAAATAGTTTAATGAATTCTTCATCTCAGTAACTTTTTCTTCCATGGAGCACTTGCAGCTCTTAACCTTTTCTTCCAAAGCATATTCTCCATGTTGAATTCTTGTCAGTTCCTGCATTGCTTCTGTGAAACCAGTTTTCAGTTCCGAGGCCAGGGCCTGCAACTGAATAATACGGGAAGAGAAAATTCACTTTGCTATAAGTTATAATAAAAGTTGCCATTAACCTATTAAAACTTTTCTTTTGTTTGAGAAACCAGGTTTTTTAAAAATTTATGGACCTTACTTATTGGCATACTAAAATTTGGATGCTTAAGGCAACTTTGACCCAACTCATCTCGAGAGTCTTCTTTACACAGAACATACTGAAGCTTCCATAAAGACAAGAGAGCAAGAAATAATTAATTTGACAAGTGTTTCTTCAAACTACTACTTAACCTAAAACCTTTGATTAAAATAAGATTTACTTGAAAAGCAACATATGCATATGATAGACCATGTTGATCCAGGAAATCTTTGATTCTGTGAAAGAAGAAGGAATGGGTATTATGTGGTCAAGTATTTTGAAAGGATGGAAAAATGTCATTCTTTTTTCCTTTCAGAAATTAAAGGATTAAAAAGACTAGTAGCTACATACATCTGAGAGTCTCTTTGAAAGTCGGTATTTTAAGATACTCTTAGATGACATTTTGGAAAAGGAGATAATGGCATTTTAAACAACAGAGGGCTGCAATCCATAAGCAGGCCTGGAAATATCTAGAATGGCAGGGCTTAGAGTGTTGCTGGTAGTCATGTAAATCATCTTTGGTGGTCAAGCCTGGAAATACAGGAGTGCACATGGTGAATTTTCACTGTTAACTTCTATACCATAAAGGGTATCAATGTTGGATTAGACAAACCACACACGGCTCATATTTTAGTTCTCTTGCCTATGATCTTAGGCAAATTGGCAAACCTGCTTAATACCGGGTTTTTTTGTATTGTTTTGCAAACAACTAAGATTACACCATATGAGCATTGTCACAAGAATTCCATGTATGTAAGGTACCTGTTGGAATACGTACAAGATGTTTAAGATATTTTAATCCCCCCGTTAAGTAGCAAATTAAAACGTTAAGTACAAATAAAAATGTGGAGAAAATGGAGCACATCGAAAGTTAATTGTGTTTATTGAATAAATGACAAAAGCGTTTTTCAAGACAGTAAGTTAAAATAGTGATCACAATGAGGTAGCAATGTTTATCGTTCCTGATATTTATCGTAAACCCTACTAAGTAGAGGAACTCCTGGCTCCAGATCTCTCCTTTACAACAGAACCTTGAAGATGTTTTTTCTAGAATTACAAATATCCACCAAGTATTTTTTCTGGAAGGTAGGAAAGTGAATGTCATTAGCAGCGTCACTTCAAATGCATATTTGTAAACTTTGTCTCAATCTGGTCGTTTTACTAGTTCCAAGTTGTAACATCTACTTAAAACAACTAGCCTCCCACATTATTTTTTAAAATTCTTTTCCCCACTGAGTTTCACAAATTCTTTCTTTTGAGGGGCTAGGAGTAGGGAGAAATCAGAGGAGCCAAAGAGATTATTCTGAGGAAAATAGCAGATGTGTCAAGTATTCAGGACCAGAAGACAGGAGCATAGCAGGGATGAGCAAACAACAGGACACCATTTGCTTTTCACTCTAGTGATTTTTCTTTTTCATTTATTTTAGTCAGATCTCAGCATTTGTCCTGATTCAGTCATCATGATGGACTATCAACAGATAAACTACTTTCTGACCTGGTAATATTCATTATGTAAATTTTTCCTCTGTGAACAGAATAAGTAAAATTGATGACTGCATTATGTCAAAACAACTTATGCAAGTTTGAAAACTGCAAGGAGGAAACCCTGCCATCTGCTCAGGTGCTCCAAGGGCCTTTCTCAACTGCTAGAAAAATAAAGGGAACCACTGGCCGACAGAAATAGGTTTCACTCTCACTGCTCCTGCAGGTGGCGATGTGGAGTTTTCCTCAGGAGTTAAAATGGCAGCGTGCAGAGTCCAAGACTCCAACTCTTAAAATTTGCTTATTTTTTTAGTAACATCCAAGTTAAAGTAGTGACTCTAGGAATTCTGAAGCCATTTAAACTGTGAGCCCATTTCTTTTTCAAATATTCATTTGAGCTGCTTGAGTTCTTGCCATTGAAGTATGAAATTGCTCTGAAAACAGCTTCCCCACCACAGACCAGCCAGGGTGGGGAAGCAATTCTTAGTACAATCAAACAACAGAGAAAACGTGATGTTACTTTTGAAATGCTTGGACTCTTAACATCATCAGCTGCCATGGATTGGCTTTCTAACACAAACCTGACCATTCTTTTGTGAATAAAAATACTCTGAGACACTTTTCCTCCACTTTCTTATTTGATAACCCACAGCCCACCCCAGCAATTAGAAATGGGTGTCTACCTTGTTCTCCAGCGAGTTGAACACGTTCCTCATCTCGTTGATTTTTTGATGAAGCTGCTCTAGAGAGGTTATGATCCCTCCATCCTGCCGCTGGAGGCGGGCTCCCGCTGGAGGTAGATTCAGGGAGGACTTGTACTTCAACGCCTAGGGCACCACAGAGGTCATCTTAGGCTCAGAGAAATGGGAGAGAGGAGTCCGAATTCCTCCTAGTTCCTGCTCTCAGTTTGTTTCTCAATTTTCTTTGCTCTCTTGGCTTCTTGCTCTTCTTGAGATGAGTTTTAGTCAGTGTCTTCTATTTTGTTTTTTCCACCAGAGATCCCTCAGGCCTCAAGTTAAATTTTCATGTTTCAACGTGTTTTTAATGCGCAGTATTCCTTTGTTCTGTTACCAAGGATGGGAAGCTATCCTGGGGCGGGGGACCAGACCTGTGCCTCAGAAATTTTGCTGTCATAAACATCAAGCTTTGAGAAATCTCCACAAGGCAGGCCCAATTCCCAAAACCCTTCACTAAAACCTCTAGAAGAGCACTAGCCCAGATGCTTTGAAATAGAACACGATGGCAAGGATGTTGAACTAATTGTTTTTATTTTCCCTAAACTATGGTTACTGCAGAAGAAACATGGTCCTTCCATTAGCAGCCTAATTTTAGTTGTCCTTATTTAACCCCAGAAACATAATGATTTAAAACATAGGTATGCAGGAAGTCATTTGAATAGTCAAAGGTGAATTTCCCAAATACACTCCTTTGTACCTCCTGCAGAAGTTAATCTTAATGTCGTTCTTACAGGGCCGGAGTGATACTGATGTGAAGCTTGGTGTGCTAGAAATTTCCCTTATTGGTCCCTGGACACACCACAGACCTAGCTGAATTACGTCTTTGGTGCTAGCAGAATGCTGATCCATGCCAAAGGGATGATGAGGCTGAAATTTTTAAATCCTAGAAAAATTTCAATGGTAGTTTTGAGAATGAAACCTATTACTGTACATTTGGATCCCGTCATTTTTCAATTAAAAATGGTTTGAGCACATGGCTTAACTTTGGAAATTATTTTCATTACAGAGAAAAAGAAATAACATCATCTTAAATCTTATTATGTCAACATAACCATTAATATTTTTTGTGTATTTCTTTCTAATTTTTTCCTGTATATATGAATTTATATGGATATTAATTTATAAGATTGAAATCATACTGTACATACATTTTTATTCTCCTCCCTCTAATTTTTTCCTAACTTTCTTATAAGCCCTTTCCAAAATCCTTCAAAATGTTTTCTAAATATCTATTTTAATGATTTTTGTGTGGTTGTGTACCTTCAAGTCAGAGCTGACCCCTAGCTCACCCTCCACCTGATGGTGCCGTCGGGATTGCAGCACAGCTTCTTGCCACTAATTTTAATGATTAATGAGTCCCTAATCTTAATAATTACATAATAGTATTATATCCTATGAATGTGCCAGAATTTACTACCTGCTCACTTTTGCTGAAAATTTATATTACTCATAATTTTTCAATAATATAAAAATAACTTTTGAATAATGTTTTTACCTGAAGTTTTGTATTTCAGAGTATTCTCTTATTTCTTTAATTATTCTCTTAATTCCTGAATATTAAATTACTACATCAGAGAATGTTAGATACTCTTGATCTAAAGGGAAATCCAACATATTGAAGGAAAAATATATAGTCAATTAATTACTATACAAAATGTATCTTAACCAGATGGTTTCAATTATAAGAATATAGTTGTATAATTTTGGAAATACTGTACATATGTCATATTATCCAAGACTTGTTTTTCTAATTCCACTGATTTAGGACATCATACATACTGTCTTGAGCAATAAGATATAGAAAATATAAGGTGTAAAAGTAAAGGAAGCAACATGATTTACATTCTAAAAACCACAAGTGAGTCAAAAGCGCAGTTAGAGCGGAGGTCAGTAGTCTGAGGGTAGGCCTGGGACTGAATTGTGTAGTTACTTCATCTGTTACTTTAGGGCTAAAATCCCCGATCATTCTTCAACAATCCACATGAAAATTAAGTCATTAAAGTGGAAGGAACAAAATCTCACTCTGAAAAAGATATTAACATGGACTTTAAGTGGGATATGTGCAATAAACTAAGGACAAGAGAATGAGGAAATATGATCTAATTCAAATAAAAGAAATTCTACTTTTTAAAAATATTATATAACATGAGAGAGGTTGGAGAGCATTATGCTGAGTGAATTAACACAGTCTTGTAAGGACAAATACTGCATAAGACCATTATTTTAAAAATAAAAGGATAACTATTAAGATGTATACAAAAGTCCAAAGGGGAGAAGGGGAGAGATGACGGAGGGGGCTGAGGAGGGATGGCAGAAGGAAATCTTGAGGACACAGAGTTATGTGGGCAGAGTGAGAGGTTGAAGGAATTAGAAAAGATCCAGTGGGAACAGAAAAGATGAGGAAATAATGGGCATGGATCAATGGTGCTTAATTTTATAAAACACAACGTATGAGAATGATCCTTAGAGAAGGACATCATACTTTGAAAGGTGGAGGGACAGCTCAGGAGAGGAAGACCTGGATGAGATGGATTGATAAAGTAAGTGGGGCAATGGAAGTAGGTGTGTCAGAGTCAGTGAGGCTGGCTCAAAACAGGGCAGGTTTCAGAGCTGCTGTACAGAGGGTCGCTATGAGTTGCAGGTAACTTGACAGCATATAATAATAATAATAACAACAACATGGGAATGGTTGTTTGAAACACAATGCAAATAGAAGATTGTATGTAATACAATGTATAGGAATTTTGTATGCAAACCTGTTGTTGTGAAACCTGCTCTGTCCTGTGCCAACCTTGTTGTCTCTGACACACCTACTCTCATTACCCCAGTCACTGAATCAGTGCATCTCATCCAGGGCCTTCCTCTCTTGTGCAGTCCCTTCACCCTTCCAAGCATGATGTCCCTCTACAAAGACTGGTGCCTTCTTGCAACAGACCCAAAGTATGTCAGACAAAACCTCAGAATCCTTGCCTCCAAGTAGCAGCCTGATTTCACCCTCTCCAGGATGAACTTGTTTGTTCTCCTGACATAAAGAGAGTTCATATAAAAGGAAATTCTACTGAGCCATCAGACCTAAGGTGTAGTTGGTGTATTCACACTGATTCACCTGTTCTAGTGGTAATTCTACCCAGGAAGAATTTTACCTGGACTAAATAATTTGTGGTTTATTCCACCGTCCTTTCGTTTAGAAATATCACATTCAAAGATTTTTTTTTTCAAAAAACCTGCCTCAGTTATTTTCATTTTCCATGGTTTTGATTGTTTGATATTCAACTGTTTAATAATTTAGTATTATATTTTTACTAGGGTATGAAGTAAAGATCTCTTCTTCCCTGCCTGCCCTCTACCCCAAGAAAAGGAAAAAGCCAGACAATTTTCCCAACACCTTTAGATTGAATAACTCTGCCAAGCCTCTTGGATTAAAGCAATATTCATATCTTCCAGATACTTATTTTTAAATTAATATTTCTAAAATATGTACCATATATCAGGTACTATACATTCTAGTGGACAGACTCTTAGAAAATATACCAGCTAATATATACTATGATGCCAGACAGGAATGGGTTTTGTCAACAAAGCAAATAAAGATATAGAGTACGACTGACATTTCAAAGTCTGCTTCAGATGCTTTCCCTTCTAGCATTGATTACGTCCTTTTACAGTTCATCTCTCCACATTTCCCTTCTTCTTTCTCTTCATTCTTGATGTCTTCTCTTTCTTCATGTGGTTAGAAGTTGCTTGTAGTAAGCACATTAGGGCTTAGGACTCATTCTTTTAAAACAGGGATGAGTTACAATCATAGTATCACAGAGGTCATGCAGACCCACTTCACTCCCACTGCTTCAGCTGCTCCACTATGAACAGATGTATTTGGATTTGTGATATAATAAAATAATGAGGCCACCTTCTTGCAGCTATATTTAGCCAACATTCAAGGAGTGACCTACAAAAAAATCTTTAATAGACTTTAAGTCATGCTTGAGTTTAAAGACATGCTCATCCTCATCAGATACCATACACAGATGAGATATGAACAGAAGAGGCAGACAGGGAAAGCCTTCAGAAGTCTTGGCCAAAGAAGAATTCATTCAGTGCTGAGCAAAGACCATTTCCTGCTTTCCACAACTTTGTTCAAGCTTACCCCTTTTTTGTAAATATTCTTTCCTCATATCCACTTACAAAGTATCCAACTTGTCCTTAATTGCCTGGTTCAAATCCTCCATTCAATATTAATTCATCCAAGCACCGTGGCGCTGACCACATAGCCCATAGAATGTTATCAAAACCTTTATTTTATTATTTCCCAGCAGTCCACTTTACATGAGCTATTTATTTAATGTTTTCCATGTTTTGTAAACGTCAAAGTCACTAAGAATGTCCATTTTATAGCCCACTAAGTCAAGCAGTTAAACCTTGCCATAGTCTACTTCATTCAACTCACTATCATTGCACCAGAACTAACTCATAGCTGACCCTCCAGTGGGTTTTCAGAGCTGTAAACTGCACTGGAGGTGATTGCTCATCTCTTTACTGCGAGGTTTGAACCATCTGCCTCTGGGTTGGCAGTGCAACTCCTTGCACACTGTTATTGTTACGCACTGTTGATCTGGAATCAAGCCATAGCTGACTCTCCAGTGGGTTCTTAGAGTCAGTGACAAATGGAAGAAGATTGGCCATCTTTCTCCCACTTTTGGCCACTAGGCCACCAAAACCCTCCCTTACACATAGCAGCATCTCAATTATGTGTGGTCCCTTGGAATGAGGCTAAATCTCCCCTTCCGTCCATTGAGAGTCTGGTCTAGGAACTGTAAAGTTAAAGTTTTAAGAGCACTGACCTGGCTTGTCCTGATTGGGCCCACAGCCAAGACCTTTTGCATATCTCTTTCTTTTCAATGTTCTTTTCAATGATGGTAAGTTCAATGAGGGGAACTGTTCTTTTCAATGATGGTAAGTTAAACAAAATAAACCTAAACATCGCTCCACAGTATCTGTTCCTCTGGATTCCTCTACTTCCATTTGGAAGACCATTTTGCCTCCTCATTATCAAGACTCAAAACTTCAGAGCTAATTTTTTTTATTTTTTTCTGTCTTTTTTCAATTTTATTTTATTAATTTTAATGAACATTTACAGAGATTTTGGATTTTCATTCATTCATTGTTGCATTTTTTTCCTTTACCCCCCCTCTCCCCGCAGTTCACGCCTCTCTGGGGGGATAGTATACCAAAGAAGTTTCTCTTTTTAAATTTTTTAATTATTTATTTTTTAAATTTGGTGTATGGTGGAATTGGGTCCGACTGGCACAGGAGGAGTTTGCCCCTCCTTCTCCAGCAGAGCATCTGGTGCATTTGAACTGTGCATCTTTGGCATTGCAGCACAGTTTCTTGCCACTAGGCCACCAGAGCTCCCAGAGCCAATTTTGAAATCACCCTTTTTTCCCAAACCCTACACCAAGCCTAACATTTCTTTCTTCCTTCTCACTTATTCCAGATAGCACTACCTTAATTCCACAGAGGAGCAGGGAGTACATTAGCCCAAGCTATTTTTATATTGCCAGTTATGTCAGGGGAAATGTTTATGATTTTTTAAAAAATTTTTTTCTGTTACATTCATGAGTTTTAATGACAGAAATTTACATAAAGTTTACAATGGGAAGTTTGAAGCCAATTAAATAATGTTTTGAGATCTAAAGCAATCTGACATGACCAGATTATGTAATGTTTGGCAGAACATTCATCTTTGCTGTAAATGAAATTCATCTCATTGCATAAAAGATGCTTTGAAAATGTTTTCTATCACCATATTGGGACATTTTCTATGTTACTCCCTTGCAATTCACAACTTGCCCTGCTAAAACAGGAAAAGCAAGACTTACTGTCTTGAGAATGTTACCACACAACATCAGGGCCACAGTGATAGTGGTAGTTGACATGGAAAAAAGTTGGAGCTGGGAGGTTGCAATTTATGGACAAGAAAACTGATAATTCAATTATCAAGTTTCCACCAAAGTAGAATGCTAATAGTGCTTACTACTTTCTTTCTCTTAATTAGTCTTAATTAAAGTAAATGCAACGCCATAAGTGGAAACTCTTGTGGGCTCAAACAATTCTCTATATAAAGGATCTCCCATTACTGTTGAGTCAGTTCTGACTTCCTAGCTGACCCTCCACCTGATTTCCCAGGATGTAAATCGTGTAAGAGGTGGCTACCCATCTTTGTCTCAAGGAGTGGCTGGTGGACCCAAACCTGCAGAGAAGTGGGGTTTTGGGGTTAACAGTGCAACTCCATTGACGACACCTCCAGAGCTCCCCAAACATAAAGGATGTTCTGCAGTGTTGATATACATGGATCTTTCAAAACAATCTACACATCCTTACCTGGTAGATCTGTGTGGAAGGATTATTCACCGGCATGTGTTCATTCTCTCCTGTAGAGAGAAAGAGCTTTGTTCAATCAAAATGGCTCAATTTGTTCCTGCCCTCTTAAGGTAAAAAATGAGAAATGGAACACTTTTGATTGTGATTTGGTTGAGAGAGCACAGAACAGATTTTCCTTCAGTCATTCATTTGCACTCTTCTTGCTTTGTGACATTGGTTCCAGTCCCACAAAACAACACCCTGTTCCCACTTATTCCCCATTCTTCTGATTTCTATTTACCCTTCTATCTCTCCCCTTTCTGCTTCTGATCTTTATTCCTGGGCAAACATTGTCCTTTCGTCCTTACATGGTTAAGTTTTTTTCCCTCAGATATATCAGGAATTAAGGGGGCCTGGAGGAGCCTACATCTTTGCCCACATAACAAGAAATTTATGATTCAAGAGCAATAAAAATGAGATGGTGCAGGTGGGGTTTATATTCACATTTTAATGATCAAATCAAACTTGTCTGATACATCTCTTTTAGTAGAAAATTCTTTTTTACCATAGTGGGAACATTTCTAAAATAAACTGAATGATCAATGGTCAGTAGTAAATCACCACACAACAGCTCCCTTACATACTTGAGACTGACTACAATTTACCTGAAGACAGAATTCCAGAATCAGACAATTTGCTCAATTGTACCTCTACTGTTCTCAAGAAGCCTCTAGAAAATGTCTCTTACAGATTATATGTCTGATATTTTGCAAACTTCTGACCTCCACCTTGCTCTCACTACCAGTATTAGCTAAGAGGTTTTTGCTCCCCTCCTGTGTAAGAGGACAAGTAGAGGGGAATTGCCAGTGGAGAGTTCTGCAGGCAGAAGGAAAACAGTACAAGCAACAGTCTGGACTGGCAGGTATTAGTTACTACCTAGAGAAAACAAGCGTTGGTCTAGAATGTGCCTTTTAGAATCACATTAGTTGGCATGAAGACAAGGAAATCCACGTAAAATAATATTTGGCTTGTTGCATATCCATTTAGCAGCATCTCCATTGTGTCACATTGTGCACACGCAGGCCGTATATAGCAGAAAACTCTGATGCAAACATTCGGCTGTACAGTTACATATAATGTTCTAAGGTATGTTGGTCCTGAAAACCCTTCCTTAAAGGTTGTAGCCTCAGTTTATTAATAAATAACTTTAGTCCAGAATTTATATGCAGAGAAGGCCATCCATGTAAATTCTAGATGGTTTGATATCACTAAAACTCTGAACAAGGCTTAATAAAGATTATTTAACCAATTGGCCTTCAAATCTAAATTTGCCATGTTATTGCTGTAGCTTCACTTCTCTGTGATTATTTCCCTATCTGTAAAACGGAAATAGATAACAAGAACTACTTATATGTGGCTGAAAAAGCTAGGGGGAAAAATGCTTACTTACTAAAAAGGTTGGCTGAGAAAGATGTCTGATTGTATGAGACGGTCTAAAAATTTTCACTAAGAAAGTAACTACTAAGTTTGAACTATATCATTTCCTACTTAATCAGGGTCAGTCTTTTCATGGTTATTATACAGTGATTTGGAAATTAAAATAGTTAACATACTGTCATGTTTTGAGACAGTGACAAGACCCACATTTCTTGAATCTTGAACCCTAAGCGAGACCCAGGGAAAGGTCAAACCTTGCTTTGTTTTGGTTTTTTCCATGGTGCCTGTTGCTTCTCTCCTTCAGCTTATTCTTCAACATTGCATCATCACTGTCTCTGGATCAGGCCACCCCGTCTTCCCTGGACCTGCCAATTCAAATTGAGAGCACTGGATAGTAGAAAGAACTGGGAAAGTACCTGAATTTACTTAATATATTATAAACTTAAAATATTGACATGAACACAACAATTAGAGGCTACTTGAAGTTTCTATCATTTTTGAAGAGTGAAGTTACTAAATTTGAGTAAACATTGTGCTTCAGGTAGAAACAAATCCTCTTATTACCATCAAGTCAGAATTAACTCATAGCTGACACTTCAGCGGGTTTCCAGAGGCTGTAAATTGCATGAGAAGAGACAGTCTATCTCCCTCAAAGCCATTGGTGGATGTGAATACCTTTGAGTTAACACTACAACTCCTTATGAACTAGGCCACCAGGAATACAGGTGCATAAATGGGCCAAAACTCATCAAAATGCTTTATTTCCCTTGAATGAAGCAAGTAAAAATGGCCTAAGACATTTCACTCATATGCTGAGATCTGTAAAGTAAAAAGATGAAGAAATGACATCTCATTATACATAAGGCATATATTTTTTACTTAACTACTACAAAAGTTTATTGAACAAAAACTTAATATTAAAATATAAAAAGCTTGATTTTTATATCATAGTAAAAGGGGTCCTTGGGAGAAGGGAAATGTGGAAGCAACTGATTTCTAAACAGACAACAGTCATACAGGTTCCAAGGCTTCCAACAAGCTGATACTGTTTCCTCATCTTACCATCATTCCGGTATTGTTCTGCTGTCCACTAGTTGCCGTCTCCACACATTCATCTATTACGAGATTTATATGTCTGACACCATTTCATTTCAATAATAACTTCTTGTCCATAATTTTTTTTAACTCCAGCGAGTGAGTTTTGCCCTTTTTATCTACTTTCAACACTGAGCTCTGTGTTGAAACAGAGTATGCTATAAGGCATGTTTAAAAGTCCATACCGGGAGGACCACTGCCCGCCCAGGCTCCGCAGGAGAGACGCTGCTCCGCGCTCACCCGCCACCATGATCGCCGCGCAGCTCCTGGCCTATTACTTCACCGAGCTGAAGGATGACCAAGTCAAAAAGATTGACAAGTATCTCTATACCATGCGGCTCTCGGATGAAACTTTGTTGGATATCATGGCTCGCTTCAGGAAGGAGATGAAGAATGGCCTCTCCCGGGATTTTAATCCAACAGCCACAATCAAGATGCTGCCAACATTTGTGAGGTCGATTCCTGATGGTTCAGAAAAGGGAGACTTCATTGCCTTGGATCTTGGTGGATCTTTCTTCTGGATCCTGCGAGTGCAAGTGAATCATGATCAACATCAGAGTGTTCATATGGAATCAGAGGTGTATGATACTCCTGAGAACATCATACATGGCAGTGGAAGCCAGCTTTTTTATCATGTTGCTGAGTGTTTTGGTGACTTCATGGAGAAGAAGAAAATCAAGGACAAGAAATTGCCTGTGGGATTCACCTTTTCCTTCCCTTGCCGACAATCCAAAATTGATGAGGCTGTTCTGATCACCTGGACAAAGAGATTTAAAGCGAGTGGAGTAGAGGGAGCAGATGTAGTGAAGTTACTCAACAAAGCCATCAAGAAATGAGGGGACTATGATGCCAACATTGTGGCTGTGGTGAATGACACAGTAGGGACCATGATGACCTGTGGTTATGATGACCAGCACTGTGAAGTCGGCCTGATTATTGGCACTGGCACCAATGCTTGCCACATGGAGGAACTGAGGCACATTGACCTGGTGGAAGGCGACGAGGGGAGGATGTGCATCAACACAGAGTGGGGGGCCTTCGGAGACAACGGGGCTTTGGAGGACATCCGCACGGAGTTTGACCGAGAGATAGACCGGGGCTCCCTCAACCCTGGGAAGCAACTGTTCGAGAAGATGGTCAGTGGCATGTACATGGGGGAGCTGGTTCGACTGGTCCTGGTCAAGATGGCCAAGGAGGGGCTCCTATTTGAGGGGCGGATCACCCCGGAGCTGCTCACCAAAGGGAAGATCAACACCGCTGACGTGTCAGCCATCGAAAAGAACAAGGAAGGCCTCCACAATGCCAAAGAAATCCTGACCCGGCTGGGAGTGGAGCCATCAAACGATGACTGCATCGCAGTCCAGCATGTGTGCACCATTGTCTCCTTCCGCTCAGCCAACCTGGTGGCAGCAACACTGGGTGCAATCTTGAACCGCCTCCGTGATAACAAAGGCACGCCCAGGCTGCGGACCACGGTTGGTGTCGACGGGTCTCTTTACAAGATGCACCCACAATATTCCCGGCGTTTCCACAAGACCCTGAGGCGCCTGGTGCCCGACTCAGACGTGCGTTTCCTGCTGTCGGAGAGTGGCAGTGGCAAGGGGGCTGCCATGGTGACTGCGGTGGCTTTACCGCCTGGCTGAGCAGCACCGGCAGATCGAGGAGACGCTGGCCCACTTCTGCCTCGCCAAGGAGAAGCTGCTGGAGGTGAAGATGCGCCTGCGGACAGAGATGGAGAATGGGCTGAGGAAGGCGACAAACGAAAAGGCCACTGTCAAGATGCTGCCCTCGTTTGTCCGGAGCACTCCCGATGGGTCTGAGCACGGTGACTTCTTGGCCCTTGATCTTGGAGGAACAAATTTCCGTGTCCTGCTGGTGAAAATTCGCAGTGGGAAAAAGAGAACAGTGGAAATGCACAACAAGATCTATGCCATTCCCACCGAGATCATGCAGGGCACCGGGGAAGAGCTGTTTGACCACATCGTCACCTGTATCTCGGACTTCCTGGACTACATGGGGATTAAAGGCCCTAAAATGCCTCTGGGTTTCACGTTCTCCTTTCCCTGCAAGCAGACAAGCTTGGATGCGGGCATCTTGGTCACCTGGACAAAGGGTTTTAAAGCAAGTGACTGTGTGGGGCATGATGTAGCCACTTTACTAAGGGACGCAGTGAAAAGGAGAGAGGAGTTTGACCTGGATGTGGTAGCTGTCGTCAACGACACGGTGGACACCATGATGACCTGTGCTTATGAGGAGCCCAGCTGTGAGGTCGGACTCATTGAAGGCACCGGCAGCAATGCCTGTTACATGGAAGAAATGAAGAATATTGAGATGCTGGAGGGCAACAGCGGGCAAATGTGCATCAACATGGAATGGGGTGCCTTTGGAGACAATGGCTGTCTGGATGACATCAGAACGATCTATGACAAAACAGTGGATGATTTTTCTCTAAATGCTGGGAAACAGAGGTTTGAGAAGATGATCAGTGGTATGTACCTGGGAGAGATTGTCCGCAACCTCTTAATCGATTTCACCAAGAAAGGATTTCTCTTCCGAGGGCAGATCTCTGAGACCCTGAAAACAAGGGGCATCTTCGAGACCAAGTATCTTTCTCAGATCGAGAGTGACCGGTTAGCGCTGCTGCAGGTCCGAGCCATCCTCCAGCAGCTGGGGCTGAACAGCACGTGCGATGACAGTATCCTCGTGAAAACTGTGTGCGGGGTGGTGTCCAGGCGGGCCGCGCAGCTGTGCGGTGCGGGCATGGCTGCCGTGGTGGACAAGATCCGCGAGAACAGGGGACTGGACCGTCTGAATGGGACAGTGGGTGTGGACGGCACGCTCTTCAAACTTCATCCACACTTCTCCAGAAGCATGCACCAAACCGTGAAGGAACTATCACCAAAGTGTAACGTGTCTTTCCTGCTGTCAGAAGATGGTAGCGGCAAGGGGGCTGCCCTCATCACAGCGGTGGGCGTGCGGCTCCGCGGAGAAGTACCCCCGAGCAGCTAGGAGTGAGGACCTGACCTGCCGCCCTTCCAGCTCTGCTCCTCCAGCAGCGGCCCCAGTTCCTCCCAGTGAGCCAGGCTGGGAGGTACGTGTGCAGGAGCCTGCCACCGCGGCACGAGGAACACACACCCAGCTCATGGCATAAAAAAATAGGGTACAAGATAGAGTGTGTGACATTGGTAATCTCTCACCTCCAGATTTCTCCTCACCTGCTCCGCCACTCTGCATGGTTTGATTTCCACCTGGTCGTACGTTCCCCAACGTGTACATCCACTTCTAATTTATGCATTCATTCAACCAAGTTATTTATTGGCTCAAGATGAAAAGTCACATTCTCAGACAGGTCCTGGGGGCTGCTGACGCCCGTCCTAGGGGACACATCCCCCTGTGTGAAATGTATTATCACCAGCAGACACTGCCGGGACTCCGCCTCCCTGGGTGCCCTGATGGGTGTGTGTGGACGTAGCACTAGCCGCTTCCTCCCATCCCGGCGCCCTCTGCCTGCTGTGTGGCATCCCAAGGCCCCATCAGGATGTGCCAGTGACAACAAATTGTGTGTCCGTGAAACCCGTCATCGCTGCATTGTGACCGTCTTGCATTCTGTTTGTCTTGTGAGGGGAGGTGGCAGTCCCAGGGGAAAGTGTCTTGTCTCCATTTGGGTAAAAGGAACCAGCCACCCACCAGTGCCGTCACTGGAATCTCCCATCGCTTCTGTGAGCCACGTTGTATGACCTAGTAAACTTTGTACCAACAAAACAAAACAAAACAAAACAAAACAAAAAAAGTCCATACCACGGCCATACATTGTTTGGAATTCTCTATGTTTTCACATTTTTCACATGAGCATGTGAATTATGTAGAGTATTGACCTGGTGACTGTGATGATAGGCTCAAGTGCACTGGAGACGTTGAGGATGGTACAAGACAGGGTGAGGTTCAGACCTGCTCTTCACAGGGTTGCCATGAGTCACAGGTGACTCATGGCACATTACAGTCATATCTCCAGTGGGCTGGTGCTGACATGTGGTGCTGCGAACTGAAAAACGGTAGTTTGAATTTATCAGCTGCTCCTCAGGAGAAAGATGGTGAGTCTGCTCCTGTAACGATTCACAATGTTGGAAACTCGAAGGAGTTACCAAGAGACTGAAATGACTTGACAGAGGTGAGTTTAATTAGATTTGGGACTCTAACTACGAACTCTCTTTTCATAGCTGAGACAAGCATTAACAAAGATGTACATTTTCTTCTTCGAAATTGTTGAATTATTTTCAGTTATTCCATGGCGAATATAATTCATGACAAAATGTTATCACTGAAAGGACTCTGAGGAAATTATTAATTATTTTACTCAACTTCTTCATTAATAGGTGAAGTGACTGAGGGCTGGGGAGGGAAAGTGAAGTAACTTGCCCAAAGCCGCACAACTTTGAATGTTTTGAAATCTAGAAAACTGTATTTTCATGAGCCTTTTAAAGATAGTCCCTGGGGATTTAGTTATCTAAAATAACTAACTGAAAACAAGAAACTCTCAAGGATGTGTTGTTGTTGTTGTTGTTGTTGTTGTTAAGTGCCGTCGAGTCACAGGTGACTCATAGCGACCCTATGAAGGAGATTTCTCAACGTGTGGGTGTCTCTCATCCTCTCTCCAGGTTCATAGGGTTTCCCGAGGAAAGCTATTACGGAAGTGGATGCCACTCCTCCTTCCAAGCTTGTTTTAATCGGGGAGCTCCAACCGACTCTGTCCGCATTGCATAACCAACCATTAACGCATTTAACACATCAGTGTCACAGTGTTCAGCCTCACAGCAACCACAAGTTACCGCTACACGGCAACTTGTACACCCTCAAGGATATAGTATAAGTAAAATTTAAAAGGTACACATTTTCAAAGTTAGAGCATCATGAAGCTCACACATGTATTACATATCCCCTGATTTCAAGACTTAATAAAAATTTGTAATTTATAGGGAATTATCAAAAAGTATCACTAACGTCACACATAAGCAAGATTCTGCTAAAGATTATCCAAGAACAACTGGAAAATCACATCAACAGAGAACTGCCAGATGTGCAGGCTGGGTTTAGAAGAGGCCGTAGCACTAGGGACAGCATAGCCAACATTAAATTTCTTGGCTGAAAGCAAAGAGCACCAGAGTAATGTCTATCTGTGTTTCATTGATATGAACAGGAATTTGATTGTGTGGATCACAACAAATTGAGCCTAACCTTAAGAATGAAAATCCCAGAACACTTAATTTTGCTCATTTGAAACTTGTACTTGGACCAGGAAGCAGCCTCAGAACAGAGCAGGGAAACACTGCATGGTCCAAAATCAGGAAAGGAGTGCATCAGGGAGACATTCTATCTCCACACCATTTCAATTTATTTGAGAAATATATATGGTCATTATGAGTTGCGGGCAATTCAACAGCACGTAACAACAAATGATAGGAACAACAAAATGGTTCAAAATCAGGAGAGGAGTGTGTCAGGCATACCTCCTGACTCCATATCTTTTCAATCTATCTGAGGAATAGATCACTGGAGAGGCTTGACTTTATGAGGAGAAATGTAGCATCAGGACTGCAGGAAGACTACCCAACAACCTGCATTATACAGATGACACAATTTTGCTTGCTGAAACTGAAGAGGACCTGAGGCATTTGCTGCAGAAGGTCAAGGATTTCAGTCTTCAGTATGGACTGAAGCTCAACATCAAGAAGACAAAGATTCTCACCACTGAGCTAATTGGCAGCACTATGATAAATGGTGAAGAGACTGAGATTGTTAACAATTTCAGCTTGCTTTGTTCCACAATAAACACTCTTGGCATCAGCAGTTAGGAAATAAAAAGATTAATTGCATTGGGAAAAACTGCTGTCAGAGACCGCTTCAGAGTGCTGAAGAGAAAGGATGTTAACTCTAGAAACTAAGGTGAGCTTGATCCAAGCCATTGTCTTCATGATTACTTGTCATGCATCAGAGAGCTGGACAATTACTAAGGATGACTGAAGAAGAATCGATGCCTTTAAATTGTGGTGCTGAAGAGTCTTGAGCATATCATAGACTGGCAAGAGAACAAGCAGGCCTGTACGAGAGAGGATGAAACCAAGAAGCTTCTTGGAGGCAAGGATTTTGAAGCTCTGTGTGACATACTTTGGGCATATTTCCATTCCTTGGAAAAGGACATCATACCTGGAAGGGTAGAGGGACAGTATGGGAGAGAAAGATCCCAGATGAGATGGATTGACATGGTAAAGGGGGTAGGTGTGTAGGAGTCAGGGAGACTGGCTCAAGATAGGGCAGGTTTCAGAACTATTGTGCATAGGGTCACTATGACTGCAGGCGACTCAATAGTATATAACAACAAGACAAATGCCTCAGAGATAAATTTGGAGAACACAGGGACAAAACCTACTACTTAAGTAAGCATTGTTGTTCTGTACTGTCAAGCCAGAACTGACTCATAGCTGACCCTCCAGTGGGTTTTCAGAGGCAGTAAATCACATGGTGGCATATCGCCCATCTTTCTTCCATGTTAATTTGAACCATGTTCCTTTGGGTTGGCTGCACAGCTCCTCGTTACTAAGTCACCAGAGCTCTCTAAGTAAGTTTTAAGAACATTTAATTGTATGACCTGCCAGCCTTTTTTGGTCTTGATTCACATACTTGTTTTTAACATCTAGTTATAAGGTTGTGCCTGCATTTTTCACCTATATCTTATTACCATGCTTGCTACCATTCTGACTACAATGAGTGTGAGATTAGATCTTCTCTATTCCAACTAATGTTAAAAATTCACAGGTATTCCTGAGTACCTTTTATTGACGTGATATACTCATATACAAGCTTTTATATGGGATGTGCACATATGGAGGATCTCTTGTGGTATAATAATGAAGTACTGGGCTGCTAACTTTGGCGGCTCCAATACAACACAGTGACTCTGGAGGAGAAAAGACTTAGAGTTCTATTTCCATAAAGATTTATAGTCTTGAAAATTCTATTTTGTCCTATAAGGTCACGATAAGTTGGAATCAACTCAGTGACACCCCACAGCACACATGTTGTTGTTATGTGTCATCAAGTCACCTGCAACTGATGTCATAGTGACCCTATGTACACTAGCCCTGAAACCAACCCTACCCTGAGCCAGTCTCATTGTCTCTGACAGACCTAATCCCATTTCTGCAGTCACTCGTCCATCTCATCTGGGGTTTTCCTCTCCTATGCTGTTCCTCCATCCTTCCAAGGATGATGACCCTCTCTCTCCAAGGACAAGTCCCCCTGGCCACATGCCTAACATATGTCAAATGGAGCTTCAAAATCTTTGCCTCCAGGGAGCAGCCTTGTTTTACCCGTCCAGGACGAACTTGTTTGTCCTTCAGGCAGTCCACAGTATGCTCAACACTCTTCTCCAGCACCACAACTCAAAGGCATTGATTCTTCTTCTATCTTCCTTAGGTAGTCATTGACCAGCTCTCTGATGCATAGCAAGTAATTGAGAAGATAGCATACATACATGGATGGAATTGTCATTGAAATGTCATGATATCCTTCTCCACATCTTGCCTCTCTCGTGATAACAGATCATGGCACTCTCTCCAAAAAATTCTTACAAATTTAACAAGTTCCTACTCCACCTCTCAATGGCCTTTTTTTGCTTTTTGGAAGGGCTATTGCCTTTCCCCATTTTTTATTATTTTTAACAAATTGATTTTAAATGCTTAATAGTATTCTATTAGGGAATGCTAGTGGCCTAGTGACATGAATCTGTGCTGCAATCCCAAAAACATGAAGTTTGAGGACACCAGCAGGTCCAAGGGAGAAGGATGGTCAATCTCCTCTCGTCTGATTAACTGCCTGAGAAATTTCATTGGAGGTTCATCTCTGAGTTGTTTCCAACTCGATGGTACACAACAACAATAATATTCCGTAGTCTGGATATTTACTGGACATTTAGATTTGCTCTTCTGTTTATTACCGATTCTTCTGCTTTGCTTAATTTTCTATTGGCCACACATTTTATCTCATCAGTTAGTAAGAGTGTTAGTATAATAACTGCTAATTATTTCTTCATTAGATCTATGTGTTTAGAATTTTGACTTTCTGGTTGCTATCTTCATTGGTGATATCAAATGAATGTTGGTCTAATGCAAAGAATATCAGAAAGATGTTTTCCTGTGTTTTATTGACTATGCAGAAGCATTCAACCATGTGGATCATAATAAATTTTGGATAACTTTGAGAAGAATGAGAACCCCAGAACACTTCGTTGTGCTCACGCAACACCAAGGAGCAGTTTTCGGAATTGAACAAGGAACAATTTAAAATCAGGAAAGATGTACATCAGGTTGTTTCCTTTCTCCATACCTATTCAATAGGGATACTGAGCAAATCATTCACAGGAAGCAGGGCATTATGAAGAAGAATGTGGAATCAGGATTTGAGGAAGACTCATCAACAATCTGCATTGTGCAGATGACACAACCTTGCTTGCAAAAAGTGAAAAAGACAGGAAGCACCTTAAGTGGGCAACCTTGTTCTTTAGAACTTTAGAGAGTTTCTTGACATGCAGGAAATCATACACTACAGTCTTCAATATGGACTAATCTAAACATCAAGAAAACAAAAATCCTCACCACTAGACCAATAGGTAACATCGTGATGTTGTTGTTGTTGTTATGTGTCAAGTTACCTGCGACTCATAGCGACCCTGTGTACAACTGCTCTAAACCCTGCTCTGTCCTGTGCCAAACTCACTGTCTCTGACACACCCATCCTGATTACACCAGTCACTGAATCAATCCACCTCATAGAGGGTCTTCCTCTCCTGCACTGTCCCTCCACCCTCCCAAGCATGATGTCCCTCTCCAAGGACTGGTCCCTCCTTGCAACATGTTCAAAGTATGTCAGATGAAGCTTCAGAATCCTTGCCCCCAAGGAGCAGCCTGATTTAACCCTCTCCAGGGCAAACCTGTTCATTTTCTTAGCTGTCCATAGTATATTCAATACTCTTCTCCAGCACCACATCTCAAAGGCATCAATTCTCCTTCTATCCCCCTTAGTCACTGTCCAACTCTCTGATGCATAACAAGTGGTTGCAAAAAACCTAGCCTGTACCAGGCACACCTTAGTCTCCAGAGTGACACCATTGCTCTTCAGTATTTTGGAGAAAATATTAAAGTTGTTAATGACTTCATTTTACTTGGATCCAAATAAATACTCATAAGAGCAGCCAAGAAATCAAAAGACATGTTGCCTTGGGGAAATATGCTGTTAAGGAACTCTCTAAGTTATAAAGAGCAAAGCTTTCGTTTCAAGACTAAGGTCTGCCTGACCTCAGCCATGTCATTTTCAGTTGCTTCATGTGCCTATGAAAGTTGGACAATGAATAAGTAAGACCATAAAGAACTGATGCCTTAGAATTGTGATGTTGGCGAAGAATATTGAATATTCTAAGGATTACTGAAGAACAAACAAATCTGTCTTGAAGGAAGTAAAACCAGAGGGCTTCTTCTTAAAGGCAAAGATGGCGAAATTTCATCTCATTTCCTTTGGGCATGTTTTCAGGAGAAACTAGACATTGGAGAGAGACACCCTTCTGAGAAAGGTAGAGAATAAGTGAAAGAAAGGAAGAGCCTCAATGAGAAGGCTTGACAGTGACTACCACAATGGGCATAAGCGTAACAGAGATTATGAAGACAATACAAGATAGAGCAAGGTTCATAGAGTCACTGTGCATCATAACTGACTTGATGGCATCTAACAACTGCAGCAGCAGAATTTTCCATTGAAACATTTCAAAATTAATGATCTTTTTCTTTAAACAGTAGGTTTCTGAGTTAGTTAAAAATCCTCTAAAACTCCAAAGTTATTGTCCTAAATGTTCTTCTAAAGAAAAGATATTCTTTTTAAAAAATCTAAGTGTTGATTCATCTGGACTTTGGGTTTATAGGACAAAGAAGTGACCATCTTTATTTTTCCAATCGATAGCCCACTTGTACCTGAAATACTTATAAGTCCTCCTTTTCTCTAATGGAATTGAAATACCAACTTTGCAATTATTAAGTTACTCCATATGTTGACTTGTTATGAAGTCTCTACTTGATTGTGATTTATCTATTTCTGTTCCAAAACTGTACGCTCACTCTTCAGTGTTTTTAAATTACCTTATGGGAGAGTGGAGGGATGGCGCAGGAAAGGAAGACCCTCTATGAGATGGATCAATTCTGTGAGTGGAGTGGTGGGAATGAGTGTGTTTGAGACAGCGAGGTTGGCTCAGGATAGAACGGCGTTTAGAGCTCTTGTACATTGGGTCGCTATGAGTCGCAAACGACTCAATGGAACGTAACAACAACAACATGGTTACCTATGGCAGACAGTGTTTGGTGGAACTCCCCGATTAAAACAAGCTTGGAAGCAGGAGTGACATCCACTTCCATAATAGCTTGCCTCCGGAAACCCTATGAACCTGGAGAAAGGATGAAAGTGATACACATGTCCAGGCCTTTCGTTCATAGGGTCACTATGAGTCACCTACGACTCGATGGCACTTAACAACAACAACAACAGTAAGACAAGTTAATTCCTATTTTATTTTCACATTTTTCCTTATAATTTTTTACTGTGTAAACAAATGAGCTCAGAGATCATGTAACCCATATCAAAATAACTACGATTCTCATTAGGGAAGTCTAGTGGGTGAGTTCAGTTGTAAGGAGTTGTGCAGCCAACCCAAAGGCATGTGATAGAGATCCACCATCTGCTTTACTGGAGAAGGATAAGCATTCTCCTCCCAAATGATTTACAGCCTCTGGGAACCCTCTGGAGTGTTAGGCATCAGTCAGTTCTGAATTGATGGGACATAACAATAACATAGGGATTCACTTGCTTGCTCAAACTGAGGACCTGAAGTGCTTGCTGATTAGAGGTCCAATATGTCTTCAATATGTATTGAAGTTCAACATCAACAAGACAAAGATTCTCACCACTGGGCCAACTGGCAGTACCATGATGGATGGAAAAGAGATTGTTTTTTTAATTTTTATTTTTATTATTTTTGTGTGGGTGTACCGTCAAGTCAGATCTGACTGGTACAGGAGGAGATTGTCCCTCCTTCCTCGGCAGAGCATCTGGTGGATTTGAACCATGCACCTCTCGGATTGTAGTTGCAGCTCCTTGCCACTGGGCCACCAGAGCTCCCCTGGACAAGAGATTGTTAATTACAGCTTGCTCAGCTCCACAATCAACACTCTTGGCACCAGCAATCAGGACATCAAAAGACAAATTGCATTGGGAAAATCTGTTGTCAGGAACTTATCCAGAGTACTGAAAAGCAACGAAGTCAGTCTAGAGACAAAGGTGTGCTTGACCCAAGCCATCATTTTCACTATTACTTGCTATGCATCAGAGAGCTGGAAAATGACAAAGGATGACAGAAGAAGGATTGATGCCTTCCTGTTGCAGTGCTAGAGAAGAGTCTTGAACGTATGACGGACTACCAAGAGAACAAATACATCTGTCTTAGAGAGAGCAAAACCAAGTTTCCCTTTGGATAATAGGATCTTGAAGCTCCGTCTCATATACTTTGAGCATGTGGCCAGGAGGGACCATTCTTTGGAGGACATTATGCTCGGAATGATGAAGGGACAGCTCAGGAGAGGAAGACACGGGATGAAATGGATTGATATAGTAACTGGGGCAATGGGGATTAGTGTGTCGATGCCAGTGACACTGGCTCAGGACAGAAAAGGCTTCAGAGCTGCTGTACAGAAGGTTGCTATGAGTCATAGGTAACTCGATGGCACATAACAACAACAATAACATTAGGATTACACTAGATTTATATAATGCCTTTGGGAGACTTTATATTATTCTTATACCAAATTTCATCATTCAAAAGCAACATGTTGCTTTCCATTTATCCTTGATCTTGTTTGAAACTTTCAATTTTTTTCATTTTATTCTTATGGAAGTATAAGAATTTATACTGTTCTTCAAGGATATGAACATGTACGGCTAAGCACAATTGATAACAGTGCATCTAAATTCCAAAATCAATCTCCATAATAGTCTAT
>NW_006399769.1:16004458-16027680 GCF_000299155.1 Elephantulus edwardii
TAATAATTAAAAAAAAGAATTTATACTGTTCTTTTCTGTAAAAGTTATTTTAAAAATTCTTAAATCATTTTTGTTGCAATTTCAAATGGCATTTTAAAAAATTTAGTCTTTCTATATAGTTTTAAATTCTTCTATTCAAATATCTAAACCATTCTTCCACAATATTATTATATTTGCTAGAATTTCCACAACAGTACTTACAAATAATGGTGATGTCGCACATCTTTGTCCATTTTCTCACTTTAATGTAGTTAACATATATTCCCACTGACATCTTACTTGTAGCCTGTTGAAGGTTATGTAGAATAACATTTTTGTCTTTGGTCAGTAATTCATATAGTACTTAAGTAGTTTTAATAAAATTCTTATTATGACCAATTTTATTAAACATGTAAGCATTTATTGACAGAACTTTTTCTCAATTAATTTACTGCTATGATGAATTCACAACATTGTATTTCAATGTATTCACCAAGTTATGCCAAGAAATATGGAGGACAGCAACCTTGCCAAATAACTGGAAGAGATCTATATTTGTCCCCATTCCAAAAAAAAAGGTGACCCGATAGAATGTGGAACTTATCGAACAATATCATTAAAATCATGTGCAAGCAAGATTCTGCTGAAAATTAACCCAAACGACTGAAACATCACATCAACAGAGAACTTCTAAATGTGCAGGCTGGGTTTAGAAGAGGCTGTGGCACTATGGATATTATAGCTAATGTTAGCTGGATCTTGGCTGAAAGCAGAGAGTACCAGAGGAATCCATCTGTGTTCATTGACTATGCAAAGGTATTTGACTGTGTGGATCACAACAAACTGTGGCTAACTCTAAGAAGAATGGGAATCTCAGAACACTTAATTGTGTTTATGTGAAACCCATCCTTGGACCAAGAGACGTTGTTAGAATAGAGCAAGGAAACACTGCATGATTCAAAATCAGGAAAGAAATATACCAGGGATGCATCATATGCCCATTCCTTTTCAATCTATATGCAGATCAAATAATCCACGAGGCTGGACTCTATGAGGAGGAATGTGGCTTCAGGATTGGAGGAAGAATCGTCAACAATCTGCTTTATGCAGATGACACAACCTTGCTTGCTGGAACTGAGGAGAACCTGAAGTGCTTGCTGCAGAAGGTCAAGGACTGCACCTTCAATATTGATTGAAGGTCAACATCAAGAAAACAAAGATTCTCTCCACTGGGCCAATTGACAGCATTATTATAGATGGTAAAGAGATTGAGATTGTTAACAGCTTCAGCTTGCTTGGATCCACAATCTACACTCCTAGTACCAGCAGCCAGGAAATTAAAAGATGATTTGCATTGGAAAATCTGTTGTCAGGAACCTCTCTAGAGTACCAAAAAGCAACATTGTTAGTCTAGAGACTAATTACTTGCTATACATCAGAGAGCTGGATAGTGACTACGGATGATAGAAGAAGAATTTATGCCTTTGAGCTGTGGTGCTGGAGAAAAGTATTGACTATAACATGGACTCTAGGAGAACAAATAGGATCATCTTGGAGAGGGTGAAACCAAACTGCTCCTTGGAGGCAAGGATTTTGAAGTTCTGTTGGACATACTTCGGGCATGTTGCAAGGAAGAGAAGAACATCATGCTTGGAATGGTGGAGGGACAGCACAGAAAAGATAGACTCTGGATGAGATGGATTGACTCAGCGACTACATTGGTTCAGGATAGAGCAGGATTTAGAGCTGTTGTATTTGTTGCTGTGAGTCGCAGGTGACTTGATGGCACATAGGAATTTAACATGATGAATTATGCTGATTTCCTGATGCTTAATTATTCTGGGATAAATTTCATGTGGTCATAAGAAATACTTGTTTGTAGACACTTTTAGGTTTTATCCATATTTGGACACGTGCATTATAGTCATCAGTGATTTTGATCTTCAGAGATCATTTTAGTTTTTTAAATTCTATTTGAGAACTGCTAGATGTGCAGGCTGGATTTAGAAGAAGCTGTAGTACTAGGGATATAATAGCTAATGTTAGCTGGATCTTGACAGTCTATCTGTGTTTCATTGACTATGCAAAGACGTTTGACTGTGTGGGTCACAACAAATTGTGGCTGACTCTGAGAAGAACAGGAATCCCAAAACACTTGATTGTGTTTATGCAAAACCTATATACTTCGATCAGGAGGAAGTTGTCAGAACAGCGCAAGGTTCAAAATCAGGAAGAGTGTACACCAGGGATGTATGTAGCCTGTCTCCATACCTTTTCAATCTATATGCAAAACAGATTATCTGGTGGGCTGGTTTGTATGAGAAGGAATGTGGCATTAGAATTGGAAGAAGGCTCATCAACAACCTGATTTATGCAGATGACACAGCTCTGCTTGCTGAATCTGAGGAGGACCTGAAGCTCTTACTGCAGAAGGTCAAGGACTGTGGTCTTCAATATGGATTGAAGATCAACATCAAGAAAACAAAGATTCTCATCACTGGGCCAAATGGCAGCATTGTGATAGATGGTGAAGAGATTGGGATTGTTAAAAGCTTTAGTTTGCTTAGCTCCATAATCAACACTCTTGGTACCAGCAACCAAGAAAGAAAAAGACAGATTGCATTGGGAAACTCAGCTGTCAGGGACCTCTCCAGAGTACTGAAGAGCAATGACATCAGTCTGGAGACTAAGGTGCACCTGATCCAGGCCATTCGCAATTGCTTGCTATGGTTCAGAGAGATGGACAATGACTAAGGATGTTAGTAAGAGAATTGATGTCTTTGAGCTGTGGTGTTGGTGAAGAGTATTGTATATACATACCATGGACTGCTAGGAGAACAAAAAGGTTTGTCTTGGAGAGGGTAAAACCAGGCTGCTCCTTGGAAGCAAGGATTCTGATTTTTGGTCTGATATACTTTGGACATATTGCAAGGAAGGACCAGTCCTTGCAGAGGGACATCATGCTTTGAAGGGTGGAGGGACAGAGAAAGGAAGACTGTCAATGAGATGGATTGATTTGTTGACTGGGGTAATGAGAGTAGGTGTTTCAGTGACAGTAAATTTGGCACAAGAGAGAGCAGGTTTCAGGGCTATTGTAAATAGGGTCGCTATGAGTGGAAAGCGACTTGATGGCACATAACAACAACAACATTTGATTTTTTTGTATTAACATGATGCTGACTTCTTAAAATGAATTAGGAATTTACTCTCTAAATCTAGAAAAGTTATAATTACATAGAAATTATCTGTTCACTATAATGTAAAACATCATAGCTATGAAAGCTCATCCTTCTGTAAGAAGTAGACTTGTATTGTTAGGTGCTGCTGAGTCCATTCCAAATCACAGGAATTTCATCTACAACAGAAATCAAGCAGTGTGCAGTCCTGCGATATCCTCACAATTGTTGCTATTTTTGAGCCCCATGTAGCAGTACTTTGTCAATTCATAGCCTAGGTAAGGATCAGTTACGAACTCTTTAACTAGTCTTCCTCTTCTTTGAGCTGACCCTCTGCTTTGGCAACACATCCTTCTCCAGGAATTAGTTCTTTCTGATAACATGGCCAAAGTGTGTGAGACAAAGTTTGTCATACTCCTTTATAAGGACAATTTTGGTTGTACTTCTGCCAAGACAGATTTGTTTGATCTTCTGGCAGTCCAACTTTCTTCTCTAATACCGTAATTCAAATGTATTGATTCTTCTTTGGTATATCTGATTCATTGCCCAGTTTTCATATGCATGTAAGACAATTGAAAATACTCATGCGTGCATCAGGTGCGTCTTAGTTCCCAAAGTCACATCTTTGCATTTTAACACTTTAAAGAGGTCTTTTACAGCAGATTTGGCCAATGCAAGACATCATTTGATTTCTTAACTGCTGCTTCCAGAAGTGTTGATTGCAGATGCAAGCAATACAAAATCCTTCAATATTTCTGTTTATCATGCTATGTTTATTGTATCTGCTGTAAAGATTTTTGTTTTTTTTACGTTGAGATGAAATTCATACTGAAGACTATAGGTTTTTATCTTCACTAGTAAATGCTGATAGTCCTATTCCCTTTCAGCAAGGTTGTGTCAAATGCATATACCCATAATGTGTTGTTGTTGTGTGTTGTCGAGTCGAACATGATTCATGGTGACCCTGCATACTCTTAACCCTGCCCTATCCTAAACTGATCTGCCACACCTAACCCCATCACCCCAATTATTGTGCTAATCCATCTTATCTGGGGGGTCCTCCTCCCCTGCACTGTTCCTCCACCTTTCTAAACATAATGTCCTTCTCCAGGGTCTGGTCTCTCCTCATCACATGCCTAAAGTATGTGAGATGGAGCTTCAAAGTCCTTGTCTCCAACGAACACCCTGGTTTCACCTTGTCCAGGACAGACCTATTTGTTCTCTTCGCAGTCCATGGTATGTTCAATACTCTTCTCCAGTACCACAATTCAAAGACACTGATTCTTCTTCAATCATCCTTATTAATCTTCTTTAGTTTCTTCAATGATAGTTGGTCCAGAGAACTTTTTAAAATTTTAGTTTTGCAATTTATATTTTCTTGGTAAATTATGTGTTTCTTTAAGTTTGTCACATCAGTTGCCAGAGCATAAGCATTTTTCCTCGTTTTTATTGCCTATGATGAGATGGCACTTAACGATGACAACAACAGCATAGAGAGAGATGAGTTGGCCAATGGATAGAAAGTGATGCTACCAAGTCAAAGGTGGGTGACTTTAATCCGCGGCCCTCAGGTCTGTTTTTAATTGTTTTTGGTCATTCTTCTAGGTCAAACAGCACCGGTCTGTCCACTTACTGTACAGAGGTAACTTGTAGTCACTGTGAAGCTGAACTCTGTGATACTGATATGCTAAACGTGGTAATGGTTACCCATGGTGGACAGTGTTTGATGGAGCTCCCCAATTAAAACAAGCTTGGAAGCAGAAGTGGCATCCACTTCCGAAATGGCTTGCCTCAGGAAACTCTATAAACCTGGAGAAAGGACGAAATTTATATAAGCGTTCAGATCTTTGGTTCTTAGAGTCGCCTACAACCTGACTTGACGGCACTTAATGACAATATAAGGAGAGGTGAAGGAAGCAACATTTATTGAACAACTGCTTTGTGCCAAGTCCTACCTATTTTATTTGTGTGCCATATTTACTTGAGTTCTCACATTGATCTTGTTGAGTATGTATTATTATCACTATTTTAAAGATGAGAATATCAATGCTCAGGATGGTGAGGTGACATGCCCAAGATCCTAGATAAGGAAAGGGCCATGAAAGCTAGAGTAGAAACCAGGTCTGTGTAAATTCAGAACCATACATATAATGTGCTGGATTGTGTGCTGAACTGCCAAACGAATATCAGAGGTTCAAATCCACCAGCCACTCTGGGAGGATATGCGGGCTTCTTCCATAAAGGCCCATCGCTTTGGAAATTTAATGGAGGGAAATGCAAACAGTAATTGACTCGGCAACGGGATCGGTTCTGGTTTTTTAAATGGGGTGTGTGTGTGTGTGTGTGTGTGTGTGTGTGTGTGTGTGTACATTGACATTTTCTGCCCTCTCCCTGCCCTTATTTTCCAGAAGAGAGCTATTAGATTAAAGAGAATGAACACATTAATGAAAGATCTGTGTAAGATTTATCGACATAATGACTGTAGTAATGAACTGGCGCATATGAGAGACTGTGAGGACAGCACAAGATACAGTAAGTGGGGTTCAGAATTGCTGTTCGTAGGAGAGAGCGCTGGTGGCCTAGCGGTAAGAAGCTGCGCTGCAAACCTGAAGGCACGTGGTTCGAATCAGCCAGCTGCTCCGTGGGAGGATGGGCAATCTCCTCCTATGTGATTAACTGCCTCTGAAAACCCACCAGATGGTCAGCTGTGGGTTGAGTCTGACTCAATACACAACAACAATAAACAGGGTCACTACGAATCATAGTCAACTTGAACGTGCCTAACAACAACAGCAAGTATGTGGAAAGGTACTCCTTTAGATGGGAGAATAACAAGATTACATGGAAAAGTAGTAGAAGAAACTCTTGTTCGTCTAATTAAACATCTTACTGGTAGCCTGCTCTTTGTTTGAGGCTGTGAATCCCTCAATTCTCTGAGCCCTCTAATGCATTACCACCCTTCATGGTCCTGAGATACCTGCTCACCTTTAAATAAATGTTGATGCTGCCATGTGTCTTTCACCAATTTAATGTGACTTCTTCTACCCTAGGACTGCTGGTGGCCTAGTCCGTAGGGAGTTATGCTGCTAAAACGAAGTGGGTGCGTTCGAATCTACCAATGATTCTGCAGGAGAAAAATGGGTAATCTCCTCCTGTTTGGTTTAGATTCTGAAAATTTCCGGGAGGGTAAGCTATGAGTCAGTTCTGACTCAATGGCAATTAGTTTTGGAGTTGTTTTAGGACTTTTTCCTCTGATACCCTCCTTTCTTCTATTTCCATACTAGAGTCTCTAGGCTTTAGACATGCGCAGTTAGGCTTTGGCAGATCCTTGGGGAGGAAAAACCTCAGGTTTTTAGAAAGAGGCTCTTGGTTGCTAACCCATATCTGTGTTTTAGACAGAGCAACAATTTCCAATCCACATTCTTAGATCCCCTCAAGCTTGAGTTTGACTTGAAGCAGAGGGGAAGTCCGTAAGGCAGTGGGTTCTGGATCCTTATCCTCTTCAAAGTCTCTCTGTTCTTACTTCTTTTAAGTATTGCAAAAGATTTATCTTTAGGACAGGTTTCTGCTATTTAAAACAAAAGGTCTGAAATTATTGATACAAGGAAACATGAATGTTGAAACACATACCTTAAAAATTATGACCATATCTCTGTATTTTTACCATACCTTTATAATGTCAATTTATATAAACGTGTTTTATATTCTAAAAAAAAAAAAAAAACAACCCACACCAAAAAGTTGACAGAAATGTAACAATAATGGAAAATCTCCTGACCCTCTCCCAGACTGACCTAGATATATTCTCCCCTCACTCACATAAGACACAAAAAACCTGGGATGGTCTATTACTTTCCAATTACTGCTGAGACAGAAAAGGAAAGCTTAGGACTACAGGGAATTGAAGTTAATTGAAAGCAGACTTGAGTTAATTTCCATTCCAGTGTCCTTTATTGAATGAGTCTTCTGTGCACATTTCTAATTTAGTAGAAAGAGAACTTTTTTTTTTAAATGTTGGGGGAAGGATGATAAAGAATTTCCCTGGAAACGAACATAATTCAACAGGGCAAATTCTGTACATGTTTTCAGAGAAGAGAGAGTGTATGATCGTTATGATAAAGAAAAGTGCTTGAAAAAATAAACTTTGAAGATGATTTGTTTGTTTTGGTATATAGTCTGAAAGCTGCCTACATTTATATACATGGTAATGCCAATACGTCATAGACTTCAAAGCACTCTCACATTTGATCGTTAAACAAAGCTGTGCGGTGGGTAGGGCATATTTACCACTCTTTTGCTATGGAAGGAAACCATGGTTCCAAAGACACTATTCTGTACCAAAAGCTGCCCACTGTATAGGTCTGCGTAAGCCCATTATTCCACTGGTCTGCATCTTTTAACAGTGTTATACTACAGGCTTCTGATGAAGTTGTACATGAGCCACTTTTACTTCCATAAATACAAAACAAAAACTGGCACTAACTCCTTTATGGGAGTTTACAGACTTTTAAAAATACAGATTGAATGAATTAGTAAAGTGGGAAAAGTTGTGGCAAGTTAAGGAAAAGAGAAAATTTTTTAAAAGGGGGGGAAGCACAGTATGAATAAAAGAGAACTGTAGATTCAGATAATACTAAACATAGTTTTTAAAATGTGTATGCAACTTATTATCAGTAAATTAAATTAGTTTAATTAAATATTAATTAAAATAATATCTTTGGGAAAATGGATTAAATAGACAATTTTCTAGGAAAGCATAAATGACTAAAAGATGTTTAAAACTGGAAAGAAAGTTGCCTAGATTACAATTTGAAGAAGAAATTTAAAATAAGGTAAACTATCTTCATCCAAAATAAGGTATAGCTCCAATAAAACAAAAGGTCTATTAATTATAATGACTGTTTTATTTAATCTAAAGAGTCTTGATGATATATTGCTTTATGTGTTGGATTCTAGCTGGAAGGTTGGTGGTTCAAATCTATCAGCATCCCTGAGAGAGACAGATGAGGCACTCTACTCCCATTGTGACTTATGGCCTGGGAACCCAGAGGCGGGTGCTGTCGTACAGAATCTGTCTGATGGCAGCATGTTTGGTTTAGAGCACAGAACACATGTGCAGATGCAAAACCCAGTCACTGAGGTTCTGGCACCAAAATGTATGTGAATAAATATGCAATAATTTCAAAGAAAATTATGAGGCCCAAAGGTACAATATGATTATTAGGAAAGTAACTAAAATATAAATCTGGTTTGATTATTTTTGTCTAGTGCTCATAAATTAATAGAATTGGTTAATCAACATAATGTAAGGAAATAATGCGATGTATGACCTTTGACGAGGAAAGTGATAGAGACATGACATAAATTTCACAATAAATACATATACAAGTATTTCAAATGAGGATACCTTATAGATGTAATAATTTTTTATACTCATGTCCAAAAAAAGTATATAATCAAGTCATCCTTGGGTACAGAGCAATTTAAAATGGCAAAGCTAATTATAACAAAATTCAAGAAACATCCCAAACATTACAAACAACATTCACTCTTTCTCACTGCCCTGGAGTTGAACAAACTCACATCAAGTTTGTGAGGAGTGTAAATTGCCTGGGTGGAGATTGTCTCTCTCCCACAGAACTTCTGGTAGAGTGGAGTCCCCAAAGAGGAAGCACTTTTGGGTGAATGGCACACCTCCCTATGAACGATAGCAGTAGAGGTCCTCTCCCAGCACAAGTGGACCTTATAAGAAGGGTTCTTACATCAATCTCTTACTTGATCTTTTCTCAAATAAAGAGGTTGCTAGAAACAAGCAGCCACTACCGTTGTCATGGTCCCCGTCACCCTGCATCAGCTACCTGAATGTGAGGAGACGGCGAGTAAACAGGGGACTGAGCTGGCGTGCCATCATCTTTGCATTCTCAGCCTCTGGAACCATCTGCTCAGGTGCTCAACAAGTGTTTGTAGAAGGAAATTGAATTCTCAACTAATAGGTTGCCAGAGAAACACATTTTTTACCACCACTTGTACCACACAAGCAATAAGAATTAGGGTTAAGATTCTTTACAGGTGACCTATGGTTTGGTGATAGTGATGTCTTGAAGTCTCCTACCACTCTCATGGTGCTGTCTATTGCTTTCTTAAATTCTGTTAACCATTGTTTTATGTATTTTGCAGGTCTATCATTTGGTGCATAAATATTGACCAAGGTTATGGCTTCTTGATCTATTGTGCCTTTAGTAATTATGCAATGCCCTTCCTTCTCTTTTATGGTGGTTTTCATTCTGAAGTCTATTTTAGCAAAGATTAGTATTGCCATTCCTGCTTTTTTGAGGTTGCCATTTGTTTGGTATACTTTTTCTCAGCCTTTGATTTTGAAACTGTCTTTTTCTTCTCTTTTTATATGTGTCTCTTGCAGGTAACATATTGATAGGCGTTTTTTCCCCCCCACTCTGCTCCTCTTTTTCTCTTGATCGGTGCGTTTAGTTAATTCACATTAAGTGTGATTATTGTCAGGCCAGGTTTTACCGTTGCCTTTTTGCTGTTTATTTTTCAGTTGTTTGTGCTCACTATGACCCATCCAATGCAGAGGATCTAAACTATACAATTAGCCAACTTGACCTTCTGGATGTATTCAGGGTACTGCACCCAACTAAAAATTCACTTTCTTCTCAAGCACACATGGTGCATTTTTCAGAATCCATCACATATTAGGACACAAAGCAAGCCTCAATAAATTTTAAAACATTGAAATAATACAAAGCATCTTCTCAGATCAGAATGCTATAAAACTAGAAATTAACCACAAGAGGGTAAAGCTTACAAAACTACCCATGTGGAAAATAATATGATTGGGTATACAAGAAATAAAGAATGACATTTTTAAAAAGTTCCTTGAAACAAAAGATAATTAAAAAAAAATAGGGTTAAATATATAAAGAAGTTAGCCTGAAAATTGGAAGCTCTGGTGGCCAAGTGGTAAGAAGTTGCACTACCAGCCCAAAGGCAGGTGGTTTGAGTCCACCACTCACTACACAGGAGAAAGATGGGCAGTTTCCTCTTATGTGATTTACAGCCTCTGAAAACCCACTGGAGGGTCAGCTATGAATTGGTTCCAATTCGACAGAACATAACAACAGCCTGGTAATTCTTTTTGTTAAGACCAAAAATATCTTACTTTAACAAGCAAAATATATTTCTTGTGGAAGTCCAAATTTCAGAGAAAAAACACATCTATACAACTAATTATCTACAAAGATGGTGAACTAACACCAGATGAACAAACAGTGCCAGGTCACCACTCAGGAATGTTCTGATTAAGGCCATTAGTACATGAATCCTGATAGAAAGGGAGAGAATTGTGGCATGGAATTTCAAATTCTCCGAGTCCAGACTTACTACTTGAGTAGTATCTAAGCTTATTTATTCTTTAACACTTGAATCAAAACTACTGTTATCCTTGAAGTCACCTTTAAGCAAAATAGTAGGTTAGCTTGTTAACTCTTGAGCACTGTACTCCTTTAGAAAACCATACGCATGAGATCAAATGAGTGACAGTTCCTCTGAAGCACAGATGAAAAGGGTGAGGGCAGATGGTGGGACAGAGAAGCAACGGGAACAAAAAAACTAGAACAAAAATCATGAGACTTTGGCACAATGTTAACTAGTGTCAGTGAATAAAACAATTAGAAACTGTTGAATTTGCAACTTGTTTTGTTATCTTCATTATCATAGCAAAAAATAAGGTATTTTTAAAAGCTCAGTAACTCAATTCATTGCCATCTACTTGGAAGAAATTCATAGTGGACCCTCCAGCAGGTTTTCAGACACAGTAAATTACATGGGAGATTGTTCCTCTTTCTCCCCCACAATAGCTGGTGGATTCAACAAAAAAGTATATCCCCATACCTACTATTATAGATGGAGAACCAGGAGATTTCCTGGGAACACCCCTGACAAAACAAACTGATACTACCCTGCCGCCATCAATCCCAGAATGCTTAAAGATAGTGAGAGGAAGGACAAAGCAACGGTGCTGAGCCATCCTTCAGTATATTGTGGTCACAAAAGACTCTACTTCAGAACAGGAAATAGCACAGGCGTTCTTCTAACCCATCCACTTGCTCTAATGGCCCAGTAGTAAGAAGCTGTGTTGCAATCCCGAAGACATGTGGTTTGAATCCATCAGCTGTTCCACAGGACAAGGATGGGCAATCTCCTCTGGTGTGACTCACTGATTCTAAAAACCTCCTGGAAGGTCAACTGTGGGTTCGTTCCAACTCAATGGTAGAAAATAACAAAGACAAATATAAATCATGGGAGCACTGATGGCCTAGTGGTAAGGAGATGTGCTGCCAATCCAAGGGCAGGTAGTTTGAATCTAGCAGCTGCTCCCACGCACCTACCTCCATTGCCCTAGTTACTGTATCAATCCATCTCATCTAGGGTCTTCCTCCCCTGCACTGTCCCTCCAACCTTCCAAGCATGATGTCCCTTTCCAAGGATCAGTCTCTCCTGGCCATGTACCCAAAATATGCAAGACAGGACTTCAGAATCCTAACCTCCAAGGAGAAACTTGATTTCACCCTCTCCAAGACAGACCTATTTGTTTTCTTGTAGTCCATGGTATGTTCAAGACTCTTCTTCAGCACCACACCATGAAGGCATCAATTCTTCTTCTGTAATCCTTGGTCATTTTCCAGTTCTCTGATTCATAGCAGTTGATTGAGAAGACCATGGCCTGGATCAGGCACACCTTAGTCTCTAGACTGACATCATTGCTCCTCAGTACTCTGGAGAGGTCCCTGACAGCATATTTTCCCAGTGCAATTTGTCTTTTGATTTCATGATTACTGATGCCAAGAGTGTTGATTGTGGAGCCAAGTAAGCTATTTTTTAACATCCTCAATCTCTTCTCTGTCTATCATGGTGCTGCCAATTGGCCCTTTGGTGAAAATCTTTGTCTTTTTTGATGTTGAGCTTCAATCCTTCTGCAGCAAACATTTCAAGTCTTCCTCAGTTTCAGCAAGTAAAGTTGTGTCATCTGCATTATGTAGGTTGTTGATGAGTCTTCCTCCAATCCGGATGTCACACTCCTCTTCACAAAGCCCAGCCTCTCAAATTATTTGTTCTGCATACAGATTGAAAAGGTGTGGAGACAGGATGAATCCCTGATGCACTCCTTTCCTGACCTTGAACCATGCAATGTTTTCCTGCTCTGTTCTGAGGACTGCTTCCTAGTCCAAGTTATAGGTTTCACATAAGCACAATCAAGTGTTCTGGGATTCCCATCCTCTTCAAGATTAACCACAGTTTGTTATGATCCACACAGTCAAATGCCTTTGCATAGTCAATAAAACACAAATAGTCATTCTTCTGTTACTCTCTACTTTCAACCAAGATCCATCTGACATTGGCAATAAAGAACCAGGGAGGCACCAGGGGTAATTGTCAAGGGGAAGAGTCTTGGGATCCAGAGAGTGATCCCTTCCACCCAACAGTAATCCTATTTTGCAGAGGAGTGTATTAGTACTTAAGAAGCTCTGTTATTAGTGGTTAGGAGCTACACTTTCAACCTAAAGGCATATGGTTCAAACCCATCAGCTGTTCTGCAGGAGAAAGACAGGCAATCTCCTCCCATGAGATTTACTGACTCTAAAAATTTTCAAGAGGGTCTGCTATGAATCAGTTCTGACTCAATGGTACATAGCAATAACAACGTATTAGTCCTTAGCCTGATGCTTTCCTAACCAAAGGCTGCACATCTCCGGCAGTTCAAATCCATTAGCAGTTCTGAGGGACAAAGACAAACAGTCTCATCCCATTAAGATTTATAGTTTAGGAAACCTGATGGAGGGTCAGTAGGAGTCAGAACCTATTCAGTCACAGTAGGTTAAGTCAACTCAGTGAATCCTCAACTCATAGCAACTCTGTGCAAAACCAAAGAAAACACTGCTCGATCCTCACCCCCTATTGCTATGTTTGAACCCAGAAATCTTAACTAGTCTTCAGGGAATAAGGTAGTTGTGGTACTCACCAGATCTGAATCAGGGGACCCTGTGAAATAGATCAGCAGTCACCCAGACCTATTTTAGGTTAGAGGAGAAACTAGATTACTGGTGTCTCTCTATGAGAAGTTTGTCCCTATGGTTCAGATGAAATGGCAACCAACTCAGACCTATGCTTGGTACTTTTAGAAGGGCTAGAAAGATTAATAGAACCCAACTCAATGTTCAAAGCTAATGTCTATTTCTCACTACCTCCTTATGGTGTCATGGGCTGATTGGTCAAAATGGCTGTCCAGCCATCAGGTTTGACTTTCACTGCTTGATTGGGTGGGAACCTGAAATACAAGGTGTAGAAACTAATCATTATGGCATTGGTCAAATAACCAATCAAGTTTAAATTGAGCAGATTTTGTAAGCAAAAGGGGGAAATCTCACTTTAAGAAGAAGCAGAGAATGCAGTGGATGCCCGTCAGGGCCAGAGATTCTGGCACCAGTCAGACCAGGATCTTCATAAGGGCAAGCAGCAGCCTCAGTGAAGAATTAGAGACGAACAGGAGACAGAATTGAATCAGGAGTGCTGCCCTCTGAGCTAGCAGCCTTCACCCAAGCTCGCTGGAAAACTGAGGGGAGACATCATCATTAGAAGGACTAAGGGAACTTTGTAACACTGAACTGAGCCATGCGGCTGAAGGCCAAAGGGCCTAGCTGTATACTTGAGACACTGACCTGACTGAAGAATACTATCCTGTTGCCAACCTGAATTGTAATTTTTCATTTACCTGGTAAGCCCCATAACCATGAGAATGTTTCTGTGAGATCTGTGTGACCTTTGCAGCAATAGAGCAGTATTATTGATGTTAGAAAAAGTTGCAAGAATATGGAGACCATGCCTGACTTTATAGGAATTAGTTTTATACTGTGGATGCTGTTGATAGGGAGTGTTCCTCCTTGTGGATTTAACAGAAGTCAGAAGTGGCCATCCCCATGCTACCCCCACCCTTTTAAAATTTCCTGTAAACAAAGACTGCAGAAGGTGGAAATCCGGCAAAACTTGCAGATCTAATACCTCAGCAAGAAAAATAACCCACAGCCTTTGCACACTCATGTTGTTGTATACCATCAAGTCTGAGGGGGTTTTCAGAGACACAGGAGGAGATTGCACATCTTTCTCCAGCAGAGCAGCTGGTGGACTCAAACTGCGTGCCTTTGGGTTTGTAGCTCAGCTCCTTGCCACTAGGCCATCATAGAGCTTAGCAATCTACTCCTGTCATTAAAACCACAGAATTACCCTAGAGAACTAGTCTACCCACAAGCCTTAGGCATTCCAGCCTGAGAATCACAATCCCCACACATCCTCTACCCAAACCATCTGCTCTCTGCCAACCAAAGCCCTGGTTAACTGTCAAAGGGTAGCTGAAGTCTCACACCCTTCATGAATCCTGCCATGGCCATTTGGCACTTGGCTTTTCAGTTGCCACCTATCCTTGCTGATGCAGGGATCATCTCTTAGCCTGATATTTCAGAGATCCACAATGTAGTCACTTGTTTGTTGTTGTTGTTAGGTTCCCTGAGTCAGTTCCATTTCACAGTGACTCAAATACAACAGAGCGAAACAATGCCTAGTCCTACGTCACCCTCAGAATCATGCTGTGCTTGAACCCATTGTTGCAACCATTAGGTCGCTTCATCTTGTTGGGAGTCTTCCTCTTCTTCACTGTCTCTACTTCACCAAGCATGATGGGACTGTTCCCTTCCGAAAACACACTCGAATTATGTGAAATGAAATCTCGCCATCCTCACTTCTATAGAGTACTCTGGCTGCACAGAATCCAGCACAGATGTGTTTATTCTTCCGACAGCCCACAGTAGATTCCATAACCTTCACTGACATTACAATATAAAGACGTCAATTCCTCCTCGTTCTTCCTTCTTCAGTGTCCGTCTTTCACATGCAATTGTTGTAGTTGTTAGACGGCTTCGGCCTAAACCCTGCCCTATCCTGTTTCATCCTCATCATCTCTGAGACACTAAGCCCATGGCTGAAGTCACAGTGTCTTCTTTTCCTTCGCTGACCCTCTATCTTCCCAAGTATTATGTCCCTTTCCAAGGATTAGCCTCACCTAGTTACATGCCCAAAGTATACAGGATGAAGCTTTGTCACCCTTGCCTCCAAGGAGCACTCTGGCCGCACCCTTTCCAAGACCGATCTGCTTATTCTTTTGTGCGTCCATAGGATATTCAGTAATCTTCCCCAGAACCACAACTCAAAGGTATCACGTACAGTAAGGTGATTGAAAACACTATGCTTGAATCAGACACGCCCAAGTCCTTAAAGTGACATCCTTGCTCTTTTGAATGTCAGTTTGTTGTGCAGTGGTGGTGTGCATGTTTTGTGATTCTAGCAGCTATGCCACTGGTATGCCGGTAGGGTCGCTCAGGGTGGGCAGATTTCAGACTAAGGTAGACTTGGAAGTCATTCATTTCTGAAATAATGGGCAATGCAAACCTCAAGAATAGCAGCAGAAAACAGTAATCTAGATAGGAAAAGGTTCAACATTCTTACTGATGGGTGAAAAGCATAAATTAATCTTTAGTGTATTTCTTTTGATCTAAGCTTGTTTGTACCCCTTCAGAGTGAGGTACACTAAATCTAACTAAGAGTACCTTTATTTATTTATTTAACCATAACGTTCAGGTGTTTAGTTCACAGGGTCGCTATGATTTGTCTACAATTCGATGGCACTTAACGACAAACTATAGCTCGTAAATCTAGAACAAGGAGGAAAAGTCTAGTTGTTGTTATATGCCATTGAGTCACTTGTGACTCAGAGATCCTATGTACAACAGCTCTGAACCCTGCTCTATTCTGAGCCAAACTTCCTATCTCCAACGCACCTACTATCATTACCCTAGTCACTGAATCAGTCCATCTCATTGAGGATCTTCCTCTCCTGTGCTGTCCCTCCAACCTCCCAAGCATGATGTCCCTCTCCAAGGACTGGTCCCTCCTTGCAACATTCCCTAAAAAGAGACCAAATTACAGGACTGATTTTTCTAAGAAGCTAAATTCTGGTTCCTAAGTCTCTTGTTGAGGAAACTCTAGTGACCTACTCAGTAAGAAGTTGACCCATAGACAGATAGTTCAAGGTCACCAGCTGCTCTGCAGGAAAAAGATGAGTAATCTCCTCCTGTGTGGTTAAAAGCCTCTGAAACCGCACTGGAGGGTCAGGTCTACATCGTTCCAGCTCAAAAGCACCAACAAGTCATCTCTTGTTTTATCTTAACTTCCTTTTTTTGGAACATTTGAGATAAAATTAAATAAATACTTAGTAGACATAATCCATCCTCTGGTTTCCAAAGTGGATTAATTATGTCCCATGCTAGATAGTTGGAAGGCAATAGTGCTCCTAAGAATCTTTAAAGGAATGTATGGAAAGACTAAACAATCTCACTTGAAATCTAGGGCTGCTTCTCCAAGCTATAAGCAAATCATTTCCTATGTGCCCATTTCATCTTGTTCTAATGTCACTGCAAAACCATTACCTTACCTGAAAACAGATTTCTGTGACAGCACCTGCACTGCTGGCCCATGTTGTCCCCTGACCTCAGTGCTATGTACTTACCATTCTTCACAGGTATTCCCTTCTGCTTTTGTTGTTATGTGTCATCAAGCCGCCTGTATCTCATAGTGACTGTATGAACAATAGCTCTGAACCTTGTCCTATCCTGAGTCCATCTCACTGTCTCTGACACACCTACTCCCATTACCCCAGTTATTGTGTCAATCCATCTCATCTGGGGTCTTCCCCTCCTGTGCTGTCCCTCCACCCTTGCAAGCATGATGTCCTTCTCCAAGGACTGGCCTCTCCTGGCAACATACTCAAAGTATGTGAGACAGGGCTTCAAAATCCTTGCCTCCAAAGAGCAGCTTGGTTTCATGCCCTCTTCAAGACAGACTTGTTTGTTCTCATGGTAGTCTATGATACATTCAATATTTTTCTCTAGCACCACAGCTCAAAGACATCAATTCTTCTTCTGATTCCAGCTTTCTGATGTATAGCAAGTAACTGAAAAGACCACAGCACCTTAGTATCTAGACTGACAACATTGCTGTTTGGTACTTTGGAGAGGTCCCTGACAACAGATTTCCCCAAAACAACTTGTCTTTTGATTTCCTGATTGCTAGTGCCACGAATGTTGATTGTGGAACCAAGAAAGTTGAAATTGGTGACAATCTGGATGATGCAATCTATTAAAAAGTTCTTAACACTTCCAATTATGGACCTGTGTAAAACTGTTTCCCTAAGGGTCAGACTATGAAAACAAAATTCCTGATTTATTTAGGAAAGGGGAAGAATACCAGATTGAGTACTCAGCCTAATTCCCCTCACACTGAAGGGCTGGGGAAAACCAGACACTCCCTGGGCCTCTCGGTCCTCATTAGCAGGAGGTGGGGGGCTCTCAACGTCCCTCCAGCTCTGCAATCCCATAGTTACAATTCAACAGGGTAGGGTGTCTCCACCTTTTACTGAGCAACCTCTTGTCTATCTTCTTCAGCCCTCTAGTCCCCAGAAAGAAAACTGCATTTTGATTCTGCATCAAGACAATCAAACTCACTTTTCTCTTAACAAAAACAATGTTAAGTGTTCATAACCTCCTAACTCCTATCTTTCACATACCAAAGATAATGGCAACATGGGATCCAGAAACATTTTGGTCTGTTACATATAAGGTAGATATAAGCCTAAATCAACTTGATCAATAGATCTTTCACTGTCCAGTTTGAGCTATTTTTAAATATTCATGTTTTTATTTTGAGAAAAGGAAGTGAAAGTGTCTCTTCTTCTGATCCCTGTTTCTGTTAAAACAATGCTTAGGGTTTTTTTCAATTTTATTCTTTTTTTGTGTGTACTATCAAATCGGATCTGACTGGTACAGAAGGAGATTACCCCTCCTTCTCTAGCAGAGCATCTGGTGGATTCGAACTGTGTACCTCTGGGATTGCAGTGCAGCTTCTTGCCACTAGACCGTCAGAATTCCCCAGACTTCTTTCTAATGACTATTTTACTTGGCTATTCCTACTCCCCAAACTCAGCCTGTTTAAATCACTCTGGTCATCTTCAGACTGTCCCAGCTCCACCGTCAGCTTTTCCTCCCGTCACTAGTATTACCATTGACCAGGGTCAAAAGAGCTCACAATGACCTTCCTTTGTCTTTCAGTAGGAACCTACACAAGTGTTCCTCCTTTACAAACATTACTTCTTTTCCTTCTCATTGTCATCTCTTTGGTTCAGTCTTGACTGTTCAAATTTCTGGAGGAGCATCCTTGTTGCTGTCAGCCATCAAGTCCGAGCCGACCCATGGCTGACCTTCCAGAGGGTTTTCAGAGACAGTTAATTGTGTGGAAGAAGATTGTCCATCCTTATCCTCTGGAGCAACAGGTAGATTTGAACTTATGTGCCTTTGAGATTGTAGCACGGCTTCTCACCACTGATTGTCTTCTCACCAGAGCTACTTAGGAACATCCTAGGTTGTTTATTTATCAACTTTCTATACTGTTTTTTTTGAAATGAGAAGAGATTGTTCACAGCTTTAGTTTGCTTGACTCCACAGTCAACACTCTTGTCACCAGTAGCCAGGAAATTAAAAGACATATTTCTATGGGAAAGTCTGCTATTAGAGACCTCTCCAAAGTACTGAAGAGCAATGGTGTCTCTCTGGAGACTAAGGTGCGTCTGATACAGGCCCTGGTCTTTGCAATCACTTGTTATGTATCAGAGAGTTGGACAATGACTAGGGAGGAAAGAAGGAGAATTGATGCCTTTGAGCTGTGGTGCTGGAGAAGAGTATTGAGGGTACCACGGACTGCTAGGAAAACAAACAGATTCATCCTGGAAAGGGTTAAACCAGGCGGCTCCTTGGAGGCAAGGATTCTGAAGCTTCATCTGACATACTTTGGACATGTTATAAGGAGAGACCAGTCCTTGGAGAGGGACATCATGCTCGGGAGGGTGGAGGGACAGAGCAGGAGAGGAAGGCCGTCTATGAGGTGGATTGATTCAGTGACTGGGGTAATCGGGATGGGTGTGTCAGAGACAGTGCGATTGGCACAGGATAGAGCAGAGTTTAGGGCTGTTGTACATAGGGTCACTAAGAGTCGCAAGCTACTCGACGGCACATAACAACAACATACTGTTTCTTATTTTCTGTAAATAATACTTTGATTATCTGTTGTTCCTCCTAAAAACTTGGATAGCTCTCTTCTTTATAAAATAAAATACAAAGCACAGGCCCCTTATCAATGTGCCCAAAATTTTCCTTTAACCTTGTTTCCATTGTGTAAAAAGACCAGCCTCCTCGTGTTTTTTAACCCCATGTCTCGAGCTCCCTACTCGGTCTTTCCCTTTACCTGCTGCCTAGTCTCATCCAATCTTCAAATCCTTATTCATTCCCTAAAGTCTAATTCAGGCCTTCTATGGAACTTCCCCTTTCAAGCCAATAGAAAATCTTCTCTCCATTTACATTTTATCTGTAAAAATAAATTGAATCAAAACCCCATGACTTTCTATTGTTTACCTTCTTGTGCAATTTCATTTTTTCATTTCATTTTCATTGTCTAAATATATTCTTGATTCCATGAGAGAAGAAGCTATTTCCTTTTTTTCTTACCTCTGACAATCTGTGGTGAGACACTGGTAGCTTGGTGGTAGGATTCTCTCCTTCCAACCAGTAAACTCAGTTTTTGTTCCTAGCCTGGGTGCTTCATGCACTGTCACCATCTGTCAGTGTAAATCGTGTATTGTTGTGACACCAACCCTGCTTCAGTGGCACTTCTAGACTAAGACAAACTAAGAAAAAATTGCCTGAAGATCTACGTTAGAAAATCAGCTGATGCCCAGCCCGGTCCTATTGTGTGTGGCATCACCAATGAGTTGAACCCTACTCATCAGTACCTGCTAACAGCAGTAACAGTATCCCCAGTATGCATTTTATGTTCTTAGGAACAGGAGATGCTCACTAAGTTTGTTGGCAATGATAATAAATCTGTTCACACATTCTCACTGAGAACTATTTTGCATATCCCTCAATTGAAGTAATTCTATGTTCTCTCACCCAAAAATCAGTAATCAAAAGCCATGAATGTTGGTGTTACTGGAAATGAAATGCAATATAAAATAAGAGTTTGAGTAGACATTGTACTTAAGTACATTAATCAATTTTAATGAATGTTATAAATAAAAATGTCTACCAATAATTGAACAAAAACACAATATTATTTGTAAACTTTCACTCAAAATAGCCACAAGTATAGAGATTAAGATAGAGAATTCAACAGTATGAGACCCACGCTTGGAGAAGAGAACTAAGATATCAACGATCAAGGCCCTACAGGCATTTTCTAAGTTATAAGATCAAAATATAAAGTAGTTTGCAACAGCTAAACCATGGTTATGGTTACACCCCCAACATATGTTTTTATTTCCAGGCTGTAATAGTTCTATGGAAAATCAATCCTCTCTTTCTTTTCCTTTGTTGTTGTTGTTCTGTGCCATCAAGTTGGAAGTGACTTCATAGCTGACCTTCCAGTGGATTTTCAGAGGCTGTAAAGTATACAGGAGCAAATTCCCATTTTTCTCCCACAGAGCAGCTGGTGGATTTGAACTGTCTGCCTTAAAGCTGGCAGGGCCACGATTTACACAGGAGCCCACAAGAGCTCCCTTTCTTTTCCTTTAGAAACTGTATTTCCTGACACTTGTCTAGTTCCTTCTTCCCCTTAACATGCACCTGATTCAAGCTATGATCTTTCCAATCTCTTTCTATGCATCTGAAAGGTAGATAATGAATAAAGATGACAGGAAGAAGAGATGTCTTTGAGCTGTGGTGTCAGAGTAGAGTACTGAATGTACCAAGACTGTCAAAGAACAAACAAATACATCTTGGAGAAACCACAACCAGGGTCTTCCTTAGAGGAAAGGATGGTGACACTTCAGCACACATACTTTGGGCATGTTGTTTGGAGGGGCCAGTCTTCAGAAGAAGACATCGTGCTTGGAAAAGTGAAGACCCTCAACAGAATGGAATGATTGTTACAAGAGGCTCAGGTATGTCAGAGATGACAACGATGGTACAGGAAAGAGCAGGGTTCAAATCCATTGCTCACAGGGCCACTATTTGTTGTCGTTGGCTTGATGGCATCTTAAACAACCTTACTATATTCAAAGGTCTTCTCTTTAGCTGCCACAGTGTGCCAGTCATCTACTTGGGCATCTATGCTCCTACTCTCAGAAAAATTCCGTGATAGTTTGCTCAGTATTGAAGAAGCCTGACGCAGAGTCCTTGGGAGGTGCTGCAGGCAATATGCCTTTCTATCCCCACTGCTGACACCAACCGACCAGCCCAAAGAAGCAGTGACAACAGCTGCTCCCAAGACAGGGCTTCTTTAGGCAATAAATTAACCTTTCACATTGTAAAAACTTCCTTTCATTATTTACAAATTTGTATTTCTATTTTCTGCTATCTCCTATCTCTTCAGGAAATCTTGGCTCAATTCTTCTTTAGCATCAATAGAAGGGGTCAGACTCGCTGTGAGCTTTCTAAGATTACTTTTTCCAGTATGACAATTGGCTCTAGGTTCAGGATTTGTAAAAGAAAAAAATCTCATAACTGTGGAAGCATCTATATTTTTTTTTCTTTTTGTACCCCTCATTTTTCTTCTCTAGTGATTAGGGGGCTCTGGTGGCTGAGTGGTAAGAAGATGCCGTGTTAAAGGTATGCAGTTTGAAGCCACCAGCTGCTTTATGGGCAAAAGGTGGGCAATCTCCAGTAGAAGGATGGACAATCTCCCCCTGTGCAATTTGTTGTTGTTGTTGTTGTGTGCCGTCGAGTCGCTTGCGACTCATAGCGACCTTATGTACAACAGCCCTACACTCTGCTCTGTCCTGTGCCAATTGCACTGTCTCTGACACTCCCATCCCAATTATCCCAGTCACTGAATCAATCCACCTCATAGAGGGCCTTCCCCTCCTGCACCTGCCCTCCACCCTCCCAAACATGATGTCCTTCTCCAAGGACCGGTCTCTCCTCATAACATGTCCAAAGTATGTTAGACGGAGCCTCAGAATCCTTGCCTCCAAGGAGCAGCGTGGTTTGACCCTTTCCAGGATGAATCTGTTTGTTTTCCTAGCAGTCCATGGTACTCTCAATACTCTTCTCCAGCACCACAGCTCAAAGGCATCAATTCTCCTTCTATCCTCCTTGGTCATTGTCCAACTCTCTGATGCATAACAAGTGATTGGGAAGACCAAAGCCTGTATCAGATGCACCTTAGTCTCCAGAGAGACACCATTGCTCTTCAGTACTTTGGAGAGGTCCCTAACAGCAGACTTTCCCATGGCAATGCGCCTTTTTAGTTTCCTGGCTACTAGTGCCAAGACTGTTGACTGTGGAGCCAAGCAAACTAAAGCTGTGTACAATCTCAATCTCTTCACCATCCATCCTGATGCTGCCTGCCTCTGAAAACCCCTAGAAGATCAGTTATGAGTCAATTTTGACTCACTGAATTATCTAGGGAGTTTTAGTAGTGTAGAAGTTGCCCTTTTAACCCAAAGGCCTCATCTCCCTAGCAATTCAAATCCTCCAGCAGCTTTAGGGGAGAAAGATTGTCAATCTCCTCCCTAGCAATTTATCCCCTCAGAAACCTAGCAGAGGGCCATCCCAAGTCAGTTCTGACAGGGAGCTATATCAGTTCTATTCCATACCTCTGCTCTTTACCCTTTAAGATTCTATAGCTGTCTGCACATTGAATAAAACATCTATATTACTAGAAAAAAATTCCATGATAGACTGTGAATGAGTCATTAGGTATCAGATAAATATGGGGGAGGGTTGCAAATCAGTCAACAAAACTTCAACAAACAAATGGGTAGAAAAGCCGTGGTATATCCGCACAATGGAATACTATGCTACATTGAAAAACAAGGAACTCATGCAATATTATTCAAAATGGGTGACCCTGGAGTACATTATGCTGAGTGAGGTATCTCAGTCACAAAGGGACAAA
>NW_006399769.1:16027982-16045768 GCF_000299155.1 Elephantulus edwardii
AGATGTTCATTGAAATGAAAAATAAATAAATTAAAATATTTTTTTAAATTAAAATATTTTTAAAAAAACAACAAAAATTCCTACTTAGAATAAAATTTCTCACTTTCCCTCCTTCCTATACACTATTTACCTAAGACCCTTCCTCTGGCTACAGTGAGTGAAGCTTTATAAAGAGAAAAGTTTGGAACTCTGGATGCAAAGTGCACACGCAAAATGGATTTTTTAAAAATGTGTTTTCATAATCCCCAGTGGCAAAAAATGAAATAGATACAGTATAATTGAAAATTCATTAAAATGGAATGTATAGCAGAGATGAGGATGTGCAGGGGTGGTGGAGAGCGTTAATCATGGGGTTGTACAATTTGATGAGGAGGTGAGGGGAATTTGAAGAATCTGTGCTTGAAAATAATGCATTCGAATTTTGTAAATAACCCAGTATGAAAAAGTCAACTTGTGGGGGAAAGGAGGGAGAGGGTAAAATGTGCAACAATGAATGAATGAAAATCTAACTTTTCTATAAACTTTTGTTAAAATCACAATTTTTAAAAAAATTAATTAAAAATATTTAAAAATGGAATAGAATCATAGAACCACAGAAGAGCTCATTTCTAAAAATCCTGGGACATGAGGGATGGAGAAAGGAGAGATCTTAACTCCACCAGAGCCTATTTCTTCCCTACCTCTTTGCAGCTTCAAGGTCTTCTCAAATTAAATTTGAGAGGTATCTCATACAATAAGTACAAAAAGTCCTAAGGTTTCTATTTATGTTTAAGTGTCATCTTTTCAGAAAGGCCTTTCCTGATCACTTACATATGAGAAAGTAAATCCATATTCTATATGATTTATCTTTCTTCACATATTTATCATCATACTAACATGATGTATTAATTAAAAGGCTCATTGCCCTTGGAAAGTCTGCTGTTAGGAACCTCTCCAAAGTACTGAAGAGCAATGGTGTCTCTCTGGAGACTAAGGTGCATCTGATACAGGCTTTGGTCTTCCCAATCACTTGTTATGCATCAGAGAGTTGGACAATGACCAAGGAGGATAGAAGGAGAATTGATGCCTTTGAGCTGTGGTGCTGGAGAAGAGTATTGAGAGTACCATGGACTGCTAGGAAAACAAACAGATTCATCCTGGAAAGGGTTAAACTGGATGGCTTCTTGGAGGCAAGTATTCTGAGGCTCTGTCTAACATACTTTAGACATGTTGTAAGGAGAGACTGGTCCTTGGAGAAGGATATCATGCTTGGGAGGGTGGAGGGACAGCAAAGGAGGGGAAGGCCCTCTATGAGGTGGATTGATTCAGTGACTGGGGTAATAGGGATGGGTGTGTCAGAGTCAGTGTGATTGGCACAGGACAGTGCAGAGTTTAGGGCTGTTGTACATAGGGTCGCAAGCAACTCGACGGCACCTAACAACAACAACAGCATAATGATGTGAAGTATATACCAATAGTTAGGCATAAAGTGGTATATACAATTAGAACTCAGATCCACAAAGATCAGTCAGTCAAACATGAGCATTTTACAAATAAGGAAAGCAAGGTTCGGAGGGGTTAAGCTATTTGACTAAAGAAATTATAGGCTCCTTATCCTTCCTGGAATTAAGAGGTCATCTTGTTTTGACAGAAAAAATGATGAACCACAGATTCCCAGCTTTTTGTAGAAAGATATTACATGCTCAATAACTGGGCCTCATAAAGAAATGGAGTAAAATAGTTGTCAAATATGTCAACTTCATGTCTTTTGTCGCCTCAAAGCTATATTCTTTTGACTCATGAAAACAGTTTTTGACACATGAGATCATTTTTTATACTCATACTCTGTTATCAACTAACACTCTAGCCAATTAAAAACAACACTTAGAGTTAAGCTAGATACCAAGGGGATGGAGAAGCCGAGCTTTCAAGTCTGGACTGTCTCGATTCACATCTCAGCTTCATGATTTAAACAGTTGTTCACCCTGGAACAACTATGGAAGAATCCGGTCTCATTCTTAGGAAAACAGAACCAGTCTCTGGTGTGATAAATGGCAGTTATTTTTAGTGTCTTTTACAATTTTTTTATTAGGACAAGATTTTATTTTCATGAAGATCTAGCTCTCTTGAGGGATTTATATTAAAAGGTCTTCAAAACCAGGGACTACATGTAAAGGGCCTGTAGTCTGAAACACCTAGCTCAGAGGAACAGGAACTGGGTCATGACCACAGAAATCAGACATCAAAGTTTGTGTTGACAACAGCCCCTCAGCACAGTTTTGCACAATTAAATGCTTAGCAACCGTTGGACTGCAGATGTGGTTAGAGCCGATTAGGGAGCTACCTGGGCATCAATCTATTAAAACCCACCTCACTGCTGACACTTCAATTCTGACTCATGGTGACCCTGCATTGGGTCAGTAGATCTGTAAATCTGTATGGGAGGAAACTTACCACTTTTCTTCTGTGGAGTGGCTGGTAGATTTGAACAACCTTTTGGCTACCAGCCTGATACATTGGACGCAGCACCTTCTGAGAGAGAGACAATGTGTGTTGCAGTGGGGTCTGCATGTCCTTGAAGCAAACTTGAGTAGCAACTAATGTTACAAAAAAACCTTCTGAGATGAGTTGTTGTTGCTGATTGCAATCAAGTCGAGCAAGACTTATAGTGAATCTATGAACAAAAGACCTAATGCCTTTCCGTAACTATTATCGTGTCTCCAAGTTTATAGAGTCTCCAGAGGCATGTGGTTTGGGAAGTGGATGCCACTCCTGCTTCCAAACCTGTTTTACAACTGGGAGCTTCACCAAACGCTGTCCAAAATGGGAGACCATTCTGGTATTTGATATCTCCATGGCACAAGGTTCAGCATCACAGCAAACCCAGTTACCCAATATAGCACATTGACAAAGAGTGATGTGCAAAGTGGAAGAGTGTTCTTCCAGATATAATAGTACTAGTCTCATTTAGCCGTGGTTGAGAATTGTCGAGTTGAGTATGACTCATAGTAAGCTTTGCACAAAAGACCTGAACTCTGTTCTAGAACTAACATAATTTCTGTACATTTATAGAGTTTGTGGAGTGAGTCTGGTTTTCTTGTAGACCCCTTGGTTTTGCTGAGTTCTATCTGTATGAGGCCAGAGCTGAACTGCTGTTGATCCTGGGAGAGAGGTCAAGTACTGACCTTGGGAATCTCCCTTTTATCCATACAAGAATTAGCTTCTCATCTACTCAAATGCTGAGCAGCAAAAGAAAATCCATTTAAACAGATATAGACACTAGATATTTAATCTGCCTGGAGTATCCAGATATCTTGACCCTACTATCTATGCAACCTTGAGTATAAACGTCCAAAGCTCCCTCCCAGCACATCAGTTCTGCAAATCACTCCCAGACCCTCTTCCCTAGGACAGCCCTTCTAACTTAACCTGGAGAGACTGCTTGGATGGGGTGACCATTTTGTCACTGTAGCCAGTTTTATACTATTGTTGTTGTTGTTACTGTTTACTGCCGAGTCAGAACCAACCCATAGCTGACCCTCCAGTGGGTTTTCAGAGACAGCTCATCGCAAAGGAGGAGATTACCCATTCTTCTCCTGGCTATAATTATGCTAGTTTTATGAGCTAGTGATTGGACTAGCTGAATTTACTTGATTCACTTCACTATTTTTATAGCACTTTGATTAAAACTTTATTGTTGTTGTTGGGGGCCTTCACATGGACTATGACTCATCACAACCCTATGGACACCATTGTTCTGAGCTCTACCTACTCTGTGCTGTTCTCACTATTCCTAATATACTTGACATCATTGTTACAGTCACTATGTCACTCTATCTCACTGAAAATCTTCCTCTCTTTCAATGGCCCTCCACGTTTCCAAGCATGACACCTTTTTTCCAAGGACCATCCACTCCTAACATGTCCAAACTGTGTGAGATGAAATGTCACCATCTTGCTTCTGAGAAGCACCCTGATTTGCACTTTCTCCAAGACATTTTTATTTGGGGTTTTTTGGTTTGGATGGATTTTTTGGCAGTCCAAGAGTATTGTTCTTCAACATCACAACTCAAAGGCATCAAGTCTTCTTCTGTCATCCTTATTCATTGTCTAGCTGTCTGACACATAGCAAGTGATTGAAAAGACCATGGCTTGACTCACGTGTAGTTGGTACTATCATAATTCTGTTAAGGATAATCACCGTGCATGTATTTCATTCATCCTAAGCATCTTCATGCCTCTTTGCCTTCACTTCTTCTGTCCTCTATGCCTCGAATATCTTTTCCCCCCTACTAGTTTATTTACAAAACTTGAATACAAATTCAAACAAATTCTTCCCATTTCCCTCAACCCCACTCATCAAATTGTATAATCCAATGATTAATCCCCCCCTCTCTTTGCACATTCACATCCCTCTTCTTCCTGCCTCTCCCACCCCTCCTGGATCTTTATTCTCATTCTACAATAATGGTTTTATAAATTATTTATCTTTGTGGGACTGAGTTAGTTCACTCAGCATAATACTTTCCAGTCCCTCCCAAAATCATTGCTCCTGCCTGCTGCCTAGTACTCCACTGTGTAAATGTACTATAATTTCTCAAGCCATTCATTTGTGGTTGGACATTTGGGCTGTTTCCATGTTTTTGTGATGGTGAATAATGCTACTATGAACATTGGTGTACAAATACCACTTTGTGCCTCAATTCTCAGATTCTCAGGGTGTATTCCAAGTAGTAGAATAGTTTGGGTCATATGGAATTTCTATGTTCAGCTTTTTGAGGAGGCGCCAAACTGCCTTCCAGAATGGTTGCACCATTTTACAATCTCATCAACAATGTATAAGAGTTCCTTTCTCGCCACATCCTTTCCAACATCTATTACTTGCTGCCCTGTGAAACTTTGCCACTGTTACTGGAGTGAGATGGTATCTCATTGTAGTTTTGATTTGCATCTCTCTTACTACCTTCAAAAATTTTTTCCAACAGTGTGAAAGAAAACCTACAGACTGGTAACAAACATTTAGTATTACCATCTCGGACAAGAGTCTTATAACAAAAGTTTACTGAATACTCCTGGGCCTCTACAAGAAAAAGATTGATAATTACAAAATGGGCAAAAGACACGGAAAGAATTTTCACAGAACAAGATATTTGAATGGCAAACAGACACATGAAGACATGCTCGAAATCTAATATCTTTTTTTTAACTAATGATGCTTACTCAAGCACCACCTTCTCTACAAAGTACAGCCTGATCTCTAGTACCAAGTAGTCAATTCCTCTTTTACTTCATTCTCATAAAGTATTAACAGCATCTCTTCCTGCTAGAAATGACAGGAATTTCTCTGAGTGTTTTTCATGAAACACTCTAAGCTCCACTAGAAAAGAACTATTCCTTATAGTTCATAGTACGTGAAAGATTTTAAGTCTCAGAATAAATATCTCCTGACAGTAACAATTTTACTCAATGGCAAGCTATTTTAAATATTACATAAAAATTGATAAGGATGAGTAGAAGCGAAATTACAGTGTTGCACAATTTGGTGGGTAGAGGGAGAGGGTAAAGGAAATGGGAAAGATCCTGCAGGGACCTGAAAAGACAGGATAATGATGGGCATAGTCTAATGATGAGTAATTTTATAAAACATAATGAATGGGAATGATTGTATGAAGGACAATAGGAGTGAAGGATAGTGTGAAACACTATATGAACTTTGTAAGCCAACAAATATAAAATAATTTTTTTAAATGGCTGGAGTTTTAAAAATAAATCAATTTCTTTTCATTCAACTTTAAAAGTTAGAAAACTTCTTGAGATAGACACTTAATACAAGTTTGTTTGGTTAAATTTAATTCCAGCATGTTTAACAACAGAGAACTTTGTTTTAAATGCAAGGAAATCTAATCCTTAAAAAATAAATTAAAGAATTGTAAATAGAAAATGGTAAAATCATGTTTTTTTCTAACGTATAAATTTTAACAAACAGGAAAACAAACAGATTTGTCCTGGAAAGGGTTAAACCGGGTGGCTCCTTGGAGGCAAGGATTCTGAGGCTCCGTCTAACATACTTTGGACATGTTGTGAGGAGAGACCGGTCCTTAGAGAGGGACATCATGCTTGGGAGGGTGGAGGGACGGCGCAGGAGAGGAAGGCCCTCTATGAGGTGGATTGATTCAGTGACTGGGATAATTGGGATGGATGTGTCAGAGACAGTGCGATTGGCACAGGACAGAGCGGAGTTTAGGGCTGTTGTACATAGGGTCGCTATGAGTCGCAGGCGACTCGACGGCACATAACAACAACAACATAAATTTTAACAAAAACTCATTATTTAAATGTGGCTGAGTGGTAAGGATTTGAATTGCCAACCCAAAGGAATATGGTACGACTCTACCAGCTGCTCCACCGAATAAAGATGGGTCATCTTCTCCCAGGTGATTTACTACCTTTTAAAGTCCACTGGACAGTCAGTTGTGAGTCAATTCCAACTTGATAGTACACAATAACAACGGCACATGTTTAAATCTTTTAAAGCACTACCATTTGCCATGACCAAAGGTTTCTTCCTATTTTAAAACATTTTCATATATATCATGAACACATAGTAGTACAGACAACATACACACAGTTTAATAATAGAAATCTTAATAGCATCTGAGTAAAATTTCAAATTAAAATAAATTATTATCAAATAAAATACTCATCATGAGACTTTCATTTTGGTAAGTTATGAAGCTACTGCTAAGAAACATGGGCAGAGACTTATCTGGATTTTTATTATATCTTATTCTTAACTAAAAGAGCCCTATAGTCATACTGGTAACATAGTGCATAATTTAGCAGGCTACTGTTCAAAAGGTTAATGGTTCAAATTCACTACCCACTACTAGAGAAAAAGATGGGCAGCCTCCTCCTGTAAAGATATCCAGACTCTGAAACATGATGGAGGGTAATTATGGGTCAAACTTGCCCCGATGGCAAAAATGAACCAGCTATGACATTACTTATAAGCTTTACTTCATATTCTTTATACTACACATGTTTTTATGTCTAAATTATATTTAGGTTAATTAAAATATAATTATGAAAGTAATAAAATCTTATTGCAAGAAATTTGAAGGATTGACCCATTCTACTCTCTTTCCTGCTCATCGCAGGTGGCAAGGCTGATGGGAAAGTAAATGGACCATTTGGAACTTTTATTGGACAGTAGGGGGCAGTAGAGCATGGCTAGTCAAAAGCAGATGACACACCTTGACTGAACCTTAGCTTGATGGTTCAGGGGACTCATTGCAGCCAGGAAGCAGATGTGCTGCCTAAATTTTGGGGTCTCTGCCTGCATAGCCCTGTTATCATTCTCCCGATTTCCTTTGTAAAAGTAATGATCTCCCCTTCAATTACATCAGATAATCCTAATCTATCTTTTGAATTACTTCTTGCGTGCCAATGAGTCGCCCAACAGATCTAAAGCAAATGGCATTATCTCCCTTTTGTATTTCATTCTATTATACAAATTAATATTGCCCTAATAATTTGCTCAGAAAAACTCCAACTCACTGCCATGGAGACATTTCTAACTCCTAATGATACTCCATCAGGTTTCTGGGGCTGTAAATCAAATGAGAGGAGACTGCCCATCTTTCTCCCACCATGTGGCTATGGTTTTGGACCACTGGAGACCCAAGGCCTTCAGGTCAGAATCATCATGCTACAGACTGTACCATCACGGCTCTCTCTGATCTTTTCATCATTGCTTAATTATAGACTTCCTGTCTACTACAGAAGTCTTGACTAAAACCTTGCCATGGCTAACAGAACAGGCAAACTCCTTCCCGATCTGGTCCCTGCCTTGCTGGGCACACTGCTCTTCAATCATGTCAATGCACATTGGGCTCTACTTAATAAGGAAGGCTTGTCGTTTCTTGCTCTTTCTTGCCTTTGGGCTTTATAAATGCTATTTCCTCAGTCTGCCATCCTCTTAACCTGGATTCCTTTCCCATCTCCTAAGGCTAGTTGAAACAGTGCGAAAAAGTCATGTGAAAATGTCACTCTTTCTCTCTGCCTTTACAACCCATTAAAGTTAAGCCTTTGCCTTTGTATGTTGCCATTGAGCCTTGCTAACACTTAAACGAAAACCCACTGCTATTGATCGTTGGTGTGTGCCTTCAAGACAGAACTAACCCATAGATGACCCTACAGTGGGCTTTCAGAAGCAGAAATTGCACTGGGGAAGATTGCCCATCCTTCCCCTGTAGAGTAGCTGATGGATTCAAACCGCATGCCTTTGGGACTGCAGCACAGCCTCTTACCACCAGGCCACCAGAGCTCTCAGGTGTTAGTTACCATCAAGTCCATTTTGACCCATGGTGACTTTGTACATAACATATATGTTATATACATTTATGTTATAAATCCTGTACCATCCTCACTCTCTGCTATGTTTGCATCTGCAGTCACAGCCACAGGGGCAATTCATTTCTATGAGGGTCTTTCTCTTTATCTTGGATCCTCTCCTTTCTCAAGCATGATGTCCTTATCTAGGAGCTGGTCCTTCCTAATAACAAGTTCAAAGTGAGATTAACTCCTACCTTCTCTCCTAAGGGGCATTCTGGCTGGCTGTACTTCAGAGACAGATTGCGTTGTGGGCAAAATTGTATGTAGGTTCATTTTCTTTTGGGGAGGGCTAAGCACTCACATCAGACTCTCAAAGGAATCCCTAATTACTCTATCAAAAATAAACCATTGCACTAGATTATGAGTCCCTAGGAGATAGAGGGAATTTTATTCTTCTTTAAGTCTCTAGAGTTAAGACACTTGACATTAGCGTAATCAATAGTTATTTACATGAGTATTTACAGGTGTTTACCTAATAAATATATTATGTTTATCCTAATACATATATTTTGGAAACAGGAGCGGCATCCACTTCCTAAACAACATCTCTCTCTGTAAATTCTATGAACTTTAAGAAATGATGATAGTTATGAAAGGCTTCAGGTCTTTTGTTCATAGAGTCACTATGAGTCATGCTTGACTCGACAGCAATCAACAACAAAAATAACAACAAAATATAAATAGTGATTATACGATCTATTGTGATAATTTATTAAGTAGACAGGGTATGTGACTCAATTAAAGGTACACTGGACAAAAGGAAAGCTGTGGTGGAAGTTGTACCAAACCATGAATAATAGTTATTCTTTAAAAAAGGACAAATGTAGTAGAAGAGGGATGGGCTTTCAAATTTTACTTTTACTCATCAGTATTAATCAAATATTTTTATTTGTGTTCAAAGATGACTTTCTAGTCTTGCATTTAAAAACAATATTTTAAGCTATGTAAAATTTCCCTTACATGTCTTTGTTGTTGTTATGTGCCTTTGAGTCGTCTGCGACTCATAGCAAACCTAAGCACAATAGCTCTGAACTCTGCCCTATCCTGAGCCGATGATACTGAATCTGACACTGAACCCCGTTAGTCCAGTTACTGTGTCAATCCATCTCATCCTCATCCGAGGTCTTCTTCCACCCTTCCAAGCATGATATCCTTCTCCAAGAAATGGTCCCTCCTGGCCACATGCCCAAAGTATGTGAGACAAAGCTACAAAATCTTGCCTCCAAGGAACAACTTGGTTTCACCTTCTCTAGACAGACATGTTGTTCTCTTGGCAGTCATGGTTTGTTCAATACTCCTCCAGCACCACAATTCAAAGATATCAATTTTTCTTCTGTCATCCTTAGTCATTATACTGATTCATAGAAAGTAATTGCAAAAGGGAGCTCTGGTGGCCTAGTGGCAATAAGCTACATTGTAATCCCAGAGGTACGTGGTTCAAATCCACCAGATGCTCTGATGGTGAAGGAGAGGCAATCTCCTCCTGTACCAGTCAGATCTGATTTGATGGTACACACACACACACAAATAATAAAATAAAATATTTTAAAAATTTAAATTTTTTTTTAAAAAAGAAAGTAATTGCAAAGACCATGGACTAAATCAGGCACACCTCACTCTCTAGACTGACATCATCACTCTTTAGCACTCTGGAGAGGTCCAGATCAGATAACATATTTTCCTGATTCAATTTGTCTTTTGATTTCCTGACTGCTGGTGTTAAGAGTGTAGATTGTGGGCCTGAGCAAGCTGTAATTGTTAACAACCTCAATCAATCTCTTCTCCATGCATCATGGTGCTACCAATTGGGCCAGTGGTGAAAATCCTTGTCTTCTTGATGTTGAGCTTCAATTCATATTGAAGACTACAATCCTTGACCTTTTGCAGCAAATGTTTCAGGTCCTCCTCAGTTTCAGCAAGCAAGGTTGTGTCATCTGCATAACGCAGGTTTTTGCCCCATTCTTCCTCAGAAAGTTCAACATTCTGAATGCTATTTTCCACAAATAGATTGAAAAGATATGGAGACAGAAGCATCCCTTGACACACTTTTTTTCTGACTTTGAACATGCGTTGTTTCCTTGCCCTGTTCTGAGGATTGATTCCTGGCCCATGTATAAGTTTCTCATTCCTTTATATTTAGTAGCTTCAATCCCAGCTCTACCACTTATTTAGTTCTGTGTCCCTGAGTAAATTACCTAATCTTTGTAAACCTAAATTTCCTCAGCTGTAAAATAAGAACAATACTTACTTACCTGTGCCTCTTAGAGACAAGGGCAGAGAAATGTCTCAAAAAATTTGGGCGTATTGTCAGGAGGGGCTAGTCCTTGGAAAGAGACAAGCTAGGAAAGGTGGAGGGTCAGTAAAAGAAGACTCTCAAAGAGGTGGATTGTAACAACAAGCTGGAGTGTGTCTGAGGTCGTGAAGATAGAGAAGGACAGGGCAAGGGTAAGATCTGTTGTCCCCAGGGTCACTAGGAGTAGCAATTGACGCAATGGAATCAAACAACTATCCCAAATAATTATCATGTGACAAAACTCAATGCACAGTGAGGACTTAGTAATTAAAGACTCAGAAAACTCAAACTCATTGTCACTGAGTCCGTTACAACTCAAAAGGATCTTTCACTGGGTTTTTGAGGCTGTGAGTTACAATAAGCCCAGCTTTCTCCTGAAGAGCCAGTTCTCCATGACAGCTCACATAGTGGGACTAACTTAAAACTAGTTGTGGTTATCTGTTGTTGGATTGGAACCAACTCATACCTGACACTCCAGAGAGTTCTCAGAGGCAATAATATCACATGAAAAGTGGAGAGAGATTGTCCATCTTTCTCTGATAGAGCAGCTGGTGGATTCCCATAGTCTGTGACCTCAATCAGATAAAAATGTATTCTTAGTCGTGAGTATATATACACAAAATGTAAAAGGACTTAAATTAATCATCAATATTATTGTGGGTGGCTTTTGTGTTTCTTCTCTGCTTTTCCATTTCCTATAATGTTTATGTTTTAAAAGTTTGAAGAGTAGTTAGTGGATTCAAACTGTGTGGTTTTGGATTGGCAGTGAAGCTCCTTACCACCACCGGCCACCAGAGTTCCCTCACTTAAAACATAGTTCATTATTTTTCAATAATGGACATCAAAAAGGTCAACCATTCATGCAAGCATCAAAGAATGAGATAATGTGACTGATTTATAAGGTAGCCGTTAGTCTTGAGTGAGCTCTAATGGCTTAGTCATAAGGAGCTGTGCTGCCAATCCAAAAGTGAACAGTTTGAATCCACCAGCTGCTCTTCATGAGAAAGATAGGCAATCTCCTCCCACGTGATTTACTGCTTCTGAAAACCTGCTGGAGGGTCAGTTATGAGTTGGTTCCACTCGGTGATAATAATAACATTAGTCTGGACTCTTAAGTAATAGAGGAACCTCATAATTAGTTTTAGTTCTTTGTTTTAAAACCAAGAGGGGGTAGAAACTTTTAAAAAAGCAAATTATAATATCTATATTACATATGTTATAGATATTTTTATTAAATTTCAAGAATAGTCACAGGCAATCCGGAGCAAGAGGTGCATTACTAAGTGGATTGGGGCAAAAGAACAAAAAGGAAGAAAATGTGCAACAATGAACAAATAAAAAATAAATATAAAATAAAAAAATTTAAAAAAATAAAGAAACTTTTAAAAATTAAAAGCCACAGGTCTGTACTGAAGCTCTCAGTTTATACATGTTCTTACTGGAAGCAAGTTCTTTGTAATCTCTACTCACCTTGTGGCCTGCCTCCACCTGTTCATATCACACCATGTTTTGTGACGTTTTCTTCCTGGTGTTTCTAGTGGGTCTATAAAAAAGAAAATGCCATTGATAATGACATGTACTATGTATTCTAAACTACTATTCCCCTTTATATTTCAAAAGGTTTTATTATATGTGCAATTCCTTTTCATTGTTAAAAGTTTCTAAGAGTTCTAATACATACAAAGTAAAAGGTGAAAATTCAGCCTTCTTCTAAGTCAGTGAAAATAGGCACAACCACCTCCAATATTTGTGAATATTCTGGGGCTGACTAATTATAAAAATGCCTGTGTATTTAAAAACATAGCTGAAATATGGTATGAAGACTTTGGGAGGATAGAGGTTTTGCTGAATTAGAAGAGTTTTCAAAGCACTTCATCTGTCCAGAAATTATTGAGAGCCACAATTTGAGAACTATCAAGAAAGTCATCTTATTTTGATCCACAGTCAATACACTTGGTACCAGCAGTCAGGAGATCAAGAGATGTATTGCACTGGGAAAGTCTATAGCCAGGGACTTTTCCAAATTATTGAGGAGCAATGATGTTAGTTTTAGGACTAAGGAGTGCCTAATTCAGGCCATGGTCTTTTCAGTCACTTGCTATTCATCTCAGAGTTGGACAATGAATAAGGATGACAGAAGAAGAATTGATGCCTTTGAACTGTGGTGTTAGAGAATAGTATCATATATCCTAGGACTGTCAAAAGAACAAACAGATATGTCTTGGAGAAGGTGCAGCCAGCGTAGTCCTTGGAGGCAGATGTTGAAGCTTTGTCTCACATACTTTGGGCATGTTATTAGGAGGGTCTATTCCTTGGAGACGGACATCATACTTGGAAAGGTGGAAGGATGGTGAAGGAGAGGAAGACCCTCAACCAACTGGACTGACACAGTGACTGCAGCAATGGGCTTGAGTGTGTCAGAGATTGTGAGGTTGGCACAGGATAGGACAGGGTTCAAGTCTGTTGTTCATAGGGTGGCTATGAGTCATACTCATCTCAACAGCACCTAACGACAACAATAACCACCTAAGTATTCCACATTAGATGAAATCCACTACCTCAAATCACAAGTGGAAATTTTGTAATGGGTTTTTCTGCAGTGGCAAATTGAGGTAATCTGCTATCAAAATTAAGTAGAAGCCCATGTGAAGTACAGTCTAGGATTTATATGGGGTTTTCCCCACCTCGAGCAATACGTCACATTCCAAGGCAGATGGATGTTTTGTTTCCTGTTTACTGTCTAGGACAGTAAGGCAAGAGCCCTGACCAAGTCAGTGAATCCTTCTGGGCTTTCATTTACTAATCTGTATAATCGGCCTAGTGATAATCCCTGCCTCACAGGATGGATATGAGGATTAAGGGAGATGTATCCTTGAGGGGTGGAAGGAGTACTGAATGCGAGGGTGAACGGGCACTACTGGTCAGTCATTACTGTCATTTTGTCAAGCGCTCTTTGATCCTAGATAAATCCATTTATTCTCATGTCAGCTCACTTTCCCCCCTCTTCTTTTTAAGAAAATTTTTCATAAATGTGGCCCTGTTTGTATCTATTGCTGTACTTTCCCCTAAGGGAATACAAGAATCAATGTAAGGTTTGACAGTGGCTCTGCCAGACACGGCTGGTCACTCTTCAGTATCAGCATATCACCACCCGTTAAAGCCCTAGCTTGCCCGTTCTCCCTCCCAGGTGAGATATCTATCCAAGAACGGTTAATGGAAATAGCGTGACTGACTTCTGGAAATCTTCTTTTTTTTTTGGGAAATCTTCTTAAAAGAAAATACATCTTTTTATTCCCATTCTTCCTTCTTGCTGGCTGAACCTTAATGATGGACAAAGCCCTAGCGACCTTCTTGGGCCAGGAGGTGACACAGCCTGGGGTTCTCTCACTGAGGAAGGGCTCCAACAGCTCGACACTGCACAGCTCAGTTTTAGGAGGGTTTCTGGGGTTGTCTTCTGTTTTCTAAGAAAGAAGCAAACTTTAAACTTGCTTAGCCATTATTACTAATTTTTTTCCACATAAAGGTGAATCCAATCCTTATGGATAGGAAGTTACACAGTCTTAAGAGTCCAGTCATGTTCATTCATGAGTACTTTCTCACATTTCCTCTGAGCCTAACTCTCAGCAATCGCACCTCTTCTCAGAAGACCTGGTTTCCACCCTTTCTCCTTGGTATTTTGGATATTTGAGCTATTTGAGCTCTTCACATTGAAACTTAAAAAATTAGCCACTCAGTCAGGAAAACAAGAAGGGAAATTTGGCTAAAACAAAAGTATTTTGTTTTATCTAGATGTTTGGTGGAGCTTGGAAGCAGGAGTGGTATCCACTTCCGGAATGACTTGCCTCCAAACTCTATGAACAGTGCTCATAGGGTCACTGTGAGTCATCTACGACTCGACGGCACCTAACAACAAAAAATAACAACTAGATATTCAGGAAAATTCATTTTGATTCAACAAAGTCTTTGTTAAGCAAATAGCATGTGCTATGCCAGGTGCTGAGAGAAATGCAAACAGATGTCATCATACCTGCTGCAAGCTGCTTATAGTCAGGAAATAAAGAGACCCAACTAACCACAATACATGATGTGGTTGCTGTTGTTTTTGCTCCTAGGTGCCATCAAGTGGGCTATAACTCAGTGGCCCTATGAACACAGATGTGAACCAGGCCCTGTCCTGAGTCATTCTCATGATCTCTGGCATACTCAAGTCCATTGTTTTAGTCACTATGTCAATCCATCTCATTGAGGGTGTTCCTCTCTTTCATTTTTCTTCTTCTTTTCCCAGCATTATGTCTCTCTTTAAGTACTGGATGATCTTGAAAATACACCCAAAGTAAATTAGATGACGTTTCACCATCCTTGTCTCTAAGGAGCACTGTGGTTGCACTTTCTGCAAGACAGATTTGTTCTTTTTGTCAGTCCATGTCTTTGCCAGTCGACTCTTTGCCAACACCATACTTTAACAGTATTGATTCCTAATCAGTCTTCCTTATTCACTGTCCAACTTCCAGATGCATAGGAAGCAACTGAAAAATACCATGATTTGTCCTTAAACTGACGTCCTTGCTATTTGGCACCTGTGGGAGGTCCTTAACAAGCCATTTCCTCAATGCAACACATCTTTTGATTTCCAGACTTCCATTAACATAGGAGTTGAAATAAATCGTTGGCAACTTCAGGGGGGTTTTTTGGTGCAATGTTGAGGATTTTTGTCTTCTTGATGTCAAGACATAACCCATATTGAAGACTGTAGTCTTTCATCTTCTTCAATAAGTGCTTCATGTTTTCTTTATTGTTTGCAAGCAAGGTTGTGTCATCTGCATAACACAGCTTATTGATGAATCTTCCTCCAATTCTAATGCCATTTTCTTCTTCAAAGAGTCAGTTCTCAGCTGATTTGCTCATAATTCAGACTGAATAGGCATGAGGAAAGGACACAACCCTGACACACATTTTTTATTTTAAATCATGCATGTTCCCTTGTTCTGTTCAGACAACTGCTTCTTGGTCTAGGTATAGATTTTGCATGAGCACAATTAATAAGTGTTCTGGGATTTCCTCTCTTCTCATTGTTAGTCATAATTTCTCGTAATCCACACAGTCAAATGTCTTTGTACAATCAATAAAACACAAGCAAACCTCTTTTCGGATATTCTTTGCTTTCAGTCAAGATCCACCTGACATCTGGAGTAGTCTCTCTTGTATTCAATGTAATACATGATAGATTGTTGCAAGTGCAAAAAGTGTAAATATCATGAAGGAAATAACATAGGAATATGTAGGAATAGTAAAAAGAAGATAAAAAAAATAATAAGAGGAGAAAGCTATTCATGACAGGTGGATTCAGAAATGCTAAAAGATGGAGAGTGGCGTAAAAGGTACAGGTAGCCAGGTAGATTGGTTACAGGTGGAGGGCCGTGAACTGGCATCTGCTCTGCAGGAAGAACTCATGGGGAGTTTTCAAGCAGGAGAAGAAGGAGATTACGTGCCTTTAGTATGCAGAATGATTGGCAGCAAAGAGGCCAATTAGTAAAGGAGCCCTGGTGATGGGGTGCTTTATATGTTGGGCTGAAATGGAAAATTTGGCTGTTTAAATCTACCAGTGATCCTTGGAAGAGATACAGGTAGTCTTATCTGAGGATTTACATCCTGAAAATCCAACAGAGTCACTATGAATTGGAATGAATAGGATGGTAGTGAATGAAGAGCTCAAGAATAAGTAAGCACAGTTTGAGTGGGAAAGGGTGTGTGAGAACAGAAAGGAGGGAACAGACAGAAGAAACAAGTCAAAGGTTATTGCAGGAGCTAAGCAAATACTTAGCCCTGGAAGAAGGGTTAGACTTTAACACCCAGACTCTGAAATATATACATATCACAAAAGCATTTGAAAAAAATCAAACTCTAATTAACTGGGAAATTGAAAGAAAGGTAACTATACCAATACTTCAGAACGCTTGTTGGTTTTACAATTCTGTCAGAGCCTTAAATTTTCTTTCTCTCAGATATCAATTAGAGTGTGCTGATGGGGTCAGGTAGTGCTGTACCTGAAGGAGGTGGGAACTCTCAGAAATTGAAAAGCAGCTCAGGAAAGAAATGCAACCACCCCTTCCTTCTCACGGTCAGCCTTTACATGGTGTCACGGAAAACAGCAGGTAGAGGGTTAATACACACCAGGGGTCTTGTGGTTTTCCCCAGGCAACCTTTCATCCACTTCTATACACCACCTCTACCCACCTCACACGGTTACACACTCCATAAGAAAATTCAGTGAGAATTTAAAGAAGTTTTCTAGAGAACATGATAACTTTTTAAATATTTGCTTTGTCATTGTTCTCTTAAAACCACACTCTGGTGCTATAGTCCATAGGAAGTTGCACTGCTAACCCAACACCAGTGGGTTCAAATCCACCAGCGACTCTGAGGGAGAAAGGTGAGCAATCTCCGCCCATAGTTCCTGAAGGCCCGCTGGAGGCTCAGCTATGAGTGATGGCACTGAGTATAAAACCATGCTGCTGGCAGAGCCTGAAGGAAAATGGAAGGGCTTGTCTCCCCAAAGAACTTTTGAGCTCTGTAACCTGTTGCTGATGGATCCATTCAGATGCGTGGCAACCCCAGGGTTCTTTCCCAGAGGCTGATGCCTGTGGGCAGACGCAATCTCCAAAGTTACTGCTAGCCGCCAAATGCATTATATATTTGCACCACCTAGAGACTCCTGGAGATTAGTAGGGCATGGCTTTCGAGCATCTGGACATAATCTGCTTCTTTCTCTGGTTATGATTCTTTTAGGAAGACTTAAGTGTTAATATCTACTAACTTCACTTTTATCAGTAAGGTGAGGTCTGAGCCTCCACAAATCAGGACAGACAACAAATGATCATCAATCCACAACTGGAAAGGTATGCTGCACTCTATTTAGCAATTAATGATTTGTTTAGTTCATCTTATTCGGGGCACTGAAAGCACCTCACAAATAATGAGATGATGGTTTTGTTGGGTGATACTTCACTACTGTAACTCCCAAGGTGATTCCTTGCATCCTTGGAAAAGATATTAGTAGCTGGAGACCAATCACAATTTGCTTGTCAAAATCAAAGATATTGGCCAAACTGCATCTCATTCA
>NW_006399769.1:16045868-16108087 GCF_000299155.1 Elephantulus edwardii
GCTGGAGACCAATCACAATTTGCTTGTCAAAATCAAAGATATTGGCCAAACTGCATCTCATTCACGTGTGTGTGTGTGTGTGTGTGTGTGTGTGTGTGTGTGTGTTGGGGTGGGAATGAATGGAAGACAATATTCATCTTGTAGAAGCATAGCATGATTTTATTAAAATTCCAGGAATTTTTTAAAAAAATCAAACAATTGAATATACCAGTCCTAAAACTGAAAAGCAAAAAGCATAACTGTGTCCATGGATTTGGCTTTGGGGTACCTGTAAATCTTCTACAACTATATGTAAAATTTTGTGCAATTTTACTTTTTTTTTCTTTTTGCCAAGAGGGTGAACTGATTTCTTAAGATTCTCAAAGGGATCCTTGACCCAAAAAAATGTTAAGAACAGCTGCCCTAAAAAAAAAAAAGAAAGAAAAGCAAGAAAAGAATTCTTTGTATGCCCCTTGCTTAAGAGTTTACCTGTGGCCTGCTGTGGTGACATCCCCTCCTATGTACAGAAGAAAGAGGAAAAGAGAGGAAAGGGTAAGGAGCCTCCAGCAATCTCATCAACCAAATGTGTGTGACATTTGTACAAGGCATTTGTTAGTTTTTTCTTTTAACAGTCTATATCAAAATGAAGTCATCTCTAGTGTAATCGTCTTTCAAAAGTCTCTGTGATTTCAAATTAGCTTAAATTGCCTTTTCCAGAGTGATGAAAAGTGTCAGAAAAACCACATGTCAAAAGGTAATTCTCTTAATATAAATTTCTGATCATACTGAGTCTTTCAGAAATAGCTTTCAATGAAAGATTTATTCTACTTGCCAGTATTATAAATTTGTATTTCAAAGGAGCTATGTGAGTGAAAACAAAACATATTCTCTATGTTCCTAGTACATTTATTATTGTTTCAGCATATATATTGTTTCAGCTCATATAATTCTAGTACTAATTATAATGGAACCCTACTCTCACTTAAGAAAACACTAGAATGATTTTCAGTGAGACCTATTTCTCCTTAGATTTTCAGGGAAACCTATTTCTCCTCAGGCTATCCAAACACCATAAAGTGCTTGAAATTATATTCCAGTAATATATGACCCTGTCTGAGAATAAATTAATATACATTTTCAATCAGCATGCAGCGTTTGGGCACACAGGAGTGTACTCTCAGAATCGCCTTTCTTGTCCTTCTTTACAAAAGGCTTAAGTAAACTCCTCTTCATTTCTAATCTTTTTCAGTCTTTAATTATATGTAATCCCAAAGAGACATGTACATGTTGGTTTTATACCTCTGTGTAAATCAACATCCTATCATGCTTTCTTTAAGACTTTTCAGACTGCTTTCAAAATCTAATTCAGCTTCAACTAAATATATAAATATGCAAAACTCTTCTGTCTCCTAAACATTTCATGAGCTGACACCCTGCAAAGACAGAGTAAGGCATAATACAAAAATTAAGTTAAAAAAAAATTAGTATTTTACAAATAGTTTTAACTTCTGATTAAAAAGTTGTTTCTTGAAATGACCACCTAAAATATTAGAAAATGAACCTAAATTCATATATGTAATCATACATAGCAAGTATTTAATTCTCTTTTCATATAAAAATATTTCCCCCTATAATATCTTTCAAAAATCATAAAAGCACACACTTACCCCATTTTGCTTTCTGTGGTTAAATCATGCTCGATTCAAGGCTTATCTAGGCTGTGAGTTAACTTAAAGGTAAAAGAAGCAGGAGAGAGGTGGCAGATTTGACTGCCCCTGAAATGAGACTGTCATATGCTAACCAGGCCTTTAAATGAGGAAAACTAACATCTCTTTTAATTATGTAAGCTCCAGGTCAAATTCTAGCACCAACTAATCAAATAACTGAATTGTGTTTAGTTTCAAGGAGTAAAATGGGGAGGAGGGACTGTTTGAGAAGAATGACTTTGGTATCTTAGAAATTCTTAAGTGTATTTATTGAAAAATTACCTTCTCGTAACAAAAGATTTTTTTAACAAAAATATTTTAAAAGCAGAATATATGTGTGTGTATGTAATATATATATATAAATAACTTGTTTGAAGAAAAATATTAATAAGAATAATTTAATTTGCAGTAAAACAGACACTTTCCAATGAAGTATTTTCTATAAGTTTGGGACATTTTATGTCCCAGATCCTGAAAATATCCTTTCATTTTATTTAAATTTGATTAGTATTTATCTTATTATAATAATATACATTTCATTCTAAAACTAAACTAGCTAATGGGAAGTAATACATTCAAGAAGGTCTCATTTTTAAAATCTTTAAACACTTCCCATAGAAGGTTTTTTGAAATAAAATGCAAAGTTACTCAAGTGAAAAACTAACAAAAAAATCTTATTTAAACATTTCTAAAAAGACATTTGAGCTCAAATTTAGGGTTGTATAATGAAACAAAAAATAACACTTTACTGTTATGAATATTCACAATATTTTGAATTAATAAATAGGACATAGGTTGATTATTATAGATATACCACTTTTGTCAACTTTGGAAACCAGAGTTTCTACAAAAACAATCAGGTCCTTGTTGTAATTTTTAAAATGTAGCTGTTAGATACTGTTTTGATATTTTATTATTCACCAGAAAGGTAAGGCAGCTTTCTGAGCAAGGAGTATGTAAGAAAATAGAGATCTACTTTTTTTAAAAAAATGAGATCTAGATCATTCACCACAAAATTCACACTTTATTGTATTCAGTGATTTTAAAAAATATATTTTTTAAACAAAATTACTACTTTCACCATCACAAGTGCAACTATCTTCTTTCTAGTTCTAGAACATTTCCATTACCCTCCCGCAAGAGCCGCAGTGCCTCCCAATTTCCTCCTCCCCTGGGAATTACTAATTTGCTTTCTGTCTGAATAGGATAAGCCTGTTCTTGGTATTTTATACAGATAGAATCATATAATATGTAATCCTTTGTAACTAATTTCTTTCATTTAGTACACTGTTTTATTTCCATTCATTTTATAGCATGTATCAGCATATCATTGCTTTTTTTAACATCATTCCCTTTTATAGTTAAATAATATTCGATTGCATGATTAGATTTTGTTTACCCATCAATTATTAGTGGGCCTGGGTTGTTCCCACCTTTTGGCTATTACGCATAATAATATTATGCACATTCTCATATAATGAGATGTGTGTTTTCTTGGTACATACTTAGGAGAATTGCTGGGTCATATGATAACTCTATACTTAACATTTTGAGAAAACATTTTCCGCAGCGGTAGCACCATTTCACATTCCCCAACAGAAAGCTTTGAGGGCTCTATTTCTCATCCTCATCAATATCATTTGTTATCTTTTTAATAAAAGCTGTTTAAGTGGCTGGGAAGAGATAATCCACCATGGTTTGAATTTGCAATATCTTTTCATATGTTTATCGGTCATTTGTGATTTTTTTTGAGAAATGTGTCTCTACATTCTTTTCTGGTATTAATGGTGTTGTCTTTTGACTGCTGAGTTATAAGAGCTCTTCATACATTCTGGATACTAAAGCCTTTGGTGCTGCCTGAAAGCTCAGAGGCCTGAATCCACCAGTTGTTCCACAATAGAAAAGACTACTGATTACTTGCATTAATAGAAATATTACAACCTAGAAAACCCTGTAGGGTGTTTGTACACCCTATGCGGTCACTTAGAATCTACCGGAGGGCACACAAAAATAACACTTTTATTGTTGTTGTTATATGCTGTCAAGTCACATGCAACTCATAGTGACCCTATGTACAACAGCTCTGAAGCCTGCCCTGTCCTGAGCTAGTCTGACTCTGACACACCTACCCCCATTGACCCCATCATTGTGTCAATCCATCTTATCAGGGGTCTCCCTCTCCTGCGCTGTTCCTCCACCCTTCCAAGCATGATGTCCTTCTCCAAGGACTAGTCCCTCCTGGCCATGTGCCTAAAGTATGTGAGACAGAGCCTCAAAATCCTAGCCTCGAAGGAGAAACTTGATTTTACCCTTTCCAAGATAGATCTATTTGTTCTCCTGGTGGTCCACGGTACGTTCAAGACTCTTCTCCAGCACCACAAATCAAAGGCATCAATCCTTCTTCTGTCATCCTTACTTTTATTAGACTTTTGTCAGATATTTTCTTTTTAAATATTTTCTCCCATTCCTGATCATCTACATTTTAAAGATGATGAAGCTGGGGCATTTTGTCAGAAACTTAGAGTGCTGCTGTGTTTATGCAAATAAGTTCTCAGTTGAGCCACACACTTTATTTTAAACTAATTATAAAAATATTAAAATTAAGTTGAAAAAAGGCATAAGTGAGTGAAAGTTTTTATTGTAGACTTTGCAGCACAGTAGCAGTCTTCAAGGTCCTTTTGGATTTTGTGGCTTTCCTCAGAAATAAAAGCTTCAACCACCATGTTAAAACAGCAACACCAAACATCTACATGAGCAGCTTTAGTTTCAGGCCTGGAGCAGCGGTGAAATGGAAGTTCCCGCACCATTCCAGTCCTTGGACATCAGTATACTGTCCTTCACCTTCCACCCTGTTAGCAATAAAAAAAGTTTGCTCATTACCAAAGGACAAAGATTTTAAATTCTCTAGAATATTATATATGAAACACTGTGTCTTTCCACTTACAAAGTGCTGTCATTTCTTGAAAAAAAATTATTCTTTCAAAGGAATATTGTCATGATATACCAAATTAAGTGCCCAAGATCAAGAATTACAATTATATCAACTAAGTTCAAAGGACAAGAAGCATTCCTTTGAAGAGAACAAGTGGACGCTGTAGCTTATAATAGGATAGGTGTGTGTCAATATTGTATCCTTCCTCTATAACTATTCAATCTGTATGCTGAGCAAATAATTTAAAAAGCTGAACTATATGACAAAGACTGTAGTAGTATTGGAGGAAAACTCATCAACAACCTACATCATGCTGTTTACACAACTCTGCTTAAAGTAAGTGAAGAAGATTTGAAGCATTTACTGAAGAAGATGAGAGACTACAGGTCTCAACATCAAGAAAACAAAAATCCTCACCACTGGACCAATAAAAACCATCAAGATAGATGGAGAAAAGAAGTTACTAGCAAGTCCATTTTACTTGGGTCTACAATCAACACTCATGGTATCACCATGGTATCATGGTCAAATAATCAAAAGATGTAAGGGGTGTTGCACTGGGAAAATTTGATGATAAGGAACTCTCCAAAGTGCTATAGGGCAAAGATATTGAAGGGGCAGCAGAAACCCCATTTTATATAAACCCCCATCAGCGCTGGAAGCAGAAGCGGGCCATAAAAATTCTTGGCTTAGGGCAAACATGAGTGCCCCGGGTTTTACCTTGAAAAAGTAAGGAATTAACTAGTGTCTACGTGACACAAAAAGAGTAAAGGCGGGCAAAGTAACCAGCCCATCAAAAGCTGACCAAATGACTGACCCCCTGACCCACCAATCTCTTTGCCCTAGCAGGGGCGCCCAAGAAAAAGCTATAAAAGCAAGTGGGAGAGAAAACCTCAGAGCTTTTTCCCTTCACCACCTTTCTGAGGAAGGTGAAAAAGCCTCCACGTGTGGAAAAATTAAACAATAAATGCTCTTGAAATTTCAGACTTGTTTCTGGATTTCTTTGAGGGGCATTTCGTGGGCACAACAATATCATAAGTTCAGACTACGGAGTGCCTGATTCAATCCATAGTATTTTCAATTGCTTCCTATGCATCTGAAAGTTAGACCATGAATAAGGAAGACCGACAGGGAATTAATGGTGTAAAATTGAGGTGTTGACAGAGTATTGAATATACTATGGACTGCAGAAAGAACAAATAAATCTGTCTTGCAGGTATTTCAACCAGAGTATTCCTTAGAAGTTAAGTATGGTCAGTTTGAATCCACCAGATCTCTACTGGAGAGGGAGGGGCAATCTCCTATTGTACCAGTCAGATCAGATTTGATGCTACACACACACACCACACACACACACACACACACACACACACACACACATAAAATTTAAAAATAAGTAAAAAGAAGTACATATGGTGAAACCTTCTCTCATGTCCTTGGGGCATGTGTCAGGAGGGGTCAGTTCCTGGGAAAAGTAGAGAGTGAGTAAAAGACCCTGTAAGAGATGGACTGACACCATGATTGCAATGGGCTTGAGCACGACTAATTTCTGAGGTGGGCACAGAATAGCACAAGGTTTTGCTTAAGGATTCACAGTGCCTCTATGAGTCATTTTCAACTAGATAGTACCTAACAACAATAATACAGAGATCATGTAATCTACAAATCAAAATAGTCATATATTTTCTAGACTATATACTGTATCTTTATTACAAAAAGTTAGGAGTGAATTTAAAAAAATGTAAATTCATATGTGTTTAACTTGGCTTCTCTCCCCAGTGATCTGTCATTATTGCTTTCAATCTTTCTTGGAAGGTTTCTGTTTTCAATTCATTGTCATAGGCCTTCTCTTACTATGATGTTTTATGAGCTTTGCTGGAAAAATGGGTCCTATTTTACATAGACGGTGATGGGGCCAAAAGAGAGTTAAACATGTTATATGGTAAATTAGTGGCCATGCTGGTACTAAAAGAGCCCTGGTCACCTGACCCCACATCTAAACAAAGAGTATTAGGAAAATGGCAAATGGGATACAAGAATATAAGCGACAGCAGATTAATGAAGAGTTTTGATACTGACTCAGAAAGTTCTATAGAAAATGAATATCAAAAAGAAATAAAACAACTAAATTGGTTAACACTAAGAATACTATTTCCTTTTAAATGGTCTCAGTTTCTATTAGAATAATTCTTCTCAAAAAATAATTGAACAATTCTTGTTGTGTTATATGCTGTCAAGTCGATTGCGACTCATAGCGACCCTAAACCCTGTTCTATCCTATGCTAACTTCACTGTCTCTGACACACCTACTCCCATTATCCCAATCACTGAATTGAATCCCAATCATTGAATCTATCTCATCAAAGGTCTTCCTCTCTTGTGCTGTCCCTCCACCTTTCCAAACATGAAGTCCCTCTCCAAGGACTGGTCCTTCCTTGCAACATGCCCAAAGTATGTCAAACAAAGCTTCAGAAACCTTACCTCCAAGGAGGAGCCCAGTTTTCCCCTCTCCAGGACAAACCTGTTTGTTCCCCTAGCAGCCCATGGTACAGTCAACACTCTTCTTCAGCACCACTGCTCAAAGGCTTCAAGTCTCTTTCTATCATCCCTAGTTACTGCCCAACTCTCTGATGCATAACATACAATTGTGAAGACTATGGCCTGGATCAGGCACACCTTAGTCTCCAGCCTGATGTCACTGCTCCTCAGTACTCTAGAGAGGTCTCTAACAGCTGACTCCCAATGCAATTAGTTTCTTAACTTCCTGGCTGTTGGTACCAACAGTGTCGACTGTAGAGCCAAGCAAACTAAAACTGTTAACTATCTCAACCTCTTCATCATCCATACTGATGCTGCCAATTGGCCCAGTGGTAAGAATCTTTGTTTTCTTGATGTTGAGCTTCAATCCATATTGAAGGCTGCAGTCCTTGACCTTCTTCAACAAGTGCATCAGGTCCTCCTCAGTTTTAGCAAGCAGGATGTGTCATCTGCATAAAGCAGGTTGTTGATGAATCTTCCACCAATCCTGATGCCTCATTCCTCCTCATATAGCCCAGCATCTTGGATGATCTGTTCTGCTTACAGACTGAAAAGGTATGGAGACAGAATACATCCCTGGCGGACACCCTTCTTGATTTTGAACCATGCAGTGTCTTCTTGCTCTGTTCTGATGACTGCCTCTTGGCTCAAGTAGAGGTTTCATATAAGCAAAATCAAATGTTCTGGGATTCCAATTCTTCTCAGAGTCAACCACAGTTTGTTGTGATGCAAACAGTCAAAAGCCTTTGCATAGTCAATGAAGCACAAATAGACATTCCTCTGGTATTCTCTGCTTTCTGCCAAGATCCATCTAACATTAGCTATAATATTCCTAGTATCACAGCCTCTTCTAAACCCAGTCTGCACATCTGGCAGTACTCTGTTGACATATTGCTCTAGTCGTTTTGAATAATTTTCAGCAGAATCTTGCTTGCTTGTGATATTAATGGTATTATTCGATAATTTCTGCATTCTGTTGGGTCACCTTTCTTTGGAATGGGAACAAATAAAGATCTCTTTCAGTCAGTTGACCAGGTGGCTGCCCTCCAGATTTCTTGGCACAACTTAGTAAGCACATCCAGGGCAGCGTCTTTTTGTTGAAATATGTCAACTGGTATGCTGTCAATTCCTGGAGACTTGTTTTTGCCAATTCTTTCAGAGCAGCATGAACTTCCTCTTTCATCACCACAGGCTCTTGCTGGTATGTTGTTTCATGAAATTCTTCTGTGTCCACCAATTCCTTCAGGTACAGTGACTCTATATTCCTTCCATCTTATTTTAATGCTTCTTGAATAATTTAACATTCTGCCCAAAGCATTCTTAAGTATTGCCACTTGTGGCTTTATTTTTATCTTTATTTTTTTCAATTCCTTCAACTTATGAAATACTGAGCGAGTTCGGTCCTTTTGATTTTCTGACTCCAGCTCTCTGCACATTTTATTATAATACCTTGCTTTGTCATCTCAAGCTGCCCTTTGAAGTTTTCTACTCAACTCTTTGATTTCTTGATTTCTTCCTTTAGCTTTGGCTTCTTAGTGCTCTAATACAACATTCAGAATCTCATCTGATATCCATCTTGGTCTTTTCTTTCTCTTCTGCCTTTGTAATGATCTTTTGCATTATTCATGAATGATATTCTTGATATCCTCCAAGAACTCATTTGGTCTTTATTCACTGGTGTTCAAGGCCTCAAACCTGTTCCAGAGGTGGTTTTGAAATTTGAATGGGACAGACTTAAGGTCAAGTTTCAGTTCCTGTGGATTTGATTTTATTTTCTTCAGCTTCAGCTTGAACTTTCATATGAGTAGTTGGTGGTCTACAATTTTCAGAAACTAATAACTTCACAAAAGATGATTTAGCAATGTTTTTTAAAAAAGAAAACCAATTTGCTCTGTTAACTTTCACCCAAACCACCATTCAAAAAAATAATTTCATCGTAATATTTAAGCAAATATTCCTGAAAAGAATCTTTCCAAATTAAAGTGACTTTATTTTAGGCTTACCTATTTTCATTGAATTTTCCAGTGTACTTTGCCCCAGTTGGGAATGTGTAAGTCCCAAATCCATGAAACATATTATCCTTAAAATTTCCTTCATATACCGCTCCTGAAAAATGTTCGAGCTTCCCAAAGCCATTCATCTGTTTTTAGCAAAAGAAATTACTTTGGCAACTTATCTTCAGTTTCCTGTAGAATCTTACAAAAACACATACAAGTTTATTATCCACTCTGTCTATTGTTGTGTGCTATAGAGTCAGAACAGACTCACAGCCAACCCTCCAGGGAGTTTTTAGAGGCTCTAAATTAGAGGGGAGATTGTCCATCTTTCACCCCGGGAGCAGTGGGTGGATTCAAACTGCCTGCCTTTGAGTAGTCAATGCAACTCCTTACCCACTAAATCACTACAGTTCCCTCTTAGATATAAAATGCTGGTATAACAAAAATACCACAAATGTGTGGCTTGAACAAACCAGAATTTCTTTTCTCACACCTTTAAGACAGAAGTCCAAATTCAGAGTATAGCTCCAGCGGAAAGCTGCTTCTTGCTATTGGCTCCAGAGGAAGGTCCTGACCTTTCCATTTCTGCTTTTTTGGTTTCACGGAAATTTCTATTTGTCTTTAGCATCTATCTTACCTCATCTCTCTTCTGCTTTCCTGTTTAACCTCTTTCATATTTCAAAAGAGATTGTTAATGCACCTTATATATTAATCCTGCCTCACTAACATAGCAAAGAAGACCCATTCCCAAATGGGACTGTAACCACAGGCATACAGGGCTGGATTTATAACATATTTTGGAAGGATATCATTCAATCCACAACACACTCGTAATTATTTCATTTAACATTGTGTTTAATCCTATATTTACAAAATCAGACATTTTATAATTGTCTTTCTGGTATAACTCAGGTGTGAGGTATTAGAACATTTAGAGAGTCCATGAAGATAATAATAGTGGTTCCTGCCCTTAACCTTCTTACCACAGACTGGCTTTTTAGATCATGGAAGAACATTACATAACTACTGCTTTACATCCAAAATACTGAGAATCATGACTCAGTCAAGCAAACACAGATGTTTGGAAGACACCATTCAATCTGTTACATGAATTCAATAAGAAAATGATGTAACAAGCTTGGCCTTACTTGGTGAGAGATGTGAAAGATGATGGTGGTGGTGATGATGAAGATGACAAACTCTCTGAATTAGTTTAATATTACTAATATATTAAGTGGAGGAGCTCTGGTGGCTTAGTGGTAAGGAAATGTGCTGCCAATGCACAGGTGTATGGTTCGACTCCACCAGCTGCTCTGCAGAATATAGATGAGCAGTCTCCTCTTCATAAAATTTACTGCCTCTGAAAACCTGATGGGATGTGGTGGGAGTGGTCAGCTATGGGTCAGCTCTGAGTCAACAGTACACAGTAAGGGAGCACAACCAATATAAAGGCAGGTGGGTTTGGAGTCACCAGCTGGTCCTCAAGAGAAAGATGGACAATCTCCTCTTTATGTGACTTACAGCCTCTGAAAACCCACTGAAGGATCAGTTAGGAGTCAGTTCCAATTATATGGTGCAGAGAGAGAGAGAGAGAGTATGTCTCTGTGTGTGAGACAGAGAGAAATTACAGTCACTACTCATCAACACGGAATGTAGAACACTATAGTATGCCAACTGACCTCGATATTGCTCCAAAACTATGTGTATTTTACAGTAATGGCAAAATTTCTTAACTCATGTACTCATAAGAGTTAGTTGCCTACTGTTAATAATAACAGCAATAATACCTTATCATCTTTCCAGCTTCCGGTGTAAATAATTCCATCAGGAGTGGTATGAATCCCTACTCCATTTCTCTCAAAGATTCCAGAAGATGATCTTGTACAGTCACCATCTTAACACAGTGAAGAAACAGTGAAGATTATAAATGGGAACACCGTCTCCCTAAGTAATGCAGTAGTTATGTACCGGTCTAATCACAATTATACTCCAATGAATCTCTTCTACTCCCTATAATTAAAACCATGGGAGAAAAGACCCATAAACTCAGAAAATCCTGTAAACATTGAGAGTCAAGGACCAGGAAGATTAATTGTACCTTTTGGAGGGAGCTCCTATAGCCTAGTGGATAAGAAGTTGTGCTGCCAAACTCAAAGGCAGGCAGTTTGAATCACTTCATTGCTCCATGGAAGAAAGATGGGCAATCTCCTCCCATATGACTTACAGCCTCTAAAATACCATAGTTGGAGGGTCAACTATGAGTCAGTTCTGACTTGGACAGCAATGAGTGAATGAAAGGTTTCCAGAGGGAGGTCTGGTTCCCTAATCCATAGAGAGTTGTATTGCTTAACCAAAACTCAAGATTCTTTGGTGGTTCAAATCCACCAATGGTTCCTGGATAGAAATATGGGCAATCTTCTCTCATGCAGTTTACAGTCTTAGAAACCCGCTGGAGGGTCAGCTATGAGTTTGGTTCTGACTAGACAGTGGTAAGTTTCAAGTGGTTTTTTTTAGTGTACAGGCTTACAGGACACACTTTGTCTATGTTGTTGTTGTTAAGTTGTTAAGTGCCATCAAGTCATAGGTGACTCATAGCAACCCTATAAACGAAAGTCCTCAACACTTGCATTCTATACTTAACATTAAAGTTTAAATTTAAAATCTGTTTATTTATTAGTATTTCTATTTTATTTAATAAATCTTATATCTGGAACATAATGTTATAAAATGTGATAGTCTTCCCTCACTCTCTTCACTCAAGTTATTTAATTTTTGCTTGCTTAGAAAAAGTAATTGAAATGTACTTACCATATTTGTCTCCATTTGGAAATACATAGCTTATTTTATATACTTCTGATGCTGTTTTCAAAGATTTAAGGAAAAAGAATATTTAAGGACAGGCATATAAGTTCAAATAATTTTTTGTCATAGATTTAATTGAAAAGTGGATCTTAAGAGCTTTTCATATAAATCCCCTTTACATGATCACAAACACATTCTGATTACTTGTCCTTTCCATTTCTAGTATAGGGGCCTTAGGGAAATAAGTCATTTCCCCTAAATGACCTATTTTCATTCATATATTACAATAGTTTTATTGAGATACAATTTATATACTACAAATTTTTTCTCTTTTAAAACTGTACAGTTGAATGGTTTCTAGAATATTCAGAATTGTACAACCATTACTATAATCTAAGTTTAGAACATCTTCATCAACCCCCAAAATCTATATTCACTAGTAGTCTTTCCTTATTCTTCTCATCCCTCCATCTGTCCTTTGAGTCCTGGCAACTACTAATCTACTTTTTGTTTCCATGAATTTGCACATTCTGGACATTTCACATAAAGGGAACTGTACAACTTTTAGGGACCAGCTTCTTTCATTTAGCATAATATTTTCAAGGTTCATCCACACTGCAGTACATAGTGGCATTATATTTCTTTTAATTGCCGGAAAACATTTCATTGGACAAAGGGTCATTGTGTTTAGTTGTTAATTAGATGGTGGAAGTTCAAGGTACCATGGAAAAAAGACTTTGTGATGTAATTCTGAAAAATCAATCATATGGATGCAATTTCTGGTCTCTCCTTATTAGCAAAGATGAGTAAAGAAAATCAAAGACTGTTAGTTCAAAGGGCTAAAGGAACACATCAATGCTGTCCCCATGGCCCAGACACCAGAACACCTAGATAGTGCCCCTGTCACTACTGACTGCTCAAAAGGGGAAAGAAAGAAAAGGAAGGGAGGGAGGGAGGGAGGGAGGGAGGAAGGAAGGAAGGAAGGAAGGAAGGAGAAAAGAAAAGGAGAATTCTGGGTAGATTTAGAAGAAAACAAAATGTGAAGCAAAACTCAAAAGTCATAAAAAGACCAGACTTACTTGTCTGACAGACTGTAGAAAACCCCTCAGCCACTATTCAACCCTAGTACTGAAATCAACTCTGTGATTCACTTGTCAGTCAAACAACAGAGAAGCCCATAAAATTGTAATAACACTAGACAGGAAGATACTTCTCAAAACAATCAGCCACTCAAGAGCAAAAGAGAAGTATCTGCTAAGGGTAAAGTTCAGAGGGTAGGAAGAGAGGAGAGGAAAGAAGGATGAATGGACATGGGAAACACAGGAAAGCAGTGGGAATATGCTGTTAGGAGAATTACAACCAACACCAGGAATCAAAATGTGTATGAATTTTTGAATGGAAAACTTTTGCTCTGTAAATTTTAACCAAAATCATATAAAAATATTTTTTAAAACTAGAAAGGAAACCCTATTGAGGCCAAGTCTACTATTGTTGTTATGTACCGTCAAGTCACCTGCAACTCATAGCGACCCTATGTTCAATACCTCTGAAACTTACCCTGTCCTGAGCCAGTCTCACTGACTACAACACACCTACCCCCATTACCCTAGGTACTGTATCAATCCATTTCATTTGGGGTCTTTCTCTCCTACGCTGTCCCTCCACCCTTCTGAGCATGATGTCCTTCTCCAACGATAAGTCCTCCTGACCACATGCCCAAAGTAAGTGAGACAGAGCTTCTAAATCCTAGCCTCCAAGGAGAAACTTGGTTTCACCCTGTATAAGACAGACCTATTTGTTTTCTTGGCAGCCCATGGTATGTTCAAGATTTTTCTCCAGCACCACAATTTAAAGGCAACAATTCTTCTTCTATCATCCTTAGTCAGTATCCAGCTCTCTGAAGCATAACAAGTAATTATGAAGACCATGGACTAGATCAGGGGCACCTTAGTTTCTAGACTGACACCATTGCTTCTCAGTACTCTGGAAAGGTCCCTGAGAGTAGATTTACCTAATGGAATTCACCTTTTGATTTCCGGACTGCTGGTTCCAAAAGTGTTAATTGTGGATTCGAGCAAGCTGTAATTGTTAACAACCTCAATCTCTTCTCCATCTATCATGGTGCTGCAATTGGCCCAGTGGTGAGAATATTTGTTTTCTTGATGTTGAGCTTCAATCCATACTGAAGACTACAGTCCTTGAAATTGTACAGCAAGCACTTCAGGTCCTCCTCAGTTTCAGCAAGCAAAGTTGTGTCATCTGCATAATGCAGATTGTTGATGAGTTTTCCTCCAATCCTGATGTCACATTCCTCCTTATAAAGCTCAGCCTCGTGAATGATCTGTTCTGCATACAGATTGAAATGGTATGGAGACAGGACACATTGCTGACACATTCCCTTCCTGACTTTGAATCACGCAGTGTTTCCTTGCTCTGTTTTGAAGACTCCTTCCTGGTACAAGCATAAGTTTCTCATAAGTACTATCAAGTATTCTGGGATTCCCATTCTCCTCAAGGTTAACCACAATTTGTTGTGATCCACACAGTTAAATGCCTTTTACATAGTCAATGAAACACAGACATTCCTCTGGTACTCTGTTTTCTGCCAAGATCCATCTGACATTGGCGATATTGTCTCTAGTGCCATGGCCTCTTCTAAACCCAGTTTGCATTTTGGGTAGTTCTCTGTCAATGTACTGTTCCAATCATTTCTGGATAATCTTCAGCAGAGTTTTGCTTGTGTGTGGTATTAGTGATATTGTTCAATAATTTCCACATTCTGTTGGGTCACCTTTCTTTGAAATGGGAATAAATATGGATATCTTCCAGTCAGTTGGCCAAATAGTTGTTCTCCAGATTTCTTGGCACACCTGGTATTATATTCATGAAATCACAAAGAGTAGAAGTGGACCGAAGGCAACCAATGGAAGAATGTGTTATAGACTAACTTGTGCCCACCCCATTAATATGTTAGAAAACCTTATTTGTGGCTTTAATCCCATCTGTGATAGGTTGTCTTTGTAATGTCAATAAGATATTAGTACAGAGTCAATCTCCTTTAAGATGTAAGAGATTAAGCAAGCAAAGTGGTCTGAGTGAAGACACATGCCAGGCTACATGAAGATTGCCCAAAGGCAGACGGTTTGAAGACAAGGATCGTCCTCCAGAGCTAACAAAGAAAAGTCTTCCCCTCCAACTGGTACCCTGGGCTTATTCAACATAATCTGTTTTCGTGATCATAAAGTTTATTAGGGTGGTTAATAAACTATAATGTAGGTTAGCAGCAGGACATAATCCCTTAATGGAGACAGCTTCCCGAGCTGCGTGCAGGCCCTCTGACCTCCAATTTCACGGTTTAGGTCAGTGTCACAGAATTCCCAGTCCTGTCAGTTACTATGACTTCCCTCGGCCCTCCAGCAAGCTTGGGCGGAGGCTTCTGGTCCTGACTGTGGCTCTGGGGGGCAGCAGTCCCAAGTCAGTTCGTCTCCTGCTGGTCTCCAGGTCTGCTCAGACAGCTCTTGTGTAGGTCCCTGGCTGGTTGGCTGGCGCAGGAATCTTTGATTCTAGAGGATGAATGCTGCTACCTCTTCATTGCTGGTACTGAGATTATATGAAGACAAATGTGGTATAAGGATTGTAGGAAGACTCATCAAGAACTTATGTTATGTAGATGACATAGCCTTGCTGGCAAAAAACAAACAAGACTGGAAGCATTTATTGATGAAGTTCAAAGACTAAAGTGTTCAGTATGGATTACACCTCAATATAAAGAAAAATGCTCACAAATAGACAACGTCTTAACAAGTGGAAAAAAGATTGAAGTTGTCAAAGATATCATTTGTATTGGATCCACAAGAAATTAAGACAAATTGCACTGGACAAATCTGCAGTGGATGAGAAAGTATATTATCCTTTAAAAAGGAACTGGTGGTTACTGGGGGCAGGGACTCCTACCAATCCAACTAGCAATACGGGAAATGAATTTAATTGGTGGGGGAAAGCTTCCATAGAAGCACTGAAGAGCAGAGTGGATACAAATTAAAAGTAAATGGTTGAATCAGAAGTTCAGGTTGAACCAAAATTTCCAGAAAGAAGAGCAATAAACCACCCCAGATAACCTACAAACAAGTTTCTAAAAAGGACTACAAATAAGAATGACATTGGCAATAGGGAAGCAGGGAGGAAAGTGGCATAATGTCTTTAAAATTTTAAAGGAGAATTTTGAAGCTGTTATTCAACTAGTTTTTAATCTAAAATATTAGAAACAAAGGATTTTTTTCTATGGGTGTGAGGTGACATAGAGTTTAATATCAATGTTATTATTGAGAGCTGTTGAATCAACTATGTCTCATAGCAACCCTACGAACAATAGATGTCTTTTCCTGTACCATCCTCATCGTCGCCATACTTGAGCCCATTTTAACAGTCACCATGTCAATTCATTTCATTGAAGGTCTTCCCCTCCTTCACTGATCTTCCACTTTTCTGAGCATGATGTCCTTTTCCAAGGATTGCTGTTGTTGTTGTCAGGTCGAGTTGTTGTTGCCATCGAGTACAACCCATAGTAACCCTATGAACAACAGATCTGAACCTTGTCCAATCCTCAACCTCCTGACACACTAGAGCCCACTGCGGTAATTACTGTGTCAATTCACCTGGTTCAGGGTCTTCCTCCCCTTTACCGACCCTCTCTGCCTTTCTGAGCATCATATCCCTCTCCAAGGAATAGCCCCTCCTAGCAATATGCCCTAAGTATGATGCTTCCTGGGTCATTCACTATATTGCTCAGAGCATCTTTAAACATTGCAGCTAGGATTTGTTTTTCAGTTCTCTTAGCTTAAGAAATGCAGAGTGAATTCTTCCCTTGTTATTCTCCAATACCAGCTCTCTGCATATTCCATTACAATACTTTGAACTGTATTCTTGAGCTGCCCTTTGAAATCTTCTGCTCAACTCTTCTCCTTCAGTATCTTTTTCCTTTGTTCTGGCTTCTTGATGCTCTAGTGTCATTTTAAGAGTGACTTCTGACATCCATTTTTTTTTTTCTTTCTCCAATATCTTTGTAAAGACATTTTGCTCTCTTTGATGATATCCTTGATATTATTCCATAACTCTTCCGGCCTTCAAGCATTGGTGTTTAATGCTTCAGACCTATTCTTAAGTTGATTTCTAAATTCAGATGGAATATATTCAAGATAATATTTTGGTTCTCGTGGACTTCTTTTAATTTTCTTCTACCTCAGTTTGAATTTGTACATGAGTAACTGATGATCTGACCCATAGTCCACCCCTGGCTTAGCTCTGATTGCTGATAGTGAGTTTTTCCAATGATTCTTCCACAGAAGTAGTCAATCTGATTTCCATGCAGCTCATCAGGTGAAGTCTATCTTTAAAGTTAGCATTTGTGTTTTTTAAAAAAGTAATTGCAATGATCATTGAAAATACAAAATTCAATCATTCTATTTCCAGCTTCATTTCTAGAACCAAACCCTTATTTTCTAACTATTCCTTTTTCATTGTTTCTAACTTTTGCATTCCAGTCACCAATTATCATTAATGTATCCTGACTGCATGTTTGATCTATTTCAGACTACAAGATTTGGTAAAAAATTTCAATTTCTTCCTCTTTGGCTCTAGCTGAAGGAGCATATATTTGAATATTCATTGTATTAACATGCTTGTATGCTTACAGATAATATCCTATTGCTCACAACATTGTATTTCAGGATTAAACATGAAATTTACTTTTTTGACTATTAGTGCAACACTATTCTTCTTCTGTTTTTCATTCTCAGCATAGTATACCATGTGATGATTCAAAGTGGTCAGAGCTAGTCCATCTCATCTCACTAATGCCTAGAATATCGGTGTTCATGCACTCCATTTAATTTTTTACAATTTCTCATTTTTCAACAGTCAAGCTACATACATGCCATATTCTAATTAATAAAGAATATTTGTCATTATTTTACTCATTTTTAGTGACTTCCAATCTGGGCTCTATCACTAATACTAAAACTATCTGCATTCTTCTACTGTCCCCTTCTAACAACTTGCTTGTGCAAGTGTGTGAAATGAAGTTTCACCATCCTTCCTTCTAAAGAGTGCCCTGGCTCAACCCTCTCAAAGATATATATGTTTGTTCTCATGTCAGTCCATGGGATATTTTGTACTCTTCTCCAGCATCACAACTCAAAGGCATTGATTCTTTTTCTGTCACTATGGAGTTTACTGTTCAAAATGGCTTTCCTAATCATTGAATTTTACTTTGTCATGTGGATAGGCAGGAATAGGTTAGTAGGATGTGTCAGCCTAACCACAAGGGGACTGATTAGTCTCATCATTAAATGAAGCAGATCCAGCAGCAGAATGAGAGAAAGCTCACCACCAGAAAAGAGTAAGCAAGAAAATGCAACTCATCCGTTAGGACCAGAGCAATAGCCACAGCAGCTGACGCAGAGGACCAGAGACTCAACGTGAGAGGCAGCTGACCGTGAGAATGCTAACCTCCACAGAACCAGAGCTAAGAGCTTCTGCTCAAGTTTGTTGGACCACTGGAAGACTGAGGGGTGGGTGTGCATAGAGCTATCATTATTGGCAGAACAGAGAACGTTGTAACACTGGCTTAAAGCCACAAGTCTTAAGGCTGAGGTGCCAGCAAGCACATTTTAGAAGCTGTCCTGACCAACTATATTCTGCTACTAATCTGGATTAAAATGTTTTAATTTCCCCAATAAATTCTGTGTGGTATGTGAACTACCACACTGGATTTTGGACCCAGAAATGCAGTAAGGTCGGTGTTGAGATGACTAGGAGGTGGTACAGGAAAGTCGGAGACAGGTCTGTCCTTACAGAAATGGTTTTGTGTTCCTGGTGTGTTGATGTGTGAACAGTTCCCCTTTGTGAAGTTGATAAAGATCAGATATGGCTGCTAACATGTGGCCCTTGCTCTTTTTACAGTCTTCTATATTCACTGTCCAACTCTCAGATGCATAGCAAGTAATTGACAAGATCATGACTTGAATCAGGCACCCCTATTTAAACTGACATCCTTGCTCTTTAGGACTTTGGAGAGGTCCCTGACTGCAGACTTTCTCAAAGTAACACATCATTTAATTTCCTGACTAAGGAAATCAATGTTGTTGATTGTGGATCCAGGTAAAATGATACCATTCTCAATGTCTATCTTTTCTCGATCTTTCATGATGTTGTCTATTGACCCAGTGGTGAGGATTTTTGTTTTCTTGATGTTGAGATGTAATCCATCCTGAAGCAAAAGTTCCAAGTCCTCTTCATTTTTAACAAGCACGTTTGTGTCATCTATATAACACAGGTTGCTGATGAGACTTCCTCCAATCCTAATCCACATTGCTCCTCATAAAGTCCAGATTCTTGAATGATACATGTAGCATTGTGATTAAACATGGATGGAGAAAGGATATAGCCTCTATGCACAACTTTCTTGATTTTAAACCATGCCATGTTCTCTTATTCTGTTCAAACAACAGCTTCTTGGTCTAGGTATAGGTTTTGCATGAGCAAAATTAAGTGTTCTGGGATTCTCATTCTTCTCAATGTTAGTCACAATTTGTTATGATCCATGCAGTAAAATACCTCGACTCATAGCCAATACAACACAAGTGGATGTCCTTCTGTTACTCTCTGCTTTTAGCCAACTTCCATTTGGCATCAGTAGTGATAAATCACTGGTGCCATTGATGAAACTCTTCTAGCCATTTCTAAATAATTTTCAGATTGTACTTGCTTGTGCTAGTGGTGTCAAGGATTTATGGTTCAAAATGGCTTTCCTAGCAAATGAATTTGACTTTGCCAAATGGATGGGTGGGGTCATACAAATAGTCATGTTAGTCTATTCAGTAGGGGACTGGCTAGTCTTATCACCACCCCCAGGTTTAAATGGAGTGGTTTCAGCAGCAGAAATAGGAACCAATAAGGAAGAGGAAGCAATGGCGTGGCCAGAGAATCCTGTGCCAGTCAGACCAAGATCTACACAAAAGCACCAGCAGCCTCAGTCTTAGCAAAAACAAAAACAAAACAAACAAACAAACAGAGACTAACATGGGACAGAGCTTAGGACTGCTTCCCCATGTAGCCAGAACCAGAGACCTCCACCCAAGCTTGCTGGAGGACTGAGGGAAGAAGCCAGACTGGAATGGCCAAAATAATTTTGTAACCCTGACCTAACCTGCGAGGCTAACAACCAAAGGTCAGCAACCATGCTTGAGAAGCTAGATTGAGGGATTGTATTTGGTTGCTAATCTGAATTAGAGCCTGTTAATGCATTCCTCTAGGTCGTATAGCCCTGGTGTACAAGTTGCCGCACAGCGGTCACTTGTGGTTGCCGTGAGGCTGAACACTGTGACACTGATGTCAAATGCGTTAATGGTTGGCTACCCAATGCGGACAGAGAGTAGGGTGGAGCTCCCTGATTTAAACAAGCTTGGAAGCAGGAGTGGCATCCACTTCCATAATAGCTTGCCTCCGGAAACCCTATGAACCTGGAGAGAGGATGCAAGGCACCAAGCGTTGAGGACTCTCCTTCATAGGGTCGCTATGAGTCGCCTGCGAGTTGACAGCACTTAACAACGACAATGTCCCTACTAAACCCTGTAACCGCGGGAGAGGGTGCACATCTGAGTCCAGGGTGAGAGATTCTCTGCCGCATCTGGGATTCCAGAAGAGGAATGGTGAATAGTTGTTGCTAGGTGCCATCTGGCCTCACAATGACCCTATAAACAATAAACCTGAGCCCTCAACGGTGGATCGGGGATCTCTCACTCTTCAGTCAAGCTTTATGCTTAAGTGCCGAAAATAAATAAATGACTAGTGAAGGAATGGCCTTTGAGAAACAGTCGTTAAAGACTTATTAAGCAGAACATTAAGCTTATCTTTCAAAACAATTTCTCTTGGAAGATTTCACATTTGAAAGGCTGGTGTGTTTGAGCTAGAGTGTGGAGACCTTGAGAGGCTGGCATTTTAACAAGCCATCATGGAAAAAGAATGATGGCAGAATCACAGCTAGAATCCGGGTCTCGGGACCCTCAGCACAGAGGCTCTCTATCCCCTCCCCTCGAACCCTCGACCTGCGCAGACGCTCAGGAAATATGTCACAGTATATCCTGTAACCGAGCCCGGCTCATCGCGGGTTCCACTGAGACGCCCCTGCCTGACCAGGACCCTGGAGAAGGGGAACTCACTGGACAGAGGGGTGTTAGACAGACTTTCGGAACTTGGGAAGCCCCTCTGGGTCGCCAGCTCTGCTGTCAGAAGGAGATAAGGCGCACGCCAGGACCAAGGAGCACTAAACGCGACCTGGTTGCCGAGGAGACCGGAAATCTTTCACCCGGAAGTGAATATGCGAGGGCCGAAACTAAGCCAATCAGAAGGTGCAGGGTGGGTGGGGCTTTATGGCTGTAGCTGGGCAGCGACGTAGGGCTCCAGGTGAGATTCGCGTAGGTGGCCGAGTCCAGGCGACCCCAGGACACTCTGCCAGCCGCCCTGGAGAAGTGGCACTGCAAGCCGGGTACAGCTTCCCCTTCAGTGGACGAGGGATATTTGTTGGTGTGCGTGAACTGCGCGTGGTCTGTTTGTGATCTTGTCCTCAGTGTGCAGACAGGTCTGCTATCTCCCCTGCACCTGTAGTGGTCAGGCAGGGTCCGAGGAGTATCCTGGCCCGGTGGATCCCAAGCTGTCTGCTCGGGATCGATGTGTCTGTACCGGCAGGATCCTACCTTGGGACCGTGCCATGCTGAAATCAGCAGCTGAGATTGACCACACTCAGGCTCAGAGCAAAGCAAAGAGTTGCTTGAAGGAGCTCAGGTTCCGTTACTTGTCTCTGTTCCCATCTTTGGCTGATGTAGCTGGCTGGGAACAGAGTTCTGGACATTGTATGTTGGAAGAAGGGTATAAGGTCCGAGTATCTGGATAGAACTGCGTATTTCGGGATCAATTAGATTTGCCTAGGAGGAGAGGACTGTATGGTCAGTTTTCAATACTTGGCGATATTGTTCCAGGGTGAAAAACAAAGGATACTCTTCGCAGCCGAATTTAACGTTTGTGTGTCCATGGTAAAGACTGCTCTGGACAGAATAGAATAGTAGAGTCTATCCACATGAATTATACATTTATACAAGGAATTCTTATTCCTTGGGCAATGCCTAGAAAGAGCGGCCGGCATTGGACAGTTGTTAAATACAACCAATAAGCAGACATTCAAAATTGTGACTATCTGAAAACAAGTTGACAAGGTAACATTTTTGGGTGATGAGAGACAAGTTGTTGAGCACTCTTTAGACAAGCTAGTTGTGCCTTGACCTAGTTGACTTGCCACATTCTTTTATTTCTTTTTTAAAAAAGTACAGTAACGTCTTAACTATTTTCAAGGACACAACCTGACCTTGATGTTTTTCTAGGTGAAGCTATGATTTATTTGTCCAATTTGTATATCTTTTTTCCCAGAATTTAAAATAGGTAATTATCGATGCAAAGCCATACAAAATTCAAAGCCTGTTAAATTTTTAATGATCTTATATTTTTGTGAGTGTACTTATATATGTTATATACCATTGAGTTGGAACCAATTCATAGCTGACCCTCCAGTGGGTTTTTCAGAGGCAGTAAAATCACACAGGAGGAGATTGCCCATCCTTCTGTGGAATTGCAGCACAATTTCTTCCACTAGGCCACCAGAGCTCCCTTCCTTCATATATATGTAGCAATGACCTTATGGTAAACAATTCTAGACAAGAAGATTAGATCCTCATAACCTGGACTTTGCCCAGTCCTGTGCCATCCTCATCACCTCTGACACACTAGAGCCCATTGCTCAAGTCATTGGAATGCTTATTCTTTGCTAACCGTCCATCTTTACAAGCATGATGTCCTTTTCCAAGGAAAAGCCTCACCTAGCTACATGTTCAAAGTATGAAAGATGAAGCTTGGTCATGCTTGCCTCCAGGGAGCACTCTGGCTGCACTTTTTCTAAGACATACCTGTTTGTTCTTTTGTCAGTCCACAGGATAGTCAGTACTCTTCTCTAACACCACATCTCAAAGGCATCAATTATTCTCCTGTCATCCTTATTCACTGTTAAGCTCCCTGATGCATAGCAGGTGATTGAGAAGACCATGGACTGAATTGCGGCCCTTTAGTCTTCAAACTAACATCACTGCTGTTCAGCATTTTGGAGAAGTCCCTGTTAGCTGACTTTCCCATTGCAACATGTCTCCTGATTTCCTAACTTCTGGTACCCCAGGTGTTGATTGTTGATCCAAGCAAGATTAAATCATTGAAAGCTTCAATCCTTTCTCCATCTATCATAATGTTCACTGCTACTGCTGGTCCTGTGGTGAGGATCTTTGTCTTCTTGATGTTGAGATGTAAGCCATACCAAAGGCTGTAGTCTTTGACTTTCTGCAACAAGTATTCCATATCTTCTACATTCAGCAAGCAAAGTTGTGTCATTTGCATGATGTAGGGATCATTTCTATAGATTGTTACTAGAGAGGTTTCTCTGATTGTGTGGAATCATGGCCATCTTAAAAAAGCCAAATCCATGGTCATGAAGTTGGTTGGAACTCCTAGAGTCCCTCCATCAGGGTGCAGAGTCTGTAAATCCTTATGGGAAGAAACTGCTCAGGGTGCAGAGTCTGTAAATCCTTATGGGAAGAAACTGCCCATCTCTCTTCCTTGGAGCAGCTGGTGGATTAGAACTGTCGACATTTCAGTTAACAGCCTGACACATTTTGTCAATAAGACTGCTTCTAATAGCCACAAATCTGCAAATATTAACTTATCCTTGCCTTTTTTTGTAAGTAAGGCCATTTGTTGGCAAATAGGCCATTGCTTCATTTCACTTAGCATGATGGCTTTGAGGCTAAACCATGTATCAGGGCTTCATTTCTCTTTATAGCTAAGTAATTCATTCGATTGCACATTGTACCACATTTTGTTTATCCAGTTACTTGCTGATGGGAACTTAGGTTGTCTCTACCTTTTTTGATACTGGAAGTAATGCTGCAATGTACACAAGTGTGTTCACATCAAATATATCTTTTCACATTGCTTCTATGGATCCCAGGGTCTGTTTCTCTAGTGAAAGAGAGGGAACCTCTCAACAAGATGACTGACACAGGACTACAACAATGAAGCTTAAGCACAGCAGAGATTGTGAGGATGGCGCAGAGCCCTGTTATTCAGGGTCACTGACACTCAGAGCCAATTCGTCGAGTGCCCAGCAGTAGTAACCAGATGTGTCTTTTTGCACACTATACCTAATCCAGGCTTTCACATCCTTCTTGGAAATTTCAGAGATAATCCAAACTCAATATGTCCAAAACGGAACTCCCCTTTCCCCATATTTCTACTTCTTCCTGGTGTTCCTGTAACTGGGGCCTCCATGCACAATTTTCTCAAGGCAGATATCTGGATATTATGCTGCTCCTAAAAATCACTTCACCATCAAGTTCTAGTTCTCCTACAGAATGTATAAATCACTGTTTTTTTACAAACTTCAGTGATGCCGTTTCTATCATCTAGAGCCAGGGCCAGCCAAACTATAGTCTTTGGGTCAAATAATACCCACCACTTGTTTTTGTATAATGGAAAGGGCTAAAAATTGTTTGGGTTGTTGGTTTGTGGTTATTTGGTGGTTTGGGGTTGTTTCTTATTTAAGACATACTCATTTAATTATTGTCTGTGGCTTCCTTTTTACTACAGTGACAGAACTGAGTAGTTGTGACAGAAACTACTTGAGCCACAAAGCAAAACATACCTATCGGGCCCTTTATAGAAAATGTTTGCCAACCTCTGATCATTATTAATAGGATCAGCCTCCAAATGCCATCTTTTCCCAAGTCTTGTCTCCTTCAGAACATACTTTTTAAAAGACAAATGGGTCCATTCACTGTCTGCTTAAGATTCTTTTTTTACTTCCATTACACCTAGAATAAACTCTAAACTCCCAGATAGAACATAAATCTATGACCTTATCCTACATAACCTTTCTTTTCTTTCTCCCTTGCTTAGGAGTTTTGAACCAAACTGACCTTCTACCATCTCCTTGATTACACATTCTGTTGTAATGTGTCTTTATTTTGTTGACTGAACAATGTCCTTTAAATATACATGTTTAAATCCTAACCTGTCATCTGTAGGTGTAATCTGTATCTAATAGGGTTTGTCAAGATAGAACATAAATCTATGACCTTATCCTACATAACCTTTCTTTTCTTTCTCCCTTGCTTAGGAGTTTTGAACCAAACTGACCTTCTACCATCTCCTTGATTACACATTCTGTTGTAATGTGTCTTTATTTTGTTGACTGAACAATGTCCTTTAAATATACATGTTTAAATCCTAACCTGTCATCTGTAGGTGTAATCTGTATCTAATAGGGTTTGTCATGTTCCTGATAGGATAGGGTATGTCTTGAATCAATCACTTTTGAGATATAAAAGAAATATTTTCAGCACAGAGAAGCACACACAGAGGAAGACAGATGCCAGGTAACATGAAGACAGCCAAGAGACAGAAGCTGAAAAGAGACAAAGATCTTATTACAGAGATGACAGAGGAAGTTGTCCTTCGAGCTGGTATCCTGAATTTGGATGTCTAGTCTCTTAAATGAAATTTCTGTTTATTAAAGGCATCCACTTGTAGTTGTAATTGTAATTTTAATTGTAATTTCTGTTATAGCTGCATTTGTTGTTGTTGTTATGTGCCATCGAGTCGCTTGCTACTCATAGCGACCCTATGTACAAGAGCTCTAAATGCTGTTCTATCCTGTGCCAACCTAGCCATCTCAAATGCACTTATTCCCACCGCTCCAGTCACAGAATCGATCCATCTCACCAAAGGTCTTCCTCTCCTTCGCCTCCCCTCCACTCTGCCAAACATTATGTCGCTCTCCAAGGACCAGTCCCTCCTTGCAACATGCCCAAAGTATGTCAGATGAAGCTTCAGAATCCTTGACTCCAGGGAACACTCTGGCTTCACCCTCTCCAGGACAAACCTGTTTGTTCTCCTAGCAGTCCATGGTATATTCAACACTGACTTTATTACTTTTTCTAAATGTTGTTCTCTCAGGTTTCTGAGTTGTTCTGTGTCTTCGGGTTGACTATGACTCATAGTGATCTTATGAAAAAGGACTCTGAACCTTGTCCTATTCTGAGCCAACCTCACCGTCTCTGACACACCTGACCCCACTGCCATACTTACTGTGTTAATCCATCTCATCCAAGGACATCTTCTTCTGTGCTGACCCCCCACCCTTCCAAGCATGATGTCTGTCTCCAAGGACTGTCCCCTCCTGGCCATGTGCCCGAAGTATATGAGACTGAGCTTCAAAATCCTTGCCTCCAAAGAGCAACCTGGTTTCACCCTCCCCAGTACATACCTTTTTGTTCTCTTTGCAGTCCATGGTGTGTAGTGTATGTTCAATACTCTTCTCTAACACCATAACTCAAAGGCATCAATTGTTGTTCTGTCATCCTTAGTTGTTGTCCAGGTCTAGATGGCATAGCAAACAACTGAGAAGCCCATGGCCTACATCAGGCATACTTTAGTCTATAGACTAACTGCTCTTTAGCACTCTGGAGAGATCCTTGACAGCACATTTTCCCCAGTGCAACTCATCTTTTGATTTCCTGACTATTGGTGCCAAGGGTGTTGATTATGGATCCAAGTAAGATGAAATTATTAATAACTTCAATCTTTTCTCCATCTATCATGATGCTGCCTATTGACCCAGTGATGAGAATTTCTGTTTTCTTATTGAAATACAATCCATGCTGAAGGCTGCAGTCTGATCTTACGCAACAAATGTTTCAAGTCTTCCTCAGTTTTAGTGAGCAAGGTTGTGTCATCTGCATAAGGCAGGTTGTTAATGAGTCTTCCTCCAATCCTGCCACCATATTCTTCATTAAGTCAAGCCTTTTAAATAATCTCTTTAGCATATAGATTGAAAAGATATGGAGGCAGGCCACATCCCTGACATACTCCTTTCTTGATTTTGAACTATGCAGTGTTCTCAAAGTCTTTGAGTAGGTAACTATAATTCATTATTTAAATGTAACACCAACTATCTGACAAAGGGTCTTCCTTGATCATGCAAATATCCACTACCTCTTGGTATTCTTCAAAATTATTCATAATTACACTTGTTTATTGAGTGTTTCCTGTTTGTATCCACACACCTCCCTCTCTCACCAAGTTCCCTGAAGGCAGAGACCATATCTATTTTGATAACCACTATGCCTCTATCCCTGGTGGCTTAGGGGGTGGGGAGTTGTGCTGATAACCAAAAGGGGAGTGATTCGAATCTACCAGCTGCTGAAGGAGAAAGATGGACCATCTCCTCCTGTGTAATTTACAGCCTGTAAAAACCTGCTGGACAGTCAACTATGAGTCAGTTTCTACTCAGTAGCAAGGAGGTATTTCCTTTGATGCCTTGAGCACAGTATTCATCATATATTGATGTTAGGTGCAATCAAATTGGCTCCAACTCTATACAACCAAATGAACCTGCCTAATCCTGGACCATCCTCATAATCTCTGAAGAATGAATGGCTGAAGGTTGAATAAGTGGATTCTACAAGAATGGAGATTCAGTCAGTCAGTCATTCTTTCAGTCCACAAATATTTATTGAGTACTTACACACCAAGGAGCTCTGGTGCTGCTGTACATAATGTACTGGGCTACTAAATAAAGGCTGGTGGCTTGAATCTACTGGCTACTCAATGGGAAAAGGTGGGAGTTTCCTTCACAAAGATTTGAAGCTTTGGAAACACAACAGAGGGTCACTCTGAGTTGAAATCTTACCTGACAGCAGTAGATTATTATGTACCACATCCTGGGGATGAAACAGCAAAGAAAAAACATTGCTGCCCTTGTGAGTCTTGTCTTCCACGAGGCAAGACAGATGTTGTACAAGTAGATTTATAGTATATCATCTAACCATCATAAAAATAATGAATGCTGCTGAGATGACAACGTGAGATGACATGCACAAATTGAGAAATGTGCTGTTATAGAAGTAATAATAAGTACAGATGCTCTGAGTCACAAATATCCTCGCTCTGCTGGCCTGGATGACGGTAGAGAACTCATGGTGAAGTGAGGGAAAGAGATGAAGTTGGAGAGTAGAAGGTTCTGGGGAAGAACTCATATTTTATTCTAAATATGATGACAAGACCCTAGAGAACTAGGGCACGAGTTTGATACAATTGGCTTATGTATTAAGGCAGTTACTCTAGTTACTGGGTAAAGAATAAATAGAATGTGAGGAAGTGAGGAGAAACAGATGGCCACTTAGGAAGCTACTGTGATTGTTTCGGCTAGGACAAAAACATAGTGGCTTGGACTGGGTAGTAGTGGTGGAGTCTGTAAGTAGGTAGAGATTCTAAGAATATTTTAAAGGTGATTGAAGCAGATTTGAGAGAAAAAAAGACAAAAATGACACACTTTTGGTCTGAGTAAATGGTGAAAAATGATACAGTGTGTATAGGAGAGAAGAGCAGATTTGAGAGATCTCAAGCTCATTTGGGATATTACATTCAGATACTTTCCAACTGATGTCTAGAAAGTAGTTAGATATATGAGTTTACAGTGGAAGGGAAAGTTTGGTTTCTTTAATCCCCTGACAGTTTTGTGAGATAAATAGTATTTTTCTAAAATTATAGGGGAAGTAGTTAAACACTGACCTACTAACTGATCAGCATTTCGCACCCTCGAGCACTGAGGCAGTTCACTTCTGTCAAGATTACAGTCGTGGAAATCCTTAGGGGCAGTTCTATTCTATAGGGTTGCTAGGAGGAGGAAAATAGAACACAGATTGTTTCTATGACTTAGCTAATGCCATTAACTCTAAAAGTAGTAAAGCTGGAATTTTAATTAATCTTGATTTGACTCCAAAGCTGAGATTCTATCCATCATACTTCCTCCTGACCATATACTTAAGGAGCTCTAGTGGAAGGGGTCAGCAGTTCAAAGCCACCAGTTTTTCCTTAGGAGAAAGATGATCAGTCTCCTCCTGTGAAGATTTACAATCTTGGAAAGCTGATGTTGGGGGCTGCTGTGAGTCAGAACTGACTTAACAGCAGTGGATTTGTTTGGTTTTTATATATGTTGTATATCCTCAACTGAGAGTTTAAAAGATAAACATGTCTTCCTTCTCAATCCAAATTACAAGTTTGCTTCGGCTTGGGCTCCATATAGATAAGAATGTCATGAGAAAGAGGTCACACTATCTCAAGATCTTTTGTAAAAACAGTGGTATCTATAGATAAGGGAGCTCTGGTGGCCTAGTGTTAAGAAACTGCTGCAATCCCAAAGGCACATGGTTCAAATCCACCAGCTGCTCCATGAGAGAAGAATGGACAGTCTGTTCCCGTGCTATTAACTGTCTCTGAAAACCCACTGGAGGGTCAGTTATGAGTTGATTCTGACTCGATGGTACACAACAACAACAAAATATAAAGGAAAGGAAATTGTTTATAATTGTAGGTAACTGCAGCAGATAAGAACTAAATATAAAGGACTACATCAGTGACTACCAATAGAATCCTAGCTAAATAAATCATAGTTATTCAGACAGTTGTAGGAAAATTAATGAGGTAGTTGTATTTGTAAGTATAGGATAAATGTTATATAATTAGGCGAGTTCTGGTGGCCTAGTGGCAAGAAGGTGTACTGCAATCCCAGAGGTGCACGGTTCAAATCCACCAGATGCTCTGCTGGAGAAGGAACAATCTCCTTCTGTACCAGTCAGATCTGATTTGATGGTACGCACACACATACAAAATAATAAAATAAAATTTTTAAAAATGTTATATAATTATATAAATGTATAAGTTGAAAGGAGAAAAGTACAGAGCAATATGTCTAAAATGAGCTCATTACTATATAAAAGCAGGTTGAGAGTGAGACTCAACATCCACACACACTCATCTGCTAATTCAGGAAGTTAACATCCCTGGAATCTGGATTGAAGAGAGACTTATTTTTATCTTATTTGAATTTATTTTTTTTTCTTATTGTATGACTCTTCTCACTTCAAAAAGCTAATTACTGTACAGACAATAGTGGTTGCGGTACTCGTGGCCTGGAACTCGTGGCCTGGATCTTACTCTCTGAGAGTCTTTCTAAGATATCCAACGATTTGCTAGGGGGCACTTTCTACTGGACTTTGAAGGATACTTAAAATATAAACTAAAATTTGTGGAAATTGGCATTGCAAGCTGTAGAAATGTAGTGTGCAAAGGCAAAAAAACCCAAAAAAACCCCAACACCACAGCAGTATAAAAGAGAAATCATAAAGTAGAAACAGAAGAAAGGAAAAGAACGTGAAATTCTTGATCTGCTTGGGAACGTTCTTATTAGTTATTATGGTTCTTTAAAATAAACTCTGTCCTTAACTTTGACAGAGAAATGATTATTTTTTTTCATCTGGTTTTATAGTAACTATGTATTTTCCCCCCCTTTCAGGTGAAAATGAGTTCTTCAGCAAGAAGAAAGGGAAAACCAGGCAAAGGAAGTGGAAAAGGGTCCTCTAGGGGAGGCCGCGGAGGCAGGAGCCACAGCAGTAAACCTCATGGAGGTGGCGGTGGAGGCGGAGGCGGCGGCAGCGGCAATAAGAAGGCCTCCAGCAGACTTTGGGATGATGGAGATGACTTTTGTATCTTCAGTGAATCAAGGCGTTCATCCAGGTCATTATACTCTGAATAGTCAAGTATGAAGCCAGTTTCTAGTGTATGGGTGACAAGTGACCAAGTGTCTTATTTATCTGGTGCTGCTGTAACATTCCACGAGTGTCTTCAGTAAAAGCCAATAAGCAAGCTTTTGCTCTCTCTGTTAAGGTGACTAGAAATCTGAGTGTAACAGAGCTAGGGTTAATTGGCATTTTCAGAGAGAGAAACTTCTTTGGGTGGGTGTGTGTGGGGTGTGTAGATACACATAAATACACATATATGTGCACACATATATGTAGACACATATTCATTCTGGGGCATAACTAAATATGAATTAGAAAAGACTGAACAAGTGATGCATCTGAACCTCATCAAACATCTGTTAACTTTAATAAATTCAACTTTTAACTTGGATGTGTTTAGGGGGAAAAAAGAAAAACAAGTAGTGTTTAAGTTGTTTAAACTTCCCAAGAAATTAATCCAGGCTCTGTGGTGAGCAGGACAGAAAGAAACTGATGTTCCTTTTGTTTCCGTTTCCAAATTCTTCTTGGGTTTTTTTTGTTGTTGTTTTGTTTATCCTGCTTGTAGTTTTGGCTTCTTGCTAATACTTAAGTCTGTGATTTCAGGATATTTTTTTAAATTCTTTTTTGCATACATGTAAAAATAACCAAGTACTCCACCTAACTATTCAACCACGTCTTTTATATTTTGGAAAAAGTTTGGACTTAGAAATAATACATGCTTCTCAAACTTGACACTTTTTGGAATATTTTCCAGATTAACTTTAAATTTAAGATTACATACTTCTACACGCTGAATTTAGACCTAATTTATGAGGTAGATAACAACTCCATCATTTTCCAAAACATGGAGCCATGGCTATTCATTCATCTTGCAAATATATATTGAAAGTATCCTATGCTTATGCTGTTGTATTAAAGACTAGGATTACAACAAGGAAGTATTGTCCTTGTCTTCATAGAATGGTGTTTGGGGTACAAAATTTGTAAGCAAATAAATATACGACTGGCAGTAAGTGCTGTGGAGAAAAAGAGAGGCTAAAAAGAACAGAAAGTGTCAGAAGAGAATTGTTCTCAGTAGAATGACTAGGGACGGCATTTCTATTAAGGTGGCGTTGGAACAAGAATACAAGAATGAAGTGAAGTAGTGATCCTTAGCTATCTGAGAGAAAAATGTTCACAGCAGAGAGAAAAGCAAGTGCAAAGTCCCTGCGGCAGGTACATGCTTGAAAGCTTTAGTAAAAAAGCCAGGTGGTTAGGGTAAATGAGCAAAGAGGAGAGTGATAAGAGGTTGCATCAAAGACTATACTTGTGTAGGACAGTAAATATGCTAATAAAGACTTAAGATTTTCCTTTGAATAAATCAAGATGCCATTGAAGGGTTTGAGACAGGGGTAACTGGTGATATTACTAATTATGACCATGATTGCTATATCTAATATCTATACCTATTTCTATATACACAGATATAGATACAGATATAAATATAGATATAGATGCACACACCTTTGTGTGAAGTAGAAAATGATGTTCCTTCCTCTGGACAGGATTAGCTCCCAACCAGGACGCTCGTGTGCTGTGTGGAGAATATTCTGTAGGGAAGCCTGGGTTGAAACCAGGTATACTAGTTGCAAGGCTCTCTCCAATTAGAAATGCCAGATAAACTGATGCTTAAGTCGAGAGTCCAAGACCAAAGATTTAGACTCAACAATTAGTAGTGTGTGAGTCCTCTGAATAAATATTAAAGACTGGAGACGACAAGATCTCTGCTGAGAGCTGGACAGGGAATAAGAATGACAGAAGAATTGATGCCTTTGAGCTGTTGTGTTGGAGGAGAGTACTGAATATTCTATAGACTCCAAAAAGAACAAACAGATATATCTTGCAGAAGGTGGAGCCAGAGTGTTCTTGGAGGCAAGCTTCATCCTACTTTGGGCATGTTGTTCGGAAAGGTTGTTCCTTGGAGACATCTTGCTTGGAAAGGTGGAGAGTTAGCAAAAGAGAGGAAGACTTTCAACCAGGTGGATTGAATTAGTGACTACAGCAATAAGCTTGAATGTGTCAAAGATTATGAGATTGTCACAAAACAGGACAGTATTCAGACCTGTTATTCATAGGGTGGCTATATGCTTTATGCTACCTAACAACAACAACACGAGTGAATACAGTTAGAGAAGAAGTAAAATTATGAGCCGTGGGACACTTCAAGCTTTAAAAGTAAGCGAGATTAGGAGAATCAAAAGGCATTTATAAGTAATTGCCAGTTAAATACAAACCAAGACTGTTTTCTAAAAGCCAAAGAGTAAAGATATTTCAGAGAGAGAGAATGAACAGTTATTTCTGATAGATAAAAAAAGGAAGTACAGAGATTATCCACTGGATTTGACAAGTGAGTATCCTTGATAACTTTGACAAGAACTAGTTCACATACTTGGTGAAGAGGAAAGAAAGTAGCAACAGTCATTTACTTAACTCTTTCAAAGGAGTTTGTTTTAAAAGGGGTATAGAGAAATGGACAATAGATGGAGGTGAGAATGTGCAGTCAAGGAAGAAAATTAGTTTAACTTTCACCTGGTGGATGTTATATAGCATATCTGTAATTGTATGGGAATTATCTAAAAGCTGGGGAAGACTGATGAAGCAAAAAGGAGGATAAGTGCCGAACTCATTTCCTTGAAGAGATGAAAGCTATTGGGATCCAGTGTTTAAATGCATGGGTTAACATTGATACCCAGTATGGGTCATCCAAAGTAAAAGGAGGGGAGATTGCATGGGTGTACAGGTAAGTGATGGGTAAAGTAGAGACGTGTGAAAGTTTTTTGTTCCTTTCTCTCTCTTTCCTTCATTCCTTCCCTCTTTACTCATCATGAAAAAATGATCACACAAATTCAGATTGTGAGAATATCTGCCAGACAGTTGACCTGAGCTCTTAGAAAATTAGTAAGAGTTTTTCTTAAAAGCTTGATAAATGTAATGTTTTTTCTATTAGATACTGGGCAAAAAATAATTTTGTGAAAGACTCTATTGAGTCAGGAAATTTGAATATAGACTGTGCATTAGATAGTATTACTGGATCAAGTATTACTGGATCTATATAAAATTTCATAAGAGTGATAATTATATTAGCGTTATATAAGTGTATAATTTAGCTCTTTGGAAATACATATAGAAATGTTTACATACATTCAAATGGCCCAGCCATATGTGTGTATACGTATAGTAGGGGTGTGTATGTGATTGTATTTGGAAACATATGTCCTGAAGGAGTTGCCCTGCTACCCCAAAGGCCATGCCTCACTGGCAGGGTTCAAATACACTGGTTGCAGGGAGGGAAAAGATAGACAGTCTCCTCCAGTGCAGTTTACATCCTTGGAAAAACTCACCAGAGGGTCAGCTATGAATCAGTTCTGACCCAAAGCAATGAGGCATGAGTTACATGTGGCAAAATGTTAACTATTGATGACTCTTGGTAAATAGTATTTATTATACAATTATTCTGCATATTTTTAGAATTACGTCTTTTCAAGACAAAATTTGGAAGGAATGATGTATTTTAGATGGCATCACTTCTTTTCTCCTTAATTGCATTTAACTGGTTAAAAATCACAGTCTATTTTCCTTTGATGCGCAGTTTTGCAAAGGTTAAAATTTTATTCTTTTTAAGGTTCCAATACTGTGTTTGATTTTTAGAGAGCAACTTTCTATTTCAAAAAATTTGTGCAAATTTATAATGAAACATGTTTTTGTTATGTGCTCTTGAGTTGCCTGCGACTCATAATAAAACATACCAAGTGATAAAAAGAATAAAGCTAGTAAGTGAAATTAAACTTTAGGACTTTTTATTGTTTTAAATATTTAAGACTCTCTAAAATAATTTTTTTTCCAAATGTGAAAAATGGTGAAAGAAAATTTAATATTAGGGAAATGCCAGTGATAATTTGATAAGGGGATTAGTTATAAAAGATACAGCCTATGTAATTTTATTTTGAAATGTGTATGAGAAAGAATAATGTGGTTAGGGATGGCTTTTGTTGCCTTGGTGGCACAGTGACTAAAGTTTTCAATCAAAAGATCAATAGTTTGAACCCCCTAGCCACTCTCTAAGAGAAAAATATGTCAGCTAGCTATGGTAAAGATTTACAGCCGAGGAAACTGTTGAACAGTTCTGCTCTTGCCTGTGAGGTCCCTGTGAGTCAAAGTAGACTAGCTGACTGGTGGATTTGGTTTTTCTTTTCTTTGTTCTCTATGCTTTTTTATTCCTATTTTAATTTTTATAATTAGGAAATGATGATATGAGTGAGTATTTTAAATATAGACCCTGATATTCACACATGAGATGATTCTAGTGATTGTTTCCAGTTTGCATGCCTAAAGTTGAATGATATAGGTACTCTTGTATGTGGTCTGTTTCTTTTCAGAGGCCTTGTAACACTGAGGGAATCAATCATTAGCATTATATTTCCTAGAGGATTCTTGAATTAGTGAAGCCAGACCTAATGATTAAGAATTAGATCAGCCCAGCAACAATAGAAAATTCAAAAGGGTAGCAAATAACAAATGCTGGCGAGATTGTGGAGAAATTGGAACTCTTATTCACTACTGTTGGGAATATAAAATGATGCAGCCACTATGGAAGGCAGTCTGACGCTTTCTCAAAAAGTTGGAACTAGACATACCATTTGACCCAGCAATGCTACTACTGGAAATATACTCTAAAGAAAGCAAAGCCATGGCTCAAACAGATGTATGCTTACCCATATTTATTGCTGCATTATTCACAATAACAAAGAGATGGAAGCAACCCAAATGCCCATCAACAAATGAATGGGTAGAGAAACGATGGTACATTCAAACAATGGAATATTAGGCAACACTGAAAAAGATTAACTTGTAAAACATTACACAGCAAGGGGGAGCCTGGAGGACTTTATGCTGAGTAAACTCTTTCAGTCACAAAAGGACAAATACTACATTACACTGCTTTTTATAAAAATAGGACAGACATGGGGGGTAGGTTGGGGAGAGAATGGGAAAAGAGTGGATAAATAATGAACACTGCATTAGAACTGATGAGGGGAAGAACTTTCTGAAAGAAATATATGATTAGGCATTACATGTATGAAAATAATCTAGAATAAGGGGTGTGTTGCCGGCTAGGGAGGTACAAGAGAATGTACAACAAAAATGAATAAAAAAATGAGGGGGAAAAAACCCCATGAAAAAATTCTATCTAAATTATGATATACATGTAATTTAACCATGGTTAAAATAGTGCTGAGACTAAAAAAAAAAAAAAATAATAATCAGATCAGTTCTTCTCCAGCAGTTCCAATATAAAAAAATGTCTGGTGAATACTACATAAAACTGGAGAATCTCTTCACATTTCTTGTTGTCTTTTGTAAGATCTTTGACAGTCTTGTTCATGGTATATTTCACTGGGGACCCTGGGTGGGTATACAGTTCCAATTGTAGGTAAATGTATAATTTTGCTGTCCCCTATCCTTTGTAGGCCCAGCAGCAGTAACATAAGCAAAGGGGAGGCACGCCCCAAACGGAAATCTGAAGCCAAAGTGCCCCTTCAGACTCTACACATGACTTCTGAAAACCAGGAGAAAGTGAAAGCTCTCCTCCGAGACCTGCAAGAACAGGACGCAGACGCGGGATCTGAGTAAATGATTTTATTTGACCAAATTGTTATAGTAAGGAGGATGTATTAGTAATAGGAGTTTCCTTTGTGTTTTTGGAATGCTGGGTAAATTCTGACCCTATTGGAGCCTTACAGTTACTTGAAAAGGAGCCAAGAGAAAGACAAGAATGATTGTTCAGGGACAATGTGAGTGTAAGTTTGTTTCACAGTATCTGTAAGGAATGATACTGGTTTTGAACTTCAATATTTTTTTCCAGTTTCTCCCTTTTTTAATTAAAAAATAATTTTTCGCACACTTTCCTTCATTGACATATTTCATGCACTCATTCCCATACATGGTGTTTTTTAAAATTAATCACCATTGAACTATGCCCACTATTACCCTATCTTTTTAGGTTCCCACTAGGTCTTTCCCATTTCCTTTACCTGCTCCCTCCCCCCACCAAAGTGTGCAACACTGTGATTTTGCCCCTACCCACCCTCATCCCTCTGCTCCCACCCTTTCCCCCACCTTGAATCCCCATATACGTTTTACTAGTTATCCTTCTGTTTTTACAGTAATGATTTAATGTCGTATTTGTCCTGCTGAGAGTGAGTTAGTTCACTCAGCATAATGCTTTCCATTCTATCCTAACTTACAGAGTATTTTTCAGAATTGTTGCTCCTGAAAGCTGCATAGTATTCCATCAAATGAATGCACCATAATTTCCCAATTAATTCGGTTGTGATTGGATGTTTGGGCTGTTTCTATGCTCTTGTGATGGTACGAACATTGGTATATAATACTCCGTTTGTGTCTCATTTTTTATTTCCTTGAGATATATTTCTACTAGAGGAATAGCTGGGTCATATGGAATTTCTTTGTTCATCTTTTTGAGGAAATGCCAAACTCCTTTCCAGAGTGGTTGTACCATTTTGTATTTTATCTTCTTGTTGCAAATATACGTGGCAAGACATATACTAATTTAAGTGTTTCCTCCTCCATTAATATATTCATTGACTCTCTATGGTTCCATGCTAATCTTTCAAGTTGCTGTTGTCAATCTGATGCCATATAGATAATTCTTTATAAAGAATTACCTGCTCATGACAGGTATTTTTTCCTGGGTTTAGCTTACTGATATTTATGTTAAGAATTGAAAGAATGTTTTTTACTTAAGGGTCAAAAATTATCTCAGGACAGTAGTTTCAAGAGTTCATCAAACCTAGGCTCTAGGTGGTCAAGAGTTCATGAGAATTTGAAATTCTGTTCTGCATTTTGACTGGGATTCTTCTGTAAAATCTTTGATAAAAATACTCAGTAATGGGAGCTGAACCCCAGCCAGGCCTTCTGTCTCATAGTAAATGGAGGCAATTTATACATCCTTCTCCTACTTCTTCTTCTGTTATTACATGCAAATGAAGACTAAATGTTATAGAAGGCCACGTGCAAGCTCTTGAGAGCCCAGATACTTTTTGTGAAAAACAATGTATTCAAACTTTGTAAATAAATCAGTATAAATTTTTAAAAGTAAAGATGAGCAACAAGAAGAAGAAAAACAAAACAAAACATGACTAACCATCCCAGGAGAAATGAGCAGAATGGGTAAATATATGGAAGCTTCTGAAAAAAGATGTTCATTTTCATTACAATCAGGAAAATATAAAGTGAAATCACAATAAAGATTTTCCTATCTTCCAAACCAAGAAACCATATCCCATGAAGATTTCGATTTTTATGAGCAGCATCAGCAGCTACGTTTTTGTTGTTTTAAATGTGTCTGTCACATAACTTTTGCCGACTCAATTTTTTGTAGTGATCTAGAAGCCATCCAGGAAATTCTGGTGACCTGGTTAGTAAGGAGTTGTGCTGTCAATTTAAAGGCAAGTAGTTCAAAACCCACCATCAGCAATTCTTTGGGAGAAGATAGGCAGTCTCCTCGCATGTGATTTACAGCCTCTGAACACCTACTGAAGTGTCGGCTGTGAGTATATTCCTATTCAACGGCAATGATCAACAATAAGCGATCCATGGGTATCTTATTGAAAGCTTTACAATAAGCTCCTATGCTAACAGTGTACATCCTAATTCTTTTTTTCCCTAGAACAGTACTACTGTGCACTCAGTAACTGCTTAATATATATATTTTTTAGTGGTCAGCAAGTAGAAATAGTATTCTAGGAGAAAATACTGAGTTGATCAGATGAGTCTGGACATTCTACTTTACATGATCTGCTCAAGCAAAAATGCTTTCATTCTAAAGGAGGGCTTTAAACCTGTTCATCCCAGTTCAACCAGTAGTGACCCAAATTTTTAAAATTTTGGTCAAGTATGAAAACCAGAATGAGCGAGATTACAGATGACAGCCCTGCTAGAAGCTTAATCTTCCTCTTGGGACTGTGAATTCCTTGCCAGACCTTTTACCTGCAGAGTGAACAAGAAGACCCCAGGCTCAAAGGTGGCGAATGACTATGTTATTTTGCGTGTATGTTGCTTTCCTAACTTTGACCAGTAATCCAGTTTCTCTCAGGTTCCTGAAAGGGCATACATTGCTCTCTGAGTATTCTATTTCAGGGCTTCAGGCTAGTATTTTTGTTTTATTGTTTTGTTTATCATTACAGTTTCCCTAGATTTTTAAAATGTGGGTCTTTTCCAGTTTTGCCTTGTTGGCCATGATTGAACCAGTTTGAATCCCTACCTGATACCTTAGTCACTTTTTTCCTCCTCCCTTTCCCTTGCATTTGGTTTTTATGCCTTATGATTTCAGTTAAAATTATTTTCTTCCCATTTATTAGAATTACTTAATGGTTAGACACAAACAGCTTGATTTTCCATCCACCTATACATCTTCTCTTTTTTTCAAAGATAGGAAAAATGGGTTTCTGCCAAAATCCCAAAACTTAAGAGTTGTTTCTGGTTTTGTTTTAGTTTAATTTTTTAAAAATTTTATTATTTTTTGTGTATGTACCATCAAATCAGATCTGATTTGTACAGGAGGAGATTGTCCCTCCTTCTACAGCAGAGCACCTGGTGGATTTGAGCCGCGTACCTCTCGGATTGCAGTGCAGCTTCTTGCTACTAGGCCACCAGAGAGTTTTTTTCTGTTTTTTAAAGACCAACAAGAGAGCAACAATGAAAACTTTGATTGTTAGAACAGTGGGCTCTAGGATCACACTGCCTTGGATAAAATTTCTTACTGCCCCTGTTGTATATAACATTAATTAAAAAAACAAAACAAAACAAGAACTGTATGATGGCTTTTTGGTCAATTTTAACTCGTGATGACCTACATACTACAGAATAGAACCGCACTATAAATCACCAGCCCTTCTGAAGCGCTTCTGAGTGGACTCAATCTGCCAATGTTTTGGTTAACAGCTGAGGATGACTGCACCATGAGGAACTCCTGTGTAACTGTAGTCAGTTACTAACCCTCTCGAAATCATAGTGGTGCATCAGCAAAAGATGGGGGTTCTAGTAGTACCTCAAGGGGTTGTTGAGAAGTTTAAAAGAAGTTGCACAATTTGAAGCCCTCAGCACAGTACCTGGCATGTAGTAAATGCTTGAAGAATATTAGTTGTCAGCAGTGAATTACAAATAAATGAAGGATTAAATCAGTGACAAACATATAGTCAGTATCTTGTGTCTTTTGCCTTTTTGGATTACAGTGTTAATTTAAGCCTTGGCTACAGATTTCTTTAAAGTAAATAAAAATTAGAATATAAGAAGTGTTATCTTTGCTAGGAGAAGTGTTTCTGGGGAAGAAGAAGATGAGGAGCCTGATTACTGTGATGATGAGCAATACTGGTCAGCTAGACCAGTGGAAGCTTCCCTGGTTCCAGATCCAAAGCCTTCGGAATGTGCTGGACCAGTCCTGGTGGAGCCTTATCTGCCAGAAGTGACAGTCTCACCCTTTGCAGTGCAAAAGCTTTCCAGGTAACTATTTTCAGGTTTTTGTGAGCATTTTGCAGAGACTTCACTTTGTAAATTCAAGTACCCACTCTTGAGTACTTGGTTCTTGTTTGGGTGCTAGCAGTGACTGGCTGATACCCCCAGGATTCTTTCTTTGAGCCAGTTATTCTCAGTTGGAAATAGTGGTTTTTGGGATTGGATTTAAGGAAGCATCATATTATCAGGGATGGGGGGTTTTTGTTGTTTTGTTTTTCAAAACACACAAGCCCTGCCCGCATAGAGTCAGAATTTCACACAAATGTAGGTCAGTAAATTCCAGTTCAGTGATTTGATTTGATCTTATCCTATCATTTTTGTTGCGGTTCACCCTTGACAGGTATGGTTTCCACACTGAGCGCTGTCAGGCAGCCCTGAGGATTTGTGGCGGAGACATTGGGGCATCACTGGAGTATCTCCTCACTCAGTGTTTCTCAGAGACCTTTGGAGAAAGAATGAGGGTCCCCGAGGCCGTCGCTTGCATTAGCTTGGATGAATGTGTGGAGCAGCGGCAAGAAGAGGCACTTGCTCTGAGGTCAATCTGTGGAGAAAAATTCGTAGAAAGAATTCAAAACAGAGTTTGGGCTATTGGGTTAGAATTAGAATATTTGGCAAGTAAATTCTGCAAATCCAAGCAAAAGGGAAGTGCCAGAAATGTCCAGGAGACTTCGCTTGAAACATGTAAATTTTACCTCAAAGGAAATTGTAAATTTGGATCAAAGTGCAAATTTAAGCATGAAGTACCCCCAGATCAAATTGTTGGAAGAGTCGAAAGACGTGCAGATGATTCTCATCTTAATGAAGATACATCTTTTTTATATGAACTTGAAATTCGATTTTCTAAAGACCACAAGTACCCCTACCAAGCTCCCCTTGTGGCATTTTATTCCACCAATGAGTATCTACCTCTGGCTTGTCGTTTACATATTTCTGAGTTCCTTTATGGCAAGGCCTTGGCATTTGCAGAAACTTCAGAACCTTCAGTATATTCTTTGATTACCCTTTTAGAGGAAGAATCAGAAATCGTCAAGTTGCTGACAAACACCCATCATAAGTACAGTGTTCCTCCTGCGAACTTTTTACCAGCACCCTCTGGAAACAGGATGAATAATCTTGTCTGTCATAACACAGTGATTCCAAAGAATTCTTTTTTTTCAAATCAAATTGCAGCAGGTACGTAAGGCACTGATTGTGTGGAGGACATTAAGAATAATGACCTTAGTTGTAGAAGTTTCAAAGGACTGGTGTGCTGTCTTCTAGTGGTCTTGGGGAAATTGTTCTCCTCCCCATTTCCATCGGCAAGTGGGAAGGAACAGTCCCTGAACTTCAGTAATGAGACCCTTTAATTTTGTGATACTGGGACTACACTTTGGAGCAAAAGTTTGTAGAGCTATATAAATTTATCTTAGAAACATAGAATCTCAGAATTGGAACAATCTTGAAATAGCTCCTTAGAGAATTTTTATTTAACTAATTTGGTATCATATGGTACTTATATATATGGATTTGCTTTCAAATGATGTTTTAGAAATGCTAAATTGTATACTACCTTTCTGCAACTTTCTACAATTCCAGTATAGAATTTCTACGACTTTCTGCAGTTCTAATATACTTCTATACTATTGCTCTTTAGAAGTGCTTAATTCTATACTACAGCCAGGACCCTCCTGCTTCTAGTACACTGGATTCCTGAAATCCATGAGTGGGACTATCTTTCAGAAGCCCTAAGTTCTCAAAGAAATGTTTGTACAAATGTCTGGCTTTGTCCAGATTTAGATTAGCTGCACAAATCCTGGTGCCAGAAGTAAACTACCTTTTCAGCTTCTATCAAAGAATTCTCTTACTTGTTTCTCACCTTCCTTCTAGAAAAACAAAAGGGTTTTTATTATTTCATAAGAGTTTCTGGGTAAACATCATTGGTAGAGAAATGCCCACGTGCACTAAAATGGACAGGTGGCTGTCTTCACTCTCCAAACTCTAGTCTCACTTTCTCTAGCATATGGAATTTGGAGAACTGACAAATTATGTGTAATGGGCATTTGGAAAAAAAAGTAGCTGTTTTATTGATACACAATTCACACACTAAGAAATTTACCCTTTGAAAGTGTATAATTCAGTGGCTTTGGTGTAGTCACAGAATTGTACAGCCATCATTACAGTCCAGTTCCAGAACATTTTCATTAATTCCCAAAATGAAACTCCATCCCATTAGCACTCATTTACCTTCTCTCAACACCTGCAGCCATTACTTTACTTTCTCTATGGATTTGCCTGTTCTGGACACTTCCAGAAATGCAGTCATGTAATATGTAATCTTTTGTGTCTGGCTTCTTTCATTCAGCATAATGTTTTCAAAGCTAATAATCCATTTGTAGCATGTATTAGTACTTCACTCTCTTTATTGCTAAATAATACTTCATCATAAGGATATACCATTCTGTTTGTCCACTCATCAGTTGATGAGTGTTTAAATTGTTTTGTGTCATAGACCTCTAGGGACACTTGCAAATATTTGAAACTTTGACTTAACTTCTTGAGTGCAAAGAGTGTACTGGATTAGCATCAAGGCATGCCATTGTTTTCACTACTTTGGTTTTAATTTATGGTTTAATGAAACCACTTATACCTGAATAAAGTTTCTTTGAAGATGTGCTTAACATTTTTAACTTATGGTTTAATGATAACCACTTAGCCTGAAGGTTATTTGCAGATGCATTTAAGGTTATTTAGCAATAATAGAATTAAAATGGATTAACCACTTTAATTAAGCTTTAAATTTGTCTCTATGATTTTTTTTTTGTTGTTGTTTGTTAAATAGTGACTTTCCCCTTTTAAAGGAAGGGCTCCATATCGAAATGTTTCCTTTTGTCCCCTTCAAGTTGTAAAAGAATCAGAACCTGAGGAAGAGGCAGATGAGGATGAAGGTCCTGCACCAGTTATAGTGGAGAATGAAAGCTATGTGAACCTTAAGAAAAAGATTTCCAAAAGATATGACTGGCAGGCAAAGTCAGTACATGCTGAAAATGCTAAAATCTGCAAGCAGTTCCAAATAAAACAGGTAGGGTACGCTGAGAGAATGGCTAGCATTGTCTCCTCAACGTATGGATGAAGGGATGAGGAATTAGGAGGCTTTGGCTCCCTTCTCTAGTGTACTTTCAGTTCTCTTTCGCCCTGAATGGTCAAAGTTTCTGCATGCCACATGAACTTGGGTGCATGGTCTAGGTGGTTTTAGAAAAATCAAATGGCTGCTGAATGTCACTTACACACACGCACTCCAAATGTCCTCACACTTGTGTGGCTTTGTTGCTTCGATAGACAATCTGATACGTGGAAAGGAAATTAATGCCAACATTTATGCTCGAAAAATCAGTGTATAAAAGGAGGAGGGACTCTCTCCACTGAATAAGTCAGAGGATAAAGAACGTGCTGATTTTTGCATAACTAGCAGGTGATCAGAAGTCAGTGGCTTCCTGTTCCCAAATCCTTTCTTGTTTTTATACCATTCACATAAAGGTTATTTTGAGAGTTCATTAATAAACTCTTCAGGCAAAGTAGGGTAGAGAACACTCACTTTGGGGATTGGATTAGATTAGATACTACTTCTTTTTTCCAGTTCTAAACTGTTAGTGATCTTGAAATTTGGCACATTGTACAATATCCACTGAACATAAAAGATACATAAAATCATATAAATAAGGTGGTGGTTGTTATTGTTGCCATTGAATTGCATCTGACTCATAGTTGACCCTCCAGGGTGTTTTCAGAGGCTTTAAATTGTGGTGAAGCAATGGTGGATTCGAACTGCCTTTGGGTTGATTGCACAACTCCTTACCACTAAGCCACCAGAGCTCCCTATAAATAAATATAGTAGAAACAAAAAATTATGTATTAAGTTTGATCATTGTGTGTAAAGATAATGAATTTATAATATGTTAAAATTATTTGCAAGAAATGATAAGTTAGTATAAATACCTTATATTTTTCAAAAGTGCTTTTATAGGTTTCATGTACAATACAATGTTTGTAATATTGAACACTGAATATCAGAAGCATAGCCACAATTGTTATGTGCTGTCGAGTCAGAACCAAATCATTGTTGATCTCCCAGTGGGTTTTCAGAGGCAGGAAATTCCATGGGAAATGAATGACCTGTCATTCTACCATAAAGCAACAGGGGGATTCGAACTGCTTGCCTTCACGTTGGCAGCACAACTCCTTACCACCAAGCCAACAGAGTTCCTTATAGATACAGTGATTGACTAAAAAGAACCTTTTAGAGAGATCTCTATTACTGATTTTGCTAAATATCTGATAATATATAACACTGTCCAATATGGTAGATCCTAGTGACATGTGGCTTTTTAAATTCAGTAAAATGAAAATTCCATTTCTTGGTTGAGCTAGCCACATTTTAAGTGTTCAGTAGCCAGATGTAGTTAAAAGTTGCTGTAGAGAACACAGCTCACAGTGCTGGTGCAGAAACTCACTAGAAAGAACTAGATGTGTGCTGAGCAAGAGAGTTTATTTCTCTTATATGTCCTTTCTACTTATTCCATCATAGGAAAAGTACACAGACGCCTTATTTCTGCTTCATTCTCTGAGAAGCCTTCTAACTAAGCCCTCTACATCCAGTCCTCACCAGTCTCTGCAGTCTTTCTCTGAACAAGTATTTAAAGAAAGAGCAGAAGGGGTGGGTCTGATGGTGGAGTTCCAGAGTCAGATCTTTGACAAAGGTGGTTAAAGTAACCTCACTAATGCCGTATCTTTAATTTTGTTAGGCTTCCAGACAGTTCCAGTCAATTTTGCAAGAAAGACAGTCCCTGCCAGCTTGGGAAGAAAGAGAAACCATTCTCAAATTGCTGCGCAAGCACAAAGTACTTGTCATAAGTGGTATGACTGGGTAAGACTGCAATTTACTCATAATATGACTTTGACTATAAATATGTATACCCTAGTGCATGACCAGCCAAAAGGACAAACAGGTATGTCCTGGAGTGGATGCAATCAGAGTGCTCTTTGGAAGCAAGAATGATGAGACTTTGCCTCACGTAGTTTGGGCATGTTGGTAGGAGGGGCTACTCCGTGGAAGGGGACATGATGCTCGGAAGGGTGGACAGTTGGCGAAGGAGAGGAAGACCCTCAACCAGGTGGATTGACACAGTGACTGCCACAGTGGGCTCTTGTGTGTCAGGAAGTGTGCAGATGGCACAGGATAGAGCAGGGTTTAGATCTTTTGTTCTTAGGGTCATTATGAGTTGTACTCTATTTCACAGCTGCTAACAAGTCACCATAACAAGTTCTGTTTTTTAAAACCTAGTACTTGTGTTATTTGAGCTTTTCCCTATCAAATATTAAATTGCTGGTAACCTTATTTTAACTTCTGTAGCTAACAGAGCCACATTTTAAAAGAGAAAGAAAACTCATCCAAGAATGTATAGTCTTATGTAATGCTGTTAGTGCCACTGAGTCAGTTTCAGTTCATGTGGTTCATATGACAGAAAAGAATTACCCCTCGGGTTTTCTAGGCCATAATCTTTACAGGAGCAGATTGTTAGCTCTTTTCTTCCAAAGATCTGGGGATGAGTTTCAACAAACAACATTCTTTTAGTGGCCTAGTGCTCAATCATTGCACCATCAACAGGGCACCTTAAATCTTGTACAGCTCTCCCTTTAAGGCAAAGGAACCAGCAAAAGATTCTTTAGTAAAGCACATGGTTTCAAGGCATTTAGCTTGAAACTTGTAAATTTTTAAAATTATTTTGTTAGGGGTCACCCCCCCCCCATTCTTTTAAAAATAGCTTACACCAAACTCTTTTTTCCCAGTTCATATTCTTTATGAGTTGTGTAAATCTAGTTGTTGTTGATGTGTACCATTGAGCCCATAGCTGACCCTCCAGCGGATTTTTGGAACTAGTAAATTGCATGAGAGGAAGTGGCCCATCTTTTTCTTTAGAGCCTCTGGTGGATTCGAACCACTGACCTTTGCATTGGCAACAAAACAAAAGCTTACCAAGTAGGCCACCAGAGCTCCTCATTGTAGAAATATTTACATTCTTAAAGCAATTTACAGATCTTAGTCTAGTATCTGTTCAATAGTTCCAGCGATATAAGTGATATCTTTATCTAAGTGCATATTCCTAGACTTTGTCAACTATAGGTAATTAGTGTTAAGTAGTTGTTGGCGAGGGCTCTGGAGCTTTGGTGCCCTAGTCTATAGGGAGGAGTCCTGTACCCCAAAGGGCGCCTCTGGCAGTTGGAATCCACCAACGGCTCAGTGGGGGGAAAAGATGGACAATCTCCTCCATGCTATTTATAGGAAACGTGCTCGAGGCTCATCTAGGAGTCAGTTCCTGCTAAGTGGCAATGAGATTTCTGAGTGAATTGGAGCAGAGGGAGCCCTAACGGCACAGTGGTTAAACACTCAACTGCTAAATGAAAAGTTGGTGGCTTACCCGCCCCCCACCGCAGCCACTCCAAGAGAGAAGGATGTGGCCGTCCACTGTGGAAGATTCCAGCTTTGAAACCCTCTCAGGCAGTTCTACTCTATGAATTGAAATTAGCTCAATAACAAGGAGTAGTACAATTTTAGAAGGTAGGTAAATCTGAACAACTTTATCAAACTTTATCAACAACTTTATCATCACTTTGTCATGATTGCGTCTTTGGCACTTAAAAACTCCTTTTATAACTTTTTGTTTTGCCACACAGATGTGGGAAAACGACCCAGATTCCACAGTTTATTCTGGATGATTCTCTGAATGGGCCTCCTCAGAAGGTAGCTAACATAATCTGCACCCAGCCCCGACGAATCTCTGCCATCTCTGTCGCTGAACGTGTTGCCAAAGAGCGAGCAGAGAGGGTCGGCCTGACTGTTGGGTACCAGATCCGCTTGGAGAGTGTCAAGGTTCGTATGCTCTGCTTGGTTCTGGTAACAAACCCACACAATTTTCAGGTATGAAGGGTTCTTGATGTTTGGGGCTCATGAAAAACTTAGGACACATAGATCATTTTAAATTAGAGGCAACCCTCCAAAGGACTAAAACCCTTTCAGAAATATTTTGGTTCAAGAGATCTTATTATATATAAAGACTTTTTTAATGAGAAAGCAGTCTTATAGGTGCTGTCTTGCTCTCAAAACAATGAGATTAATCCTTTCACCCAAATGAGTAGCAAAAAAATTCAGGATCTCATCACTCAGTATTGTTAGGTGTTTTATATAACTTTTAATGCATTTTGTGAGTCTGAAATTTGAAATTATATGAAAAAGAAAAGCCATTGTCAAAGCCACCATGTATGTGTGTGTGTGTATGTGTGTGTACCTTAAAAACGACTTTTTAAAAAACAACAGCCAGTATTCTCATTTAAAATAAAATCATCCTAAATGCATAGATTTGCATTTGCTAGCTTTTCTATTTCATATAATTTCTGGCTTCAGACTCACTAAGTATTCTTTAATTCTAGCCCCTGAGAATAGCTTGCCAAAATGTTTCATTTTCTCAGAAATTTCATGAATGCTTTCTTTTGCCTTTCACCTCCAAGTCCTCAGCCACCAGGCTGTTGTACTGCACCACAGGAGTGCTGCTGAGAAGACTAGAAGGAGACACAACTCTGAAAGGAATCACTCATATTATTGTGGATGAAGTTCACGAGCGAACAGAAGAAAGGTAAAATTATACACCTCAAATGAAGATGTAGCCAGTAGAATTGTCCTGCTTCTAATTCATCTGTATCAGAATAGCATTGGTGATTTGTCACACAGTGGTCTTAGGGAAAGAGAACAGCTTTGCTCACATTCAGAATCATTCAGGATCTGTGACAACATATGTGCTAGGACAGTGTGTGCTCCGCACTGGAAGAGTAACTGTCACCAGATAGGAGATACTTAGCACCCTCCTGACTTCATACTGAACTGAGTGCTGGACTAGTAGAAATAATAGAACAGAAGCTATAGATGATAGATTGATCAGTATGATGCTTCCTTCTTTGTTCATTTGATCAGTTATTCTTTCCTGATATTTATTCATGTTATTGGGGCTATGTGGAACTCTAGGGAACTCTGGTGGTCTAATGGGTAAGAAGTTTCCCTTCCAACCCAAAGGCAAGTGGTTCAAAGCCACCATCTGGAGGAGATGGACAATATCCTCCTTGGATGATTTACAGCCTCTTACAGGAAAACCTGCTGAAGGTTCAGCTGTGAGTCAGATCCAGCTTTGCAGCATGTAACAGCAACAACCACAGTATGGGAAGCTCTGATAGCTTATACCACAGGGAGTTGCACTTCTAACCCAAACGACATACTTCCCTACTGGCTCACATCCGTCAGTGACTCCATGAAGAACTATAGCCATTGTCCTCCAGGGCAGTTTGTGGCTTTGGGAACCCACTGGAGGGTCATCCACGAGCTGGTTCTGAGTTGTCAGTGATAACTTGAATATTAAATGCCCAACACTGTATGCATTGTACAGTGTACAGTAGTAAACTAGCATAGCCCATGTGTTCCTTCTCATCTTTTACAGTCTGACAGGAGAAACAAATATTGACACACAAATAAGTAATTGTAAATTGGAATAAATACTGTGAGGGAATAAGCATAGAAGGAAATAGAAATGTAAACTACTTCTGTAAAGATTTACAGCGTTAGAAACCCTAAGGGGCCATTCTGCTATGACCTAAGGGTTCTACTCTGCTGTGAGTCAGGGATCCACTTGATGCCAGTGGGTTTGGTCTTTGGTTCTGATAAGAAGAGTCATACAAGAGAATTAAAATCTGTGAACCAGAATCACTAAGTATATAAACAAGAATAAAAGTTGACTATCCAATTATAGTTTGTAAGTTTTAAATTTTTAACCCATTTTCTGATCATAGAAGTGACAGTATGATTGTCCTAAAACATTTAGAAAATACTGAAAAATGTCAACAAGAATTTCTGACCCTGTGAAATTGCCCCACTCATCACCTCTCACATTGCTATACTATGATAGTAGCATGTTGCTGTGATATTGAAAGCTATCCTGCTGATATTTCAAATCTCAGTAGAGTCACTCATGGTAGACAGAGTTCAGGGGAGCTTACAGACTAACAAGCACTACTGGCCATCCACTTTGGAAATAGTAGGCTGTCTGTGACATTGTCTGACACAGAACCAGAGGCTGAGCCCCTCCAAATGCGACAGGGGAGGAGCTACCTCCTCAGACCTGAGTCTGCCTTACTAAAATGAATATAATAAAGTTTTCACCAAGTGAAGGACTTTCATTTGTCCATGTAGTAAGACTCAAAATGAGGAGAAACAGATGTAACATCCATTAATAAAAGGAATGTGGAATATGCACAATATGACTCTAGGAAAATTGGGAGTTCCCAAAAATTAATTGAAATGTGTAACACTAAACATCCTAGGCAATAATGAGCTGAGATGGGTTATTATTGGCAATTTTTCATCAGTCATACCATCTACTATGCCTGGAATGACAAATTAGAGAGGAATGTTCCTGTATCTATTGTCAGAAAGAACTGTTCTGTTACCCTGTGATACCCTCTCAGTGATGTTATCCTGTGAATACTTCTCTGTCTAGTTCACTTGTTACGCTTCTGAGAGCTGGACAGTGAATAAGGATGACAGAAGAATTGATGCCTTTGAGCTGTGGTGTTGCAAAAAATCACTGAACATCCACGGATGGCCGGAACAAACAGATATGTTGCTGGAGTGCTCTTTGGAGGCAAGAATGATGAGGCTTTGTCTCACATACTTTAAGCGTGTTACTAGGAGGGGCTATTCCTTGGAGGAAGACATGACGCTGGAAAGGGTGGAGAGTTAGTGAAGAAGAGGACGATCCTCAACCAGGTGGATTGATATGGTTGGTGACTGCTGCAATGGGCTCTTGTGTGTCAGGAAGTGTGAGGATGGCGCAGGATAGAACAGGTTTCCGATCTTTTGTTCATAGGGTTACTGTGAGTTGTACTTGACTTGATGGCACTTAACAACAACAACAGTTCTCTGTCACTCATAGAATAATATCTGTTGCACATACAAGGAAGACTTAACTAATGCAACTATTATTCAAAAATAAAGCATCAGTCACTAAAGCCAGAGATGAAGGAATTGAAGATTTCTACCAACTTAGGCAGTCTGAAATTGATTGATCTTGCTAATCAAGATGCATTAGTAATGATTGGTGACTGGAATGTGAAAGTTGGAAGCAAAAAAGGAACTGGTATTTGGAAAATAGTGGCATAAAATTGATGACAAATGAGGCTGGATATGGCATAATAGAATTTTGTACAATCAATGATTCCTTCATTGTGAATACCATTTTTAAAAGCATAAAGTGGATTGCATGGATTGTACCTAATTGAGACCACAGGAATCATGTTGGCGATGCACTGAAAATAAAGCCCCAGGAAGTGGAGGAATACCAGTGGAGGTGTTTGAGCAAACAAATGCATCTCTGGATGTGCTCACTAGTCTATGTCAAGAAATTTGCTAAAGATTGAATATGTCTGCTAAAGATTAAGGGGTACCTAATACAAGACCTCTCCAAAGTACTGAAGAACAAGGGTGTCTCTCTGGAGACTAAGGTGCGTCTGATACAGGCCATGGTCTTTGCAATCACTTGTTATGCATCAGAGAGTTGGACAATCTTAGGGAGGATAAAAGGAGATTTGATGCCTTTGAGCTTTGGTGTTAGAGAAGAGTATTGAGGGTACCATGGACTGCTAAGAAAACAAACATTCATCCAGAAGAGGGTTAAACCGGGCTGCTCCTTGGAGGCAAGGATTCTGAGGCTCCGTCTAACATACTTTGGACATGTTGTAAGGAGAGACCGGTCATTGGAGAAGGACATCATGCTTGGGAGGGTGGAGGGCAGGTGCAGGAGGGGAAGGCCTTCTAGGAGGTAGATTGATTCAGTGACTGGGGTAATCGGCATGGGTGTGTCAGAGACAGTGAAATTGGCACAGGACAGAGCAGAGTTTAGGGCTGTTGTACATAGGGTCACTATGAGTCACAAGCAACTTGACGGCACATAACAACAACAGTAATACAAGACGTGCACCTCTGGAAACTGTGAACTTGGAGAAATGATGTTAGTTACAGAAAGGCTTTAGGTCTTTTGTTCATAGGGTTGCTACGAGTAGTGCTCGACTAGATGGCAATCAACAACGACAGTACAAGATACGGTGTTTCAGTGTGTCATTTGCTCATGTTTTTATTCTCAAATGTTCACTTGCAGATGTTCAGAGTTATAATTTATTTTTATAACATTGCCATATAACAGCCTGTGACAGTAACAACAAAAACTGGTTACTTGACTGATTTACAATGAAGCAGTTAGAATAGCACCTGTCTTAAGTTAAAGATGCCCTGTACTCAAGGATTTGTATAATAATTTTTCTTCAGCAGATTTTTACTCTCCCCACAGTATGCAAGATCTGCAGTGGATTGTAGATTAAAATAATCTGTTCATAGAAATAACCACAAGAAAATATTTACTATATGAAAGGAATACTAGCAAACTAAGTTGGACTAAACTAAAGAAGACTTGCCCAACAGAGAAAAAGTGGGAGAAAATACACAATTTTTAAATAAAGATATTAGTAATTTAATTTTTTATAAATTTGTCTAAGGAAATAATCAACAATCCAAACAAGGGTTAATATACATAAATTCAGTTGCTTGTATTTGCTTTGATGCTCTTAAGTATTTTTCTCCCTGTGTGACTTGACTGCTAAACTGAAAGGTTGGTGGTTCGAACCTACCCAGAAATCCCTCAGAGACAGGCCTGGTAATCGACTTCTGACAGGTAACAGCCTTGACAAGCCCATAGAGCGGGTTTTCAAGGCTCTGAAGAAAGCCTTGTAGAAGTGATTCCAGTGCATAGCAGCTCCACAGGACAAGGTAGGCCTGCCCAGGAGATTTCCAGGGCCATAATCGTTATGGAAGACAACTGACACATCTTTCATCTTCCACTCAGCTGGTGGGTTAAAAAACACTGACCTTGACATTAGAAGCTGAGAGATTACCTCCTGCAACACCAGGACTCCTTAATGTCATATGTTGATGTTGTTATGTGTCGTCGAGTCACCTGCAACTCATAACGACTCTTATGTACAACAGCCCTAAACCCTGCTCTGTCCCTTGCCAATCTCACTGTCTCTGACACACCTACCTCCTTAACCCCAGTGACTGAATCAGTCCATCTCATCGAGGGTCTTCCTCTCCTGCACTGTCTCCACCCTCCCAAGCATGATGTCCCTCTCCAAGAACTGGTCCCTCCTTGCAACATGTCCAAAGTATGTCAGACGAAGCTTCAGAATCCTTGCCTCCAAGAAGCAGCCTGGTCTCATCCTCTCTGAATCTGTTTCCTCTCCTAGCAGTCCATGATATATTCAATCCTCTTTTCCAGCACCACAGCTCAAAGGCATCGATTTTCCTTCTATCCTCCCTAGTCATTGTCCAGCTCTCTGATGCATAGCAAATGATTGCAAAGACCGTGGACTGTAGCAGGCGCACCTTAGTCTCATGTTATCTAAGGCCTGGATAATCAGGACTTTCATGAGAAGTCCTGGAACAGTTTTGAACAAAACAACATCAGAGTTTTATATTTAAACAAAATAACTGGACTGCTGTGTTGAGAACATACTGCAAGGAGGGAAGGGCTGAAGAAGGAAGACCAGCTAGCATATTGCTGTTCTATAATAAGTATTATTCTACAACTTATTTTTTTCTTTTTTCACTAATTAATATGTCTTAGAGATCTTTTCATAGAACCTGATACTGTTGTATTCTTTTCATCTGCTTCATGATATTGTTATATGGATATTGTTTTATTTGTCTGTTGAAGGATACTTAGGTAGTTTCTGTTACTGTTAAAAACAGTACTAGAGTGAGAATCTTTTTATGTCCCTGTTTTGTGATAATGGGAAGCTGAATTCTCAAATTCAATGATTAATGCTATTATATGGAATTTAGACTTTATATTAGAAAGAATTGATATCTTTATCATTTTAGATCTTCACTTCCAGGAATATAATGCATATTTCCTTTCCTTTATCAAAATATATTTGAAGTTGTCCATTTAATGTGTGCAATTTACTTGACTTTCGTGTATGGCTTTTTTTCCTTTTTTTTTTTTTTTTTTAGTGACTTCTTGCTGCTGGTTTTGAAGGACATTGTGTCACGGAGGCCAACTCTTCAAGTTATTCTGATGAGTGCGACTTTGAATGCTGAGCTCTTTTCAGAATATTTTGATTTTTGTCCAGTTATTACCATACCAGGTAATTAAAGTATGTCATTAAATATTTATTAGTCTTATAAGCAAATATATTTCTTTTAACATTTATTTGTGGTAAAAATTAATAGACATACTTATGCCTCTTTCTTGAGGAGGAATGATTCATTTTTAACAAAATTGTAGCCATCCAGTGAAATTCATAAGGAAGTGACATCATACATATAGATATAGATGTTGGTATAGTATAGATATAGATATATATCTCGTTATGAATATTCAATTTTGTATGTAAGTTCTTGTTAAGTCTTGTTTATTTTTACCATTCCACTGTATTTTTTAAAAAATTACTGATTATGTGGATCATGACAAATTGTGAATAACATTGTAAAAAATGGGAATCCGAGAACACTTTGTTTGTTTGTGCAAGACCTATACATAAACCAAGAAGCAGTTAGTTGTCCATATAGAATAAGGGAACATGATATGGTTCAAAATTGTGTGTCAGAAAAGTTGTGTGTCAGGGTTGTATCCTTTCTCCATTCCTATTCTGTCTATGTGATGAGCAGTTAATTTGAGAAGCAGGACTATACGAAAAAGAATGTGACATCAAAATTTGAAGAAAATTCATCAACAGCCTTTATTATGCAGAAGACACAACCTTGCTTTCAGAAAGTGAAGAAGACTTGGAGGACTTACTGCAGAAGATCCAAAATTGCAGTCTTCAGTATGGGTTTCATCTTTACATTAAGAAAATGGAAATCCTCACTTCAGGACTGATAGGTAAAATCATAGTAGATGGAGAAGACACTGAAGTTGTCAACAATTTCATTATGCGTGGATCTACATTCAACATCCATGGTAGTAGCAGTCAAAAAATCAAAAGACATACTGCATTGGGAAAATCTACTGTAAAGGATCTCTTTAAAGTCCTAAAGAGCAAAATGTCAGTTTAAAGGCTAAAGTGCCTCTGATCCAAGCCTTGGTCTTTTCAATTGCTTTGTATGCCTCTTAAACAGTGAATAAGGAAGACTGAAGAAGAATCAGTTGCCTCTAAATTGCGTTGTTGATGAATTGTATTGCATGTACCATGGGCTGCAAAAAGAACAAACAAATCTGTCTAAGAAAAAGTGCATCCATACTACCTCCTAGAGGCAAATAGGATGAAACTGCCTCTCACATACTTTGGGCATGTTGTCAAAAGGGGCTCCTTCTTGGAAAATGACATCCTGCTGGAAAAGATAGAAGGTGACAGGAAGATCCTCAGTGAGATGGACTGACACAGTTGACTGTACCAGTGGGCCTGTGCATGAAGATGGCACAGTCATCGGGCAAGGTTTGATCTGTTGTTCACAGGGTCACTGTGAGTCTTAGTCAACTAAATGATACATAACAAGAACATTGTATTTAACTCTAAAATGTGAAGTTAAAGTACAGTCTTGTATAAGGAAGAAAGTAGTGTCAGTGCATAGTGTGTTTGTTCACTGCTAGATACTTCTGATTTTCAGGATTTTGGTCTATTATTGGAAAACATAAAGCTAAATAGTCTTGTCTCTTTTGGTGCTTTCACAGTCTCATCATGGTGTTAACTTACCTCCCTGGGTTTTTATTTATCCTTCTACAGTTGATTACCACAGGGAAAACTAGCAGTAACTGATTGATGAATAATACTATTGTTCTATTTATAAAGGAAGTTAACAGTAAACACAAAAAACTACTTATGTTGAGTCTATTCTGACTCATTGCAAGACCTTCCATCAGGTTTCTGAGGTCTTAAATCTTTATAGGAGAAAGAGTCCAGAAACGGAAAGAAAAGAAAAATTATATAGTTTATTTCTAATATAACGGAATGTTATAATAAAATATTAACAAGTTAAAAATGACAGTAGAGTCTTATTAGCAAATTATTGTTTTCTTCACCTACAGAGAACTGCCTGAAGTGCAGGCTGGATTTAGAAGAGGCCGTGGCACTAGGGATATTATAGCTAATGTCAGATGGATCTTGGCTGAAAGCAGAGAATACTGGAAGAAAGTCTATCTGTGTTTCATTGATTATGCAAAGGTATTTGACTGTGTGGATCACAACAAGCTGTGGCTGACTCTGAGAAGAATGGGAATCCCAGAACACTTGATTGTGCTTATGCGAAACCTATACTTGAACCAGGAGGCAGTCGTCAGAACAGAGCAAGGAAACACTACATCGTTCAAAATTGGGAAAAGTGTGCATCAAGGATATGTCCTGTGTCCATATCTCTTCAATCTATATGCAAAACAGATTATCTGGGAGGCTGGGCTCTATGAGGAGAAGTGTGGCAATCAGGATTTGGAGGTAGACTCATCAACAGTCTGCATTATGCAGATGTCACAACCCTGCTTGCTGAAATTGAGGATGGCCTGAAGTGCTTGCTGCAGAAGGTCAAGGATTGCAGCCTTCAATGGATTGAAGCTCAACATCAAGAAAACAAAGATTCTCACCACGGGGCCAGTTGACAGCATCATTATCGATGGTGAAGAGATTGAGATTGTTAGCGATTTTAGTTTTCTTGGTTCCACAATCAACATTTTTAGTACCAGCAGCCTGGAAATCAAGAGACGAATTGCATTGGGAAAGTCAGCTGTCAGGGACCTCTCCAGAGTACTGAGGAGATGTCAGGCTGGAAACTAAGGTGCGCCTGATCTGGGCCATAGTCTTCATAATTGTGTGCTATGTATCAGAGAGCTGGAGAGTGACTAGGGATGATAGAAAGAAAAAGAATTGATATTTTTGAGCTGTGGTGCTGGAGAAGAGTATTGAATATACCATGAACTGCTAGGAGAACAAACAGATTCAGCCTAGAGATGGTGAAACTGGGCTCCTCCTTGAAGGCAAGGATTCTGAAGCTTCATCTGATATATTTTGGGCATGTTGCAAGGCAGGATCAGTCCTTGGAGAGGGACGTCATGCTTAGGAGGGTGGAAAGACAGTGCAGGAGAGGAAGACCCTCGGAGAGATGGATTGATTCTGTCACCAGGGTAATGGGAATAGGTGTGTCGGAGATAAAATTGGCAAGGGATAGAGCAAGGTTTAGGGCTGTTGTATATAGGGTCGCTATGAGTCACAGATGACTCAACAGCACATAACAATAACAACAACATATATTCTTTACTAATCAATTTCTATCATCAAAAACATTTTTTATAATTTACTATACTTCAAGATGGTTAAACAATTTTCTCAAGTTTGTATTTTCTTGTTTTTTCAGGACGTACGTTTCCTGTTGATCAGTTTTTTCTAGAAGATGCAATTGCTGTGACAAGGTAAGGAAGACATTAATTAAAGTTCATTGAAACTCACTGAGAAATTATTTTACCCTCAGTGTTCCAAAATACTGGAAAATATTTTCTCACCCCAACTTCATTGCAATTGAGTTGGGACCAACTCATAACTGACCTTCCACTGGGTTTCCAAGGCTGTAAATCACATGTGAGGAGACTGCCCATCATTCTCCTGCAGGTGGATTTGAACTGCTGAAGAGCGCTAGCAGCTCCATCGTACTCGAGACTATTCAACTAGAGCTTCCTTTTCAAAAACTATGGTAACTACATTTTAAAAATATGTTAGTCTTGTAATTTTTCTATCTGAACATTTTGTTTTCCTGTTATTTTCAGCAAATATGCATTAATTATTTGTAACTCACAGGCAATATTATATACTGATTCAGCATACCAACTCTAGAGACAGATTGCTAGGAAAATCTGTTGTCAGGGAACTGTCCAGAGTGCTGAAGAGCAATGATGTCAGTTTAAAAACTAAGGTTTGCCTGATCCAAGCCATGGTCTTCTCAGTTATTGCTATGCATCTGAAATGTAGACAGTAGCTAAGCAAGACAGAAGAATTGATGTCATTGAGTTGTGGTGTTGAAGGAGAGTACTGAATATTCCATGGATTGCCAAGAGAACAAACAGGTCAATCTTGGAGAAAGTGAAAACAGAGTGCTCCTCGAAAGCAAGCATGTTGAAACTTCATCTCACATACTTTGGGCATGTTGTTAGGAAGGGCCCGTCCTTGTAGAAAAGCATCATGCCTGAACAGGTGGAGGAGTCAGCATAAAAAGGGAAGACCCTCAACAAGATGGATTGGTGTAATGATTGTAGCAATGAGCTCAATGATGTAAGAGATGGTAAGGATGGATGGCACAGGAGGGGGCAAGTGTCCAGTGCCACGTTCATGGGGTTGCTGTGAGTCACAGTTAACTCAGGGCATCTAACAACAGCTTTTGACCATTTCTTAATCTTCCTATGCTTCTGTTTCCTCATAAACCTCCCTGTTAGTGAAATAATTACTTGATACAGTATTCTCAAGACTAAAGCTCCAAGAACTTTGGCTCTCAAATTTATGCAGTAAGAATACATGTTATTGTTGGGTGTCATTGAAACAAGTACAACTCATAGTGACCCTATGAACAACATATCTGAACCCTGTCCTTATCATATGCCATCTCCTCACTTCCTGGCACACTCCCTGTTGTGGCAAATATTGTGTCAGTCTACCTGGTTGAGTGCCAACTCTCTGCCTTTCCAATCATCATGTCCCTCTCCAAGGACTAACCTTTCCCAATCTGTATTATGTGAGGCGACGCTTTATCATCTTTGCCTCCAAGGAGCACTCTGGCTGCACTTTCTCCAAGATATATTTGCTTGTGCTCTTGGCCATCCATGGGATGTTCAGTGCTCTTCTCTAACACCACAGCTTAGAGGCATCAATTCTTCTGTCATCTTTATTCACTGTCCAGCTCTCAGATGCATAGCAAGTGATCAGAAGGACCATGACCTGAAGTTACATAGTTACTTGATACAGTATTCTCAAGATTAAAACCCCAAGAATTGTGGCTTTCAAACTTATTATGCAGCTCCAGCAGTCAGGAAGTCAAAAGACAAATTGCATTGGGAAAAAACTGCTGTCATGGACCTCTCCAGAGTACTGAAATACAATGATGTCTAGAGACTAAGGTGCGCCTAATCCAGGCCATCGTCTTCGCAATTAGATGCTATGCATCAGAGAGCTAGACAATGGCTAAAAATGACAGAAGAAGAATCAGTGCCTTCAAGTTGTGGTACTGGAGAAGAGTCTTAAACATACCATGGACTGCCAAGAAAAAAAATAGGTCTCTGTTGGAGAGGGTGAAACCATGTTTCTCCTTGGAGGCTAGGATTTTGAAGCTCCATCTCATACACTTTAGGTATGTGGCCAGGAGGGACTGGTCCTTGGAGAAGGACATCATGATTTGAAGGGTGGAGGGACAGTGCAGGAGAGGAAGACCCCGGATGAGATGGATTGATACAGTAACTGGGGCAGTGGTGGTTGGTGTGTTAGAATCAGTGAGACTGGCTCAGGACAGGGAAGGGTTCAGAGCTGCTGTGCATAGGGTCACTGTGGGCCACAGGTGACTTGATGGCACATAACAATAATAAGAAGAATACTCAAGGAACCTATTCAAATTGTTAATTTCAGAACTTTATTCCTGTTGAATATGAATCTCTAGGATGCTTCATCTTTCAACTCATTTATCTCAAAATTTTTTTCTCACTTTTTCAAATTTCCAAAGTCTCTTAAAACAGAATTGATCCTGTCCTTCTTAGAAACTTTCACTGGTGCTCTGTGCACTCTCATGTCCCTATTAGCCAACCTTCTTCCTGCTTTAGTTCTTCCACCCACACAAAGTTTCACTCCCTCAGATTACTGGCTAAACAGAAAACCATGCCATACTGTTACTCATTTTGTGTCTTTGTAACTTTCTCCCTCTCATTCTTTAACACTCAACTCAAATGGATTTTCCTCCAGGAGATTTCACCTTTATTTTTCTGATAGAAATCAGTCACATCTTAATCAGAAATCCTTTGTGCATATGCTTTTAATGATATATATGTCCATATATCTTCCAGTATGGTGAGTTATTTTGTTTTGTCTACTCCCATCTGTGTGTAAGTTCCTTGGAAACTCACTCATTTTCTGTATATTCTGTACCCCACACCCATTCCCACAATCCATTGCACAAACGAGACAGTAGGTAATCATTAAAGGGACAAGTGAATGTGTAACACAAGAGAGGGTTGTGATGTAAAATAGAGGGGAAGGCCTGGAGGGATTAAAAAATTAAGAATCATGGGTCACTGGCTGTATTTATTTCTTTTTAAATCTTCATTTTAATAATCAGAGTGTTCTGGCGAGAATATTAGAAGGGAAAAGAAAGCTTTTGTGAATTTATTATGCTCCTCTTCTTTACCTAGGAGCTCTTGCGATGTTGTGGTTAAAACATTTGGCTGTTAACTAAAGAGTCAACAGTTTGAACCAACCAGCACTCCCCAGAAGAAAGAAATGGCAATCTGTTTCACTAAAGATTTACAGCCTTGGACTTTGTGGTCTAGGTACACCTAGAGCTCAAATCCAGAATTAAGTCACTTTTCCTTTATTACATCTAATGATATTATCCTTGCCTCTAAGGAGCACCCTAGTTTCACTTCATCCCAGGACAGGTTTGTTTGTTCTTACAGAAGTCCTAGAGACAAGGATGGTGAAACTTCTTTCCACACATTTTGGACATATTGTTGGCAGGAGGTGACAGGAGTCCTTGAAAATAGACATGGTGCTGGGAAAGGTAGAGAATCAGCGAGAGGAAGATCCTCAACAAAATGGATTGGCGCAGTAACTGTTCCAGTTGGCTCCAACATGTCAAAAGTTCATGAAGGGATTCAAAGCAAGGCTCAGATCTGTTGTTCAGAGTTGCTATGAGTCGTAGTGGACTTGATGTCACCTAACAACAACTATATCATGGCCAGCAAATACCAAACCAGTCAGAATTAAGTTTAAAAATGTTTTAAGAAAAATCTTATGGAGATATTGAGACAACTGGAAATGTGAGTCTAGAATGGGTACAGCACAGGAGAGTCAGCTGCCTGGGAATGATCACTGAATCTGTGGGAGCAAATGAAATTGCCAAAGAAGAAAATAAGGGGGGGAGCATTATTAATGGAGGAGGCAACTACAAGAATCACTTATATTTACAGAGCTGACACAGAGAGAAGGGACATGAACAAGAAAGTAATTAGAGAAATGGGGACCTCCACAGTATTGCAGCATCGTGGACACTGATGAATTTTCACCAAGGTGGTTAGTAGTGCCCAGTGTTTCAGAGAGGGTAGAGGAGCTGTGTGACCCTTGAAACAGAACACAAAAAAGCACTGCAAGTTTTCCCCACCAGCTGCTGCCAATGACAAGCTTATCTAATTGAACAACTTCATTAGCTATTGATTGGCTAAGTTGTAATTTTCAGCAAGAGTTGAGTCAGCGTTCCAGTAAAAACTGTCTTTGCTTAACTTGAAAGCAGGCTTCTTACTCAACATAGGGGTGAGCTTTCATGGCTCATGTAAAAATGGTCAGATTATCCATTGTCACATTATCCATTGATTTTCTGCTAGTTCAGGTATTTCCCAGACTGACAAAAGGAGAAGGAAGCTAAAAGAGCATTGGGCTGTGGCTTGTCATGTCTAATGAAATAGACTCTGTCCTGTGAAATGTCAGATTTTGAGAGTACACATTTGGTGATGAAGAAAGAAGTTCAAGCTGCTTTGAAGGAAATAGCAAAAAATAAGGCCCCAGGAATAGATGGTATACCAATTGAAGTATTTCAGATAACAGATGCTGCCCTGGATGTGCTCACCAAGTTGTGGCAAGAAATCTGAAGAACAACCACTTGGCCAACTGACTGGAAGAGATCTGTATTTGTTCCCATTCAGAGAAGGGTGACCCAACAGAGTGTGGAAATTATAGAACAATATCATTGGTTTCACATGCAAGCAAGATTCTACTGAAGATTACCCCAAAACAACTGGAACAGCACATCAGCAGAGAACTGCCAGAAGTCCAGGCTGGGTTTAGAAGGGGTCGTGGCACTAGGGATACTGTAGCTGATGTTAGATGGATCTTGGCTGAAAACAGGGAATACCAGAAGAATGTCTATCTGTGTCTCATTGATTATGCAAAGGCGTTTGACTGTGTGGATCATAACAAACTGTGGCTGACTCTGAGAAGAATGGGAATCCCAGAACACTTGATCGTTCTAATGTGAAACCTATACTTGGACCAAGAGGCAGTCATCAGAACAGAGGAAGGAAAGACTGCATGGTTCAAAATTGGGAAAGGCATATGCCAGGGATGTGTCCTATCTCCATAGCTTTTCAACCTGTATGCAGAACAGATTATCCGATAGGCTGGGCTGTATGAGGAGAAGTGTGGCTTCAGGATTGGTGGAAGATCTTTTAACAGTCTGCATTATGCAGATGACACAACCCTGCTTGCCGAAACTGAGTAAATGCTTGCTGCAGAGGGTCAAGGACTGCAGCCTTTAATATGGATTGAAGCTCAATGTCAAGAAGACAAAGATTCTCACCACTGAACCAATTGGCAGCATCAGGATGGATGGTCAAGAGACTGAGATTGTTATCAACTTCAGTCTGCTTGGCTCCACAGTCAACACTCTTGGCACCAGCAGCCAGGAAATCAAAAACTTATTGTCATGGGCAAGTCTTCTGTTAGGGACCTCTCCAGGGTACTGAAGAGCAATGGTGTCACTTTGGAGACTAAGGTGTGCTTGATACAGGCTATGGTCTTTGCAATCACTTGTTACGCATCAGAGAGTTGGACAGTGACTAAGGAGGATAGAAGGAGAATTGATGCCTTTGAGCTGTGGTGCTGGAGA
>NW_006399769.1:16108187-16114921 GCF_000299155.1 Elephantulus edwardii
GATAGAGCAGAGTTTAGGGCTGTTGTACATAGGGTCACTATGAGTCACAAGTGACTCGACAGCACATAACAACAGCAAACATTCCCATTGTTAATTATACCGATTTCCTCTTACCTTGTGAACGCCACGTGGTGATGTGAACCACCACCACCATGTTCATCCTTCTTCCTCCACTCCATAGTTTCAAATAATTGTATTTTGTAAATATCAATACCATTTTTTCTCAACTTTTTGTCTGATCTCATAGCGTATAAGCTGGCCAGAACCAAAAACATCATAATGTGTTCCCTACCAGAAATAGGACGTATAGAGTTCTGTGCTGATGTGATAACACAGTACTTGAGCAGAAATGAGCAGTATTCTGCTGAATGGGCATAGAAAATATCTGAGTGCTTTTGTTTTTCACTTACAAACGTATATATGCACTCACATAACGCGCACACGCACACGCGCACGCGCACAAACACATACCCCATATACCCTTTGTTTTTGTGTCCCAGGTATGTGATACAGGATGGAAGCCCATATCTTCGTTCCATGAAACAGATTTCAAAGGAGAAGCTTAAAGCAAGGCGCAACAGAACTGCGTTTGAAGAAGTAGAGGAAGATCTGAGGCTTTCCCTTCACCTCCAGGATCAGGATCCTGTGAAGGATCAAGTGCCAGATCAGCAGCTAGATTTTAAACAGCTGCTCACCCGCTATAAAGGTAAGGTGCTTCTTAGGGAAATGCTACAGTTGTGGCCAAGATTTGTAGTTTCCCCTCACCATCATTCCTGAGAGGAAAAATGTGGCTCTTGTTTCATTGTTACATTGTCTATTTTTTTCAGACCAACTTTAAACATGAAAAATAGAAGTTCTAATATATATTTAGTTGACCGTTTTTATTTTCTTTACCCATGATTTTTTTTTTCTGATTATAAAAGGAGAATCTATTCATTGTGGAAAAGATGGCAGATAGTGAAGTATAAATTATACTGTAGAATTTTTTTTTGTATCATTTCAAATTTTTTGAAGAGTTTGCATTATTATGCAATTAGACACTCTCATCAGTGCACTAATGCTACTGTTTTGTTTTTCATATATTTTGGAGTTTGCTCTGTGTGCATGTTTATTTATTTTCCTGAATCTTTCAAGAGTAAGTTGACAGTATCAGCTTTACCACTGAATACTTCACTATGTATTTACAGAGAGCACGGCAATGATCAAAATCAGGCTTTAACACTGGTAGAGTACTGTGCTTTAATCTGCCAGAACAAACCCTCTGCCTTACCGTCTTTTCTGGCACACAGCAACTCTCTGTCAGGGCTGAGACTGTGCGTCTTTAAGGGAGCAACCTAACTTACCTTTCTCCTGCGGAGCAGGTGGTGGACCTGAACTACTGACCTTTGGGTTAGCCCAACCTGTTACCCCACTGTGCTACCAGTGTGCCTTATATTTTATCATAGTCCGTAGTAGATGTCTTCCAGGTATCTCAGTAATTAGGAATACCAAGGTGTGGTGCAAATGGTTAAGCATCCATCTACTAGCTGAAAGGTCACAGCTTTGCAAACCCTGAGGAAGGTTCAGCTCAGCCCCATGGGGTCACCATGTACTGAAGTCTGCTCAGCAGCAGCACACAGGACTGCGCTATTTTTCCCAAGCTCAGGATCATGATTGCATTCAGTTGTCATTTGTCTTATGTTGTTGTTGTTAAGTGCTGTCAAGTCACAAGCGACTCATAGCAACCCTATGAAGGAGAGTCCTCTCTCCAGGTTCATAGGGTTTCCAGAGGCAAGCTATTATGGAAGTGGGTGTCTTATAGTCTTTGTAAATTTGCAACATTCCTCTATTTTTGTCTTTTATGACCTTGACATTTTTTTAAGTGTCTAGGCCATTTATTTTGCATTACATGCCGCTGTTTGGATTTCTTATGTTTCTCCAGGATTAAATTTAGAATTATAGATAGATAGAGACAGACAGAGAGAGAGAGATTATCTATCTATATATATCTATATCTATCTATATCTATATATCTATATCTATCTATATATATATCTTCATCCCAGAAACAACGTTGAGTCCTCCTCTGTACATGTCAGGAAGCATGTGATATTATTGGTTTGTGCCGTCATTGGCAACATGAGCTTGAATTATCTGTTTAAGGTGATGTCTCCCAGATATCTCTTTTGAATTGTTAAGTGCCATTAAGTCGATTACAACCTATAACATCCCTATAAACAAATCGATTCCCATTGTAGTTAATAATCTTTTGCAGAAAGATATTTGAGACAATGCGTATATTCTCCAAATTCATCCACTAGTTTTAGTTTTATTCTTGAGCTTATATAAGTTTCATTCTTTTCTCAAAGAAGCCCACACATTAACCTTTATTGTTCTAAAGGTGCTGGTGCAAGCTGTGGTCTCTACATTGATTTTATACAGATTATTGTTATTTGAACTTAACGTTACTCTTACTTGAGTCTGCTCTGACTCAATGGATGAAAGCCTGATGAGGTTTCTGAGGAATATTTAACTTTGGCACTTCCCCGTCCCCAGAATATAGGTTGTCAGTCCATGTGTAGTAATGTAGGAGAGGGAGGACAGGGAGGGAGGGGGATTCAGTGTGGCCTATCCAGGCTGTGCTAGCAGGGACAGGACCCTAGTCTCCGATTACTGTTAAAGCAAAAAGTGCTTTTGGTGAGTCTGTATTTTTTAAAAGACTGAAAGAGAAAAGTTGGTTTTCTATCCCAACTGTCTGCATTATAGATGCACACACACACTGTGTTCCTAGGCTCGGTTGTTAATAAGCTGTAATTATCTTCTGGTTTTCATCTTTCTTTCAGGGTTTAGCAAATCAGTAATCAAGACACTGTCCGTGATAGATTTTGAAAAGGTTAATTTTGAACTAATAGAGGCCTTGTTGGAGTGGATTGTGGACGGGAAGCACTCCTACCCTCCAGGTAACAGCACCTGTCTTCATTTGCCTAAAGGATGGGGAAAGAGGAAGGAGCTTCCTCCCTGTGGCCCCTGCCCCAGGACCTCGCTGAGGGATAGAGTTGTAAAAGTGCTTACTAGCTTTCCTGGCGAATAGCATACCTTTGACATTCCTTTTTCCCCTCCTCCTGCCAAGTAAAACAGAGATGTTAACAATCAAAGCCTGTACTGCAGACCGTTTTGTTAGGGATCATAATGAGGATTCTGGGAGAGAACTGTGGGGGGAAACTCAAATTTGTTAAAAACAAACGAGTTCGGCTGACTTGTCTAATGGAGACCAGTAAAACTTCTGAGGGTACGGCTATTAGACACCTTCAGGCATAGAACTAAACTAACCTCTGTGGCACAAATCTCAGCCTGACAGCGGATAGGCCTGTGAACATGGGCCATCTCCTCCTGTGCCGTTTACAGCCTCTGAAAACCCGCTGGAGGGTCAGCTGTAGGTCGGATCTGACTAGACAACAGTGAGTTGGATTACACAGTGACCAAGAACTAAGCACTTTTCAGAACGGTCAGCCATATGAGGTTAAAAGGCAGCATTTGCCCGGGGATGAGGCTCAGAAGGCAAGAGGACGAAAGGCCAACCCGTACCGATTTTGAGGAGCCCATTCCTGCAGCCACTGTATCTTTCCACTTCATGAAGCCAGCTTGAGGTCCTTTTCCAAGCACTGGTTCCTCCTGATACTATATCAAAGCACATGAGAAGTATTCTGTCTCAATTTCTAGAAAAGATTCATTCTATCATAAAAGACACAAATGGTTTTTATTTTCCTTATAACTCTTAATCCTACCTGAAATTATTGTTTCACTTCCTGTCTCCCTCAGTAGAATATAAGCTCCCTAAGAACAGAGCCTTGTTCACCACTCTGTTTTGCAGACCCGAGAACACTGCTTGGCTTAGCAATGGATAAATGAGGGTAGTCAATGTTGGTGGATTGCTAAATGGAATAATAGACTTTTCTGAACATACTATTTTGTGCTCATTATATAGCACTTGAAAGAAATGGGGGTAAGTACCTTCCTCTGCCTAGATTTCCATCATTATGTGGTTATTTTCTAAATAAACTTGTGAGCCACATGGAACTATTAAAGTTATCTTATTTCTCTTCCCTTGGCATATAGCCAAAGTTTTCTAATGCATTATCACTGAACTGAATATCTTGTTTCATCCCAAAGGAAAAGCCTATTATTAAGAAGGGGAGTGGGAATCAGAGCAGTGGGGGAAAAAATGTACTAAAATTACCTGCATTCAAATCAATGAAAATACAGTAAATAGGGAAAGATCAACCTGACACAGATGGTCAAGCCATGAGAGGAGAACAGATTAAGAAGCACTGAAAAGTGTAAGGGGCGGATGGCAAGTCATTTTTTCCATCTGTGTGCAGCTCAGGGGTTACAAACATCTGGCTGTGGATAGCTCATAATTGCCCTTTAATGTTCTCTGAGTTGACCCTCATTTTGAAAAATGACTGCTTCTGTCAGTTTGAAGACTAAGGTGCATCTGTTGCAGGCTGTGGTCTTTTCAACCACTTGCTGAGAGCTGGACAGTGAATAAGGATGTTGTTGTTGTTGTTGTTGTTGTTATGTGCCGTCGAGTCGCCTGCGACTCATAGCAACCCTATGTACAACAGCCCTAAACCATGCTCTACCCTGTGCCAATCGCACTGTCTCTGACACTCCCATCCCAATTATCCCAGTCACTGAATCAATCCACCTCATAGAGGGCCTTCCTCTCCTGCGCCGTCCCTCCACCCTCCCAAGCATGATGTCCCTCTCCAAGGACCGGTCTCTCCTCACTACATGTCCAAAGTAAGTTAGACGGAGCCTCAGAATCCTTGCCTCCAAGGAGCCCACGGTTTAACCCTTTCCAGGACAAATCTGTTTGTTTTCCTAGCAGTCCATGGTATTCTCAGTACTCTTCTCCAGAATAAGGATGACAGAAGTATAATTGATGCCTTTGAGCTGTCTTGTTGGAGAAAAACACTGAATACCTCATGAACTACCAAGAAAATAAAGATATTTCTTGGGAAAAGTGCAGCCAGAGTGCTCCTTGGAGGCACGGATGGTGAAGCTTTGGCTCAGACACCTTGGGCATGCTATTAGGAGGGGCTTTTTCCTTGGAGAGGAACATCATGCTTAGGTGGAGGGAGAGCAGAAGAGAGGAAGACCCTCAAAAAGATGAATTGACACAGTAACTGCAGCAATGGTCTCAAGCATATCAACGATGATGAGGATGGTACAGGACAGGACAGAGTTCAGTTCTGCTGTCCATAGTGTTACTCAACTTGACTGCACTTAACAACAGTAACTAGCAGCCAGGGCTTCATCACAGTCACCTTCACTTGTTGCATGTACAACTTTAATATCATTTGAAAAGCCTTTTCTTGAACTCTGGTAGGCTAAGTAAGAACTATAAGCTCCTGTTCTGACTTTACCTGCAAAACTGCCTTAAAGACAGACTTAGGTATGACTCTCATCCAAAACTTGAGGACTGCCTATAGATGATTTTCAATACTCTTAAATTTTATAACATTTTAGGAGAGAAGATCATGGCATATATAATAGAAAGAGCACAGATTTGGTGTCAGAAACCTTGAGTTACACCTCTGAAACTGTTGTCTCGCTGTAAAGTTGTTGCTGTTGTGTACCATTGACTCAGAACCAACCCACCATAGCTGACTCTCCAGCAGATTTTCAGAGGCAGTAAATCACATGGGAGAAGATTTCCCATCTTTCTCCCACAGAGTGTCTGGTGGATTCAAACCACATACCTTTGCATTGGCAGCACAGTTCCTTACCACTAAGCCACCAGAGTAAGGGAGGCTAAAAACCTTAATGCATTGCTGTGAGGTTCATATAAGATACGGTATGTAAACAGTTTTCATTTCTTTTTACCAAGTGCTAAAAAAAAAAATCCTGAAAAATATACATTTTGGCCACTTTAGAATTAAATTTTTGTTAATTTTGTTTCCCTCTTTATTTTTCTGTTTAGTAGAGATAATAGCTGTGATAACTAGGTCCCACGTTCCTTGTGGGCAGATATTTGTTTTATATCCCACTACACGTAGGATGAAGCTGACAGAGGCATCTGCTAAATATTTGTGAAGCCATTAGTTCATTAATTCTTGTGCTACCTCTTCAACATATACCTGAGTTTAGATTAGCTAATTGTTTAAATTAGCTTTCTCATATACACTCGTTTTCCTTTTATCCCCTTGATTCTTTTTGTATATCCAGGGGCTGTCCTTGTGTTTTTACCGGGACTAGCAGAAATCAAAATGCTGTATGAACAGCTCCAGTGTAATTCTCTCTTCAACAACAGACGTAGTCATCGGTAAGTTCCTTGGGCCGTTACATGGAGCTGTGTAACTAGAAAGGTCATGTTTATATTCATCACTGTCCTTAGACTCTCAGCCCTCTTCACAAATATATTTGTTTGTATTAGCTACAGATAAAGAACCAGTTTCCCCCAGGAAAAAAAAAATGTATTTCTGTTCCATTAAAAAAATACTGATTCAGAAAATCCACATGTCATTTCAGTTACCAGATGCTTGCCGAGATGTGGGGAGAAGCAGAGTTAGTAACAACAGAGAAATGTTACTGCGGTTTTCCGAGAAAATTCTTTTTCACTGGCTCCTATTCCAGTAGCAGGGTATACTAGGTATATCGTCATATTTGAAAGGAAAAATATTTGACAGATGAACACTTCCTAGAAATGTTGTTCTTGTTATGTGCCGTCAAGTCACCTGCAACTCATAGCG
>NW_006399769.1:16115251-16124938 GCF_000299155.1 Elephantulus edwardii
ATCAACCCTAGTCATTGTCCAGCTCTATGATGCACAGCAAGTGATTGCAAAGACCATGGCCTATATCCACTGCACCTTAATCTCGAGACTGACATCGTTGCTCTTCAGTACTCTGGAGGGGTTCCTGAAAACAGACTTTCCCAATGCAATTTCTTAGCTTGCATCACTGCCTCTGCCTTTTCTTCTGGATTTAAAGGTAGGGGAAAATAGTTCTTTAGGAATTGGTTTGTTCTAGACTTATTATTTTAAAATATCGACTATTCTTTTTGATTTATTATTGAATTACACTCCAGTGTTCCTCCAGGTTTGATGCAAGATTTTTAGTTCCTAAAAAACAATTACTTTTGAGTCAGCTCCAACTTATGGCAATTTCATGTGTTGCCATTCAACTTCATAGGGTTGTGCTTCATAGAACTTTCAAGTGACTGTTGTTTTATGGAAATATTTTGTGAAGTTTATTTAGCTCATAAACTAAGTAAATATTTTGTAAGGATCAGAGCAAGCTTTTTCCACATTAGAAGAGCTAGGACTTCTGGTTAGTTGTGGGGAAGGTGCTGGTATTTGGAGTTGTACGTTGCTAGTCGATGAAAACTCATAGCCACCCTAAGGAAGCTCTGGTGGTCTAGTAGAAAGAAGCTACACCACAATCCCGAAGGCGTGCAGTTCGAATCCACCAGATGCTCCACTGGAGAAGGAAGGGCAGTCTCCTCCTGTGCCTGTCGGATCCAATTTGATGGTACACAACAAGAAAAAAAGAAATTAAATTTTTTTAAATGTTAAAAAAAAATTTTTAAAATAACAACCTCATAGCAACCTTATGAACAATGTCGCTGAACCTTGCTCTATACTGTGCCATCCTCACAATCTCTGACATACTCAAGCTGGTTGTTAGTCACTATCTGTCCATCTTATTGAGGGTCTTCCTGTCTTCATTGACCCTCTACCTTTCCCAGCATGATGTCTTTTTCCAGTATACTCAAAGTACATGAGATAAAGTTTCACTAGCCTTGCCTCAGAGAAGCACACTGGTTGTACTTCCTCCAGAGCATATTTCTCTGCTCATTTGTCAGTCAATAGTGTGTTTAGTACTTTTTTCCAATGCCACAATTTCTAAGGCATCAGTTCTTTCTTCTTTAGTCTTCCTTATTAATTGCCTAACTTTCAGATGTAATAGGAAGCAATTTAAATACCCTGACGTGAGTTAGGCACACTTAGTATTTAAACTGACATTCTTGCTCTGTAACACCCTGGAGAAGCCTTCGACAGCAGATTTCTCTAGTGCAACATGTCTTTTAATTTCTTGGCTGCTGCCACCATGGGTGTTGATTGTGGGCCTAAGCAAAATGCTTTATGAACAACTCTAGTCTAATTCTCTTTTCAACAACAGGAGAAATTGACAATTTCAATCTTTTTTCGTCTATCATGATATTGTCTGTTGGTCCAGTGGTGAGGAGCTGTGTTTTCATGATGTTGAAATGTAATCCATACTGAAGACTACAGTTCTTGATCTTCTACAGCTAGCATTTCAAGTCCTTTTCACTTTAAGCAAGCAAAGGGGTGTGTGATCTGCACGATGCAGGTTATTGATGAGTTTTCTGATTCTGATGCCACATTATTCATATAATTCAGCTTGTCAAATGATTTGCTAAGCATAAAAAGTAAATAAGTGTGGGGAAAGGATGCAACTCTGACACACCCATTTCCTGATTTTAGACCATGCAGTGTTCCTTCCCTTATTACATTTGGACAGCAGTTTCTTGGTCTATGCATAGACATCACATGATACAGAGTAAGTGTTCTGGGATTCTAGAGTTTTGATATGAAATCACACAGTAGTTCGGTTTCAGTGCTTTGTACTAGAATGCTTCTTTACTAGAATACTTTTCTTTTTTCCTTTTAGATGTGTTATTCATCCACTTCATTCATCTTTATCCAGTGAAGAGCAGCAGGCTGTATTTGTAAAACCTCCTGTAGGTGTAACTAAAATTATAATTTCTACCAACATTGCTGAGACGTCCATCACCATTGATGATGTTGTCTATGTCATTGATTCTGGGAAAATGAAAGAAAAGAGGTATTATTTTGTTGATGTGAAAGGGAGACTAAAGAGGCCACATTAGGGAGACACAGCTGTTTGTAACTAAGCTACTTATAAAAATGTTTTTGAGACGTGCTTGTGGCTGTATGAATGATTCCAGAACTAGGACCATGAAGCCAAATGTAGATGGAAAGTTTTACCTTAGAAGTAATAAATTCTTTTTAACTCTCTTTTGCATGTACTTGAATTAAAAGCAGTTTAGTAAGACACTATATAGTGAGACTGGATATCATTCAAAATCAGCACTAGGTGCTTTCCAGGGCCTTTGTCTTTCATAGAAATCTGGTCCTCCTTCTGTGCTGCCTGTGCCAAGTAAAGCCTTGGACACTTCTTTGTAAAATAAGTCTCTTTTTCACAGTTTCCATTTCTTTGTAGATATGATGCCAGCAAAGGTATGGAGAGTCTAGAGGACACGTTTGTGTCTCAGGCTAACGCCTTGCAAAGGAAAGGCCGAGCTGGCCGTGTTGCCTCTGGGGTCTGCTTCCATTTGTTCACTAGCCATCACTACAACCACCATCTGTTAAAGCAGCAGCTACCAGAAATACAGAGAGTGCCACTGGAACAGCTGTGTCTGAGGTACAGCTTCATTTCCTTAAAATGCTTAAATCTCCTGTTTTCTTCTTCCTCATAGAGATTTGACTAAGCGGGACCTTGGATGAACTCATTCATTTGCAAAGAAAGAGCTCTTCAGTGTTGTCTTTACCATTCTTTTTCATTTTTGGAATAAAAATCTCTCTTACTTTGCAGAGGATGACCCTGAAATAGAGTTTAAGAATACATTTGTAAATCAGAAAGTAATTCAACCTATCATAGAGTTTTTCCTCTGGCAATCAGTATTAAATTGCAGAGGGAAATCTGTAGCCTCCTTGTCAATTAGTGCGATGTACTTAAAAACAACTTGATGGTACACCATTATTTACCTGAAGAGCAAACAATAACAGATACCATAAAATAGAATTTAAGTATTTTGTGTTACCAAGACTGAGAAATCTTTGGTTCAACCTTTTGAAAATTTGTCTGGTCTTAAATAAAAACTCTAAGGTTATCTATGCCTTTATACTGAGACTTTGAACTCTTTAGAGTGTAGTCATTGTATTTTTATGGATATACTCCATAAAAGTATATTTATAAAAGTAACCCTGAAGGGAAAGCAGTTACTTTTTATAAGATCTCCTAGTTCATCTTTCATCCAGCAAACAGATGTATTTGGAGAGCCTTCTATTTGACAGGCATAGGGCTAAGCAGTTAGGAATATGATAGAAAATAAGACATAGTCCCTGCTTTCAAGCCCAAGTCTGGTCTTAAGAAATTAGCAGAGGTGATGAGCGGAATTAAATAGCATAAATAAAGGATTAAGGGATTTCAGAACATTATGGAAGTTGACTGACCTGAAAGAGAATATAAGGAGAAAATGTAATATATGAAGGGCATATAATTTTTTAATTTTTTTATTGTTATTATTATTATTAATTTCAGTGAACATCTACAGAGATTTTGGAATTCCAGTCATTCATTGTTGCACTTTTCTCCCCGCCCACCCCACCTCCACCCCCAGTTCGCTCCTCTCCTTGAAAAGCAAAAGAAAAACTCCTTCATTTGTACATGTACATAATCCCCTCCCCCACCCCACACATCTCTACCACCACCCCATGTATACTCCACTCTGCAACCCTCATTCCGAATGAAGGGCATATAATTTTTAAAAACAAACATTGTAGGGAAATAGGTAAAATATATTGGCCAATACGGTTCATGCTTTTGAATTTTTTTTTTATAAAAGTAAATGGATTACAGCAATTTGTGTCTTTTAGGGGAGCAACTGGAGTAGAAAAAGCCTAGGTGCCAAATAAATACATGTAAAATCATGGAACATAAAAGCACATATATACATTGACATCTAAAAATGGGATTATAAATATGAAAAAAATAAAGCATACTGCCAAAGTTGGCAAAAGCATAGGATGGGAATATGTCAGAGAAGAAAAGCTCAAATAGTTGCCTGTAAAACAAGTGCTAGAAATTTTCTGCCCTGTCAAAAGCTAAAAACTTAAGACCGAAGAGCCTCAAGCCCATCTGTGGAGACCCAGCCCTTACAGGCTTCACTATATGTTATGGATATTTTTTTCTCCTCTCTTCTAAAATTATGCTTAAGTTTATCATTAAAATAGTACTTATTCAAGTACTTGAAAGGCAGGGAAACATTATTTTTGTTTAAACAGTACCTGGAAATTCAAACATAAAGAGTAAATGGATAGAACCATTTTGAAAATGTAAAGAGAATATTCTGAACCTTGAAAAGCTCCAGAATCTTCAAGTTTTTATCTTTCTTTATTGCTAGAGGAGCTAAGTGGCTTCTAAAACATGTTTTAAAAATACTCTCAATTATCACTATCAATTTATAAAATATATACTCGAGAAATGGTATATTATTTTCATTCATGAAAAGTACTGTCTTCCTCCTCTGTGTCATGCCCAAGGATTTACATATATGTTTTTGTTTTATTTTTTTCTCTTTGTTTAGAATTAAAATTTTAGAGATGTTTAGCACTCATCCTCTCCAGACTGTGTTCTCTCAGCTCATTGAACCTCCACACATTAATTCTCTCCGTGCGTCCAAAATACGATTACGGGACTTGGGAGCGTTAACTCAAGAAGAAAAATTAACCCCTCTTGGGTACCACTTGGCCTCTCTGCCCGTGGATGTGAGAATTGGCAAACTGATGCTGTTTGGCTCCATTTTCCGCTGTTTGGATCCTGCCCTTACCATTGCTGCCAGTTTGGCCTTTAAGTCTCCTTTTGTAAGTAACAACACAGGTCTCCAAGGAGTCTGTGAGGGCTGCTTTGGGTGTGCCAACCCCTCAAAATATCTTTGTATGTTTCATGTGAATCTTTATGGGCAGAATGTACATACTTTGGTCAGATCCTCAAAGAGGCCTATGTCCAGATAAAGACTAGGAACCAGAGGTTTGCATTACGAAGATAACCTACCTGTGGTTTAAAAAAATATCTGTTACGCTTACTAATAGAAAAATCAGAAAATGAAAATAAAATATCCCTAGTTGGTTTTTAAAATACTCAACCTTTTAGATCGATATAGGAACACCCAAGATTATCACCTTTAGATATCTTTGAACTTGAAACTGAGTGCATTCTGCAGGTCACCTTTCAATCATATAATAAATTGGCTTATAAAATAAACAGTAACACCATGAATAATGTTCTCCTTTATGCTTTATGAGCCCAAACGGCCAACATTTACTCAAAAGCAAAGCGAGAATGTAGAGAGGGGAGGAGAGCTGGGATAGTGAGAATGCTGGCACGTTGTGAAACTGTAACCAATGGCACAGAACAGTTTGTATAAAAACTTTCAAATAGGTGCCCACTTTGCTGTATAAACTTTTAGTTAAAATATTATTAACGAAGGAAAAGGTCTGCATTAGAGCTGCTCAATGTTTGACTTCAGGGAAACACTAAGGATTAAAAAAACCAAAGTGAAGCAGCATAATAAGAAATAAATTTTAAAAACTTTGTGGGACATAGAAAGAGTGACAGAAAACACTTGTGCACCGGCTATTCATCTGCTAACAAGCTACAAAGATTTTCAGTGAAAGGTTTTCACATTAATGAAACCAAAATAGTATGTATCCCCTCTCCTGTGCATAATCTCTCCCTGTGTGGCCCCAAACTGCTTACTGCCTTTAATAGGACTGGTTTTGTTTACTCTCCCCCACACTTGTTTTTTATAATTCTTTTCAGCAGTACAGAGATCCTTAAATTTACCCCATCAAAACATGCTGGCTTGCATGGTTTTTAACCATTGAAGACTTTGGGTTTGGGAGGAGAGCAGAGCACAGGAAGTAGTCAGTGCACTCTGTTCTGGCACCACCTACCTGCCTTTGTTTTTCCTACGAGTTCTTTCACAGAGGTAGAGAAATGCTGTAAGGTGCTCTAGAGTCAACTGCAATTCATAGCAGCCCCATGTGACAAAGCTCTGTCTTGAGGTTTTGTAGGCCGTAATCTTTTGGGGAGCCCATCTCCAAGTGTCTGTCCATTGGGGCTGCTGGGTGGATTTGAACTGCCAGCTTTTTACTTAGCTGCTAAGTGCATGACCATTCCACCACCCCATGCTTGGTCCACACCGTGTCAGTGCTGAGAGCAGAGCCTCCTTGGTCTGTGTGTCCAGTCATCTAAATAAGCCTTTTGTTGTTTTCTTTAATTGGAAAACTCAGAGGCTTTGTTAAAAAAGTTGGTATCAACCTGAGCCAAAGCTGAGCACTGACCAGAATCTGCTGGGTTCTATCAACATTAATTATTTAACTAAACAACATTAATCTCCCAGGTGGAATAACCTTTCCCCGTAGCCTTCATTCAAAGAAGTGAATTTTCTTTTCAAGTCAGAAGTACAGTTTTGTTCTGATTGTATTAGCTATGATGTTAGCCTAGTTAACCAAAGCTAGAAGGAAGCAATGTTGTTGGTTTAAGTGATCTCATAGATGTTGCAGCTAGATCATCGACTCGGCTGTGTGGGGTTACCACAGCCCCTTACACGGGAACCCTCAGAGCCTCAGGCTGCAGGGGACCATCCACGAGCTACAGTACCAAACAGGAGCAACCGTGAAAATGAAATTTCTTGATAATTTTAAAAAGTTCAAGGGTAAAAAAAAAGGACCTCTGAACCATTATGAAGGTATTCTGGGGGTCGGGTCTACAGAGAGTTGCGCAGTTAGCCCAAAGGCCATGCCTCTCTGGCAGTTCAGGTCCCCCATCTGCTCCCTGGGAGAAAAATAGGCACCCTCCTCCCATGTGATTTACAGCTTCTGAAAACCTGCTCAACTGTGAGTCACTTCCAGCTGGGAGACAGTGAATTCGAGTTACAAACATTAGAAAACAGGAGGAAAGCATTGGGCATGGATATGGAAGTAGGAGAGGTATACATGCAGAAAAGAACAAACTGTAAACTATTGATAGATTCAACAGTTAAAATTGTCTATCAGCTTTCAAGAATAAGAGCTCTTTGGTGACATCATGGCGCTAAGTGTTGAAAGTCTCAGAAGAGCTAAATTTTGGGTGAGCAGACAGACCCCTAAGACAGACCATCAGCTTGTCAGTTAATGTAGTTGTCTAACCAGCCGTGTACAGAGTGCTCTTTTGTTCCATGCAAAATGCTTTCCTGCACACTTGGCTTCTGCAATAAGAAAATGTCATTTACAACCGCAGGTAAATTATGTACTTTCAATCTGACTTTCCTCACTTAGGTGTCTCCTTGGGATAAAAAAGAAGAAGCTAACCAGAAAAAGTTGGAATTTGCATTTGCAAATAGTGATTACCTGGCCCTCCTACAAGCATATAAGGTAAGTCTGTGACCTCGCATCTGTCGGTTATAACCAGAATTGGATCTAAAGTCGGTTCTCTTTTCTCCAAAATTTAGGGTTGGCAGCAAAGTTCAAAAGAAGGTATGCGTGCAAGTTACAATTACTGCAGACAGAACTTCTTGTCTGGAAGAGTGCTTCAGGTGAGTCCTTTCCATGGCAGGTGCTTTTCATTGATTATCTCTGCTCACCAGAGGGAAATGCAACTTCCTTTCACCCATCCTGCCTTAAACGTTTAAAGTATTAGTGTCAGAGCTGTATCAAAGGTTCCTGCAGTGTGAGGTCAGGCTTCCTGTGCTGAATCCTATAACCAGCCCCTTTGTCATCTTATCTGTGGAAAGGTGATCTAAGGTTACTGCTTACTACAAGTCAGATTTTTCTCTAGCTCTGCCATGCGCTCTTCACCTGGATCCATAAAGTCCTGAAATGGTATGCAAAATTCTGTCTTATGTGATACAATTATTCTCACTTGGCAGATAAATAAAATTATGTACAGTGAGTGGGAGGGAAATTGTATCTTATAATGTGCATTATTCTGGGAAAGGATTCATAGCTTTCATCCTCAGCCCTTTCACTTTCCCCAAAACCAAAGAACTAAAAACTCCTCAACTAGATTTTCTTTTTCAGTTTTTCTTCTACCCATCAGAAGCTACAGTTTAGCCAATAATGGGTACACAAGAAAAGCGTACTGTCTCTGTCTTGTAATGTAAGGGTTTCTGTACTTAGTTGTAAGAGTGTTGGAGATCCCCTTCCAAACTAATAGGAAAAACCAGAACAAACATGCACAGATTTGCAAAGTATCTGTTCCACTCAAAGATTTGGGAGTGGGAGAGGAAGAACTTTATTTTCATGTTAAATATTGATGATGTTGTTGTTTGCCGTTGAGTCAGAACCAACTTATAGCTGAATCTTCAGAGGGTTTTCAAAGGCAGTAAATCATGTGACAGTACATCTTTCTCCCATGGAGCAGCTGGTAGATTTGAACTGCACACTTTGGGATTGCAGTGCAGGTGCAAAATCAGTAGTGTTCTTGGTACATGCTCTTACTGCTGTCTGTGTATCTCTGTTTAGCAAGCTCCATTAGAATAGGGACTTTGTCTCTTTGATTCGTCACTGTATCCTCAGCACCTAATCTTTGTACATAGGTGATGGTCAGTAAAGAGTTATTAAGTGCATGAATGAGTGAATTTGGTTTTTTCAGATAAAATAAGGCCACTCTGACCAACCAGATGAAAAATCTCCAGTAAAGTCTGAAAAGCCCTGGTCTAAATTAAATTACTTTATAAACTGCTTCATACTAATAGGTTTAAAACAGTGCCATTTTTTAAAGTGCCCTCAAACCCACTCCAGTGATTGTCTTCACTCTCTGCCTGTAACTGTATTACTGTGAAAACTTTTGAAAAGGTTGTGGTTATAACTTTATTCTAAGTCTGTTAGAAGCCATAGTTCTCAGTGTAGGCTGCACATTAGATTCACCTGGGGACCGTTTTCTTAAAATTGGTTTTCATTCAGTCACTCATGTATTTTGTTGTACACCATTAATTGCAATTGTATAATCCCATTATTTACAACATCTTATTGAAACTTCACTGTACCCTTCTGTGGAGCCTTTTAAAACATTAAAAAAAATGCCTAAGTCCTACCTATCCCAAGCGTCCCTGGTGATATAGTTATTACACATAGCAACGCTGTAGGACAAAGTGCAACTGTCCCACCGCATTGTTCTCTAGTGGAGTGTAAACTACATCTTCACGGAACAGCTGAGCACCCAGCACCACCAGTATTACTCCAGCTACTAGGAGTGTTTCAGTCTATACCACTTGCTAATGTCCCTGCTCCTATGAAACAGTGTGAGCCAGTGAAGACATGGGTAGGAAAAAGGAGAGAGTTCTGCTAAAATGAGTATTGTATATCCATCTGGGAGAGAACATTTCCCACTCTGTGCACAGAGGAGGGAACTGAGAGGGCTTGAGCAGAAATGCAAGTAGGAAAGACTAGATAATATCACCAACATTTTGAGTTAGGTTAAAAAAAAAACCTCTAAAAACACAAAACGAAACTCAATTCATAAGAATTTCCAAGAAAATCAGTTTTACCCCAAATCTAATGAAAATGTTAAAGACGTATACCTAGGGTTAAATAAGCTCTGGTGATGTAATCGGGAAGGAATTCCATTTTTTTGGTTTGGTTTGGTTTCTGGGAAGGAGTTGTGTTGCCAAC
>NW_006399769.1:16125038-16128663 GCF_000299155.1 Elephantulus edwardii
GTCTGAACCTCTCTGATGGTTTGGGTCTCCCAGTAGCTCCCTTGGGATTTACAGACCCCCTAAAATCTGGAGGAGGGTCATCAGAGAGCCAGTTGACAATAAGTGAGTGAGTGAAACTTAACGGATAGAGTTTTCTGTCACTCTCACATGTCCATGTAAATGTTTTTCACTCTGTCACTTTATACAAATGAAAACTGGCTTCCTAGAAACGACCAGACAAGATAACCTTCATACCTGTTTGGGCCTCAGTGTCCATCCACTGCCTTGCTAAACACTCAACTTCATTGCTCTGTTAATGCTCATTCCTTAAAGGTCTGTCTTCTGCTTTCAGGAAATGGCTAGCCTCAAACGACAGTTCACTGAACTGTTATCGGACATAGGGTTTGTAAAGGAGGGCCTGAGAGCAAGAGAAATTGAGAAAAGGGCCCAAGGAGGAGATGGTGTGCTGGATGCCACAGGAGAAGAGGTAAAGAATATGTAAAACAGTTGCCCCAGGGTGAATTCTTGCTTCTGGCAGCCCCACGTATTGCAGAGTGGAGTGAGAGAACCACTCCACTAGGTCTTTGTGGCCTTATCTGGAACAGATCACCAGGCCTTTCTTGTGAGGCACCTCTGGATGGTTAGTCTTTATTTCCTTTTTATTAGCATATGAATGAAATAATGACTCAGGAACGCTTATTCCTATTTACATATAAGCCCTGTGTGAGCTTCTTGTGGTTGTTAGGTGCCGAGTAGAGTACAAATCATAGCTACCCTGTGAACAACAGACCTGACCCGACCTATCCTGTCCCGTCCTCATCATCTCTGACATACACATCTATTGCTGCAGTCTCTGGGTCAGTCCATCTCCTTGAGGGTCTTCCTCTCTCTCACGGATCCTCCACCTTCCACCAAGCCTGAGGTGTCCCTTTCCACGGAATAGCCTCACCTAACAACATGTCCATAGTATTTGAGACAAAGCCTCACCATCTTTACCTCCTAGGAACATTCTTGATTTTCTCTTTCCACAGTAAGTGTCAGTTAACCCAAACAGACGGATTTTTCTGTTGTTATTGCTTTTAATTTTTAAATGTCACTCTGGTTCTTGATAAAACCATAAAAGGTAGAGTAGATTTTCCAATACTGTGTCCTCAGATTACCAACTGCCATAAAGCCATTATTTCCCACTCATGACAACCGTCCATCTCCTAGCCAAGGTGGATTACAATTCTGTTTACAGGAGGAGACACAGCCTTGCATCTTTCCTCCTTCACATCAGGTTGGTGGATTCAGACGGCCAGCCTTGGGGTTACAAGTCAAGCGTGTAATGCACTGTGCCACCACAGGGATATGTTCTCCATTCAGCCCCACCTTATTTCCAGTCAACCAGGCTCTGGTAGCATAGTCCTTACTGTGCTGTTAACTCAAAGGCTTCATGTCTCTGTCAGGGCTTCATGTCTCTGGCAGTTCAAATCCACCAAGGAAGAAAGAAGGACTCTGAGGAAGAAAAGGAAGTCTCCTCCCAGGAGTGTCACACTGAGTCAGAACTAGCTCAAACAGCAAGATGCTCTTTTTCTAACCAGAGACAGTGTTTTGAAGAAAGAACAGTTCTTTAAGACAAACCTAACAAGCTTGCTTCTAAGTGCAGTTGGTTCTTTATTTCTGAACATCACATGAACCAGAATCTTTCCTTCTAACTGACCCATAGGAACACTAGTTTTGTAACTTAACTCAAAGCAATGCTTCTTTGGAGTGAGTCATTTGTGGATGTGGTCCAGAAGCTTTAAAAAAAAAATGTAGGGGAAAAACATTAGAAACAAAGCATTGTTTCTACTCAGAAGGTGGGAACTAGATGCCCTTTTGTTTTAAGATAGAGATCAAATGAAATATAAGGCTAAATTCCCGGGCACAGACAGAAATAGCCACATTTTTTGACAAAAGGACTTTTAAGATTAATACTCTTGTTTCTCTTTTAGGCAAATTCAAATGCTGAGAACCCTAAGCTGATATCAGCAATGCTATGTGCTGCTCTATATCCAAACGTAGTGCAGGTAAGAGATACACACATGTGGACGTGCCTGGGAAGGAGTTGTCTGAGAACAAGCAGCTGGGTACACATTTCTAATCCTTCTCCAAAATCTGCTTACATATGTCACTCTTCTATAAAATGAAATGTCTTCCTAAGCCTTCTGAAATTTGATGACATTCCAGAAATTAAGATGGACATAAATGTTATTCCAAATCAGCCAATCTGAACATAACTTTCTGTGTTAGGTGTAAGTTTGATTCTACTCATGGTTCCCATTTCTCCTTATTCCCTCCTGGGCCAAAATTAGCTAAGATCAGATGATGTGAGTCAGTACTATGGCCATACCCTCATGGTCCTACTGCTTGTTCTCAGCACTTTGACTTGAGTTTTCATTGTTTATGTCCATCTTAACAAGGGACCATTTCAGATACAGCATGCAAAGTGGGCAGAGTACCAAATAATTTCTCAAAGCCTTAGCTGATGTTAAATCCTCACTTAGCTGCTTAAATTAGAGTTCGTTTTGGGCAGAGCATTTGCGTGCTTGTGAAACCAATTAAAATTTACCTTAAAAAAATTCATTTGGATATCGATTTGCTATTTTAGATAGTTGTCTTAGGTAGAGTATTTTAAAGAGACAAAGTCAATGAAAGCTCATAAAATATGTTTGTGTGTGCGGAGAGAGAGAGAGAGATCTATTCATTCAAGGAAATGGCTAACACACTTGTAATGGGTAGCAAGTCCCAGGCCCATGGCTCAGACCTCAGCAGAAAGGAATGTGGGGAGGCTTGAGCAATCCAGGGTTAACAGCCTTTGAACACATACTGAAGGGTCAGTTATGAGTCGTTCCAGCTTCACAGCAGGGAGTGAATGAGCTTTGCCAGAGAGTCCATGCATGTGTTCAGTGCAGACCAGGCCTCTAAGGAGACTGCCCCTATATCAAATTAAGTTGATCATATCATTGCCCAACTGCCACTAATCCTGCCTTATTAACATCATAGAGGGCAGGATAATTTATAGCCCTGACTAGTAAAGTTATAATAATGATCATAGCCATGTTAACACATAGTATTAGCCATTACAATATTATACTATAGTTATATAAGTGTTAAGCCATTGAGTTATAAACATAGTCACACTCTTTTGCACCTTTTTATGAATCTGTAATTATTTCAAAATTAAACGTGTAGACATCTCTACGAAACACTGTTCAAGTAACATGCAAGGTGCTACCAACAAAAGTGTGGAGAATGTACTTCAGTGTCTCAATGTCGTGCTGACCAAGTGCAGAAGCAAGTGTCTTCATCAGTGAGCCCTTGCCTTCATTAAATGCTTTTCTACTCTTGCTCTTCATGTCTTCCAAATGCAAGCATTGGTATTTTAGCACCTAACAGAATATTAATGCATTGTTGTTGTTGTTATGTGCCGTTGAGTCACTTGCGACCCATAGCGACTCTATGTGCAACAGCCCTAAACCCTGCTCTTTCCTGTACCAATCGCAGTCTCCAACACACCCATCCTGATTACCCCAGTCACTGAATTAGTCCACCTCATTGAGGGTCTTCCCCTCTTGTGCCGTCCCTCCACCCTCCCAAGCATGACCTCTCCAAGGACCTGTCC
>NW_006399769.1:16132342-16134275 GCF_000299155.1 Elephantulus edwardii
GCCTTTGGAATTTCAGCTCAGTTTCTTACCACTAGACTAATTCAGTCAGGGTGTGGCCCTTACAAAAGAGAACAGATTCACAGGAAAAACTCCCTGTGACAAGAAGTTGCAGACCAAAGGGTGTCTGGAGTTGTTAGAAGCTGGGAGACACAAGACGGGATCTTCCTCTAGAAACTTTGGAGGGTACATGGCCCTGCCCACACCCTGAGTTTTTACTTTTAGCGTCTAGAACTGAGACAATAAATGTCTTTTCTTACAAGCCAAAAAAAAAAAAATAAATAAAATTTATAGAACATTCCAGCATCTCAACAAGAAAAAGGTAAACAACCCAAACGCAAAATGGGCACAGGATTTGAATAGATAATTCACTAAAGAAGACATTCAGATGGCAAACAAGCACATGAAGAAATTTTCAAAGTCTTTAGCTATCAGAGAGATGCAAATAAAAACAATTATATCATCTCATTCTAGTAACAATAGCAAAGTTCAACAGAGCAGCAAACAATAAATGTTAGCAAGGTTTTAGAGACATGGAAACCTTTATTTACTGCTTTTGGGGGTGTAAAATGATGCAAACACTGTAGAAGGTGGTTTGTTGCTTTCTCAAAAAGTTAGAAATAGAAATACCGTTTGACTCAGCAAAGCCATTACTCGCCATATACCCTAAAGAAACCAGAACCACCATCCAAACAGATATTATGCACACCCATGCTTATTGCTACATTATTTACAACAGCAGAGATGGATGCAACCAAAGTGCCCATCAACAAACAAATGGATAGAGAAACTATGGTGTATCCATACAACGAAATATTATACAGCATTGAAAATAATGAATTAGTAAAATATTACACAACATGGGGGACCCTGGAGGACATTATGCTGAGTGAGATATCTCAGTCACAAAAGGACAAATACTGCATAGCACCACTGTTATAAAGCCAGTCTGACATGGGGTATTGGGAGCAAAATTGAATAAAAGTAAATATATAAAGAACATTGTATTGGAACAGATGAAGGAAAGAACTGTTTAAAAGGAATATATGATTAGGCATTATGCGTATGACAACAGCCCAGAATAAGAGGTACATTATTGCAAAGAGAACTAGGGGGAGGGGAAGAGGTAGGTAATTGTGCAACAATGAATGAATATTTTGTAAAAAAAAGTGAACTGGGGGGAGGGAGAGGGGATAAAATGTGCAACAATAAATGAATAAAAAACTAACTTCTCAGTAAACATTCATTATAGTCACAATTTAAATTTTATTTAAAATAATCATAATAATATTATATATTCCTAATTAAAAAAAGAAGAAAATAAGGTGGCATAGACAGAAGGCTGAAATAAAACATCTGCCAACCAAAAATCCTGTACCCAGCAAACCACGCCCATCAAATGTGAAGGAGAAATTAAATCATTTCCAGGAAAGAAAGAACTTAAGGAATTTGTGGAGACAGGACCAACTCTACAAGAAATACTAAGAGAAGTCCTTCTCACAGAGACAACAAAGGAAAGTGGAAACAATGTGGAGACACACAACATCATGGCAGCAATAAAACCTGGCCTGTCCATAACTACCTTAATGTGAATGGACTAAATGCACCAATAAAAAGATTAGCAGATTAGATAATCTTAAAAAAAAAAAACACAAAACAACAACCCATGTTATGTTGCCCACAGGACACACATCTAAGAAACAAGGAGAAAAACAGACTAAAAACCAAAGCCTGGCGTGGGGGCTGGGGGAGGGAAGAAACCAAGCAAATGGCATGCAAAAAAAAAATCAGGGATGGAAAGACGAATCTCATAAAAAGATTTTAGGATAAGAATGACATGTTCACACTGCCACTATTCTGCATGAATAAGCCTAAGCAGACTGTTGTTATATGTTGTTAGGTGCCGTCGAGTCGCTTGCGACTCATAGTGACCCTA
>NW_006399769.1:16134375-16145062 GCF_000299155.1 Elephantulus edwardii
TTCTTTGGAATGGGAACAAATATAGATCTCTTCCAGTCAGTTGGCCAAGTGGTTGTTCTCCAAATTTCTTGGCACAACTTGGTGAGCACGTCCAGGGCAGCAATACCTTACCTAAAACTTTTACTGCTTGACAGTGAATCTCAGGGAATTGGAGTCTTTCTCTCTGAGCTGGATGAACCTGAGTACTGTAATGCTCAGAACACTTCTCTTTGCGAGTTGCATCCACTACAGAGACATTACCATCCTATAGTGCAAGGTTTTTTGTTTTGGGGGTTTTTTTTAATTGAAATTGTAATGAAAGTTTACAGAGACTTTGAATTTCTATTCATATATATAGTGCAAGTTTTTGCTACCCACTTGATCGCAGGAGCACCTTCTGAAGGCTCAGGAGCTCTCAAAACAGTTGAGTTGAAGAACTGCTAATGAATTTTTTAAGTCATACAGCATGGCAGCAATGACCTTTAATCCTCCTGTGGAATCTTTGACCTCCAGAAAGAGAAATAAGGTTTTACATGGAGATTCATTTTTTGAATGAAGATTTAAACCAACTAATAGAAAGACAGTGCCATGAAGCTTCTACTCAGTTTCCTCTGGATTTTGACAAATCTATTCATTTCTTCTTTGTTGGCGTGTATTTGTGCAGATACACATGAGGATGCATTGTTAACATTGGAGCTTTTCTCTTTATACAAGGGAAACTTGCTAACAGTGAACAACAGGGGAAGCATTCCATACATGCCGAAAATGCCATTCCATTGAGAGGAGAAAAAAAAGCCTTTCTCTCAAATTTTGGGATTTCTTAGTGATGCTGCCTCTTAAAAAACTATACATGTTAAGTTATAATTTATTTTTACTTTTTGGGCTGAATCATGTTGAAATACAAATATTGAGTTAAAAGCAGGGCACAGAAAGATCAAGTCCATGAGAATGCTTTTTGACAGTTACTTTTTATAATCAAATAAATATTTTATTTTTGTTGTAACATAAAAAAAAAGAAACATGTAGGGGAGAAAAAAGAATGCTGGGGGAAATTATAGACTTAAAATATAGAAATAAAAACTGTAAAGGTGATTTAAGAAATTTTAGCTTAGTAATACCTTTTTTTGGAATTACATTTATAATTTTCAAATAAAGTCAATCCAAAAGTTAAATCACTAAAGGTAATTCAAATCTTAACAATCAAGCATTAATATCCAAAACCATGCAAGCATCAATTATAATCAAAGTTTCTTCTTGTTGTTGAAAACCATTGAGTCAGAACCAGCCCACAGCTGACCCTCCACTGAGTTTTCAGAGGCAGTTTATCACATGCGAGGAGACTGCCCATCCTTCTCCCATGGAGCAGCTGGCGGATTCGAACTGTGTGCCTTAGGGATTTCTTACCACTGGGTCACCAGAGCTCACATATCACTGCAGTAAACCAGATATTGATATTTTATCCTGATTAAAGTCCTGTTAACATTTTATTCGTTTTTATGTAAAAAACAGAAAAAAAGAAAAAAAAAAACTTGTCACACACCACAGTGGGATGAGTGGTTTGGAAATGCCCTGTAACTTAAGAGAGCTAGAGACGTAATTTATCCTCAGATTCCTCTGGTTTGCTGCTTTGAGAATTCAGCTTAAATGTGGTGGTTTCTTCGGCATCAGTCTATATACTATGTTTCTCAAATTCTGTGTAGTAAACTTTAGTAATAATTTTTACACTAAACCAAAGTCAAAAAGGTGATATATCTGCTCAAAAACTCTTATACGTAGGGCATGAGGGAACAGATGGTAGATTGCACACTAAAATATATGCTGTGTTACTAGGATGAAGAAATAACAAGTTAAAACAATAATGAAATACATAACTTTTATTATTGTCCAAATAAGAAAAAAACTTGCTTTATTGCTATCACTTTTGATGGAAATAAGTTTCAGGAAAATATTTAACAATATGGAAAAATACTGTTTAAAAAGTAGGTTATAAAAAAAGAATGGCCCTATTTCAGGTATATTTTTATTTATAGTGTATGCTTATTATTTCATTAGATAGAGAGAGAGAGATGAAAAACGTGTGGAGAACAAAAACAGATTGTAAAAACCAAGAAAAGTAGTTCATTTGACATGCTACGTACAAAGAAAAAAGATAATGGGAATTGGGTGCTTCACAGTTTCCCTTAAGACCAAAACAGTTCCACCTTTTAGGAATTTACACAAGTTAGGTGAGGGTTCGGCTTCCTTTAATGTTCTAAAGAAGGGAAGTGCTCACCTGTCTAGATTACAGATTTTCTTGCTATGAGTCACCTCTGATAGGCTAGCAGCCAGTCTTACTGGTGAACACAGATTCACAGACGCTGGATAGATACAAAACAGGGTGCTCTTTCTTTGCAATAAGAATAATCTGCTGGAATAATCTGTTAATTGAACGGGTGGATCAAGGCAGGAGGCTGTGAGCTGCTGTGGTGCAGGTGTTTAAAGGACTAGTTGTCTGCCTAACTGGGGCCGCCCTCCTCGTCTCGGCCGCACTTGAGCCCATTTGTTACAGTCCCTGTGTTGATCCATCTTGTTGAGGGGCATGGAAACTTGTATTATTTTTCAAATGAAGTCATCATTTAGTCATAGAATTTTTTTATTGTGTTTTGAAAGAAATAAGGTTGGGATTGTGAGATTGATGTGCTGGTTTTGATGTTTACAATAGTCAGGTAAACTGTCTGTCGGAGGACTTGGGGCAGGGTGCCTGAGAATTGGTGCAGGTTCAAGATAGCAGTGTGATTTCTCCAGTCTCCCAGCGCTGCTGCATCCACATCCACACTTGGGGGTGGTAACAAGAAAAGATGTGCACATGCACTGTTTGTAAAACAAAGACAAGAAGGAAAAGCAGGAAAGCCCTTAAGAGAAGACTGACCAGGACCAAGGGGCGGCCACTCCTGACGGTGGAAGCACATGTATCTCTTTTCTTTTTCTAAACTCCTTTTGTTTAGGTGAAAAGCCCAGATGGAAAATTTCAGAAGAGCAGTGTTGGAGCTGTCAAAATGAAACCAAAATCAGAAGAATTGAAATTTGTCACCAAGAACGATGGCTATGTACACATTCACCCTTCATCAGTGAACTACCAGGTCAGGCTAGCCCTGTGCCTCTGTGTTACATGGGGCAGGCCCACGGTACCTTAAAGTCAGCCACACATCTGTTATGTGCTGTCCCCAGCAGCACCCTGACCCTGGGAAGTCTGTCTGGGCACTGGACTCTCATAAGCCTCCTTTCAGGTGCAGATTGTTCCTTCACAATGGTGGTGTGAGAAATCAGGATCTAAGTGCATTGCTGAATCTGTACCTTTAAAAGGAAATGTGTGGCCATCAAATGAAATACCTAAAATAGCCAAAAGTATAGAGACCAGAGCTTATTGTTTAGGAAGCAATTTGGGCTGCTAGCTATGGAAACTTGTTAATAGGATACTGGTGAATTGGTGATGGTTACACAAAATGATCTATCTAGTTGATGTTGGACATTTATACAAAGATCCTCTTGCTCTGCCAATAGATGCTCAAAGGAGCTGCACTCTGCCAGCAAGTCCAGCTTTCTCCCATAGGCCAGGAGCACACAGTGCCGGGCATTGTTACATACCACAGATTGACTAGCTAGACAGGATCTCTGCCCTCATAGGGCTAATGGTCTAGTGGGGAAGAGAGGCAGGAAATACCCACACAAAGAATACCAGGTTACTGACAGATGCTTTGAAGAAAGATGAAGTAGGGTGGAAGGATAGAGAGTGACAGGAGCAGAGGACCTGTTAGTAGGGTGGTCAGGGAAGAACTCTGAATAAGGCAGTTAGCAGAGGTCTGAGGTGACACAGTCCATGTGCTACTGACCAAAAAAGTCCCCTGGTGGCTCCGATGGAGGAAGACAGGCCTGTCTCTCCCCATGTCTCTGAGTGGAAATCCATTTCAGTGGTGTTGAGTTTTTTAAGATGACAAACCATGCACATATCTAAGGTAAGAACATTTCAGCAGAAGAAACAGTCTGAGGTGGGAGCATATTTGGTGTGGTGCAGGAAGGCAGCCAGCGTCAGTGGAGTGGGTGGCTGGCAGCCATCACGGGGAAGGGCACCAGAACACGCAGGCAGGGGCCTGGGGCATGTGAGACCGTGGGACCAGCACTGAGGATTTTCTGTTTGACTTGTGGGAAGCCATTGGAGGATTCGAAGTCCTAATTTGATTTAGTTTTTAAAAGACCTCTGGGTGTAGTGTGGAAAATAGACTGTAAATAAAACAGAAGCAGAGTAAGCAGGTAGGAAGCCATTGCAGTAGCTTCCATGAGATGAAGATGCCTTATACCGAGGGAAAGCCATAAAGTGGTGGGGCTGTAGAGTCAAACTTTCTGATGACACAGATGGAATGAGGGAAAACGAGCAATCAATGATGACTCGAGGTTAGAGCTTGAGCAGTGGAGTGGGAATGGCATTCTCTGGGATGGTGGTTGGGACAGTCAAGAATTCCTTTTGAACTCAAGAAATTTGATGTAGTAACCAGCTTTCCAACTGGAGATGTCAGGATGTGGCACAGCCAGGTTTGGAACTCTGGGAAAGGGAGAGGCTGGGTATAGAGTTGTGTGACTCATTAATGTGCAGGGGTATTTAAGTCTGTGGGACGAGTGGCATGCTGTTCCTTCTGTTGCTAGTTGTCACTGGAGGCTTTGTGTTACAGGTCAGACACTTCGACAGTCCCTACCTAGTATACCACGAGAAGATCAAAACAAGTCGGGTGTTCATCCGAGACTGCAGCATGGTGTCTGTGTACCCACTGGTCTTGTTTGGAGGAGGCCAAGTGAATGTCCAGCTTCAGAGGGGAGAGTTTGTGGTCTCCCTGGATGATGGCTGGATCCGATTTGCTGCTGCCTCCCATCAGGTAAAGAGATCATTTGTCTATGAGACTCTGTTCCATTAGGTGTCCAAGACAGCAGAGCTAATGAACTTATTAGCCATATGTCTTCAGTAGGAGATGGAGAAAGAGTGAGACTGAAGTAAAGACACAGGCCTGGCGGGAAGCATGCTGGGAGGGGTACCTGGGGCGCTCAGTGTGTTCAGGATATAAGCTGTAAGGTTAACATTGTACAAATAAGACATGTTCACCAAAGAAAAATCAGACAAGCAGGAATGAATACATAAAAATCACCCTGATTCCACCTCCATTAAAGAGGATAATGGGTGTGAATTCTGGGCTCAGTTTCCTGTCTTTCTTGGCTCTTGGTTAGTTACTACATGGCAGCTCTCTGAGCAGCATTTATGGGGAAGTATACATGAAGAATAAATCAACACTCTTGGTACCAGCAACCAGGAAATTAAAATACTAATTCCATTGGGAAAATCAGCTATCAGGGACCTCTTCAAAGTACTGAAGAGCAACAATGTCAGGCTAAAGAGGAAAGTGGTCCTGATCCAGGCCATAGTCTTTGCAGTTACTTGCTATGCATCAGAAAGCAGGACAGTGACTAAGAATGGTGGAAGAAGAATTGATCGCTTTTGTGTTGTGGTGCTGGACAAGAGTATTAAATATACCATGGACTGCTAGGAGAACAAACAGGTTCATTCTGGAGAGGGTGAAACCAGGATGCACCTTGGAAGCAAAGATATTGAATCTCTGACATACCTTGGGCATGTTACAAGGAGGGACCAGTCCTTAGAGAGGGACATCATGCTTGGAAAGATAAGAGGGACAGGCAAGAGAGGAAAACCCTGAATGAGATGGGTTGACTCAGTGACTGCGGTAATTGGGGTGATGTGTCAGAGACAATGAGGTTGGCTCAAGATAGATCCGGGCTAAGAGCTGTTGTACACAGGGTCTCTATGAATCACAAGCACATAACAACAACATATGTGAAGAAAAGACTCTTGGTAGCACAGTGGTTAAGCATTTGACTGCTAACTCTAAGAGCAGTGGTTCTAAAACACCAGTCACCTTGTGGGAGAAAAATGTGGCATTCTGTTTCCATAAAAATTCTAACCTAGAGGGCTGTTTTACTCTGTCCTGTAGGGCTGCTCTGAATCAGAATTGACTCAGTGGCAATGAGTTTGGAGGTTAGCCCCTACACGTTGAAGAAACAAAAACTCAGTTTTGTATTTATGTTTGTTAAAGTGCATTTGTTGCAAGAAACAGAAACACTATCTTAAAGGTAATTTATTGGCCTGTTTACCTGCAAAGATTAGAGCAGTGATCCCCAGTAGAAATACAAGGCAAGCCACCTAGATCATTGAAAGTTTTCTGGTACCAAGAGTGTTGATTTATTCTTCACATATACTACCCCTTAAATGCTGCTCGTTGAGCTGCCGTGTAGTAACATTTTTAAAAAAGTGAAAAGAAACCAGTAAAATTAATTTTTGTATCTTTTATTTAACTTCATACAATTAAAAATGTTTTCTTTTTTAACATGTAGACAGCATAAAAAATTTACTGAGATATTTATATTCTCTACTTATACTAAGTATTTAAAACATGTTTTTTATGCTCACAGCACATGTCCATTTGGATCAGCCACACATCAGGCATCAGTTGCCACATGTGGGCTGCCATACTGGACAGTGCAGGTCAAGACTAGATAGGGCTAGCTTACGCCAAACAGCCTCGTGGGGGCAAGATGTCTGCAGCTGCTCCTGCATCTCTCTGCCTGGAAGAGGAGACGTAGCCACATTCCTAAAAGCTCCCTCTGATCTCCCTTCTGAACAAATTCCTGTGGCTAAGGGAACATCACAGACCAGTCACTAAAGCTGCATTACCTGAGCAGTTCACTCTGGCAAGAACTTCTTTGAAATTAGATCAGTGTCCAAACTGCATGGTTAATACACACTGGCAGAGGGACAGACAAATGTGGGAAGACAACCATAGTCTACTTGAGCATCAGTGTAAGCAAAATGGATTGGATTATTTGGTATATGATGAAGATACAAAAATTCACTTTATACTCTCTTCTGTTAGAATGCTTATGTGGCAAGAAGCAATGCAGAACTGGTTCCCCTACACAAACACAAAATGCATCTCAAAGCCAAAGGGATCAGTCTGTCTGCTTAATATCCACCACTGTTTGGGGAAGGGTTTTAAATTTTTTTTTTTAATTGTGATTTCCTCCCTTATTGTTCTGGGTACCAAATCTATTTTGGCTTTCATTTTAGGTGGCTGAATTAGTAAAAGAACTCCGTGGTGAACTTGACCAGCTTCTCCAGGATAAAATCAAGAACCCAAGCATAGATCTGTGTACGTGTCCACGAGGATCCCGGATCATCAGCATGATTGTGAAACTTGTCACCACACAGTAAAGCCCAGACGAAGAGGGATGCTCTCCACTCAGCTGCTCCTCACTGGCCTGGGAAAGCAGCAGCACCTCTACCTCCAGCTAGAGACCTGTGCTGGGGCCTGGTGGAGCCATGGATGGTGCTGAGTCAGATCAGGCCACAGCCCCTGTGGGAGGCCGCAACCCCTGCAGGAGGCCACAGGCCCTGAGGGAGGCCGCAGCCCCCGTGGGGAGGCCCTCAGCACAGGATCCCGCACAGAGCAGTGAGCACTCCCAGCACAATTTGGAGTGTCTGGGGGCCTGCCTGTCTCTGTATCCTCACAAGAAGGAAATGTACCAGATAACACAAAAGTGAATGTGTTCATTCATTAATACAATTCTGTTTTAATCTGTGTTATTTTTCTCCTGCTTTTTACTAGGGTGGCAGGGGCATGAGGGAAAATACCTGTTTTGTCAAAGGATCAAGTGAAAGAATTCATAATAGAGAAACTGGACCTTTCTACCAGTTGGGGAAATGGGGGCGGGGTAAGGGAATCACGTCAGCAAGAAAAATAAAAATATCATTTCAGGCTATTGGCAACTGAGTAGACTTAATTTGTAAAGGATTTTTATTCTTTAAAGATCAGCCTAAAAAAATAAAAAATGCACAAACTTGCTGAGCTCTGTGGCAGTATTCTAACGTAAACCAGTCCCCTCTTCTTAGCAACAGGGCTGTCTGAGTGTCTTCATTCTCTAGTTCTCCACTTAGGGATCTTTACCCTCTCAGCTGAACTCACAAGGGCCAGATTGCCCATTTTCATGTGACTTTTTAATAGTATTTTCAAAGTAGAGTGAGCTCAGTTGAGATAGAAAAGGTTGTCAAGCTCGTGTCAGATTTACAGCCATAATGTCTTCTGCAAGACGGCTTATTTTCACCCACAGTTTGCCCGCTAGATAGTACTTTGGGTGGTGTAAGTAGTTAAGTTCATGGCTACCAGCCAAAGAGTGGAGATTCAGGTTCTCCTTTGAGGAGCCTCAGAAGAAAATGCCGGACGGTCTCCTTCCAAAATATCAACCACTGAAACTCTTACAGAGCCTGGTCCTGCTTGACGCAACAGGGGTTGCCATGGCTCCACTGGATTGATTTTTCTTGTTTTAGCATTTTGAACTAATCAATTTCTTTCTTCCCTGGGTCTTTATTAGAGGGAACTGAAATGATACAAAACAGCAGAATGGGAGAAATATTTTTGTGTTTGTCTCCCTCAGGCAGAGAGAAAGGCACTGTGAGTTTTATTCTGTATCCAGACTGAATATAACTCAATCAACAAAACCTACTTCAGTATCATTTTAGTCTTCAGGAAATCTAGTGTGTTTAAGCTTCAACTGAATAGCTTAAATTCTGAGTTGTTTTACACCGTTGTGTCAGAAACAGTCCATAGCTGACCCTGCAGCTGGTTTTCAGAGGCAGTACATTGTACAAGAAGAGATTGCTCACCTTTTTTCCCTTGGAACAGCTGGTGAATTCAGATCACATGCCTTTAGGTTTGCTGTGCAGTGCCTTACCACTAGCAAATTTTAAAACCATCAATTCATGTCATTACTTTAAAAAAAAAACAAATACAACAAAACAATAAAGGGCAGGCTTGGGTACAACATCCACACCAAAACAAAGACTTTCACACTATAGAACTGATTAGGATTTTTAAGAGAAGAGAATGAAATGGCATCAACCTTCTAAAGGAATTTTTTAGAAAGAGTTTTAACTCTCGATATTATAGCAGAGCTCTGTGCCCCAGTGGCCAGAACTGTCTGCCCCAAGAAACATGCAGCCACCCAGATTAGCACAGAACATTGATCTGGAAGACGTGCAAGAATGTGAAAAGAGCACTGAATAATAAAATACCCTAAAATGAAACTTCTTAAACTAACTGTTAGAATTATAAAATTTTTTAAAAATAGTCATTCCTTTGCAATTAAACAATGTGTTCTAAGATGGAACAACTCCTAGGACCTAAAAAGACAGGCAACATATGGTGAACTAAATGATAAAGCCTTTCTTCAAGATTTTTTTGCAGTCTAGCTAGGAAAAATAAAGTGCTACAAAATTAGTCTGTGCTACTGTTTTGTTCTATAATCTCTGGAAAGGTTTCAGAAAAAGAGAATAGAAGCATTCATCGAGAAGTGGGCCTAGGTTGACAGCATATTGGATGTTTTCCCTTCCTCCAGTTCCTCCTCTGATTATCACAATTCAAACTCTATAGCAATCTTTATTCTCCCTTTCCATTATGTGGAAGGTCTCAATTTAAATAATAGCTTTAAACTCAGCGTGTAATCTATAAGCATATGAGGTTAGGGATTTGTTGTTGTTAGTTTTGGGGTTGGTTACCACCCCTCTTCTCAAGCAAGGCTTTGAACATATCCCTTAAAAGGCCAACAAAATACAAGGTCTTGGCCAGTCCATGAAGGAAGAGAAAGAGGTACCAGAAATTGTCCTCCCCTTTGCTGGAGAAGGGGTGCCTCAGTGAGGGAAACTTGGTTGCCAGCCATCCCACAGGCCACAAAGGGCATTAATAGACTTCAGGACAGGTGGGTCACAGCCAGTAAGGTTCCCAGCAGCCTTCACAGGAGCAGAAAGAACATCTATCTGTATCGGGAGTTGGCTTCCCTTTCCCTGGAGAGGAAGTGTCTCAGCCAGGGAAACTTTAGGTAAAGCAAGTTGTGTTCCCCCATAAAGGAAACTCTTTATGTCTGAAACTTATCAATAGCATGATGATAAAGAACTGTCAAATATCTGCACAGAAACAGCCTACATACACCAGGCAGAATTTCACATAATGTCAAGAGAGCAGCAGACAGCTTCAAACAAGAAAAACAAAAGAAGCCTACTCCTGAAAAAAGCAGATCATATTACAGACACAAAGAATACCTCAAAGACAGGCAGAAAAAAAATACATTGATGTGGGGTGCATGACCAACAGCTGAAGAAATATAAATGATGGAAGACAGAATTGAAACCACAGAGAGTTACAAGATTTTTTTTTAAATGTTCACAAGACAGAGAAGTTACAACTAACACAGTACTGGAAATAACAGGTATGCATGAAAATACAATCCAGAATATCAAGATTTAAATGGCAGAATTTTTCAACATGCTGGAGGGATTTAAAAAAGCAGAACAGAAAAGAAAGAACAGAGAGTCAGCAAACTACAAGAACCTCAATGGGAACAGAATGTACTAGAAGCAAACCCAGAGAGGAGACAGAAAGAAAATTAAGAAAACACTGGAATCATGTGGGATAACATCAAAAGGAATATATACATATGATTGAATTTCAGAACACTAGTAAGGCAGGCCACAGTCAACACTCTTGGCACCAGTAGCCAGGAAATTAAAAGGTGCATTGCCATGGGAAAGTCTGCTGTTAGGGACCTCTCCAAAGTACTGAAG
>NW_006399769.1:16148897-16155995 GCF_000299155.1 Elephantulus edwardii
TAACCCTCTCCAGGATGAATCTGTTTGTTTTCTTGGCAGTCCATGGTACCCTCAATACTCTTCTCCAGCACCAAAGTTCAAAGGCATCAATTCTCCGTCTATCCTTCCTAGTCATTACCCAACTCTCTGATGCTGCCTCTCCTAAATTACTTCAGACATAAACATGTTTAGGGTTCCTCCTTTCCTATAGAGGGAGCTCTAGTGGCCTAGTGGCAAGAAGGTGCACTGGAATCCCAAAGACACACAGTTTGAATCCATCCCCTGCTCCACAGGAAAAGGATGGGCAATATCCTCCAGGGCAATTAACTGCCTCTGAAAACCCACAGGAGTGTCAGCTATGGGTCAGTTTTGACTCAACAGCACAAAACAAGAAACCCTTCCTATATTAGAGTGAAATGTCTACTTAAAATATTCATCCGGTTAATAAATGCAAGGTTAGCTGTTGATTTCAGAAGTCAGATCTTGATTGTGGACCTGGTTCAATCAATATTTAAGTTACAAGGTAGAGAGTGCCCCAGGCAGAAACAGCTAATGTAATTTGTTATTAGAGCTAGAGTTTCTGAAAATAAACTTCTTCCATGTCTTTTAGAATCAGATATGAAAATTTATCCAAAGACCTGGTGAACAGTTAACCAGGTGGGGCACTAAAAGGAAAGACTTGTCAAAATGATAGATACTATAAAAACAATTGGTTTTAGAGTCTGTAGCCAATCACTAATTTTTTTTTTTCATTTTAATGAACATTTACAGAGATTTGGGATTTCCATTCATTCATTGTTGCATTTTTTCTCCCTGTCCACACCACCCCCCCAGATTGTTCTTCTCTTTGAAAAGTAAAAGAAAAATTCCTTCATTGGTAAACAATCCTCCCACCTGGAGTACACTCCACTATGCAACCTTCATCCTTTAAAAGTTGTTTTAATAATGTTTCATCAAGGGCAGAAAAAAGAGTTCTTTAGGAGAATAACCCATGCCTTATAATTGAGCCATCAGGAAGAAGTGGGATCAATCTTTTGTAAAGATACTGCACAGCAACCCAAATATGAGCTTGTTGTCACAGGCACTTTCAGCTTCTGCCGTGCCTGGCCAGTCCTAGGTTTACTCCGGAGGCCAGTTCTAACCCAGCTGATTGAGTAAGGGTGGTGAGTAAAAATGGCTTTCTCAGTCATTAGTTTTGACTATCACCATATGTCAGGGGAGGCCTGTACTAATAATGTGAATGAAGTAATTAGTAGATCTTGGGTGGGAACATTCAAATATAGAAACTATTAAAAAGGGGGATGGTCAGTATTGCCATCCCACCAGGCTGAAAACAAGCAGGCTGCATGGTAGAAAACAGGAATCTCACTGCCACCAAGAAAGAAGAGTGCCCTGTGGAGCACAGAAGTTTCTGTGCAAGAAGAAATAGAGCAAGATTAAGACATAACAGAAGCCGAGGGAGAGGAAGCGAGAACCAGAGACTGACAGGAGACAGAGCTGAACTGGGACCGCTGCTTCATGGAACCAAAGCTGAAAGCCTTTACCCAGGTTCCTGGAGAGCTGGAGGCCACACCTTAATTGGCAAGACTAAAAGTTCTTTGTAACACTAGCTTAAAACCTTGAGGCTATGGGTCAGAGGGCCTGCCAGCACACCTAAAAAGCTGTCCTGACTGACAGATTCAATCCTGTTCCCAACCACAGTTATAACTTGTTACTCCCTAATAAACTCCATAATCATGGGTGTGGTCATTGTGGCCATTTCAAGACATCAGTGGATCCAGTTGCAGGGCAGCAAGAGTTCTGGTGTTAGAAATCGTAGAGGTAGGTGGGGGAACATGGGGACATGTCTGACTTCATAGGAATGTGCTGTGGGTGTTGTGGATAGGGACTCTTTGCCTTTGTGGAATTACTGGAGGTCAGATGTAGTAGCCTAAGGTTTAGAATCAACTAACTGTGGAATTTTTCTTTTTCAACCTTTTATGAGAGAAACAGTGGGCTATGAAAACCAACTGGGTTCGTCTGAAACAGAAACTTCTAAAGGTGAAACCCAGGGAGCTTTCATGGCCTAGTGGCAAGCAGCTTTACTGCAATCCCGGAGGCACAGGGTTTGAATCTACCAGCTGCTCTGCAGGAGAAGGATGGGCAATCTCCTCCCGTGTGATTAACTGCTTCTGAAAACCTGCTGGAGGGTCAGCTATGGGTTCATTCCGACTATATATACAGTACCCAAGAACCAGGGTGAAACAATTGAAAAACTTGTTGCAGAAGATAGAACACTCAGCCATCAATATGGATTGCATCGCAACAAGAAAACAAAAGTTCTTATCAGTGGACCAACAGGTGACATCATGATAGATGGAGAAAAGACTTGATCTTAATTGTCAATGATTTCATCTTACTTGGGTCCACAATGAATACCCTTGGTACCAACAGTTAGGATATCAGGAGACATATTCACTGGGAAAATCTGCAGTCAAGAATTTCTTGAAATTGTTAAGGAGCAATGAGGTCAGTTTCATGTCTAAAGTGATTCATGGCCGTGGTCTTTTCAGTCACTTGCTATGATGCTGAAAGCTGGACAGTGAGTAAGGATTGTTGCTGTTGTTGTTGTTAAGTGCCATCAAGTCGCAGACGTAAGGATTACAGAAGAAAAACTGATGCTTTGAACTGCCGAAAGAACAAACATATATATCTTGGAGAAGGTGAAGAAGTCAGAGCGCTCCTTGGAGGCAAAGAAGGCAAGTCTCACATGATTTGAGCATGTTGCTAGAAGAGGCTATTTCTTGAAAAGTGGCGTCATACTTGGAAAGGTGGTTGAAGGAGAGGAAGAACCTCAACTAGATGGACAGATACAATGACCGCTGCAATGGGCTCGAGTGTGTCAGAGGTTGTGAGGGTTGGCACAAGAGAGGACAGGGTTCAGATCTCCTGTTCATAAGATGGCTATGAGTCATGTTTAACTCAATGGCATCTAAAAACAACAAGGGTGGTCTTGGAAATTCAACTCAATCTTTTCCAACTTTTCTTACCTACCAGTGAAAAATCACTGTCTATGAAGTTCCTCACACTACACACAGTATACTGTTAAATATTTGAGGTTTTATACCATCATGTCAGAATTGACCCATAGCTGACACTCCAGTGGGTTTTCAGAGGCAGTAAATCATGCGGGAGGATATTGCTCATCTTTCTCCCACAGAGAAGCAGGTAGATTCAAACTACATATCTTTGGGTTGACAGTGTAATGCTTCACCAATGAAATGGACAAAGAGTTGAAGTCGGAAAATTAAAAGGCATGAACTCTCTCAGAATTTCGGAAGGTGGATGAAATAAAAAATAAATTCAAGCCTCAAGTGCAGTAGTTAAGGATGCTATGGGCAAAATGTTGAATGATCCAGAAAACAACAAAAGGAGATATGAGGAGTACACAGAGTCACTGAACCAAAAAGAAATTGGCTGACATAGAAGAATTTCATGAAACAACATATGATCAAGAGTCAATGTTGATGAAAGCAGAAGTTCATGGTGTTCTGGAGGAACTGGCAAAAAGCAAGTCCCAAGGAACTGAAGATACTTTTTCCTGAGAGAGGTGAGATTAAGGATCTGAGAGCTCTCTCTAATATCCTTGATCAGGTAACACCTTTCTCTCAGAAGGGTGTCAGCTACCTTAATATTATATCTCAGGAAAGGATATATTAAGTCTCATATTTATTTTGGGGTCTGGCTTTCAAACTGAGTGGTACCTTCACACACACACAGACACTCGGACTTGTTCCGGCTTTAATTTCATTGGCAAGTGTCCTCAGCCCGAGCCCTCTCTCATATGGCCTACAGCTATATTCCAAACCCACAGTGCCTCCACCTCCATCTCCCAGCACCTGGCAGGTCTACTAGCAAGCCGTACAGGAACTCCTCTAGTCAATTGGATTGCCTAGGAATGTGGGACCCCAGGGCCAAGGCTGCAGAGTACACTCCAGCCCCCAGGACTGCTGTGGAAGGCTCCGTGTTCTCATCCACAGATCAGCCAGCTGCTCCTCCAAGTCCCTGAAGGAGCAAGATGAAGTCACGTAACTGAATCCCATTGCTGACCTCAATGACCTGAGCTTAGGCCTTCAAGACACTGTCAGTGAATTTCCTCCTGGTGGCTTCAGTCCCAAGACTGACTGCCTCCTAAAGATGGTGGTAGTTTCCACTAGTGCTGACCTTCACCCAGGGCATCTCCACGTCTCCTCAGACCAAGCCAGTCCCACCATATCCACAGAGCTCCATACCCAGTCAGGCCCTATAACACCTACCGAGAGCCCCTGGCCAAAGCAGCCTACAACAATGCCTTCCCAGAGCCCCAGACCAAGGGGGAGCCCATCAAAGCCTCCCCTGAGCAACAAACCAAGCCAGCCTCCACCAAATCCTACTGAAAACCCCAGACCAAGTGGAGGGGTACCCACCAAAACCTCCCAGGAGCAACAAACCAAGCCAGCCTCCACCAACTTCTACTGAGAGCCCTAGACCAGTGCCTATGACTTAAGTGGTATTTAAGTGCCACTTAGAAGAATGTTTGACAAAAAACAATTAAAACCAGGCTGAAGGGACTGTGGTCCTCGGCTGAAATAGGTTTTTAAATAGGAAGCTGAACCACATCATCTCACACCCATTAGCAAATCAACATTCCACCCTAATCCTCACCAGTAGCAGCAAACAAGCCTCTGTAGAATCCCACTCCTGCAGATGCCTTCCAAATTGGATTCCCTGTCAGAAAATAGTTTCATTAAATACAGGGCAATCATCAAATGCATTACATAAAACAATATGTAAATATATACCTTTGGGTCAAGAAAAGCACAGGCTGAGTCATAGGCCATCCCACATCCTGGCCCAGAGGAAACTGAGGCCATAATCCCAGGGATGACAGGGAGGACCAGGGGTGTCACTGAAATGTGGGTTGTTCCTACACCCCAGCTAAGAGGTCACCAAGTTCAGAGTCTTAAGGATGTTAGCAAGGTGCCAGGATATTACTGAGTTGTGCTCCATTCATATACCTGGACACAGACCTGAGCCCAGCCAAGCAAGCACTGAGCGCCCCCACAGAGGGAGGCAGCGAGGGCCAGGGGTCCCTGAGACATTGGCCTTCAGACCCCCTCCCCACAGCCACCAAGCTCACAGCGGTGTGGGTGCATATTTTATGTTATCCAGTGCTTCCTTATCTTGGTTTGTCCATTTTTGTCAGATTTAGAGGGAAAGCCCTCATGATCTAGCCAACCCTCAAAGTCATTTTCTGAAACTTTGAGCTGTTGAGCATGGCTGGGTGCACTGATGCCCCTTGCTGCCAGTCTCCAGTCTTTGGTCTGTTGTGCCAGAGAGGCTTTGATGAGAGTTCCCTGTGTCAAATGCGATAATGGTTACCCATGGCAGACAGTGTTTGGTGGAGCTTCCCGATTAAAACAAGCTTGGAAGCAGAAGTCATGTCCACTTCCGAAATGACTTACCTTGAGAAACTCTATTAACATGGAGAAACAATGAAAGTTATGCAAGTGTTCAGGTCTTTCGAGTTCTCTACGACTCAACTGGCACTTAACAACAACAACATTTTCTGATGACTGGGGAGGAAGTATACAAAAGAAAAGGCATATTCTACAATTGAATTTGGGTTAAAACCCCAAACTTAAAAAAATTTTAAAAAGAACTTATTTTTAATATTTCAGGATGAAATAAAACATACTTTCTGAAGATTTGGTATGTATGTGACACTGTAAAACTCAAGTTCTAACAGTATGACTCACTTTAATATGTTTGAAATATACACAACCTCAACTAGTCTTTTCTAAATAGTGCTCAAAGTCATAGATTTTGCCCTATGTGCTAAAATATAAAAAGTAAAAGATAAAGAGGGATGGATATAGTTCCATGGAGGATAAAGTGTCTAGCTAAGATCTTTGTGAACCTCCACTGTGGTATATGGTGTCCAGAGCCATAAAGCATAGAAGGTTAGGTGTGGTCTTTCAACCTCATCTTCAGATACTCACAAAAAAGATTCTGGATTGAGGTTATGACTCTATTAGTAAATGAATATGCAGAAAGAGGTTTTGAGGAGTATATGAACCTTGTTTTAAATGAAGCAGAAGAGATTCATGCTAAAATAAAGTCAAGAAAACAACTAGGTCAGATCATGATAAAAGGAGATGGGTTGTACCACTCTGAAACAAAGTGTATCCAATCAGAAATGATCAGTAAAGGAAAAGTTGAGGGCACTAGTTCTGCCCACCCTCACCCAGCCCTGCCATTCTTACATGTGTCTTTGGTTATAAAATAGTTCTAGAATATGTGTTCATATTCTTTTGATTGCCATTCTATTGTTACCAAATCACAGTAGATGCTGTGGGGTTGTTTTTTATGAAAATAAATAAAATGTTTAAATGTAACGGGAAGCTTGATGTTTAGAAACAATGGGAACTATAATTTCTAGTGTCGGAAATCATCCTCCTATAGTTTGAACTAGAAAAATATGTCTATTTTAGTGTTTGAAAATTATAATACCAAAGATGTGTTATGCTCTTTAGAAGACAGATGTCTATATAAATTAGACCACGTTATATAAAACGTACTAAAGGATAATCCTTTATGATGCAAAAGCCAATCCTCTGATTATTGGCTCAGCACAAAGCCTCAGTAGTTACAGCTGTTTCTGTTAATGCTGTCCTCAGTCTCTGCAATTTACCTGTGCTCTTTGCCATTTGACACCTGCTGTCCCCAGTTTTCTAGCCCACACATGTTATTATAAACCTTGTCCACACTAAGATCAGCTAAGACGGGATTAACTGAAGCATGTCCTCTGATTAATTAACAAGGAATCTGATAGTCCCATTGATAACTAACTAAGTGGTACTGCGTGGCTAGCTTAAAACCTACCGTGGGCTAGCAGATTCCTTCCACATTTATTCTTCTTTTTTTTAAACTTTTTAAAAAATAATTTTAATGAACATTTACAGAAATTTTAGATTTCCATTGATTCATTGCTGCACTTCTCTCCCCGCCCAGCCCTCCCTCCCACCCCAGTTCACTTCTCTCTTTGAAAAGTAAAATAAACACTCTCTCTCTTGTACACAATCCCCCCGCACCCCTCCC
>NW_006399769.1:16156095-16157317 GCF_000299155.1 Elephantulus edwardii
AGGGTGAAGGGGCAGCGCAGGAGAGGAAGGCCCTCTATGAGGTGGATTGATTCAGTGACTGGGTTAATCAGGATGGGAGTGTCAGAGACAATGCAATTGGCACAGGACAGAGCGGAGTTTAGGGCTGTTGTACATAGGGTCGCTATGAGTCACAAGCAACTCAACGGCACATAACAACAGTAAGGCAGGGAAGGCACTGAGAAAATTATGGAATAAGTACTAGAAGAAAACTTCTATCATGAAAAAAGAGGAAACCTACATTCAAGAAGCTCAGTAAACTCCAAACAGACTAGACCCCAAAAGAAAAATATCAAGACATATCACAGTCAAATTCCCCAAAAGCAAAGATAAGGATACAATCAATATTAAAGGTGCTCAAGAAAAAGAGTCACAAACAAAAGAGAAACAATTAGATTAAGTTCTGATTTCTCAGCAGAAACTATGCGAGCAAGAAGAAAATGAGGATCCCAATACAAATAACAATGCCATTCTTCAACAAGATGAAAAAGGCAATTTCCAATTTTATTTGCAATGGAAAGAACCCTAAATAAGTAAATCACTCCTGAAAAAGAGAAATAAAGTAGGAGGCATCACACTCCCCAATTTCAAATCATACCACAGCTGTGGTGGTCAAGACAGTGTAGTACTAGTACAGTGACAGACACATAGATCAATGGAATAGAATTGAAAGCCCATAAATCAGCTCACCTAACTGCTCAAATGATTTTTTTTAACAAGGAAATGAAATCATTTAAATGAGGAAATGACAGCCTTTTTAACAAATGTTGGCAAAATTGGAAAACTCAAGCAAGACCCATACCTCATACCATATACAAAAACCAACTCAAGGTGGATCAAAGACCTAGAGGTAAAACTAAAGACTATAAACTTCGTTAGATAAAAACTCAGAATTCTAGAAACCCCAATCCACAGTATGAACAGTCTTCCAAGCATCATAAAAACCCTACAACCAGGAGAGAACAAAATAGATGAATGGGACCTTCCAAAAATCAAATCCCTATGCACATCAAAAAATTTCTCCAACAAGGTATAAAGGAAGGCCATAGACTGGGGGGGAAGTATTTGGTAATGGCAAATATGGTAAGGGCTTCATATTTAAAATTTATGAGAGAAGATCTTCACCCTGAAACCCACAGCGTCCCTTTTCAGCAGGAAGTAGCTAAGAGAATACGCCGTCCCCTTTTCCTTATGACTCAGGGTG
>NW_006399769.1:16178767-16187633 GCF_000299155.1 Elephantulus edwardii
GTCAACAGAGAACTGCCAGATGTGCAGGCTGGGTTTAGAAGAGGCCGTGGTACTAGGGGTATTATAGCTAATGTTAGATGGATCTTGGCTGAAAGCAGAGAGTACCAGAGGAATGTCTATCTGTGTTTCATTGACTATACAAAGGTATTTGACTGTGTGGATCACAACAAACTGTGGCTGACTCTGAGAAGAATGGCAATCCCAGAATATTTGATCATGTTTATGTAAAACCTATTATACTTGGACCAAGAGACAGTTGTCAGGACAGAGCAAGGAAACACTGCATGGCTCAAAATCGGGAGGGATGTACGCCAGGGATATATCCTGTCTCCATATCTTTTCAATCTATATGCAGAACAGATCAGTCTGGAGGCTGGGCTCTATGAGGAGGAATGTGACATCAGGATTGGAGGAAAATGCATCAACAACCTGCACTATGGAGGTGACACAACCCTGCTTGCTGGAACTGAGGAGGACAAGAAGCACTTGCTGCACAGGATCAAGGAACTGCAGCCTTCAATATGGATTGAAGCTCAACATAAAGAAAACAAAGATTCTCACCACTGGGCTGACTGGCAGCATTATGATAGATGGTAAAGAGATCGAGATTATTAACAGCTTTAATTTGCTTGTCTCCACAATCAGCACTCTTGGTACCAGCAACCAGGAAATCAAAAGACGAATTGCACTGGGAAAGTCAGCTATCAAGGACCTCTCCAGAGTACTGAAGAGCAACAATGTCAATTGGAAGACTAAGGTGTGCCGGATCCAGGCCATAGTCTTCGTAATTGCATGCTCTGCATCAGAGCTGGACAATGACTAGGAATGACAGAAAGAGAATTGATGCCTTTGAGCTGTGGTGCTGAAGAAGTTAAGTGCCATCTAGCCATAAATGGCTCATAGAGACACTATAAACAAAAGACCTAAACACTTGTATAACTTACATCGTTTCTCCAAGTTGTAGAGTTCTGGAGGCAAACTACTTCAGACGTGGATGCCACTCCTGCTTCCAAGCTTGTTTTAATCGAGGAGCTCCAGCAAACACTGTCCACCATGGGTAACCATTATCACATTTGACACATCAGTGTCACAGCGTTTAGCATCACAGCAACCATGAGTTACCTCTGTACAGCAAATGGACAAACCAGTGCTATACCAGTTAGAAGAATGTTTGACCAAAAACAATTAAAACCAGGCCTGAGTGCCACAGATTAAAATCACCCACCTTTGGCTTGGTAGCATAACTTTCTATCCACTAGGCCAATAGAGCTCTCTCTCTGTTATTGTTATTATTGTTGTTAAGTGCTGTTTACCATAGACGATTCATAGCAACCCTATGAACAAAAGATCTGAGCACTTGTATAACTTTCACAGTTTCGGTGCTGGAGAAGAGTGTTGAATATACCATGGACTGCCAGGAGAACAAACAGGTTCGTCCTGGAGAGGGTGAAATCAGGCTGTTCCTTGGAGGCAAGGATTTTGAGACTTTGTCTGACATACTTCAGGCATTTTGCAAGGAAGGACCAGTATTTGGAGAGGGATATCATGTTTGGAAGGGTAGAGGGACAGAGAAAGAGAGGAAGACCATGGATGAGATGTATTGATACAGTGACTGGGATGATGAGGGTAGGTGTGTCAGAGACGGTAGTGTTGGTACAGGATAGAGAAGGTTTCAAGGCTATAGAGTCCCTATGAGTCACAAGCAACTCAATAGCAATAACAACAACATCTATATATACTAGTAATGAACAGTTCAAAAGTGAAATTACATAAACAATTTAATTTAATAAATGTAGGACTTATACACAGAAAACTACAAAACACTGTTGTATGAAATGAAAGAAAATTCGGAAAAAATTACTTTCAACGTTCATGAAACTGAAAACTCAATATAATTTATTGAGAGAGTAATTCTCCTCAAGATGATCTACAGATTTAATATACTTCTTAAGAAAATCTTAGCAAATATTTTTAGTAAAAATAGAAAAGTTGATCTAAAACTTATATGGAAATGCAAAGAACTCAGACTAGTCTAATGATCTTAAAAAGGAATACAATTTTTAGGATAAAACATGGAAAATATTCATGATTTTAAGTTACACAGTTCTTAGAAGCAGAATCTAAAAGCAGAATCCAGGGAAAAAAAGAAAACCTCAAAACTATAAGTTATACATCATTTTTTAAAAACTTTTGAGCTTCAAAAATATCATTATGGAGATAAAAAGACAAGCCATATACTGAAGAAAAAAAATCTGCACATATTGTTATGATTTTTCCATTTTTAGATAAAACCTCCTATTTTTAAAAAAAAATCAGTAAAATTTTAAGACATACTACCTAAGCTTGTAATTACAAGCACATAAAAATAGACTCAACATTATTGTTGTTGTTGTTGTTAGATGCCATCGAGTCAAGTACAACCCATTAACAGCCCTAAGAACAACAGATCTGAATCCTGTCCTGTCTTGTACCATTCTCACATTTTCTGACACATTAGAGACCATTGCAGCAGTCATCATGCCAATCCACCAGGTTTAGGGTCTTCCTTTCCTTCGCCGAAACTTCTGTTCAAAGCATCATGTCTCTCTCCAAGGAATGGCCCCTCCTAGGACATGCCCAAAGTATGTGAGGTGAAGCCACATCATTCTTGCCTCTAAAGAGCACTCCGGCTGCATCCTCTCCAAGACATACCTGTTTGTTCTCCTGGCCATCCATGGGATGTTCAGTGCTCTTCTCCAACACCACAGCTCAAAGGCATCAATTCTTCTTCTGTCATCTCTACTCATTGCCCAGTTCTCAGATGAAATGCAAATCAAACTACAATGCAATACTTTTTTCACACCCACTGGAATAGCCATCAGCAAAAAGAGACCATACAATTTCCAGGTAAGATGGTGGAGTAGGCTGGTAGCATTTGAGACCCTCATAAACTAAAACTAGAGAAAAAACAATTGATACAGATATAATTCTGAAACCTTGAGTTGAAATGAAAATATAAAGAAGTAGTTCAAACAACGACTGAAGCAGGATCAAAATTCTGAATAAAGAGACAGACACTGATATGACCCTTTTCAACATCCATCTTATTAGCGTGGTAATTCAGGACTGCAACAGTATCCTCCCTAACATACTTGTTCTTGTTGCTAGGTTTTCAGAGGTGGTAAATCACAGGAGAAGAAATAGCCCATCTTTCTCTCACTAAGAAACTGGTGGATTTGAACCTCAGCTCTTTGAATTGGCAGCACAAGTCCTTACCACTGAGCCAGCAGAACCTCCTTTCAAAATTGCAATCTCTCCTTTTATCCCCTGTACCCTCCTGGAGATCAAGTGAGTGACTTTCCCTCACCAATACCACAGCCCAGGTGGTTGGCAGTGTTTCCTTGGTGCAGCCCAGCACTGTGTGAAGCTAGGCCTGTGCTGTTTTGTATCAGGCAGCGGGAGCATACACAAGGCTGTACATTCAAAGACTCCCGCCAGGAGCTGGTGGATTGTGCTGTGCCTCGTCTACACCCCACACCTCAATTAGTGCAGGGCCCTTGCCTCTTACTGGGAACCCTTGTAGATACCTCACCTGGTATACACCATGGCCACATTTTAAGCAGTGCACCCATCTGGAGTAGTGCACCCTCCACAGAGTATGCCAAACTTCAGCTTTTCAGATCTCTTCATCCTAGCCATCTCTGAATGAATGCCCTGCCCAGATGCATCCCCTGACACCATATCTAGTCAGAGAGATGACACTAGGCTCCTCCTAGGCCAACAGAAACTCTGTCCAAGGCTTGGATGCTCTATCCCTCAGTGTCCCCTAGAGCAGAAGATGTTCTGCCCATGACCAGGATCATATGTAACGGCCTCAGCCACCTCTCAGACACACAGAGTCTCTGACTTGATTGGACCCCTCCTCCAACCTTTTGCTGGACTGGCAAATGCACTATCAGGTCTGGTACTTTTTCTTCTTTCTTTAGTTTTTTTTCCTTCCCCTTGCTGGTCATTTCTTGCTCTTTCACTCTCCCTCCTCCCCCTACCTTCCTTCTTTTTTTACCCTTTTATTATAATTCTCTTTTTGTTTGTACACCTCTGAGCTCTTGTTTTTCTATTTTTTCTACTTTCCAAGCTTGTTTTGTTTGGGGAAGTGTTGTAATGTGTCACTTTCTCCTTGTCCCATCTGACAATAGACAGCAACAATACTTAGTCACATATATACTTCCTACAGCTTCATTCATTGGGCGGGAGTAACGACAAGCTCCTGATGCACCTACTGTTGTTGTTGATTGCCTTCGAGTCCAGCACGACTCAGAGCGACCATATGAACGAAAGGCCTGAAGCCCCTCTACAATTACTGACATTTATCAAAGTTCATAGGATTTCAGAGGCACCTAGCCAGGAAAAGGCTGCAGTCCACACTGGCCCTGGGTGTTGTCATTACACTACCCAACAATAAACAGAGAATGGCACACACACATATCACAGCCATGAGGAGAGAAGGTTAAACGCTCACTTAGCAAGTGGCACAACACACTCACATGATACATCAAAACAAAATAACCCAGGGACAGCAAAAGAGAAAGTCTTGGAGGCAACAAGAAACTAAACTGGTAAAAATCCAAAAACCTAAAAGGATCAAAATACAGATTGATGGAGTAAAGATTGAGACTGTCAACAACTTCATTTTACTTGGATCAACAATCAATATACTTTGTACCAGCAGTCAGATCAGGAGACATAGAAAGTCTGTAGTCAGGGACCTCTCCAAATTATTGAGGAGAAATGATGTCAGTTTGAGGATTAAGGTAGGCCTGATTCAGGCTCTGCTTTTTTAAATCACTTGCTGTGCTTCTGAGAGCTGGGCAATGAATAAAGGTGACAGAAGGGTTGATGCCTCTAAGTTGTAGTGCTGGAGTATTGAATATCCTATGGACTGCCATAGGGTAACAAATAGATGCGTCTTTAAAGTATAGCCAGAGTACTCCTCAAAGGCAAACATAATAAAACTTTGTCTTACACACTTTGGGCATGTTGTTAGGAGAGGCTATTCCTTGGCGGGGGACATCATGCTCAGAAAGGTGGAAGGATGGAAAAAGAGAAGAAGACGCTCAACCAGATGGGTTGACACTGACTGCAACATTGGGTTCAAGCTTGTCAGAAAATGTCAGGATGACATAGGATAGAGCAGGGTTCAAATCTGTTGTTCATATGGTTGTGATCAGTTATATTAGATTCAACAGTACCTAACGGCAACAAGTTCAAATTGAAAACAAAGAAAAAAATGAAAACAACTCACAGGAGCCAAAATACCTTCAGTTTACCCTACCCTAATTTAAAAATCCTATCAGAAATAGACTTGGGATTTTGAACACTAATGAATAAAGACTAGATGAGTGTGTATATGCTATGTTGTACAAGATCATTAACCATGAAGAAAGAAAGAGAGCATTAAAACACAGGAAAGACAAAAATGAGTGTCAGACCATAACTGCCACCCAAGCAGATATATGCACACCCGTGTTTATCGAGGCTTTGTTCACAATAGCAAAGAGCTGGAAACAACCTAAGTGCCCATCAACAAATGAATGGATAGAGAAGCTGTGGTATATTCACACAATGGAATACTATGCAGTACTGAAAAATGAGGAACTAGGTGGCCAGACAGCAGGGCCGGTTGCCATGGAAACCACAGCTTGGACTCCTCGGGCTGAGCCGCCTGCCGTGTGTCCTGCATGGACCCCCATGAGGAGTCAGCCGATTGTCGGCCACTACCAGGACCCCGACGCCCACCGTGTGGCCTGTGGCCCCCGAACTGCCCGTCTCTCTGAGACAAGTCCAGCAATCGCCAGGAAAGAGCTTGTGGGAGCAGATCTGCGAGGAGTGTGAAGCTGAGCTGCCTCTCCCTCCAGAGAGATATAAAATCAAACAAGAAGCCATGATCGATGTTTCTCCAGTGACAGAAACCATTTTCCATGGCTTCAACAGAGAGCACTTCTTCTCAATTCCCCATTACACCCTGTTCTCACAGGTCCCTCGTCCTCAAGTGAAGTCGAAAACAAAATAGACCCAAAAAATATATTCCCCAAAAGACTACTTGGAAACATTCAGCTTTTCGGTTACGCTTGCTGGAATGGCTCTGCTGCTTCACCAGGCAAAGACTGAAAAATGTTTTGAGAAGCCTGACATTACAGATGTTTTCATGCTCCCACACGAACGAGCATCTTTCCGTTTTGGTAAAGTTCTGAAGCCAGAAGGCAGCCAACTGTGACGTATGTGACCCCTTGATGTTTGTGAATAAAGTTTTATTGGACCACAGAGGAAGAAGAAAAAAAGAAAAACAGGGAACTCGCGAAATATCATACAAAATGGGTGACTCCGGAAGACATTATGCTGAGTGAAATAGTCACAAAAAGACAAATATTGCATAGGGCCACGGTTATAAAACAGAACTGACATCGCCGTTAAGAGGAGACTGAGAAAGAGGGGTTAAATAATGTACACTGCATTGAAACAGATGAGGGAGAGAACTGTTTAAAAGGGATATGTGATTAGATATTGTCGTGACAGGGGTCCAGAAAAAAGGCTGTATAGTGGAATGGACTTGGGGGGAGGGATTGTATAACAATGAAAGAATTTTTCTTTTACTTTTCAAAAAGAGTGAATGGGGGGAGGAGTGGGCAGGGAGAAAAGTACAACAATGAATGAATAGAAATTCAAAGTCTCTGTAAATTGAAATTAATAATTAAAAAAAAAACCTCAAACAAAAAAAAAATGCATGCCAGAAAAGACTCTGAAACTTGCTCTTCAATGTAGAGAGACCAAAACAAAAGGAAGAAATGATGAAATAAGAGAACTGAAAATATTTCAATGACAGTTCAAGAAGACAGGGTCTTATAATAAAATGTGCCAGTACCTGGAGTTAGAAAACCAAAAGGGAGAAACGTGTTGAGTATTTCTCAAGTCTCAAGTTACTCTACTGACAGAGTCTATGGGGAAAATATTGAATGATGCAGAAAATACCAAAAGAAGATGGAAAAAATACACAGAATTGCTATACAAAAGAAAGAATTGTGCAACACTGAACTATTTCAGGATGTATATGACCAAGAACCAAAGGTAATAAGGAGGTTCATGCTGCAATGAAGCCGTTGGCAAAACATAAGGCCCTGTAACTGATGGACTATCATGAGGTGTTTCAGGAGACAGGTTGCAGTCCCGTATGTGCTCTCAGTTACATGGCCAAGCGGCTGGAAGAGATTCTATTTGTTCCTGTTAAAAAGAAAAGAAAAAAAAAAAGTGACCCAACAGAGTGCAGACATTATTGAACAATATCACTAATATCAGATACAGCTAAAATCTAGTTAAAGATTGTTTTTAAAACCTGGAACAACATCAACAGGTAACTGCCAGAAATTCAAGTCAGATTCACAAGAGGCCATAGAATGAGGGATATTATTGCTGATGTCAGATGGATCTTGGCTGAAAGCAGAGAATATCAAAGATGTTTACTTGTATTTTCTTGACTATGAAAAGACATTTGAATATGTAGATCATAACAAATTATGTATAACATTGGGAAGAATAGAAATTCCAGACACTTAATTTTGCTTGTATGCAACCTATACAGACACCAAGAAGTTGTCTGAGCAGAACAAGGGCACACAGCACGGTTTAAAATCAGGTAAGGTGTGCACTAGGGCTTTACACTTTTTTCATGCTTATTCAGTTTGTATTCTGAGAAAAATCATTCAAGAAGCTGGACTGTATGAAGAAGAATGTTGTCTCAGGATTAGAAGACTCTCAACACCCTGCCTTACACTGACGTCACACCTTGCATGCAGAAAGTGAAGACTTGAAGTGCTTAATTACAAAGTATTTTCAGTAGGCCACAGCTTTCAAAACAGATTGCATATTAACATTGCTGCTTGCTTGACGTGTGCTGTTGAGTCAGAACCAACCCATAGCTGACCCTCCATCAGGTTTTCAGAGGCAGTAAAACACATGGGAGGAGACTGCCTATCCTCCTGAGGAGCAGCTGGTGGATTCAAACCACATGCCTTTGGGATTGCAGCACAGCTTCTCATCACTAGGCTATCAGAACAGGCCATGTTCTATATCAAGAAAACAAAAATCTTTACGGGGCCAATAGGCAACATTATGATAGGTAGAGAAAAGATTGGATTTGTCAAGGATTCTGCCTTATTTGGATTCCAAATCAACATTGATCAAAGTAGTATCTAGAAATCAAAAGACAAGCATTGGGAGAATTTGCTGTCAAGGACCTCTCCAAAGTGTTAAGGAGCAATGAAGTCAGTTTAACACCTTAGGTTGATTTAAGTCCCAGTATTTTTCAATTTCATCATATGCGTTTGGAAATTGAACCACGAATAAGGAAGACTGAAAAAGAATCGATGCCTTTGAATAACATTGGCGAAGAGTATTGAACATCCCACAGACTGTCCAAAGCATAAAAATAGGCATCTTTGGAAGGGGTGTAACCAGTGTGCTCCTTAAAGAATGGTGAATCTTCATCTCACATTCTTTGGAATTGCTGTCAGGAGGTCAAGTCTTTGGGAAAAAAACATCATGCTGGGAAAGGTCAGCAAAACAAGGAAGACCCTCAGTGAGAAGAATTGTCATAGTGACTGCAACGGTGGGCTTGAGCATGTGAGAATGGTGCATAGTTTTGATCTGTTGTTCACAGGGTTGCTATGAGTGATACTGGACTAGGCAGCACCAACAATAATAACTAACACTTATAACCAAAAACATGAAGACAAAGATTCTCACCACTGGACCAATTGGCAGCATCAGGATGGATGGTGAAGAGATTGGGATTGTACACAGCTTTAGTTTGCTTGGCTCCATAGTCAACAGTCTT
>NW_006399769.1:16188142-16192218 GCF_000299155.1 Elephantulus edwardii
CTATGAGTCGCAGGCGACTCGACGGCACATAACAACAACAACAACATAACCAAAAATGCACAATCAGTGGAAGATAAGGTCATCTCACTCTTCTCAATGCTATCTTGCCAACTGCAGCCATGGTAGGCACCAGACATTGCCATGCCTGAGATTCAAAGAAGGTTAGTGTGGCCACAATGTAGAGTACTAGTTACTATATGATTAGAAGAATTGATGTCTTTGAGTTGTGGTGCTGGATGGAGAAGAGTATTCACTATCCCCTGAATTTACAAGAGAATAAACAAGTCTGTTCCGGAGAAAAAGAAACCAGGGTGCTCCTTGGAGGCAAGGATGGTGACACTTCATCTCACATACTTTGGCATGATGTTAGAAGGAGTTAGTCCTTGGAGAAGGACGTCATGCTTGGAAAGGTGGAGTGATCAGTGCAAGAGAGGAAGACCATCAACAAGATGGATTGACAGAGTGACTAACAATGGTGTCAAGTGTGTCAGAGGTGATGTGGCTGGCCTAGGATAGGGCAAGATTCAGAGCCATTGTTCATGGTGAGTCATGATTGGCTTGACAGCACATAACAACAATCACTATATGACTAAGACACACTACCATCTGCAAATGAAAGCAGTGAGATAATTTCATCCAAACAACTGAATTGGAACTGATCCTCCAGTGAATTTACAGAGGCAGTAGTAAATCACATGGGAGGAGATCGGCTATCTCCCTCAGGGCACCTGGTGGATTTGCAAACATTTGCATTAGCAGCACAATTCCTTACCACTAAATCACCAGAGCTTTACATAACAGCAATGTTCAAAAAGACAGCAAACAGCAAAAGCTGGCGAAGGTGTGAAGAGATTGGAACTCTCAGACGCGGCTGATGGGAAGATAAAATGATGCAACCACTGTGGAAAGCAGTTTGTTACTTTTTGCTCCTTTATAATATTAATTGTAATTTATTAATGCCATTAATTTTAATCAACACTTATTTTATATTGCCTTTCTCTTCACTCAACTTAACATTTTTCACTCTTCATTCCCTTCTTGTTTTTTCAAGATTCTGCCCATAACCTGAATTTGGTTTTCAATTCTTTCAACTTGAGAAATGCCAAGCGAATTCTTCCCTTTCTAAAATCCTCCAATTCCAGCTCTTTGTATAGTTTAATACTTTGTCTTCTCAAGCTGCTCTTTGAAATCTTCTGTTCATCTCCATTGTTTGAGCATTTCTTCTCTGTTTTGGCTTTTCAACATTTTAGGGCAATTTTAAAAATCTTTTCTAATGTCCATTTTTATTTTTCTCTCCCCTCTGTTTTGGTAATGGCCTTTTGTTTTCTTCATACATAATAGATTTGATGTCTTTCCATAATTCATCTGGTCTTTGATCATTACTGTTCAGTGCCTCAAATCTATTTGTAAATTTAGGTGGAATAAACTCGAGGCTATTTGTTACTTTCTTAGAAAGCTGAGAGTAGAAATAGGGTTGTAACATGAACTGATAAATATACATTCATGTTATTTCAGCATTCTTTTTTTCTTTTTCTAAATTTTTTTTAATTTTTATTGTATTATTTTTATGTGTACCGTCAAATCAGATCTGACTGATACAGGAGGAGATTGCCCTCTCCTTCTCCAGCAGAGCATCTGGTGGATTTGAACCGCATACCTCTGGGATTGTAGTGCAGCGTCTTGCCACTTAGGCCACCAGAGCTCCCTTTATTTCAGCATTCTTACAATGGGGCAGAGTTGGAAACAACTGAAGTGTCCATCAACAGAAATATAATGAAAGAAACTGTGATATATTTACAATTCACAAAATGGAGTTATTCTGCATTACTAAAAATCAAGAATTCATGAAACACTGCACAAAATAGAAGAAATTATGTTGAATGACAAAAGTGAATTAGAAAAGGACAACTGTGGTAGGAAAAGTTTAGGGAACTCTGATGGCCTAATGGATAAAGAATTATGCTACCAAGTCAGAGAGGCAGTTCAAATCCATTAGCAGCATTCCATTTACAGCCTATGAAAACTCACCGGAACAGCAGGTATGGGGCGGTTCTGACTGGATGGCAATGAGGGGGTTTTTTGAGAAGAAAGTTTCCACACAGAAGGAATAATGTTTGGATGATTACCAGAGACAAGAAGGGTGAGAGAGGGGTATAATAAAAATTAATACCTAGATATTGGGTGGAAGGAAGGCAATATTCAATAAGGGATTGATCAGATATTATAATTCATTACATTGATCAGTTGTAATAATGTTATAAAACTAAATGTGTATGCACAATTGAAAAACCAGTATGATTTCTAATGCAAATTAAAAAATAATTAACTGATGGAAAGAATCCAACAAACCTATTTATGTAATTAGAAAAGCCGTGTTAAGAGTTTCTGAGTCATGTTCAACTAGAGGACATCTAACAACAGGTCTTAAAAAGAAAAAAAGACCCAAAATAACAAATTTTGTGGATTTGGAAAAATTAGAATCCTCCGAAGTTGTTGAGGGGAAAAGGCAAAATGGCATGGCTATGTCGAAATACAACTGGTAGTTTCTTAAAGAGTTAATAAACACATAATCCAGCAATTCCACACCTAGTTTTGGTGGTGTGGTTTTTTTTTCCTTCTTGTGTGAATGTCAAATCAGATCCAACTGGCACAGGAGGAGATTATGCTGCCTTCTCCAAAAAAACATCTGGTGGATTTGAACCGTGCACCTTTGGGATTCCTGTCCAGCTTCTTGCCACTAGGCCACCAGAGCTCCCTCAATTCCACACTTATAAGGAATTCTTCTTCCTCTCAAGAGGAATGAAAATATCTGTCCACACAAAGCATTGCTCTCAAACGCTCACAGCAACATTTCATAATCCTTGTGAGATTACCCAATAAACAAGGTGAACACAGGTTTACTTGTGCTCATTTACTAATCTACATTTTTCATCTTATGGAAGATTCCAGGAAGATTCCACTTCCAAATGTAGCTGACATCTCTCCCAACACCACAGAACATTCCCACAGGATCAAAGTTTCTTCTAAACTGTCCAATCTAGTACATGGAAAACACACCTAGTAAGATAGACAAGCATATGCTTGTATGTGCATTTTAACTAATCAACAGGAAACAATTCCCAAGTTTTTTACCATCTGCTATAATGAGACCCATCTGAGAATGTTAAGTGGATTAAGACATATGCATAAGTAAGGCCATGCTTGCCTTGTATATTGGGTAAACTACATGATAAAGAAAAACTAGTAACAGTCCAGATGCCCATCAACTAATGAATAGAAAAACAAAATGGAACATATTAATGTGGAATACCACTCAGAAAAAAAAATATTAAAGTACTGATGTTGTTAGGTGATGTTCAGTCCATTCTGGTCCATATAACCACACTTAAAACAGAAAGAACATTGTCCAGTCCAATGTCATTGTCACAATCTTTATGTGATGATTCAGATTGTGGTCACCTTGGCAGTGATTCTCTGGTTGGTGTTTGCAGTAATGTGTCAGTTTCATAATTATATAGTTAGTTGTTCCTCATGCTGTGGTCTGATAATATCATAGTGCAAGACACAATACCCTTAATCTGACTGCAGGCTTGATCCCATATAGGGGATGTATCATGATAGACAATCAAGACATTAAGAATGTTGACAGCTTCAATTTGCTTGACTCCACTATCAATACTCTTGGCACCAGCAGTCAGGAAATCAAAAGACAAATTGCGGAACCAACCCAGCTCGCAACACCCCCCCCGCCAGCTCTGAACTTTGGGACTGGCCAAGGTGCCACACACAGACGCAGTGGACGGTGGGAGCGGACTTGAATTGGGACACACCCCTGCAGCTCTGATCCACAACCCCCATCTTCAGGTATCGCATTGCTCCCCCCGACCCAGCTCACGACCCCCCGCCAGCTCTGACCCAACCCAGCTCGCGACCCCCCCCAGCCAGCTCTGAACTTTGGGACTGGCCAAGGTGCTGCACGCAGACACAGTGGACGGTGGGAGTGAACTTGAATTGGGACACAACCCTGCAGCTCTGACCCACGACCTCCATCTTCAGGTATCGCATCGCTCCCCCCC
>NW_006399769.1:16205848-16221760 GCF_000299155.1 Elephantulus edwardii
GTGCGGGGAGAGGGGTGCAACAATGAATGAATGGAATTCCAAAATCTCTGTAGATGTTCATTGAAATGAAAAATAAACAAACTAAATTAAATTTTTTAAAAAAAAGACAAATTGCATTGGGAAAATCTGCTGTCAGGAACCTCTCCAGAGTACTGAAGAGCAATGATGTCAGTCTGGAGACTAAGATGTACTTGATCCACCAGAAAGCTGGACAACGACTAGGGATGATAAGAAGAAAAATTGATGCCTTTGAGTTATGGTGCTGAAGAGTATTGCAGAGAACATGAACTATTAGGAGAACAAATTGGTTCTTCCTGGAGAAGGTGAAACCAGGTTGCTTCTTGGAGACAAGGATTCTGAAACTGTCTGACATACTTTGGCCATGTTGCAAGGAGGGACTAGTCCTTGGAGAGGGACATTATGCTTGGGAGGGTGGAGGAACAGGGCAGGAGAGGAAGACCTTGGATGAGATGGATTGACTCAGTGACTGGGGTAATGGGGGTAGGTGTATCAGAGACAATGAGGTTAGCTCAGGATAGAGAGTTCAGAGCTGTTGTACATAATGTCACTATGAGTCTCATGTGACCTGATGACACGTAACAACAAACCAGGAAGGATGACTTTACTGCAAAGCTAGCTTTCACTTGATCAAGATCTCTCATCAAACTCATCACTTCTGGCTCTTTGGACTTGAGCCAGTAGTCTGCTTAATCTTGGATCCGCAATCTTTGAAGGCAATACACTGATTTCTCATGTGTGTCAACCTTAGCTTCATTAGCCTCTGCAGCCAAGTGAGTCAGGAGACTCTTCAATCCTGACATCTGGTCCGTGGAGGTGAGACTTGCCAGTTTCCAGGCAAACGTGAACTATTTTCTTGCAACGAATCTCAATGACTCTCTGAATCACCCGCTCCCCTGGTAGAGTTTAACACTGGGCTAATAAACAAAAGGCTGGAGGTTTGAATTCACTAAGGAAGGACAATCTCCTTCCATAAAGATTCGCAGCCTCAGAAACCTGATGTCGGGTCCATATGAGTTGGAAAGGACTCAAGTGCAGTGGCTTTATGTAAGTTTCACTAGTTTTGTTGCTCTAGAAAACCCAGATTGAGATATATTGCTATCTTCAAGGCCACAGTTGCAGCCACTATTTCAATCTCTCTCATAGTTTCCTCTGACTCTTAAGCATGAATCCTTCGCCAGGGCCAGTTCCTACTGATAACACATACAAATTATGGAAGATGAGGTCTTACCAACCTCACTTCTGAGAAGCATTCAGGCTGCACTTACTCCAACACCAATTTGGTCTTCTGCTTGTTCTTATGTGTCATCAAGTCACCTGTAAACCTATGTGCAGCAGTTCTGAAGCCTGCCCTGACCTGAGCCAGTCTCCCTGACTCTGACATACCTATCCCCATGGCTACCATTACTGTATCAATCCTTCTCATCCAGGGTCTTCCTCTCCTGTGCTGTCCCTCCACCCTTCAGAGTATGATGTCCTTCTCCAAGGACTTTTTCTCTCCTGGCCACGTGCCCAAAGTATGAGATGGCGCTTCAAAACCCTAGCCTCCAAGGAGAAACTTGGTTTCACCCTCTCCAAGATAGACCTATTTGTTTTCTTGACAGTCCATGGTTATGTTCAAGACTCTGCTCCAGCACCACAATTTGAAGGCATCAATTCTTCTGTCATCTTTAGCCATTGTCCAGTTTTCTGATGCATAACAATTATGAAGATAAAAGCCTGGATCAAGTGCATCTTAACTCTTTAATTATTGACAAAATTTGTCAGCCTTGCCCTCCCAAGCTTCAACTGAGCAGGTTTCAGATTCAGTCTCATTGGCTTCAAGTTGAATCAGACTCATAGCTGACACTCCAGTGGGTTTTCAAAGTCTGTAAACAACATGGAGGAGACTGCCCCATCTTTCTCCAGTGGAGCAGCTGTGGATTTGAACTAGAGAGGTACATGATTTAGGGAACAGGGCAACTCCCTATGGAACACACCACCTGAGCTCCCTTAGAGCTCATAGGCAGAAAAATGGAAATCTTACTACTCATAAGAAAGGAGAATCACCTTTTTTTTTAAGGTGTGCATTTTTATTCAATTGGTCTCAAATCAGTGTACAGGTAAAGCCCTGGCTGCCTCCACATCTCAGCCACCCCAGGGAGACCATAAGCCTTCTTATTTCTAGAGTTTGGGGGAAGGGGCAAGGGCCTCAAAAAAATAGGGCCTCCAATGGCTGACTATTGAAAACAAAAACTAAAGAACAAGTATTAAGGTGGAAGATTTTTTTAACAAAAAAAAATTGGATAGGGGTCTAATTTACATAAAAGCAATGCTCCCTGCCACCCCTGTTCGTGCGTGGACCTGGGTGGGGAATGGGGCTCTTCTGCTTAGGGGAAGGGAGAAGCTTTTGGAAAGGCAGGAGCTTCCTGCCACATTGCCATGTTGCGATTATTTGGAATGACTATTAAAAAAAACCAACCCAACAACAACAAAAAAAACCACAACAATGTACAATCAAAGACCTGGGCCACATTAGAGAACTGGGGGGATTCTTTCTCCACACCAACTGCTGTCACCTTCACATGTCTTTTGGGACCAGAGATTACTGTAGAACAAGGCAGACTGAGACCAAGACACTGCTGTAGCAGTGCAGGATGGGAGACTGATGTGAGACTGAGCTAAGGACTGTTGCCCCATGGAGCAGGAGCCAGAGCTAGATATGGGAAACTTTGCTCAAGCTTGCTGGAAGGCAGAGGTGAGGAAGTCTGAGGAGGGGGTGTGTGAAGAGACCCCGTAACTGGCAGTACAAATAGAGCTTTGCAAAACTGATCTAAAGCCACGGGGCTGAAGGGTGAAGGGCTTGTGAGAGGCTATCCTGACTGAAGAATTGTGTACTATTTCCAAACTAAACTGAAGCCTGCTAACTTTCCTAATAAATTCCCTAACTCTGGACATAATTCTATGAGTTCTGTGTGGTACTACAATGGATTGGAGGACCCAGCAAATTCCTGGGCCCACCCTAGACCTCTGAATCAGAATCCATTGGGAGTAAACTCAAAACTAATTGCGGAGCTCAAATCCAATTTTAATTGGCCCTTCCTCTACTGGTTTTCAGAGGCTGTAAATCACAGACTACTTACCTCTTTATTAATCTGTATGGAGTTGCACTGCTGGCCAAAGGCAGTGTCTCTTGTTTGTTCAAGTCTACCAGCCGCTCTTCAGTAGAAAAATGGGCAATCTCCATGTGGGCCCAGGAATTTGCATGTCTAACAAACTCCCACATGATGGTGTTGCCAGTCAAAAACCACACTTGAAGCTGTATGGAACTTTGGGAGAACAAAAGGAAGGTCCCTCTTCCATAGCTTTAAAACACCTGTTGCAGCCTGAGTCAGGACTTACTCATTGTTGACCCTTCTGTGGGTTTTCAGAGGCAGTAAATCACAAGAATGTCCATCCTTCTCCCACGAAGCAGCTGGTGTATTCAACCTGTGTGCCTTTGGAATTTCATTATAGCTTCTTACCACTATGCCACTAAAGCTCCCTTTATTAGGAAAAGGACCTAGCAATGAGTTTTAACTACTTCTCCAGCTAATTCTGTCTCTTGCTAAAGTGTAAGAAATACTAGGTTATAAAGTTCTGTTATTCAACTGTGCAAAATAACTATTACCAAACTTCATTCAAAAACATCTAAGAAATAATCATCCTAAAACCTGCACATTTAAAAATACTTCTTCCAAAAGGTACTCATTCTCCTCTTGTGAATGACTAGGGACAGACAACAAAGAGCTGGCTCAAAAGTAATTTGGCCATGCTTGTAAACAAACCAGGGGAAAAGAGTGAATTTAGCATGTAGCGGCTTCAAGGGCCTGTCCAGGTCAAAACTGCCTTGGAAAGCAGGCCCTAAACCCTGGCGGACCTGGCTAGTTCAAGAATCTTCTGACAGTTCTCCAGGACAATTCCCCACCCCCTACCCCCCGTAATGGCTCAGGATAGAGCAGGGTTCAGAGCTGTTTGTTGTATGTAGGGTTGCTGAGTTGCAGGCAACTCGACGACACCTAACAATAAATGGGCCCAACAGCAAAAAGGGCTAGGCAGCAAGTAAGCCATGGAATCTGTTGCAACTACTCATCTCTGTGATTGTGTCATAAAAGTTACTGACATCAACAATGGGTGTGGCTGTGCTCCAAGATTTAAGAGAAGGTGGTAGGCAGGATTTTGCCTGAGGGTCCATAATGTGACAACCAGTCAGAGATGGTCAGGGGTTAGTTCTGACAGGAACCACATGCTGCCTTCAAGTTGGAACAGACTCATACTGGGTTTTCAACGGATATAAGTAACAGGAAAAGACTGCCCATCGTTATCCCTCAGAGTCAGTGGCTATTCGAACTGTCAGGTGTCTTTGAGGTAGCAATGCAACTCCCCAGACTATACTCCCAGAAGCCCCTAGATAGATAAACCTCAAGAGAAAATGCTAAAATAAAGTCTCTCTGATCCAGCTGGCAAAGTGTTCACCATTGACAAAGTAATATAAAATTTGCCACCTGTATTTGCTGACAGTCTATAAGCAGAGAACACCGTGGGTGTGAATAGTAAAAGCACTGTTCAAAATTCACCACAAAGGCAGCTAGACTGAGTTCAACAGCAGAAAATGGTCTCACTTCCCTTTTCCCTCTGAAAGATCAAATGCTTACTTTAATTGCTTTCAGATTGCATCAACAGTCAAGGTATAACCTTTTAACCATAAAAGTATGTATTTTTATTAAAAAACTTCATATCAAAGGCAAACATTTTAAATACAGACACATATTCTTAGAAAAAAGGAACTTCATTAAGGCTGTGGGTTTACCTTAACAGGTCATCCTGAGTTTGACACATGATACTCTTCCAAGTGTATTTTGTGCCAAAAATGGGGTGTATTCATATTACAATACCCTTAGAATTCTGCTGTGCTTGTGCTAGGTTTGTTTTATGTGCTGCTATCCTTGTCCTAGGTCACTTCCCAAAGAAATCAGTACTCATAATCCACACTTATTTATCAAAATAACAAGGAATTCAAACACACTAATGTGCTTTTCAGATCTATAATATGACCCACTTAAAATCAGAAGTATTTTAAGAAGAAAAAAAAAGGAATCTTATTTCATTTCATTCCATTCACAATTTCTGGTGTCTGACTGAGAAGCTGTAAGATGTCCTTGAATAAGATCCTGAACCCGGGACAGAATAATCTCATTAGAACTGATGCAATTCTCCGGACCATATGGTGGCTCTATCGTCAGGACACGAGCCACACAGATAGTCCTCTGTGATTCTCCCTGCTCAGTGACAGGGATGTGGTTCTTCTTCAACCACGCCTTTAGGCTGTCTCTTCTCTTTTCCAGATCCTCAGGGCTGTAAGCTTGGCAGTCTCCAGATGTGAACAAATGTGTCAGCTTCTCTCTTATTCTCTGGTCCACATCATTCACAATTTCAACAGTTTGTACAGCATGTCCCATCACTCCAGTCACAGACAGGCTGCCATCTTCAAGGAAGTTAACGAGGACAACACTTTGAAGGGAAAAGTAAATTTAAGTAGATTAGAAAACAACAAAAAAATACATAAAGGGACATTAAAACCAGTGGAGAAAGCAATTCAATGACACATATCACCATTCCCAAAGATAAAATCAATTAAACCAAATGACTAGAATAAAATGAAATGCCATTTCTGTATATGAAATAAATTCTCTCACAACCAAATCCTTTAGCTTATTCCACAAGCATTTGCTGAAGGTCCTAAACATTTCATTTTTTTAATCCAGAACTAAAGCTCTGTGAAACAGTTAAATATTAGGTAAAGAATAAATGCTCTAAATTTATAGATTTAATAAGAAAGAGCAGTGAATATTCATGTTTTAAGAGGTAAAAGCACAGCATAATTGGGTAATTCTACCAAAGCGGTCAAAGAAAATAACAAAGCACAAATTAATGAAAAAGAAAACAGAAAGGTTAATAAAGATTTAAACAAAATATCTTCAAAGCCAAGTTTGTTATCTGAAAAAAAATACATCAAATTCACACATAACTCAGGCAAAAATAATAAAATAAAGAATGAGAGAAGGTACATATAAAACTATTAGCAATAAGGCAGCAAAGGTTAAATTTAGAAAACTATTACAAACAAATTTATTCCAAAAATAATGAAAGTTTTAAAACTTCCTGGAAAATTATACATACACATTAAAGAAAATGTAAATATTCATGGTGGGATGATAAACTAGTTAAAAATCTTGCTTAAGGGATTAGGGGAAGGAGGTCTAGGCAATTTTTAGAGGTAAGTTCTAGCAAAATTTTCGAGGATCACATACTCCCGATTTAATAAAATTATTTCAAATAGAAAAGTGACTATGGAGAGCGTTGGTGGCATAGTGGCAAGAAACTGCGCTACAATCCCGAAGGCATGCGGTTCGAATCCACCAGATGCTCCACTGGAGAAGAAGGGACAATCTCCTTCTGTGCCTGTCAGATCTGATTTGACGGTACACAACAACATCAACAACAAAAGAGACTATGTCTTAACCCAGGGAGCTCTGGTGGCCCAGTAGTAAGAAACTGTGCTGCAATCCTAACGGCCCAACACTAAAATCCACCAGATGCTCCACGGGAAAAAGATGGACCATTTCCTCCTGAGATTGCCCCTGCCTCTGAAAACCCTCTGGAGGGTCAGCTATGTGTTAGTTCTCACTCCATGGTATGCAACAACGATGTGCCTTAAGTCATGTAATGAGGCTGGTATAAAACTTGACACCAGAATACTATGCTGCATTAAAAAACAAGGAACTCATGCAATATTATTCAAAATGGTTGACTCTGGAGAACATTATGCTGAGTGAAATATCCCAGTCACAAAAGGACAAATATTACATGATGCCACTGTTGTAGAATGGGACTAACCTCGGGGTTGGGGAGAGACTGAGTAAGATGGGTTCAATAATGTATACTGCACTGAAACAGAGGAGGGAGAAAACTGTTTAAAAGAGATATGTGACTAGGTATTTCTGTCATCACAGGAGTCTAGAGCAAGGGCTACATGGTGGAGGGGACCTGGGGGAGGGTTTGTAAAACAATGAAAGAATCTTTTCTTTTACTTTTCCATAATTTTTGACTCATGTACTTATAACTTGTTAGTTAAATTTGTGTCTTCTAGGTTGCAACACCCCCATGATACATCTTCAAGGATATGAACATGTACGGCCAAGCACAATCAATAAGAGTGCATCTAAATTCCAAAATCAATCTTCATAATAGTCTATGTGTTTCCTACTGCCAAAGGGGCCCTTTAGAGTAGTGAGAGAAGATCTTCACACTGAAACCCACAGCGTCCCTTTTCAGCAGGAAGTAGCTAAGAGAATACGCCATCCCCTTTTCCTTATGAATCAGGGTGAAGTCTCTCTCAGGGAGGAGTGATAGGGAATGGCAAAGGACACACCAACAAAGGAGATTAATCAGAACTGACTTTGACAAGCACTGTGGCAACTGGACAATTAAAACAGACATTCAGATGGTGGGGAAGAAGAACAAACTGGGGAGGAGGGTAGAGAGAATGGTGCAGCAGTGAAGGAATAAAAACCCCAAATCCCTGTAAATGTTCATTAAAACTAATAAAATTTAATAATAATAAAAAAAATTTTTAAAATGTAAAAAAAAACCCAAAAAAACAAACCAACAAAAAACTCGACACCAAAAACAGAGCAAGAAAGGACGAGAAAGAAAACAAATTAATGTCACTCATGAACGTAAATTCAATATACCTAAATATGACATGGTATGATGAGAAGTGAATTTCACTTCTATGATATGCTTCTTAAAATCCAGTAACCCTAGTGTATTCGCTGGAAATACCACACAGAACCTAACTGAGGGACATTCTACAAAATAACTGACCAATACTCTCAAAATAAATGTCAAGTTTGTGAAAAATAAATAAATAAATAAACAAACAAACAAACAACAAGGTTAAACCAAGAAACTATCTCAAATCGGAGGTAAAATAGAACCTGGAACAAAATAAAGGCCATCAGTGGAAAAACTAGTCAAATTAAAATGGAAATTTATAGTTTAGATAATGTAATTATCAGTTCTGATAAATGTGCAATGGCTATGGAAGGTGATACCGTTAGGGGAAGGGTGTATCAGTGTTCTATGTAGTCTATTTTCAACTTTTATTATACCTAAAATTATTCCACAATACAAAGTATGTGTGTTATGTGTATGTATGTACAACTCTGAAGTATTCTTGCAAAATATAAATCTGACACTTATCAAACTCCTGCAAAGCTCTATTGGCCTACCGGTAAAGAGCTCTGCTGCTATACTAAAGCTACTCAGTTCAAATCCACCAGCTACTCTGTGGGAGAAAGATGGGCAATCTCCTTCCATGTGATCTACTGCCTCTGATGGAATGTAAGTTACTAATTAGTTTTGACTTGACAGTACAACACCAAACTCCTACATCTAAACATTAGTTTATAGGAAATATGAGAAGGAATAATGGAACACATTAAGCTATATTATGAAGGTGTAATGAGCTAAATGCAAAATCTATCCAAGTCTACAACATGTAAAATAAAAGGGAAACAGCAGCTCTAAATTGAGATACTTACAAGACATCAACCAAATTTAATGACCAATAGAAAAAGACACTTTCGTGACAATCGGGAAAATCCAAACTCAGGCTGGAAATCAGCTAATATTTAGAATTTTTAATTCTTCTAGGTGTTATAAAGTATTGTAGTTACAATTATTTGAAAGTAATTTATCTGTTAAAAACAAGTATTTTTTTGGTTTTTTTATTATTATTAATTTTAATGAAAATTTACAGAGATTTTGGATTTCCATTCATTCATTGTTGCACCCTTCTCCCCTCCCAACCCCTCCCCCCTACACTCTTCTCTTTGAAAAGCAAAAGAAAAATTCTTTAATTGTTTAAGCATAATTGATGTAATGCTTGAAATTTGCATGATGACAAGGGGGTAAAGTGTTTTACTATTTTGTGTGTGTGTATACTTGCCATTTTCTGTTACAAATCCAGTTATGATTTAAGGAGGGCCACATTTCTGATACTAACCTTTGAATCTGGTTGGTCTGACAGTTTAATCTATTAATTAAAACAAGACTGAGATGTAAAGAAAGTTAAATTCTTAAGTGAGGAATCATCAGCCTTTCTACTATTTCTTAGAAAACAGGAATCATCAGGAGCTCTGGTGACCTACTGGCAAGAAGCTGCACTGCAATCCCAGAGATATCCACCAGATGCTCTGCCGGAGAAGGAGGGGCCATCTCCTTCAGTACCAGTCAGATCCAATTTGTCGGTACACACACAGAAAAAAGAATAAGATTTTTTTAAAAAAAAACCCAGTAATAATCGCTTTCTATGTCTGGATATAACACATAGCCAGCACAAAGAGGTGTCAAGATTTCCAGGTTCCAGGGCATATACTCACCTAGCAGAGACGGGGTCTATGGTTAAAACCCATCCTTTATATTCCTTCTTCTCACTGGCTGTCAACTTGACTTCTTTGTAAATATAATCTTGCCATTCGAGAGGACTTTTCTTCATCCATTCACTCATGCTTGCCAGCTGGACAGATGTAAACCAGCACCACTGTGGGTTACTATCTATGTTCCACCCAAGCAGATGTCTTACCTGTAATCTCCATCCTACAGGCAGAAAACAGCCTTTTTTTGTTACGAACTCTTGGAAAATTACTTACTACAGTAAGTACAAATATATAAAGAACTAACATTATGGCTGGGAGAAATAATACACGGTCTTACTTAAGAAACCAAATTTTAAATATATTAGAAAAAGATACATTTAGCATTTACAATTCAGCCTCGAAGCTAGAGGGACGCAAAGAAGTCTGGGGTGACTCATCTTGCATACTTGCAACTGCACGCCCCCAAATCCCATTTCAGATCGCCTTCCCCAGGGCATTTAACTCTGGTACGACGACTAAGCTCAAAGCCTGCTTTCCTCCGACCAGAGGAGTTCACGCCACATAACTTTTATCCTAAACTGAGGATTCTTCTGTTATCCACCTGCTCGCTCTCTGGCCCCGTATATCTGGATCCTAAAAGGAAGAAAGCCTCCGATTGGTGACCATTTGTTCCTACAATGTTTGCAGGATGCGCAAAGGTCGCAAAGGCGCCAGCAAGTAAAGCTTCAGATCTGATTCCGTGGTTTGTACTGCAGCCTCGCAACACTCAGAGCTGTACTCTCACCAAGAGATACTTAATGTTAGTCCTGACAAACAATGAGAGAGCCAGTTAGGACTCCGAATAGCGAAGCACACTCACCGACCACCGCGCGGCCCGTGCGCCAAGCCCGCCGGGACCAGCATGCCTTGCGCTGTGCCGTTACTTCCGTCCCCCAGAATTCCTCGTTTTGTAGTCCGTGACCTTGGCCTCTGCTTAGTTATTTGGGAACTGCTGGCTGAATCCGATAGGACTGATGCAGGGGCTGAGATTCTGTGTAATAATAAACCAAAATGTAAGCTAGAGCCACACCTCTCTACTGCCACACACACACACACACACAAAACCCATTTCAAATAATATTTTATTTATGGAAGAAGCAGCTCTGGTGGCGTCGTCCATAGACAGTTGCGTTGCTGGCCACGCCTCTCTGACGGTGGGAATCCATCAGTAACTGCTCAAGTAGCAAGATAGGCAACCTCCCGCCCTTTAGTTTACAGCTTTGGAAACCCACTGATGAGTCAGCTATGAGATGGTTCCGAATTTATGGCAATTTGTGGTCACGAGCCCACTCCCCGTTTATGGTATACATGGAAATACATGTACCTTTGCCGTTGAATCTAAACCGCATGAACTTAACCAAGTGTAAGTCTGAATTGCCAAAGTTGTAGAAGTACTTTAGGAGAAGAGAGGTAGGAAAGGTCGAGTTCTTGTTTGATCTCTGTAGGGCGATTAAGATACCTGCTCATTTGGGATGCGCCCTCTCCTACAGTAAGAGCTAGAGGCTCAGGGAATGGGATATGCAGAGTCACCTCGAATTCCACTTAGCAGAAAAAGCCCACCAGTGGAAAAGTGTCGAGGTCTTGCCACCATCACAAATTTCTGATCACATAATTAGTTGGCTTCTGAAGAGGTCCCATTCCCCACCTCCCCCGAGAAATGGGAAATGAGTGCAAGGCAGTAAATGTTGAGTTCTTGCATATATGAGCACCAGATTTACAATTATCAAACCATGTTGTAGAAAACACCTGAAAAATTAATCCGATTTCCCCTTACGACTTACTTCCCCATAATGTGGACATTGTTTTCTTTTTATTTTCAAGTAACAGTTTCCCCCACCTTCACTCATGGAATGACTGACTGCATTAACATGGCTTTTAGTGGATTATTTTAAATATTGCAAGTGAAGTTGACTTAGTGAGTTAGCTCTTGATGACATTATTATGTATAAGAGAATGAAATCTTAGTGATGTTTAATATGGGCTCATTGCTGTGGTTATTGTGTCAATCCATCTTACTGAAACTTGCTTACCTTGTTTCCACTGACATTTGACTAAACATAAGGCAGCTCTGGTGGCTTAGTGGTATGAAGTCCTGCTGCCAACGCAAAAGCATGAGGTTCAAATCCACCACCTGCTTCACAAAAGAAAAGTGGACAATCTCCTTCTTGAAACTTACTGCCTCTGAAAACCTGCTGAAGGGACAGCTATGAGTCACTTCCAACTCGACAATCCATAACAACAACATACTACACAAAATGTCTCTGTTGAGCAATTGGTCTTTTCTGGTTGCATAACAAAAGTAAGTAGGAGGAAGTTTCCTTATCCTTTCTTCTATCCTTAGATAGGCACGTTGTTAGGATAGGCCATCTTTGGAAAAAGATGTCATGCTGGAAAAGATGGAGGGTCACAGAAAGAGAGGAAGACTCCTAATGAATTGTTGTTAGGTGCCATCCACTCAATTAAGACTCACAGTGACCCTATGAATAATGAATAGGAACCTGGCTCTATCCTGTGACATCCTCATCGCACCTTATAGACTTGAGCACATTGTTTTAGTCACTGTGCTGATCCATCTTGTTGAGGGTCTTCCCCTCTTTTGCTGACCTTCCACCTTTCCAAGAAGGATGTCTTTTTTCAAGAATTGTCTCCTTCTAAAAACTTTCACTAAGTATTTGAGACGTTTCACCATCTTTGCCTTAAGGAGGAGCCTGGTTACGCTTTATCCAAGATATTTGTTCTTTTGGTGGTCCATAGCATATTCAGAATCCTTCTTCAACACCACATATGATTAGCATCAGTTCTTCCGTCATCCTTTTCTATTGCCCAACTTTCAAGTGCTGCATTCAAACCATGGCTTGAATCAGATGTACCTCCATCTTTAAACTGCCATAATTCCTCCTTAGCACCTTGGAGAGACCCTTGAGAGCAGTTTTTTCCCAATGCAACAGGTATGTCTTGGAGAAAGTGCAGCCAGAGTGTTCCTTAGAGGTAAGGATGGTGAAGCTTTACCTCACATACTTTGAGGATGTTGTCCAGGACAGCCAGTCCTTGGAATAAGACATCATACATGGAAAAGTAGAGGATCAGGGAAAGACAGGAAGACCTTCAACAAAACAAATTAACTCAGTGACTGCAACAATGGGCTCAAGTGTGTCAGAGATGATGAGGACGGCACAGGAGAGGACAGGGTTCAGATCTGTTTTTCTTAGGATCACTATGAGGCATACTCAACGGCACCTAACAACAACAATCAGAAAGGAAAGGAAAGGAAATAAAGCTGAAAGGAGAACCTTAATACTTCTAAGTATTAAGAATCACCAGGAGTAGAATGTATCCTCTGAAGTTGGTTCTCTGCTTGAGGACACACCAGGAAAGGCCAAGACATGAATGTATCTCCAGGGAGTGCCTAGTCTGCAGGTGCTGAAGGAAACAAGGACTTCCCTCATGATGCACAGAAAAAATATGGGCTTTCCCCTAAGCTAGTATCTTTATTGGACTTTAGCTTCCTACACTATACGAGAAAAATTTTTTCTATGTTAAAACTGTTCACTTGTGGTATTTCTGTTAAACAGCACTAGATAACGAAGCCAAGACTCAGGTTGTTAAACATTTTTTTGGGGGATATAGATTCTTTATATTCCTTCCATCTTAAAGTTGTGTTATTCTATTTTGTATATAGAATCTTTCACGTTGCAGCCCAAGCCTTGAATTCTCTCTTCAGTTTTTGGCTTGAAAAGAAAAGCCAGTTATATCCTTTTCTTTTGGTTTTCTAACTCCAGGTCTTCACACATTTTACTGTAAAACTTTACCTTGATGGACCGGAGGAACTGGAGTGATACGGCAGACGTGTCTGCCCTCCTGCTGGCTCAGGGACAATAGCTATGTTTCATGACGAGGTGGAGGTCGAGGACTTCCAATATGATGAGGAGACATGGCGATGTGTCCTAGCTGCTCCCTTATTATAAAAGTCATCTATGGAAAAAAATCAGTTTATGTGTGGAGAAACAGTCCCAGCCCCTTCAACCAACACAGAATTAATTCGTTAAATGCTGACGAAAAACCTCAGAATCCAAATCCGGGACACCTGGAAATGAGCCTAAGTGGCCAGGTCATCTGCAGCTCCTTCCTGGGGACAGCACTTTGTGGCTTGCTGTGTCTTCAGAGTGGTGTCCTATGTGGACAGCGACCTTCCTCTTCAATAAAGGATCCACTGTGACATGACATGCCTCATTTTTCATGCTTACACTTTTGGATTTGCAAGTGTTCCTCATTTTACACCTGGACTTTTAAAGGAAATAGTGTATTTTAAAGTAACTGGGGCTTCCTTTCCCGCTGTTTCATAATTTTTTATCTTAAATGTAATTTCTTCAGTAGCCGATGACATCATCACCTACCTCAAGGTTATGAATATTCGTTGGGAAAGAAGCAATTATCTCTTTGGCTTATACCAAAATTATTATAATTCGCCCTTGTGACTTCACCTTTCCTGTCTGGAACATAGGAATACCTGCTTTCTTGGCAGGACTTCCCTTCTAGTTTCCCCACCAACCAGCCTTCTCGGCTTTGTCGTCATTCAAAGGCCTGCATTCTGTTAAGCTTGCTGTCCGTTAGACTTCAGATGTGCAGGACAGGCCTTGGAATAACCCAGAGGCACCATCATCAAGTCAGTTTCAATTCAGGGTGACCCTGTAGGACAGAGCTCCCTGGGTCCCCACAGCTGTGAGCCTCATCTTCTTCCTTCCCATTTCTGGTGGGCCCACAGCCCCTACTCTACCAGGAGTCGTCGTCAGACACTGCAGTCCTGTCGTCCCTAGTGTCTAAAAGGAACGTTAGTGAGGGAAATGCTTGTGCAATTCTGCCAGGTGAGTACAGTTTCTTCATGTGGGGTTCTTTTGGTTTTGCTTTGTTTTTGCTGTTGCATATGTACTACACCCTGGTCTTTTTCAGAAAAGACCAGTGACTTTGTGTCTGGTGGCAGATTGCTCTTCTCTCCCATAGTGTCTGCTCACCACTCCTGAAAGGTGAAACATCTACAGTTCATCCATTTGCTGAGATGAACTGGATAACAGGAGGCCTTTTCTAAAGAATAATGATAATAATAAGGAGCTCTGGAGCCTTAGTAGTAAGGAGTGACACTGCCAACCCAAAGGCACGTGGTTCGCATCCACCACCTTTTCCTCGGGAGAAAATCTAGTGGCTATATGGCACCATTAGACTCAGGCAGTGAATCACAGGACATTGTAGAAATGCTTGCACATTACAGGAAATAGAAGGTATATTCTTTATGTGCTGAGAAATGTTCTCACTGGATAGGATACTGATCCACAGCTGCTCTGCAGAAGCTGTTGAGCCAGTGACTGTTAGAATGAGCTGCAGGGTACGTGATTGGTATGAGCTGTGAAGTAGAAATTGACTCAGATGGTGATGGTTTTGTGGGTGGGGAGGACGTATTAGTTCCTTCTGCTGACATGGAGTGTCAAGAGAAAAAAACCCAGGAGAGGAGAAGTCAGGGTGCCTCTTCTGTGGCCCAGATCCAAACATCCAGGAGAAAAGCAGAAATGGCCTCAGTCATCAATGTTGGTTGAGAGGCTGCAAACTGGGAATGGCTTTGAATCCAGGGCAGCCTAGTCACTGAAGTTATGAACTACAATAGAGCACTCAAGGTTCAGTCCTTGGTCTGACAGAGAGCAAAACCTTTTCCAGTGTGAACTGGCATTCTGTCAGAGCGACGCCTTCGTCATTCCATTCCTGGGAGCCCTCACACCCACATGTTGGTCCAGCATAGTCTCACTGCCTTGTGACCCTCTGCAGGACTGGTGAGCCCTCATCTGCACAGTTGGGAGACCAAATCAAGTGATTTCTGAGCTTTTCTCTATTGCCAGGCTTTTTAACTTGCAGGAACTGAAATGGCAATTGAAATATTTTGAGACAAAAAAAAAAATCTAAAGTATGATTTACTGTGAAAGACAGTCCATTCGTTAACAATCCTACATTGCTCTGAAGTGTTCTGTGCGTGCACACACACACACTGAAAAGCATTTCTTTTGGACAGTGACCAGCATTTTTTTTTGTAACTATCAATTCTGATTTATTACCAGGACAAAATGCTAGCATATTAAAAAAATACTTTCAAAAACAAAACAAAACAAAACCACTTTACCTTGTGTTCTTGAGATATCCTTTAAAATATTCTACTTTGTTCTTTTATTTCACCTCTTCCATTCGTGTTAGCTATTTAAGGTCAAGTTTCAGAGACTCTCCTGATATGCATTTTGGAATTTTCCTTCTTTTCTCCTCTTCTTCTTCTTCTTCTTCTTCTTCTTCTTCTTCTTCTTCTTCTTCTTCTTCTTCTTCTTCTTCTTCTTCTTCTTCTCCTCCTCCTCCTCCTCCTCCT
>NW_006399769.1:16221860-16225598 GCF_000299155.1 Elephantulus edwardii
TCTTCTTCTTCTTCTAATGGCCTTTCATTTTCTTGCTGTACAATGCCCTGATGTCATTACATAACCAGTGGTCAGTCATTAGTGTTTAGTACATCAGATCGATTCTAGAGGTGGTTTCTAAATTCAGTCAAGTTATATTCAAGGTCTGCTTTTAGCTCTTGCGGATTTGCTTTCATTTTATTCAGCTTCAATTTGAACTTGCATATGAGAGATTGATGTTCTTTTCTACTGTTAGGCCCCGGCTTTGTTGCCTCTATCTTCCTGTTACACAGATGCAGCCAATTTGATTCCTGTGTAAACCATGTTTATATCCATCAGTTGTGTTTTCTTTCTGAAGAACAGAATATTCATCTTGCAGAATTTTACCTTGCAATTTCTATCATTAATACTATATTTTACAACTATCAATCCTTTCTCTTTGTCTCTAAATCACCAGTAATTATCAACTGCATCTTGATTACACACTTGGCTCAGACTGAAACAGTTTATAAATATCTTCATCTTTGTCACTCCTGGTTGTTAAGGTAAATTTGAATAATGTCATAACTTTTCTCCCTTGTAGGTATATGCATATTAACTTATGACTGACAACATGGTGCTTCAGGATGGGTTACAAAATATTCTTTTTAATAATTAATAGATCCCTGTTACTCAATTTCTTGTCATTCTTGGTATAGTAGACCATGTTGTTGTTGTTGTTATGTGTCATTGAGTTGTCTGCGACTTATGGCGACTCTATGTACAACAGCTCTGAAGCCTGCCCTATTCTGAGCCAATTTCACTGACACACACTTAATCCCATTGCCCCAGGTATTGTTTCAATCTATCTCATCCAGGGTCTTCCTCTTCTGGGCTGTCAATCCTCCCTTCCAAGCATAATGTCCTTCTCCAAGGACTGGTCCCCCCTGGCTACATGTGTACCCAAAGTATGTGAAACAGAGCTTCAAAACCCTAGCCTCCACACCAGATGCTCTGCTGGAGAAGGAGGGAAAATCTCTTCTTGTACTAGTCAGATCCTATTTGACAGTACACAAACACAAAATAATAAAATAATTTTTTAAAAAAACAAACCACAAACCCCTAGCCTCCAGGGAGAAACTAGGTTTCACCCTCTCCAAGACAGATCTAGTTGTTCTCCTGGTGGTCCTTGGTATATTCAATATTATTCATTTTTAATTACTATTACAGAGAAGCAAGATGGCAGCAGTGGGGGAAGCAGTGTGAGAAGCTGGAAGTGTGCCAAGCCACATTAAAATGGGACACCGTAACTCTCCACAGCCTGCAGTTTATCTATACCAGAAAAGTTAAACAGTTGACTACTGGTCATCAATATGGATTGAGGCTCAATATCAAGAGGACAAAGATTCTAGAAAAAAGATGAGTGAGTCCCCCTTCTACCAGTCCCCCATCTACCACTGCAGCCACCACAGCCAGAGCCAAGAGGTCCCCTTGCCTGGATCAGGAGGCGGGCACCTTGCCTTGTGGCCAGTGTGATAGAGTCCCAACATAGCCAGCCATTGGCAGCAGTTGACAGTGGCTACGGGAGGGGGAGGCGGGGCCCCAGCCGGAAGGTCGGAGACAGTGGTGGTGGCGGCAGCGGCAGCGGCCATGGAGCCGCAGGAGGTGAAGGACTGGATCAGGGAGAATATCTCACTATCAGTGAAGATTTCCTTGGATAGGTCAGAGAAGGAAAGAATATCCTTAACAAAATGGATTGATATGGTGACTATAGCAATGGGCTCAAGCATGTCTCAGACGAATGGGCTAGGATAGGGCAAGGGTTAGATCTGTTGTTCATAGAATTTCTGTGAGACATAGAGAGAGCTCTGTTGGCCTAGTGGACAGAAAGTGATACTACCAAGCCAAAAGTGGGTGTTTTTAATCTGTGGCCCTCAGGTCTGGTTTTAATTGTGTTTGGTCAAACATTCTTCTAAGTGGTATAGCACTGGTCTGTCAATTTGCTGTACAGAGGTAACTCATGGTAGCTGTGATGCTAAACGCTGTGACACTGATGTGACAAATGCAATAATTGTTACCCATGATGGACCGTGTTTGGTCAAGCTCACAGATTAAAATAGGCTTGGAAGCAGGAGTGGCATCCGGTTCCCAAATGGCTTGCCTCCAGAAACTCTATGAACTTGGAGAAATGATGAAACCTATACAAGTATTCAGGTCTTTCATTCAGAGGGTCACTATGAGTCATCTGCAACTCAATGGCATTTCACAACAACAACAGAAGATTGTGGACAGCATATTTAATTTCTTGACTACTGCTGCCAAGAACTGATTTGACTTAGGGCCAGTCTGTTCACTACTTTGAAAGTGCCTTCTCCATTTGTAGAGGGGGAGGGTAGTGATGCCTACTTCAAGTTGCAGTTGGACCAATTGATGGAGGGATGGGAAGCGATGGTGGCAGTGCTGGAGGCAGGGGTGCTGTCCCTGGCTTTGGTCTCCAATGGGGAACAGGATCCAGACCTAGAGGGAATTTTTCATCAGGGGGAAATGCCTCCTGACCCCTGAGGATTGCCACCCAGCCCCCAGGGAGTGCTGCCAGGACCCTGGGGTGTGCTACCTGGCCCCTGGGGAGAGCTGCCTGGTATGTAAAGGAATTTTATCTAAGCCACTTCCAAAGCCCTTCTCTTTGTAACTCACAAGTTTGTTCTCTCTAGGTTTGCTCCCTTTCCTATAGGTAACCTGAACATTGAGTTTTGCTCCAGACCTGAACCCTAATTCCAGTTCCAGAGACAAAAGGAAAATATAACTGCCAGCTAAGGAAGCGAAAAAGGATGCAGTCCCAAGGCTCAGCCAGCCACTCCAACTGGACTCACTTTGGCAAACACTTTGTAGTCCAGAGGACAGAAAATGTCAGGAAAATATCTTTTCATTGAACAAGAAGGCATGCAGCTTCAACTCAGGACCACTAGTAAAGTGTTAAAATGGGCGCCTGTTCCCCCTTCATCTAAAAGCCCCTATTCAGCCTGAAGAAATCACAAAGTCTATGCCCCATTCCTGTTGGAGACTGCTAGTTCAACCTAGCTGAAGCCATTTTGTAATTCTCTAAGGACAAGTCTGGACATGTTGCCCCACCCTTGGAGGATAGGTTTTGGTTTACTGGGAACGCCCTGCTAAGTTTCTGTTTACCAGATAACTTTCAGCTTACTGGAAATGGCATGTTATTCTCCCCCATTGCGTACGTCTCCTCCCCGCATTGTGCTCCTATATATATGCTGTGAGTGCTTTCAAGAAAATGGAGACTTGATCGGAAATTCTACTTGTCTTCCTGCTTTTTGTGCCTCCTGTCCCCCCCATTCTTGTTTTTCCCCTCCTAGGGTCACCGTTGAAGATCCCTGTGGGCCAGGGCATAATTGGAGCCCAATGTGCAGCCCAGGAATGGGGAAGGACGATGAACACTGCCTGCTAGAAGTGATTGGCTGGTCCATCCATTGAGTTGCTGTGAGTCTGGGGCTACGAGTGAAGACTCACACTATTGCCAGCCGCAGGATTATTCTTCCTGTGAGACAGGCACGTAGCTGCCGCCATGGGATTACCCACCCTGTGAGACAGGCACGAGAGGAGATAAGGGCAGCGAATTATGGGACAGGGATTAAGTGAACATGAATTGTTCGTAAAGGGTATCAAGGATTCCCTCAAGGCACGAGGTATAAGGGCAACTAAAAAAAGATTTAAAGAAATTTTTCTTGTTTTTAGAAGATGTTTGTCCATGGTTTCCACAAGAAG
>NW_006399769.1:16231124-16244323 GCF_000299155.1 Elephantulus edwardii
TCCAATTCCTTTCGATACAGTGACTCAGTATATTCCTTCCATCTTCTTTTAATACTTCCTGGATCATTTAACATTCTGCCGAAAGCATCCTTGATTATACCTAGCTGAAGCCATTTTGTAGTTCTCTAAGGACATGCCTGGACGTGTTGCCCCACCCTTCGAGGATAGGTTTTGGTTTACTGGGAATGCCCTGCTAAGTTTCTGTTTACCAGATAACTTTCAGCTTACTGGAAACAACATGTTATTCTCCCCCATTGCGTACGTCTCCTCCCCCCATTGTGCTCCTATGTATATGCTGTGAGTGCTTTCAAGAAAATGGAGACTTGATCGGAAATTCGACTTGTCTTCCTGCTTTTTATGCCTCCTGTCCCCCCCCCCCATTCTCGTTCTTCCCCTCCTAGGGTCACCGTTGAAGATCCCCGCGGGCTGGGGCACATTCCTAAATGAGAAACCCACAAATGAAAAAGACAATTTCTTTGTTAAAAAACAAAACACTATTGGACTATGCTCACCATTACCCTGTCTTTTCTGGTCCTCACTGGATCTTTCTCATTTTCTTCACCCACTCTCATCACCCACCAAGAAGATGTATTGGGCAGTTTGCTGTCAGAAAATTCTCCAAAATAATAATGGGTATGATATCAGCTTGAAGACTAAGGTGTGCCTGATACAGAGTATAGTCTTTTCAGTCACCTGTTAGGCATCTGAGAGTTGAACAATGAATAAGGATGATAGGAGAATAATTGATGTCTGTGAGTCATGGTGTTAGAAAAGAGTCCTGAATATCCTATGTACTGCCAAAAGAACAAACATATGTTGGGGGCAGGGGGTGGGGGGAAGAGGGAGAAATGCAACCAGAGTGCTCAATAGAATAAAAGATGGCAAAGCTGTGTCCCTCATACTTAGGGCATGGTGCTTGGAGAGGCTATTCCTTGGAAAGGGATATGATGCTTGGAATGGTAGAAGGTCAACGAACAAGAGGAAGAACCCCAACAAGATGGATTAACTTAGTGACAGCACAATGGGCTCAAGTTTGTCAGATATGAAGAGGATAGCACAGGATAGGACAGAGTTCAGGTTTTTCCTAGTGTTGCTATGAATTGCACTCAACTCAGTGACACCTAACAACAATACTGGTCCACTCCAGGTCACTAACACCTAGCATATCATCAATCTTAAAATATTTAATTTTACTTTTTATTACTTCCAGTTTTCCTTATTTTTACTTTGTGTCTTCCACATTCTTATTACTAATGAGTGTTTGCAGCTGTTAATCTTCATTTTGAGTCATTTTCACACCAGAAAATGATGGTCCTGATGATTTTGCCCCCATTATTAAGTCAGCTCTACTCTGAGGAGGTAGCTTCCCCAGTTGCATTTTGAATGTCTTCTAGCCAGAGCACTCTGTCACGTAATGTTCTGTTGCTGAATAAAACCTGGCCTTCCTAGCCATTAGCTTTGACTTTCACCACCTGGCTGGGTAGGAACATGTAAACAAGGTGCACAGATAACATGTGATGGGGTTGGTTAGTCTTGTCTTCCCACCAGACTCAAATTGAGCAGATTTAGAGACAGAAGACCTCACCACCAGAAAGAAATAACAGTAGATAATACATCCTGTGTCCTTCAGTACTAGAGATTCCTCCTCAAGGAGGAGATAGAGATCGTGACACCTCAGATGCAGCAGTGGCTAACCAGAGACCGAGGTGAAACAGAACTAACTGGGGACTGCAACTCCATGGGACCAGGGACAGGAGTCTTCACCAAGCCTGGAGGAGTCACAGAGAAGACACCATAATTAGCAGGACGAAAGACAATTTTGCTACCCTGACCTAAACTGAGAGGCTGAAGGTCCACAGTCCTGCAAGCATTCTTGAGAAGGTGTCCTGCTTGAAGAACTGCACTTTGTTTCTAACCTGAGCTATAACCTGTTAACTTCCCTAATAAATCCTATCACTATATGAGTCTGTGAGTCCTGTGTGACCATTACAACAAATTAGTAGACCCAGTAGTAGAGCAGTGAGAGCCCAAGAAGAGAGAACTGGTGTTAGGGTTGTTGGAAGTATGGGCAAGGATCATGGAGACGTGTCTAGCCTCGTGAGAATCCTCTCTGACTTGTGGACAGTGTAGATGGGGACTGTTCCCTCTTGTGGAGTTAGTGAAGGTTACAGGCAGCTATCTCCATGTCACCTGCACTCTTTACACTACACTATTTATAGGGTTTTCATTGACTGATTTTTCAGAAATATCTTTCCAGAGCTTTCTTCCTGGTCTGCCTTATCTAGACACTCCACTGAAACCTGCCCATATCTGTGACTCTACCAGTATTTGAAATACTCATCGATGGCATAGCTTTCAGCACCACAGCAACATGCAACAGCCAGCGTACAAGAAATTGATAGAAAGGTGGTACATTAGGATGACATTTTATTACTTTTGCTAAGCATCCAGTTACTGTGAATTTCCTTTTACCAATAAGAAAAAAGATATTTCATTCTGTGAGATAGTTATTTTGTCATAAGTAATAGCTAGTTGTAGGAAAATCATTTTAGTGATTCGTATGCAATATTTTTAAAGATAATTTTTTAAAGTAATTATTATTGTTGTTGTTGTTGTTGTTGTTGTTGTATGCCATCGAATTGGATCCGACTGGCACAGAAGGAGTTTGCCCCTCCTTCTCCAGCGGAGCATCTGGTGAATTCGAACCATGTGCCTTCAGGATTGCAGTGCAGCTTCTTGGTATGCAATAAATCTTAATAGCAAAGAAGCATCATCATCTTTATTCACAGTATCATCTTCAACAATTAGCCTATAATCATGGGGGGGGGAAATAATAAAACCCAACAAAGCTCATCGGCATCAAGTTGGTACTGACCCTTAGCTGATACTTCAGCTGGCCACACACTATAAAATGCATGAGAGATTTCCTATCATTTCTTCCACTGGTGTGTTCAAACCACCAAAGATATGACACCTTTGAGTTAGCAGCACAATGCCCTACTCATGAGGCTACCACAGTGCCCTAATCAAGGATCCAGTATTATGTATTTCTTGTGAAAGTATATAAATTTGTTTAAGTAAGTTCATTGAATGTGATGTCAGCGTGTTTTACCTGAGGAAAGGACATTGGTTTGGGGGAAGGTAAAAGATAGACTATTATGAATTGTTTAACCCCACAATACCTACAAAGAAGTCATATACATATAAATAGTTATTATAGGGTGAAGGAAGACATTTAATCTCATGGAAACTCAGTCTAACAGAACTATACCAAATTTTTTTTAAACTGGAATTTTAGACTTCTGTCTGTACTACTGCATTCCTTGATCTTCTGCAGCAAGTCCTGTAAATTCTCCTCACTTGTAGAAAGCAAGGTTGTGTCATCTGCATAACTCAGGTTACTGATGAGTCTCCCTCCAATCCTGATGTCGAACCTGTCTTCATAGAGTCCAGCTTCTCAGATAATTTGCTCAACATACAGATTGAATAGATATGGAGAGAGAATAAGATCCTGACGCACTCCCTTCTCAATTTTAAACAATGCGGTGTTCCCCTACTCTGTTCGCAAAACAGCCACCTGGTCCAGATAATGGTTCTTCGTGAGCACAATTAAGTGCTCTGGGGCTCCCATTCTTCTCAATATCAGCCATAACTTGTTATCATCCACATAGTTAAATGCCTTTGTATAGTCAAGAAAGCACAAATAGACATTCTTGTGGTATTCCTTACTTTCGGCCAAGGTCCATCTGACATAAGCAAAAATCTTCCAGGTCCCACTGCCTCTGCTAAATCCTTCTTAAACTTCTTTCTGGGCAATTCCCTATCTATGTACTGTTCTAGCCATTTTTAATGACCTTCAGCATATTTTGCTTGCATGTGATATTAATGATACTATTCTATAGGTTCCTCATTCAGTTGGATCACCTTTCTTGGGAATGGGAACAAATATAGACCTCTTCCAATCTATTGTCCAGACAGCTGTACCCCAAATTTCCTAGCATAGACTGGTGAGTGCATCCAAGGCTGTATCAGTATGGACTGCATCTCAATGTCAAAACAAAGATTCTTACCACTGGATCCATAGGCAGCATCATGATGGATAGAGAGGAGATTGAAACTGTCAACAGCTTCATCTCACTTGGATCCACAATTAACACCATTCTTACCAGCAGTCAAGAAATAAGGAGAAGCACTGCACTGGGGAAAATCTGCCGTTAGGGACCTCTCCAAATTATTGAGGAGTAATTATGTCAGATAGATGCATCTGATTCAGGCCATAGACTTTCTGAACACTTGCTGTGCATCTGACATCTGGACAGTGAATAAGGATGACAGAAAAACAAGTTATGCCTTTGGAATGTAGTGTTGGGGAAGAACATTGAACATCTCAGATGGCCAGGACAAAGGGATATCTTGGAGAAGGTGAGGATAATGTGCTCTTTGGAGGCAAGAATGATGAAGTTTTGCTTCATATACTTTGGGCATGTTGCTAGGAGGGACTATTCCTTGGAGAAGGACGTGATGCTGGGAAGAGTGGAGGGTTAGTGAAGGAGAAGACCCTCAACCAGGTGGATTGACATGGTGACTGCTGGAATTGGCTCGTGTGTGTTAGGATGGCATAGGATAGAGCAGGGTTCAATCTCTTGTTCATAGGGTTGCTATGAGTCATACTCAACTCAATTGCACCTAACAACAATAATTTGTACAGTATTAAGATACTGTATCATATTGTAGCCTTCTATCAATATAGATTGAATCTCAACATCAAGAAAACAAGGATTCTCACCATGGGGCCAATTGGCAGCATCATAATAGATGGTGGAGAGATTGAGACTGTTAACAGTTTCAGTCTGCTTGGCTTCACAATCAACACTCTTGGTACCAGCACCCAGGAAATCAAAAGATGAATTGGATTGGGAAAGTCCACTTTCAGAGACCTCTCCAAAGTACTGAGGAGTCTGCTGGAGTCCTTGGAAAGGGACATCATGCTTGGGAGCATGGAGGGACAGCGTAAGAGAGGAAGACCCAACAACTATGAGATATCATCTCATCTCAGTAAGAACAGCAAAATTTAACAGAGCAGCAAACAATAAATGCTGGCAAGGTTGTGGAGAAACTAGAACCCTTATTCACTGTTGGTTGGAGTGTAAAATGGTGCAACCACTGTGGAAGGTGGTATGGCGCTTTCTCAAAAAGTTGCATATAGAAATCCCATTTGACTCAGCAATTCCATTACTGAGAATATGTTTTTGTTGTTGTTATGTGCCATCGAGTCGCTTGCGACTCATAGTGATCCTATGTAGAAACCGTCACTGCCACCCAGGCAGATATATACACACCCATGCTTATTGCAGCTTTGTTCACAATAGCAAGGAGTTGGAAACAACGTAAGTGCCCATCAACAAACGAATCGATAGAGAAGCTATGGTAAATTCACACAATGGAATACTATGCAGCATTGAAAAACAAAGAACTCATGAAATAGTATTCAAAATGGGTGACTCTGGAGGACATTATGCTGAGTGAAATATCTCAGTCACAAAAGGACAGGTGCTGCATAGTGCAACTATTGTAGGACGGGACTGACATCAGGATTGGGGTGAGACTGAGAAAAATTGGATAAATTTTTAGACTGCATTGTAACAGATGAGGGAGAGAATAGTTTAAAAGCGATATATGATTGGGTAATATGGTTATGACAAGAGTCCAGAATGAAAGTTGCATAGTGAAGTGTACTTGGAGGGGGTGTGTGCAAGATTCTGTACCAATGAATGAATTTTATTTTTTACTTTTCAAAGAGAACTACGAACTGTGGGGAGGGGTGGGCAAGGAGAAAAATGCAACAATGAATGAATGGAAATACAAAATCTCTGTAAATGTTCACTAAAATTAATTTTAAAAAAACAAAAAAATTTTTTTAAAGAAAAAAGAGAGGAAGACCCTCAAGGAGATGGATTGACTCAGTGAGTGGAGTAACGGTGGTAGGTGTGTCAGTGACGATGGGATTGGTCCAAGATACAACAGTGTCAGAGCTATTGTACATAGGGTCACTATTAGTCCACAAGCAATTTGACAGCACATAAGAAGAACATCAATATTACAAGGGAGCTTTGGTGGCCGGATGGATAAGGAATTGCATTGCCAACCTACAGGCAGGTAGTTCAAATCCACCAGCTGCTACTCTAGAGAAAATAGGCTAAAGTGTCACCTATGAGTCAGTTCCAATCAACAGAACTGAGTTTCTGATCTATACGGCAAAGGGAGTTCTGATGGCACACAGGCCATACTGAGTCACACAGCTAACCAAAGGCCACACTAATCTAGCAGCAGGAACGAACTCAATGGCAATAAGTTTGAGTTTATGAGTTTTGATCTCTACTACAAAGAAGCTATGGTGGTATAGTATGTAATGTTTCGAACTATGTTTAATGACTCTCACCACTGGGCCGATTGGCCGCATCATGATAGATGGTGAAGAGACTGAGATTGCTAATGGCTTTAGTTTGTTTGACTCCACAATCAACACTCTTGTACCAGAAGCCAGGAAATTAAAAGACAAATTGCATTGTTAAAGTCTACTGACAGTGATCTCTCCACCGTACTAAAGAGTAACGGTGTTGGTTTGGAGACTAAGGTGTGCCAGATACAGGCCATCATCTTTGCAATTACTTGCTATACTTCAGAGAGCTGTATAATGACTAGAGATGATAGAGACTTGATGCCTTTGAGCTGTGGTGCTTGAGAAGAGTATTGAATATACCATGGGTTGCTAGGAGACCAAACAGGTTTGCCCTAGAGAGGGTGAAACCCGGCTGCTCCTTGGAGGCAAGAATTCTGTAACTTCATCTGACATACTTTGGACATGTTGCAAGTCCTTGGAGAGGGAGTAAAGCTTGGGAGGATGGAGGGACAGAGAAAGAGAGGAAGATGAGATGGACTGATTCAGTGACTGGGGTAATAGGGGTAGATGTGTCAGAGACAATAAGATTGGCAGAGGATAGAGCAGGGTTTAGTGTCATTATGAGGTGCAGGCAACTCAACACACATAACAACAACAACCAAAAGTTTGCTGTTCAAATCCACTTACCACTCCAAGGGAGAAAGATGACAATCTCCCCTACAAAAATTTACATTCTTAGAAACATGTGATCTTTACGAGTTGGAACTAACAATGGCAGTGGAGTTGTTTTGGACTTTTTTAAATTTCAAGTGAGTTGGTTTAATTCCAGGTGATACAGAATTCTGGGCATAACAAAGAATGAAGAGCAGATTCTGACAGGATTCTGGATTACGTTTACTTTGCACAGCTAAGATCAGAATGCCTGAGTGAGAACTGAAGAAATGGTCCATCAAATGGTTTCTTTTTCTTCACTGTTTTATGAAAGTTTCTTCTTAAATGTCCAACAAGCTCCAAAACAACACTTCATTTTAACCTCAGGTGGCAACAGATATTATAGCAGAGAATCCAGATGTTTTAAAAAGGATGTAAAGTTGATTACTTGCCTCAGTCTTATTTTTTGCCAGATTTCTTAATTCCACCTATGGCCGGGGGACTTTTGCCCAAGGCCTTAGCTTTTAGCTTCCCAAGTTTCTTCTGCTCATCTTTTTTCTTTTGCTTGAAAGCCTGATATTCCTCGTCCATCTTCTTGGGCTGCTTCTTACCACCTTCACAGCCAGACATGTTGCTGGCCTCCCCTTCCCCAGACCTGCCACAGAAAGCTGATGTCGCAAGGCCCCCTGTGCCTCCACCACCACGCGGTGCAATGATTGATTGGCTTCTGGTCTGGAAGTTGCCCTTCTGCTACCACTACTTTGGACTTTTTGTCTATACTGCAAAGGCATTATATGGTGGTGCGTTAGATTAAGCATTGGGCTGCCAATTAAAAGTTTAGGGGTTAGAGTCCACTAACAGCTCCTTAGCGGAAAGATCCTAAGTCACTTTTTCCATAAAGATGTCCAGCCTTGGAAGTGCTACAGGGCACATCTGCTGTCATTTAAGAGTCACTCTGGATTATAATCATCTCCACAGCAGTGGGTTTGTATTTATACTATAGGAGGCATTGGTAGTTTAGTGGTAGAATTATCACCTTCTGTTACATGTTATACTGCTAATCAAAGAAGGGGCAATTGAGATCCACCAGCTTCTGTGGAAGAAAGATGAGGCGAACCCCTCTCGTAAATATGTAAAAGCTCAGAAATCCCTTAGAGGGTCACCATAGCAGTTAATGGGATGGGGAAGAAGTCAGAATTTGAAAAAAATAACTCTTTGGATCCCAAGGGTCTAATTTAACCCTTCGTGAGGATCTCCCAGGACTGGGGAGCCCCGTGGTCCTTTGTGTCAGGGGTCACCATGAATTGGGGGGGAGGCAGTTTGAAGGCAGCTAACCACAACAAAGGCCAGTATACCCCATCAGGATGTGTGACGGTGCAGTGCTAATGCGTTGTCCTGATAACACAGGGGTCAGCAGTTAAGAGTTCAGGCTCTGGTGGCCTTGTCTGTAAGGTGAGCTCCCAACCCAAAGGCATGCAGTTCTCATACACCAGCAGCTCCTCTGGAGAAAGGTAGATACTTTCCTCCTGTAAGATTTACAGCCTCTGAAAATTGACTGGAGGTTATGCTATGAGTTGATTCTGATTTGTTGACACATAACACCTAACACAAACACCAGCTGTTCTGATTTGTTGACACATAACACCTAACACAAACACCAGCTGCTCTATGAGAGAAAGATAGGCAGTTTCCTTCAGTAAAGATTTATAACCCTGGAAACTGAGGGAGGGTCCTTGTGAGTTAGAAATGACTTCATTGTAGAAAGCTAGTTTTAACACACCATATTATTTATTTGAATAAATTTGTTGTTTCTTTTTCACAGCTAGTTTCTTCTTTTCTTGCAGTTTTACACCTGACTGCTTCACATATTTACATTATTGCCTGATTCCTACTATTTGAGCATCCTCTCAAAAATAGTTCCTAATATGGTGAGCTCTGGTGGCCTAGCGGCAAGAAGCTACACTGTAATCCCAGAGGCATGCGGTTCAAATCCACCAGATCCTTAGCTGGAAAAGGAGGGACAATCTCCTCCTGTACCAGTCAGATCCAATTTGATGGTACACAGACAAAAAACAGTAAAAAACAAAACAAAAATAGCTTCTAATATTAAATAATTGTATCTTTGCAGAGTAAATTATACTTTGATCTTTTGTAAATTTAATTGGGTCATGAAATGAACTGTCAAAATACATGTATACAGTAGTGTAATGTGTAAGGTCTGTGATGATTCTCATTCTCTGATAAACCAGTTTTTAAGAAGATTAAAAAGGGTGAAATCCAGCACCTTTAATGCTAATATAGCCTTGCTCCAATATAAAATAAATTTCCTCAAGAATGCTTTTTACATCTTTTAACCCACAAGAGATGGGGACCTGAGCACCACCTCCTTCCAGGGAGAGAGGTTCATCCATTTGAGGATGTTTGTTGTTGTTGTTATATGCTGTCGAGTCACCTGCAACTAATGGTGACCTTATGTACAACAGTTCTGAAACATTCTCTGTCCTGTGCCAACCTCACCATCTCTGACACGCCCACCCCCATTATTCCAGTCACTTAGTTATCAAGGGTCTTCCCTTCCTGCATGTTTCTCCACCCTCCCAAGCATTATGTCCCTCTCTAAAGACTGGTCCTTCTTTGCAACATGCCCAGAGTATGTAAGATGGAGCTTCAGAAACCTTGCCTCCAAGCAGCAGTCTGGTTTCACCCTCTCCAGGATGAACCTGTTTGTTCTCGTAACAGTACATTGTATATGCAATACTCTTCTCCAGCAACACAACTCAAAGGTATCAATTCTCCTTCTATCATCCTTAGTCATTGTCAAGATTTCTGATACATAACAAGTAATTGCAAATACTGTATCCTGGATTAGGTGCACTTTAGTCTCCAGACTGACATCGTCGCTCTTCAGTTCTCTGAAGGTGTCCCTGACAGCTGACTTTCCCAGTGCAATTTGCCTTTTGATTTCCTGGCTTCTGGTACCAAAGAGTGTTGATTGTGGAGCCAAGTAAACTAAAGGATATACCATTCTGATAAGTCAATATTATTTTACCTTTAAAAAAAAAAGACACAAGCACAACATATCCTTTGGACCTAGTTTCCTACACTGGGAAACTTTCAGTACTAGAAGACACAGAGCTCCTGTGGAGCTGGTGCCCTGAATTTGGACTTCGCTAAGAGAACTCTGAAGGGGAGCTCTGGTGATCTACTGTTTAAGGAGTTGCACTGCCAACCCAAAAAGAGGCAGTTTGAGGCTACCTGGGGCTTCTCAGGAGAAAGATAGGGAATCTTTTGTGCGATTTACAGCTTTGAGTACCCACTACTGGATCAGCTATGAGTCAGTTCTGACTTGATAGCAATGAGTTGAGCCTCCTATACTAAAAGATAGTAAATGTCGCATTGGTGGGTGGGCTGGGGAGGGCAAGGTGGGGGCAAGGGAAAGGGAAAGAAAATGTGCAACAATAATTTTTTAAACATCAGCATTTAAAGTGTACTTGCACACCCACAAAAAAGACAGTAGATGTCTGATGCTTAAAGCCATCCACTTGTGGTATTCCTGGGGTTTTATTTTTGCCAATGTCTCCAGAGCAGCTTCCACTTCCTCCATTACCATTGGTTCTTGATCATATGGTGCTTCCTGGAATTCTTCAGTGGCAATCAGTTCGTTTCTAATGAATCCTAGTTCTTTTTGACTGAATCACAGTCAGTGATTGTGTATATTCCATCCATCTTCTTTTGAGGCTTTCTGAGTTATTTAATACATTACCCATATTGTTGTTGTTGTTATGTGCCGTCGAGTCGTTTGCGACTCATAGCAACCCTATGTACAACAGCCCTAAACCCTGCTCTATCCTGTGCCAATCACATTGCCTCTGACACACCCATCCTGATTACCCCAGTCACTGAATCAATCCACCTCATAGAGGGTCTTCCCTTCCTTTGCTTCCCCTCTACTCTACCCAGCATGATGTCCCTCTCTAAAGACCTGTCTCTCCTTACAACATGTCCAAAGTATGTCAGACGATGCCCCAGAATCCTTGCCTCCAAGGAGTAGCCTGGTTTAACCCTCTCTAGGATGAATCTGTTTGTTTTCTTGGCAGTCCATGGTACATTCAATACTCTTCTCCAGCACCACAGCTCAAAGGCGTCAATTCTCCTTCTATCCTTCCTAGTCATTGTCCAACTCCCTGATGCATAACAAGTGATTGCAAAAACCATGGCCTGTATCAGGCGCACCTTAGTCTCCAGAGAGACACCGTTGCTCTTGAGTACTTTAGAGAGGTCCCTAACAGCAGACTTTCCCATCGCAATATGTTTTTGTTTTGTTTTGTTTTTTTATTTCCTGGCTGCTGGTGCCAAGAGTGTTGACCATAGATCTTTCAATTTTGTGACACAAGGTTTACATTTGTTTTTCAATTCTCTCAGCTTGAGAAATGCGGAGAAAGTTCTTCCCTTCTTATTCTCTAACTCCATCTCTCTGCTAATTCCATTATAATACTTTGTCTTCTCTAGCTACCCATTGAAATTTTCTGTTCAGTTCTTTTATTTTTGGCATCTTTTCCTTTTGTTTTGGCTTTTAAATTCTCTCGTGCAATTTTTTTCCTTCTTCTTTAATTTTTATTGTTTTGTGTGTGTATACTGTCAAATCGGATCTGACTGGTACAAGAGGAGATTGTTCCTCCTTCTCCAGCAGAGCATCTGGTGGATTGAAACCTCCACTTCTGGGATTGCAGTGCAGCTTCTCGCCACTAGGCCACCAGAGCTCACTTTGTGCAATTTTTAGAGTTTCTTCTGATATCCATTTTTAGTTTTTTATTTCTTCTCTTTGTAATGACCTTCTGCTTTCTTCATGAATGATATCATTGATGTCACTCCATAACTCATCCGGTCTTCAATCACTGGTGTTCAATGCTTCAAATCTATTCTTAAGATGATCATGAAATTCAGATGGAATAGAATCAAGATCATATTTTGGTTCTTATGGACTTATTTTAATTTTTGTTGGCATCAATTTGAACTTACACATGAGTAATTGACAGTCTGCCCCGGCCTAGTTTCACGGCTGATACTGAGTTTTTTTAACTCAAAATCTCAAAATCTTCAACGATTCCCTTCACAAATATAGTCAATCTGTTTCTTATGCAGCTCATCAGAGGAAGTTTATGTGCAAAGTCTTTTATGTCATTTTAAAAGGGTAAAAAAGAAAAATTCACGGAAAATACAAAATTCAATCATTCTATTTACAGGCTCATTTCTATTATCAAGCCCATTCTACATCAATACCCCAGAATAGATGAAATACCAATTTACTTGTTTCATTTAACAGATGCAACCCCAGATGTGCTCACCAGGAAATTAGAGCACAGCTATCTGGCTAACGGATTGGAAGAGATCCATATTTGGATCTCGTTTCCAAGAAAGTTCCCATTTTCAAAAAAGGTGACCCAACAGAATGTGGAAACTATTGAGCAATATCATTAAAATCACATGCAAGCAAAATACTGAAGATCATTGAAAAATAGCTAGAATGGTATACAGATATGGAACTGCCAGAAGTTCAAGTAGGATCTAGAAGAGACCATGGCTAAAAGTAAAGAATAACAGAAGAATGTCTATTTATGCTTTATTGACTATGCAAAGGCATTTGACTGTGTGGGTCAAAACTAGTTATGGCTAACATTGAAAAGAATGGGAATCCAAGAACACTGAATTGTGCTCCAAAACCTGTAACTGAACTAGGAAGCTGCTGTGTGAACAGAGCAAGGGAACACTGCATGGTTTACAATTAAGAAGAGAGTGCATCAGTGTTGTATTTTCTCTCCATACCTATTCAATCTGTATGCTGAGAAAATTATTTGAAAAGCTGGACTCTATGAAGAGGAATGTGGCATCAGGATCGAAGGGAGACTCATCAATAACCTGTATTATGCAGATGACACAACCTTGCTTGATCAAAGTGAGGACTTGAAGCACTTGTTGCAGAAGATCAAAGAATACAGCTTTCCACTCCTTAAGAATAGAAGAACGGTAGGAGGTATCTCACTCCCTGATTTCAAATCCTACTACACTGCCATAGTGGTAAAGACAGCATGGTACTGGTACAGTGACAGACACATAGATCAATGGAATCGAATTGAGAATCCAGAGATCA
>NW_006399769.1:16246038-16263993 GCF_000299155.1 Elephantulus edwardii
GCAACAATGAATGAGTGGAAGCCCAAAATCTCTGTAAATGTTTATGAAAATTAATAAAATATAATTATAGAAAAAAAAAGAATACAGCTTTCAATATGGAATGGATCTCATTGTCAATAAAACATTCTTAGCACTGGTCTGATAGGCAACATCATGGTAGATGGATAAGAGATTGAAACTGTCAAAAACGTCATCTTACTTGGATCCACAATTAACACTCTTAATACCAGCAGTTAGGAAATAAGGAGATATATTGCACTGGTCTGTAGTTAGAGACTTCTCCAAATTATTGAGGAATAGTGATGCAGTTGGAGGAGTAAGGTGCGTTTGATTCAGGCCATGGTCTTTCCAACCACTTGCTATGCATCTGAGAGTAGGACAATGAGTAAAGATGACAGAAGAATTGACACCTTTGAGCTGTGATGTTGGAGATAAGTACTGAACACCCCAATTGCCTGCCAAAAGAACAAACAAATTTGTCTAGGAGAAGTTGCATCCAGAATGCTCTTTGGAGGCAAAGATGATGAAGCCATGCCTCACAAACTTTGGGCATGTTGCTAGAAGGGGCCATTCCTTGGAGAAACACATCATGCTTGGAAAGGTGGAATGTCAGCAAAGGAGAGGAAGGCCCTAGACCAGGTGGGCTGACATGGTGACTGCTGCAATGGGCTCTTGTGTGCCAGGGAATCGTGCAGGATAGAATAGGATTTAAATCTGTTTTTCATAGGATCGTACTTGACTCAATGGCACCTAAAACCGACAACAACCACCTGTGGTATTTTTGTTACAGCAGTACTAGCTGACTGGTAGCTCTGGTAGTGTAGTCCATTAAAGGCTACACCTGCCTGGAGATTTGAATCCACCAGGCACTCCTCAGGAGAAAGATGGGCAATCTCTTCCCATGTGATCTACTGCCTCAGAAATTCACTAGAGGCTCTATAGCAGGAAGTCAGTCAGATGACTGATGAGAATGAGCCTCACTAGGTCAAGTCAACCCTTGGGCCAGTAGGGGCCAGAACCAAGGCCACTGGGTAGTAGCTTCACCAAGATACTGTCATTCACAGATTCTTTTGCTCTAATCCCATACAAATTTCTTCAGGTGGTAGCTTGACCTTATTGTTCCCTTTTAATCTGAGTCCGTTGAATAACCTCCCAGTGGAAGGAAGAGAAGGCCTTTTTTGTTGTTGTTCCTTTCTTGTTTGTTGCCCCTCCTCCCCGCCAGGCACAGATTTAAGGCCTGCTGTTAAGGCAGTGGCCTTCTACCATGAGGAGACATATAGGAAGGGAAAACCTGATGGAGCAAAAAGAATAAAAGGATTCCAGAGCCACCTAAGCTCCAGACTACCTACTTCCCGATGTTCTTTGTTTGGGACACATAAACTCCTATCTGTGTAAGCAACTGTTTTTGTGCTTCTGCTCCAACAAATTTTTTTGCTAAATTATCGCAGGGAGCCCTGGTGACCTGGTGGTAAGGAGCAGTACTAACAGCCCTGAGGAACAAAGTGCGAATCCACCAGCAGTTCTACTAGATAAGGATGTACAATCTCTTCCCATACAATATACTGCCTCTGAAAACTCACTGGAAGGTCTGCTAAAATGCTCAGGATAGATAGTCTCTCTCTCTCTCTCTCTCTCTCTCTCTCTCTCTCGGTATCCTCAGTGCTTTGGTCAGTTTCTGCACATATTAAACATTCAGTACATATTAGTTAAAGTGATTAGCAAGTGTGATAGTCATTGGAAAATGCTGGGACATTTTATACACCAAACTTAGAGTTACTTTTCCCACAAATGACCAAGATAAATAGGAACAGAAAAAAAATCAAGTGAACAGACTCTAGTTTAGGTTTTTTTCTGTTTCCTTGCTGTTGAGTTGGAACCAACTCCTAGCTGGCCCCACACTGAGTTTCCAAGGGTATATGCCGTACGGGAGAAGACTGCTTATCTTTCTCAGCCCTCAGAAAGGTCAGCATTGTGACTTTCTACAGACTATGCAATCAGACTTCACTATGTTTTAGCTTAGCAAACCTTTTTCTAAAAACAATTTAAATGCTCTGCATTAAATAATAATTATTCTAAGTAGTAGTTGTATGGAGTTCTGGTGGCTTGTGGCAAAAAGCTGTGCTGCAATCCCAGAGGCCAGATGCTCTGCAGGAGAAAGAGAAGAAATCTCCTCCCATGCTATTAACTGCCTCTGGAAAACCCCCAGAAGGTCAGCTATGGGTCGATACTGACTCTGCAGTAAACAGTAACAGCAGTAGTTGTTGTTCTGTACTGTTGAGTCAAAACCAACGCATAGCTGACCCTCCAGCATGTTTTCAGAGGTCGCAAATCACCGGGGAGGAAATTGCTCGTCTTTCTCCCATGGAATAGGTGGTGGATTTGAATTACGCAATTTTGTATTGACAGCACAATTCTTAACTACAATTAACACAGCAAATCCAATAGATAGGCAATATTACTATTTGTATTTCACAGCGGAAGAAGCTGAGGCCGGAGACCTAAGATCATGCAGCCAGTTAACTAGGATTTATCTAGAATATAAATTCAGATAGTCAATCCTGAGCCTAGCTTTTCAACTGCTATAGCATATTAATGAAATAATCAAGGAACAACTCAAATGCAGTTTACTCCAAAGTCTATTTCTAATTTATAGAAGAAATGTTCTTGAAAGCAAGCTTTTCTAAATCTGCAATGCTCCTCATAATGTTTCAGCAGGTTATTTGGACACACCAAAGCACTTTAGTTAGCAAGCCAAGCTTTCCAGACAACTTCCACTTCAGGGGATCACTCACTGACTGTGAGGAGTATATTCACTCAACCAGACTTAATGTTCCAGAAATTAGGAACGGATTTTTTTTGTAATTTTATTATTTTTTGTGCATGTACCGTCAAATCAGATCTGACTGGTACAGGAGGAGATTGCCCCTCCTTCTCCGGCAGAGCATCTGGTGGATTTGAACCCCGTACCTCTGGGATTGCAGTGCAGCTTCTTGCCACTAGGCCACCAGAGCCCCCCAGGAACAGATTTTTTATACCCAAGGCAGGTAAGACAAAACCAAGCTCCAAGTTTACAGCTCCTATTTGCTTTGAGACTAGCCCACTAACAACAGAAACAGAACAGACGTAAACAGTTTTATTATACTGAAGAGCTGGCCTTAATAGGAATGACACGCTATCTTGGTTATTTCCCCCCTTTTCTTTTATCCATGTACATCTATCATCTTGATCTCCCACCAATTTTCCTCACAAGGCTTATGTATGTGTTTTTGTAGGGGTGGTCCTTCTTTCTCCTGTAGCAAGTTACAGTAAAAACCCATTTTAGAGCTTCCTTATGAAAAGGTTCTGCTTTGATTTTTAGGAAACTAGTTTGCTGAACACACACAGGGAAAATGCTTTTTGGTATAAAAGATCAATGAAAGTTATTATGTAAGAGGGAAATCTATCCAAAGCTTATGCCATTTAGTGCATTATTGGGTATTGTTTTCAAATGTCACTAAGACACTTGAAGTCATTTTCTAAAAACCTGTACAATGACATTACTAACATAAGCTACTTTTCCTGTATTATTTTGGTGTTTATACATTGTTTGGTGAGTTGTTAAAAAATATATTTTAAGTGTTTTAATATGTTATGGATCATTAATTGAGAAATTCATAACATATCCAAAAGTCTATTTTATCATATACTCTATTTACCTTTTCTTTTTCAAGAATATTCACCACTCCATTTGTCTAAGACACTGCACTTTATAGTTAGAAACAAGAAAGGGGGCAAGCAGTGGACAGTTCCTTTCTCCCTTCTTACGGTCAGAGTTTTAGCAGCTACTACTTCTTGGATTTCTTCCACAAAGGATTTTTTTTTCTGCTTCTCTCCCTTGCTTATTGTGGATATTTCACTCACACTATGCAAAGCCACACTTCATGTTTAAATTATTGTTCTTTGAATATTTGTTCCAGGGCAACATGAGCCCTAAACTGCAATCGAGCTTCCATAGCATAGTCTTTGTAGTTTTTTATCTTTTGCAGGTTTTTTGTTGCACTTGCATAATCTCCTTTCACGTAGTATAGAATGCCCAGTTCATAATAAGAATATGGCACCAAGTAGTGATCATATTTTATCAACTTCTCCTTTTGAATGACACGATTAAAGCACTGCTCAGCCCTCAAGTATTTGCCCAAGTGTTTCAGGCACAGACCTTTCAGTAAATTCAGCAAACTTAAATCATCCATGCTGTACTCTTTACTTGTGTTTTTCTTTACAGCCTCTTCTCCTTTGTCAATTATTGTTAGCCACCTTGAAATCAGGTCTAGTCTTTTGCTCATGACTCGGAAGCCACTCCAGGCATAAAGGAATTCCAGCATAGGCTGGGCGGCAAACCAACCGGAACTAGTAGCGTAATGCGTTGCCTTCTCAGCAACAAACTTCTCTGTCGGCACAGAAGTTCCCAAAACTTTCATTCTCAGAGTGTCAACTTTCAAGAGCATTGCTTTTACGTCCTCATTTACTGAATCAGAAGAAAATAACACTAGTAGGATGGCCCTAGTGTACATATACATTGCCTTTGACCACTTGCTGTGTTGAAAGAGTAGGCTGGCATAGTGGTAAGCCTCCCGCCACTCTTGCAGGAATATATGGCACCACATGAGTTCCCAGAAACAGAGGTGATGAATCTGCTTCCAGTCGTTTTGAATAAAAATGCACCTCTGTAACTTCAACTGTGCATGTTCAAAATGTCCTGTCAGCATTTCGTAGCGTGCATGGAAAAATAGAAGTATGACACAATTTGGAAATTTATAAAGATAACTTTGGAAAAGGCCCTCTGCAGCAGAAATGGAGCCCTTCTCAACACCAAAAGCCACATGAATGTAATTGTAATAGAAGAGCAGTGTAAAAACACTTAATATACTATTTATATGGTTTTCAGAGGCACTCTGGTGAAGCAGAGCCAAGCCTGTCTCTCTGTCACCAGAATACCCAGCAACATTGAGTAGCTTAAGGATCCTTGGTGGAACAAGTGATAACATCAAATTGAATGCACCTAGTCCAAATTTTATTCCTCCAACCAGGTGCTTGTAGGCTTTGCTTTGGTGGTAAGGCTCTTGTACTAGTATTTGCCGACAGTCGTTGTATATTTGGTAACTCAGTCCAATATTAATCCAGCTTTTGAGAAAACCGAGCATAGAGTTATCCTGTATAATTGTCACTGCAGATTTCAAGATCAAACACTCAGCATAGCAGACTTCTGCATGCAATTCCTCTTCACTGATAGCTTTTATTCCCTGTTTAGATACTACATGAGTTAAAGATGTTACCCTAGATTTTCTTCGGAATTTGTTACAAGTTTTCAAAGCATTCTTTGCAACTGTAATTCCGACCTGTGTATCATGGGGCTCAACAGTCAAAGTGGCCTTGACAACCATAAGGATATCATAAATCAAAGCATGGTATATGCTGTTATGGGACCACGGATGGATGAGATTTATGGCATCTGAGAATCTGTTATTTAGAAATAGGTACAACCCAGTTGTACACTCTTCCAGGGAAGATAGTAAATTCATCGTTGTTGCCACAGGGATAACTTCATAGGCATCTTCAAATATGTCCTCCTTACTGTCTCTATCTTCACTCGCAGTGTATGACATATTTTCTTCAGGTGGGAGATGCCTGGAGTGGAGTGGCGTGGTTGAAGAACAGCTCCTGCTCTCCGGGCAGGGTCACTTCTTCCACACGAAGCTCAGCCTAAGGTGGTGCCTTTAGAATAGAAGCAAGCAAATAAACTACCACTGTGAAGTTCCACATTAGGATCTCTTCATCTATGTCAGGCTAGGGAAAAAAGGGGAAAAAATTATTTGCCCAGAAGCCATACTACTGAAAACTTCAAATCAAGTAGACTATACACAAGTAAACCTCTTGTAAATAGTGAGTTCTTTTGTAACCGTTCTGCCAATTTATCATTTTCATAATGTGATACTTACTGTGATAGGTGCAAATTTTTTCTCTAGGGGACAAGAATCTAGCTAGAATCTGGCTATGTGTTTGCATAGTTTGTTTATTAAGACCAAGGAAAGAGTAAATTGTCCACATCAAAGAATAAACATTATGAAGATTAAAAAAAAACCACAAACACCTCCTCATGCTATTTTTAGTACCACCACTATACTTGCATATGGTATTTAAAATTAGGTCTTGATGGAATATTACGGCCACTGATACAGGACTAGAAAGATTTCCTAGTATCGTTGCAAGTAGAAAGGGGGGAAAACCCTCAAATGTATAAGTTATTACCTTTTTAGGTGGAAAATATTTTTTCCTTCTAGGAGTCATTGAACATGTCGAAGGTGAGTCTGGAGTGTGTATACTGAAGACCAATTACAAGTAACAAATTACTTAATGTAATCAGTGTAATCTATGAGCTCAGTGCATATATTTTTAAAAATAGGAGAAAATATATTTCAATAATGAAAATAATTTCAATAAAAATCATTACAAGCATACTTTAACATGTATTTGAATTCTGTATTTTGATGAGCTTTAGAAGCAGGAGTGACATCCACTTCCTAAATAACATGCCTCCAGAAACTCTATGAACTTTGATAAATGTTGGTGGTTGTAGAGGGCCTTCAAGCCTTTTGTTCATAGGGTCGCTATGAGTCGTGCTGGACTCGAAGGCAGTCAACAACAACAACATTTCGATAAGCTAAATGACAGAGGGGAGTGGAAAGTAGACAAAGGGAAAGAAAAAGAAGAGGAATATGCTGAATTCCACGCCAATCCACTGCTTTCCTCTCAATTCCAACCTCTAGTGATCCCATAGGACGGGGCAGGAAGGCCCTAGAGGGTTTCTTTATGGAAACACATTTCCTCATATTCTTCCTTTCAGCAACTAGTGGGTTTGAACTGCCTATTCTTCTGGTTAGCAGCCAAGTTCATCACCACTATGCCACCAGGGCTCTGTGTCTACAGAGAGGAAGAGGGAAAAGATATTGTCATATATAAGTTTAAAAATTCAGGGGGAAGAGTCAGAGTCACTTAGGTATTTTGCTTGTTTTATACCTTGAGATTCAGCTGTTTCAGTTGGAGGATATTAGCAATGGTAATCACTACCCTTTGGAAAAACTCATTTATCTGAAAGGTCAAATCTAAATGGAAAAGCTACACAGCCATTGAGGATGGAAATTATAACTGGGCCAGCAAAAGTAGTGGATTTGCTGAGGAAAACCTATGTGAGAAAAAGATTCAACCCTATAACAAAGTTTCCTTTCCTCTACTTTAAACCAAGATGGTTTCAAAGTATAGTTGACAGAATCCCTGGTCTTCTTTTAAGATGGCCCAAATTTCATTTTCCTGAAGCTTTTTCCGCCAGACCATTCTGAAGAGGCACTGCCAGGGCATTCTGAAAAGCTCTCTGACAGGGTTTATCTCACCGTATTCTAAATATTTACATACTGGCATTTATCAATAAGCCCGGGAGTTTCAAAGCACAGATCAGCTTACCCCATTTCTAGCATAGTCCTGCCTTATTTCACTTTATATCTCACTTCTAGTACAGACTTTTGCTCAAAGTAGACAATAATATTAGATAAATGAATTTAGGTGCCCAACAATTTCTACTAATTTCTTGGAAGGAAGTTGTAAACTCATCTTTCTACCACAACAAATAGCTAGGTTTCTTAATCCCAAAGAGCACATAAAGATCTAATCATATATATTGTCGTTTCTTGTCACAAGATTTACTTGTATTTTTTTCCTTTTCTTGAAACTGAGATTCTATATATTTTTTTAAAAAAAACTCATACCAAGAGTTACTACCTCTATAGTCAGTGACGGAAATTTTAAGAGATGTGAGGAGAACTTATTCCCCAGTGTTCCCATGAGGGCACTTCTCTTCTTTCAGCTAGAAGGTGACTTCTGGAAGCTGACAGAAGGAATTGGGGAAGTGTGCCTCAATGCCATTTGACTTCCTCTCTGGAACCAGCTGGCTAGCTGCTCCAAAGTCTGCAGGGAAATATCAGGAAAAGTCGGGTTTTTTGGAGGCTTGTGCCTGTAGAGGCAACTGGTCATTGTCCAGCTGTGTTTAGGACTGGTTGAGACCTGCTAAAACCTGGAACCAGGTGGAGCATTAGTTTGCCTACAGCACATCAGACGACATAGTCACTATTGGCATCATATATAAAAAAGGGTGCTGGTGTTTTTTTCTTCCTCACAGGCGAGAGTGAGAATGCAGTTCCCCACTACCACAAATTATTCCATCAAGTTTCCCACTGTGTTCAGCACATCCGGAGTGCAATGGGTAAGCCTCGCCCTGGGAAAACCACTTTTGTGATCATGGTATCTCTCCTGCTAGGTAAGCATAAATAGGTAATTTTTAAAAAATTATATGGTTTGCATACAAAACTCATATACATTGTTTCACACTATCCTTCATTTGCCTTACGTTTCATACAATCATTCTCATTAACCGTGTGTTATAAAATTAATTATCACTGAACTATGCCTACCATTACCCTGTCTTTTCAGATCCCTGCTGGAAAAAAAGGTAATGTTTAATCTCCTTTGCGACAACTCCTGAATTTATATCTTATTGGTTCTTAACTCAGAATTCTAAGGATTTTATTTTATTTGGATCAACATTCATGTAAACAGCAATCATGAAATCAAAATATGTAGTAAAACACTGGACAAATACGCTGTCAAAGAACACTGTGAAGTGTTAAAGAACAAAGAGGTTACTGAAAAGACTAAGGTGTGTTGAACCCAAGTCAGAGTGTTTTCACTTGCTTCCTATGCATGTAAAAGCTGGACAGTGAAGAAAGAATTAATGGCTTTGAACTGTGGTGCTGATTGTAAGTATTGAACATTTTAGACTCCCAAAAGAAAAATTAAACTCATATTTGAGGAAGTGTAGCCAGGGTGCTCCTTAGAGGGAAGGATATTGAGACTTCATCTCACATACTTTGGGCATGTTATCAGGAGGGACCAGTCTTGAAAAAGGACATCATACTTAAACAAATAAAAGGTCAGTGAAGGAAAAATCCCTCATCAAGTTGGATTGACTCAGTGACCGCAACAATGGACATAAGTATGGTGGAGATTCTGAGGTTGGTGCAGGACAGGACAAGGTTCCGTCTGTTGTAGAAAGGGCTTCTGGGATTCAGTCACCTGACTGCTTCCCTCCTCTCCTCACGTAACCATCAGTGGCCAGATCCTGTCAGTTTTTCCAAATCTGCTGAGTGAGGTGCTTCTCTACTGTTCTAATCCCCATGGGCATAGTTATTTCACTTACTGAAGCAGCAGTAATCTCCGGAAGTTGCTTAATCTAATAGCTTTCTTCACTGTCAGGAGCTTGGCAATGAATGGAGAAGGGCATTGCATTAAGAGCTGAAGCTAGACAGAGAAAGAGAAAACAGACCATAAGAAGCCCATGGATATATGACAACTTGGGAATAGGAAGAATAGACGACTGCAGGAGGATTCTAATTGCCAGAGACAGGCAGCCTTTGGGCTGGTAGATTATGCTATCAGAGTTTCCCTGGCACCCATGTTGTTGTTAGGTGTCATCGAGTCCACTATGACTCACAGTGACACCCTGAACAACATATCTGAACCTTGTCCTATCGTGCGCCATCCTCACAATCTTTAAAATGCTCAAGCCCATTGCTGTAGTCACTGTATCAGTCCACTTCCTTGAGGGGCTTTTTTAAAAGACTTATCTACAAGAAGCAAGCCTCAGAACAGAGCAAGGAAAGTGGTTCAAAATCGGGAAGGGAGTGTATTAGGATTCATCCTGACTTCATACCTTTTCAGTCTATGTGCAGAACAGATCATTCAAGAGACTGGTCTTTATGAGGAGGAATGTGGCATCAGGATTGGAGGAAGACTCATCCACAACCTGTGTTATGCAGATGACACAGCCTTGCTGGCTGAAAGGGAGGTGGACCTGAAGCATTTGCTGCAGAAAGTCAAGGACTACAGTTTTCAATATGATTGCAGCTCAATATCAAGAAGACAAAGGCTCTCACCACTGAGCCAACAGACAGCACCATGATAGATGGAGAAGAGATTGAAGTTAACAATGAAACAATTATAGCTTGCTTGGCTCCACAATCAACACTCTAGGCACCAGCAGTCAGGAAATCAAAAGATGAATTGTACTGGAAAAAAATGAGCTGTCAGGGACCTCTCCAGAGTGCTGAGAAGTAGTGATATCAGTCTAGAGACCAAGGTGCACCTGATCCAGGTCACAGTCTTTGCAATTACCTGCTATGCATCAGAGAGCTGGATAATGACTAAGGATAACAGAAGAATAATTGATGCTTTTGAGTTGTGGTGCTGGAAAAGAGTCTTGAACATACCGTGGACTGCCAAGAAAACAAATAGGCCTGTCTTGGAGAGGATGAAACCTTGGAGGCTAGAAATGTGAAGCTTTGTCTCACATACTTTGAGCACGTGGCCAGGAGGGACCAGTCCTTGGAGAAGGACATCATGTTTGGAAGGGTGGAAGGACAGCACAGGACAGGAAGATCCTGGATGTGGTGGATTGGTAACTAGGGCAAAGGAGGTAGGTGGGTTGGAGTCAGTGACTCAGAATAGGGCAGGCTTCAGAAATGTTCTACATAGGGTTGCAATGAGTTGCAGGTGACTTGATGGCACATAACAACAACTTCATTTTGATTGCGGTAAAAGAATATATCTCTGCCACCATTTACACATACAGAACTCAGTGACATGAATACATCCAATGCGTACTAGTTTTGAACTTCTTTTTGTGGTGAAAATAAAAACTGCTGTATTTTTGGGTTTTGGCCACTGGCAATATTCACTTGGCTATGGAATTCAAACCTGGGTTGAAGTTCTCTTTTACTTCAGAATCACTATGTCAGTGCTTGCTGCTGGCAGATGACATCTTCTGGGGGCTCAGGGTCCAGGGCTGCCTACCAAGTGTGTGAGGATCTTGCACATAAGTAATAGGTCTGAGGCCCCAGGACAGCTGTTCCAGGGGCTGAAGTTGAGGAGGTGGAATGCTGTTCAAGGATGGCTGGAAAGGAAATGAAGGGTTCCCTGCTCTCACAGGTGAGGTCTTCTGGGGCATATGCAGAGCACCCCCTTATTTAGGAGGGTTCAGAGTGGAGGGTTGCCATCCAAGTGCTTGAGGATCTTGTATTAGCTTACAGGTGCCGGGACACAGGAAATCTGCTCCCGGGAAACAGTGACGAGCCAGGCTGGATAGGGACTTGAGGAGGTGGGAGGATGTTCACGGGTGGGTGTAAAGCAACTGTGAAGAGTTTGCAGTGAAGGATCTTGTTTAGAACGTCTTCGTAAGGACACCACAAGGGTTCCTTCTCTGGTATCTGCTTGGCAGCATTAAGTAGGTCAGTATGAATCTTCGAAATATCTGAACAAGTCTGGACATTGCCCTCAGTTCTTCTTTATGACCTTGTTCCTGAGGCCATCTTGAATCAATCTTGAGAGTTTATCATATCCGTTCCTCTCCTCCATGCTTGGATTTCCATTCTTGTCAGAAACTCTAGATTTCCTGGTCGCTCCAGCCTGGCATTAAGGAATCTGAGGGCTCCTCTGCTCACATAGGCTTGTTTTCCTCCATCGCTTCCTTGTGCTGGCTGGTACGTTTACACTTGGGTGTCACTTTCTCCATTCTCTTGTCCTGAGCTTTTCTTTTTCCTGCAGTTTTGTTGATGGCAGCCTAGGTCAGGCTAGGCAGAGGTCTGGCACTTAGGCTGAGCTCCATGAACTCAGGAGAGTAAGAGGTCCCCAGGTAAATGTGTCTTCTAATGCTGCCTCCAGTCTGAGAGCTTCTTTCTTTTACTGACCCTTGACTTTTCCTAGCATGATGTCTTTTTCCAAGGACTGACCCCTCCTAACAACACGGTCATAGTATGAGAGACTAAGTTTCACCATCCTTAGCAATAAAGATCACGCTGGTTACACTTCTTCCAAGACAGATTTGTTTGTTTTTTTGGCAGTCCATGGACTGTACATACTCATGGCCAACACCAAAAAATCCAAAGGCGTCAATTCTTCTTTGGTTTTCCTTATTCATTGTTGAACTTTCAGATATATAAGAGGCAACTGAAAATACCATGGCTCCTTTCTATGAAGATGGCACCGGAAGCAAAGAAGGAAGCCCCTGCCCCTCCCAAAAGTGAAGCCAGAGCAAAGGTATTAAAGGCCAAGAAGGCAGTCCTGAAGGGCATCCACAGCCAAAAATAAAGAGAAGATCCACGCATCACCCACCTTCCGGCAGCCTAAGACGCTGAGACTCCGAAGGGAGCCCAAATACCCTCAGAAGATCGTCCCCAGGAGAAACAAGCTTAACCGTGATTCCCCAGACAACTGAGTCAGCTGTGAAGAAGATAGAAGATAACAACACACTTGTGTTCATTGTGGATGTCAAGGCCAACAAGACCAAAATAAACAAGCTGTGAAGAAGCTCTATGACACTGATGTGGCTAAGGTCACACTTTGATTAGGCCTGATGGAGAGAATAAGTCCCATGTTCGACCTGCACTTGACTGTGATGCTTTAGATGTTGCCAAGAACATTAGGATCATCTAAACTGAGTCCAGCTGGCTAATTCTAAATACAAATTTTTCTCACCATTAAAAAAGAAAATAGCATGGCTTAAATCTAGTGCATCTTGGTCTTAAAATGAACATCCTTGCTCTTTAGCACTTTATAGAGGTCCTTAAGAGCAGATATCTGTTGCAGAACGAGGGTAAAGTATGTTAATAAGGATTAACAATGAGACAGAACACCAAGAATGTAGGAGAAAACAGAGGTAAAGCAGGAGACAAACAGTTCTTGAAGTGCTGATCTCTGCTTCCCTGTGTCTTTATTGAAAATTGCCAGGGAGTAAATCACAAAGAGAATTCAATGCAAATGAAGCTAAGCACATTCTATTGAAGACCTTCTGCTTGACTCAGAAGGGAGGGGTTAGTAAATACAAGAATCCTCTAAACACTTAAGGTTTGCCTTAGTGCCTACCCCTGTAAACATATAAGGATTGCCTTAGTGCTTCAGGGCAAATTCCAGCTTGTATTCACCTTCCTCATATCCTGAAATAGCATTTGGTTTATTATAAATATTATGAAATTTGGCTTCCCACAGATTTCCCCAATGCAACACATCTTTTAACTTCTCGACTGCTGCTACCATGGGTGTTGATTATGGATCTAAGTAAAACTAAGATTTTTACTATTTCAATCTTTTCATCTATCATGAGGTTGCCTATTGCTCCAGTGGTGAGAATGTTTATTTTCTTGATCTTGAGATGTAACCCATATTGAAGGCTGTAGTCTTTTGCTTGATTTACCATTGTTCGAAGTTGGAATTGACTCATAGCTGCCCTCCAGAGGGATTTTGTAGGCTGAGAAATTGCACATCTTTCTCCTGAGGAGCAGACAGTGGATTTGAACCATGTGCCTTTGAGTTGGAAGTGAAGCTCCTAACACTAGCCCACCAGAACTCCACTGTAAATAATAAATAAATTAATATTATTTTTGTATCTGTCACCCTATCCCTCATTCCCATGTTTTAAGTGAAGTTTAGGGTGCTTTCTGCAGGTACCCCAAAGTTTAGGTTATAGAAGTCTCCCTGCCTCTCTCTACAGAATTCTCTCTATTCTTTTACATTAGCAGTTCAACTCAATTCTTCCTTCCTATTCCAGGAAACCATCTTTCATTAACCTAGGTCAAAAAAAGTACCCTCATACATCTAAGAGCTGTACTGTAGTAGTCTGTAGTGAGCTGTACTCCTGATCCAGTCAGTGCCTTGCCTTCTGGTAGTTCCAATCCACTAACAGTTTCCCTATGATATTTATGGTTGTGGAAACCTACTTGTAGGTCAGCTGTAAGTTAATTTTGACTCAGGAGCAAAGAGGTTTAGTTCTTGAATATCACTGCAGTCTTTCTTTAACATTTTTTTTCCTTATTTTATGATCTTTTGTGTATACTGCCAAATCAGATCTGACTGGTACAGGAGGAGATTGCCCCTCCTTCTCCAGCAGATCATCTGGTGGATTCGAACTGTGTGTCTCTGAGCTTGCAGTGCAGCTTCTTGCCACTAGGCCACCAGAGCTCCCTTTCACTGTAGTCTTTTCAGGTGCATATAATTTCCCCATAAAGTGGTAAAATTTTTTCTAAATAGTAGACTTTGGATAAAGAACTTTCTTTTTTCCTATGAAGAAAATAATCATTTAAATACTATTCAGAATTTACAATCATTGTTACACTCCTTAGGTTGTGTTTTCTTCAGAAGTCTAAAGTTGAGAAGCCACAGTTGGTTATTTCACTTACTGAGTCAACAGTTGCAAAATCTAATCACTTTAATTTCTTAGCTTAGTCATTACATAGCTTCTGACATCCTCAGTTATTTTCTCATTGAAATTCTCTCTTCTTAATAGAAAACCTTATTAATTCTGCACTAGTTGGAGCTTGGTAATCCAAACAGAAGAGCTCTATATGGGTAAGAGGTGAGGCTAGAGAGAGAAGAAGATGAAAATAGATCTTTTTTTAAATTTTTTTTTGAATTTTATTTTATTATTTTTTGTGCATGTACCGTCAAATCAAATCTGACCGGTAGAGCATCTGGTGGATATGAACTGTGTACCTTTGGGATTGCAGTACAGCTTCTTGCCACTAGGCCACCAGAGCTCCCCGAAAATAGATCTTGATGAGGCCATGTATGCCAGAATTTTATCATAAAGACAATGGAGAGACTTTGAGGAATTTAAGTGGAGAGAAAAGAAAGATAAGAGCTTCAGGCCATTGTTCCCAAGGTCTCAGTCCTGCCAATATTGGCTCTCCCATCACCAAGGTCCCATCTCTCGTCAGGTCTCCAGTTTGGTCATAGGTATCACTCCCATAGATGTAGCTGGAACAAGTGCATCCTACAGTTTCTTACTTCTTTTCAGTGGCTCCAAAAGATCTGTCTGCCTCTCACTGCTGGCTTGCTCAATTCAATAGTGAGATTAGTCAATCCACTTGTAGATTGTTGAGACAGACTGACCAATCTCCTCATGGAATGGTAGGTAGCCAATGCCCTTGTGGATAGGTTAACAATCCCCATTCACATATTCCTGCTCAACCACATAGCAAAATCGAACAATGGCTAGGAAAAATCATGTTATTTTTGCTATGTGCTGTTCAGTCATAGTGACCCTATGCACAACAGCCCTAAACTCTGCTCTATCCTGTGCCTATCTCACTGTCTCTGACACACCTACCCCCATTACTCCGGTCATTGACTCAATCCACCTTGTAGAGGGTCTTCCACTCCTGCACTGCCCCTCTACCTTCCCAAGCATGACATCCTTCTCCAAGGACTGGTCCATCTTTACAATATGCCCAAAGTATGTCAGATGAAGCTTCAGAATCCTTATCTCCAAGGAGCAGCCTGTTTAACACTCTCCAGGTTGAACCTATTTGTTTTCTTAGCAGTCTGTGGTATATTAAAAACTCATCTCCAACACCCCAGCTTAAAGGCATCAAATCTCCTTCTATCCTCCCTAGTCATTGTCCAGCTCTCTGACACACAGCAAGTGATTGCAAAGACTGTGGCCTGTATCAGGCACACCTTAGTCTCCAGAGTGAAACCATTGCTCTTCAGTACTTTGGAGAGGTCCCTAACAGCAGACTTTCCTATCACAATATGTCTTTTAATTTTCTGGCTGCTGGTTCCAAGAGTGTTGACTGTGGAGCCAAGCAAGCTAAAGCTATGAACAATCTCAATCTCTTCACCATCCATTCTGATGCTGCCAGTTGGCCTAGTGGTGATAATCTTTGTCTTCTTGATATTGAGCCTCAATCCATATTGAAGGCTGCAGTCCTGTGGAAAGAATCGCTGGAGGAACTCAATAGCACCTGTGAAAACTAGGCCAGATGCTGATTATGGAAAAGACCATCAACTACTCATGTGCAAGTTCAAGGTGAAGCTAAGGAAAATTAAATAAAATCCACATAAACCAAAATATTTCCTTGAGTCTATCCCACCTGAATTGCAGAACCATCTTAGGAACAGGTTTGAGGCCTTGAACACCAATGAATGAAGATCAGATGAGTCATGGGAGGATATCAAGACTATCACCCAGGAAGAGTGCGAAAGGTCATTACAAAGACAGAGGAGGAAGAAAAGACCAAAATGGATGTCAGAAGAGACTCGGAATATTGTACTAGAACACCGAGAAACCAAAGCAGAGAGAAGAATTAAAGGTATTAAAGAGCTGAACAAAAGATTCCAAAAGGCAGCATGGGAAGACAAAGTAAAATACTACAATGAAATAGGCAAGGGGTTGAAGTCAGAAATTCAAAAGGGCAGAACTCGCTCAGCATTTTTTAAGCTCAAGGAACTGAGGAACAAAGTCAAATCTCAAGTTGGCATACTTAAGGATGCTTTGGGCAGAATGTTAAATGATCCAGAAAGTATTAAAAGAAGATAGATGGAACAATATATAGAGTCAATGTACCAAAAGGAAAAATCATATTGAAATATAAACTCCACAAGCCACCCTCTGGCTTTTCTAGTCATTAGCATTTATTCACTTACGAAAAATTAACTTTTTCCTCACAATATATGAGTTATATTTGTGTAAGTGTATAATCAGCAACTTCATTCCTCATACTTTAATCTCTTCTATTTTAGATTGTCAACTTTTGTTCTTCATTTTGAAAGCAGTTACTGTTTTATTAACTGACAAGATTGAAACAACAATTATTGTTGACACCTTAGTTCATTCTTCTAGTAAGTCTTGATCTGGTCTTCCTGGTTGCCAGCATCTCCACCTTCTTCAAAATGGATGTTCTTTTTCTTCATTTCACCTCGTGGAGAAGGTACGTTGAAGGGCCACAAGAAGTTGTTTGCTTCTTTAAAGTGTTTGCCAACAGCATAGATCTCATGAATAAGACTCTCCATGCAGATGATGCCATATTTACCAAGAGATTGTGTAAAGTGTTATCTGTCAGGGCAATTAGCTTCTTGTAAATTGAAACCTTTGGGCTTATACCATTGATACCTCTGGATCTGATGACAAATGCCAGCTTGGGATCTGCAGGTACACAGAAGTTGCCAGCTTTTGTTGCCATCCAAGCCATTTGAATCTCAGTTCTGTACATCTGCCTATAGTTTTTATGATAGTGTTTAGCCTTTTCATAGATAAGCATCTTCTTTACAAAAGAAGCATCTTTTGGGCAAACTTCTTTCTTAGGCACTTGACTCTTAATTTGACTCTCTTGACTCTTTCATTTTCTTAAGGATTTCCAGCACTGTAGGAACCTTCTTTGTCTTCTCCAAAGTGGCCTCCATGGTTCAAGGGGTGTGTGTGGGGAAGGACAGATAGCCAATTTTTCATTTCCCCATCCTTATCAAATCAGTACTCTAAGGAAAGAAGCATATTTCTTTCTCTGAACAATCTTCTGTTCCAGTTAAAACTTTTAACATCTGCACCCATAAACAAAGTCCATTCAAGAGCAAACCATCAAGCTGCAGCAATCAACATTAGCTCACAGTATGGAACATCTTATTGGGTTCTGGTCAATTAATCTCAAGCCATCCAAGAAGAGGTCCAAATGGGCATCAGCTGCAGGCTCAGGAATAGACATTTCCTCCTGTGTTCCAGACTGACTGGTCCCTTCACTTAGTCTTAGTCCCCAAATGGGACCACATAAACAAAATAGGGGTCCACATGACTCCTTACTTCTCAAAGTCAGCAACCCTTTTGTATTTTACACATGCAAGGTAGGTCAACAGTGCTGATGGAACATGCCCAAATACAGCCTATCTCTTCATTGCTGTATGCCTCTTTTTTTTTATTCTGCATAACAAGTTTTATTTTTTTTTAAAAGGCATATATAGACTATAAACAAAGTAAACATTTAATCATATCTTGACTTCTGCCAAATACTAGTTGTCCTAGAAATTGTTCCATTAAATTTAAAGTGTTTT
>NW_006399769.1:16264248-16276083 GCF_000299155.1 Elephantulus edwardii
ATACTGTTCCTCATTTCTGCTTCCCTGTGCTTTGCTTCCTGTTGAGTTGCATCACCAGGATCCTCTACCCGTCCAGGTAGGCCCGGGGCTGGACAGGTTCGGGCGCACGTGGTCAGTACTCATCCACTGCTAGGCGATCCGAACCCCAAAGCGCGGGGAAAGGGTCTGAGGGCGGCCTCGGGGTCGCGCACGCTTGCTGTATGCCTCTTAATTCCACTCTGGTGGATCCAAGTGGTCACCAAGAGTTTGCACACTCATCCACCCCCCTTTAACTTCAAGTCCTGTAAAGGGGCTCTGATGGGTACCAACCTTACCCTGCCTCAAAAGCCAAACTGCTTGTTCCAAGTTTTTTAAAAATAATTTTTTTTTAAATTCACTGTTGCACGTTCTGCCCCCCCCCCCCCCCCGCATCTTGTTCTAGTTTTAGAAGGCCAAAGTCTTTTTTTTTCTCTTCCAAATGTACATCTCTTCTAAAGTCCAAGGAAGGTCTATTCAAATGCATATCTCCTCAAATATGGGTGGAGCTCAATCCTTCCCCAGGTTAAGCTCTATGCCCTCAATTAAGTTCTACTTCTTATAAATATTTCTCCAGGGTAAATCTTCCATTTTAGTATAGCCATTGGTTGATAACACATTTTAAGATCTACAATATCTAATAAGCATTTATTTATATTATACCTCTTAACATTAAAGCAACAAAACCCTTAATTATTTATACAATATTTCTTAACATTACTATATGAACAAAATGCAGAAAAACTTTAACATAGAAATCTTTCAAGGACTTAACAGTTTCAACTTCAATCTCCACCCTCAAGCCATACCCACACATGTGCATATGGTCTAGGGGCTGTACTCTTGTCTCAGACCAAAAGGTGCTTTTCTTTCCATTTTAGGGGTATTAAAAGTAGCCACATAGGACCATATTGGGGAAGTTAAAGATTATAATCCAGACCAATAACAGAATATAGTTAAGACAGCTCCTGAAACATACATAGGGTTTTCAGAGGCCTGCTATTTCAGAAGTGGATGGCCAATCCTTCTTCCTAGTCTGTCTCAATGTGAATGTTCAGATTTAGAGAAGTATCAGACAGACCAGCAAGTTAAAGGTATATCCCTTATTGCGGAGATAACTTTAGTGTCAGTGTTGTCCCTGCCTTTCTCACACGCGCCTTTACCCACTTATTTCCTGCTTCACCATCCGGCAGGGTACCCATCCACTTCTACCCCCTCCCTTCACATCTATCTCCCTTTCACCAGCCCTCCATCTAATAACTTATATATGAAGCTTCCATTGAGAATACAATGGACTGCTAGGAAAACAAACAGATTTGTCCTGGAAAGGGTTAAACCGGGTGGCTCCTTGGAGGCAAGGATTCTGAGGCTCCGTCTAACATACTTTGGACATGTTGTGAGGAGAGACCGGTCCTTGGAGAGGGACATCATGCTTGGGAGGGTGGAGGGACAGCACAGGAGAGGAAGGCCCTCTATGAGGTGGATTGATTCAGTGACAGGGATAATTGGGATGGGACTGTCATAGAGACAGTGCGATTGGCACAGGACAGAGCGGAGTTTAGGGCTGTTGTACATAGGGTCGCTATGAGTCGCAGGCGACTCGACGGCACATAACAACAACAACAGCTCCTGAAATGTGCACATAGCCTCAGGCCAGTGTCCCAAGTTCTCAGTCTTTCCAATATTGGCTTCCCACCCCCAGTTGCCCAACAAAGTTCTCAGTTCTAAATTGGCTCAGTCCAATATTAGCTCTCCCCCCCACCAAGGTCCCATCTCACAATCAGGTCTCCAGTTTGGCCATAGATGTTGCTGCCATAGGTGTAGTTGGAGCAAGAAGAGAGTCAGTCCTACATTTTTTTGTTTCTTGTTCAATGGTACCAGAAGATCTGTCTCACCATTGCTGTTGTGCAATAACAACACTACTTAGTTATCACTGTTATTAGGTGCTATCAAGTCAAATATGACTTATACATGTATTTATACACCTATAATGACAGATCCAAACCCTGTCCTATCCTATGCAAGGAATAGGCTCTCCTAGGAACATTTCTTAAGTATGTACGATGAAGTTTTATCACCTTTGCCTTCAAGGAGCATTCTGGTTGCACCTTCTCCAAGACTTGTCTTTGTTCTTTTGGCAGTCCAAGGAATACTCAGGACTCTTCTCCAATACCACAACTCAAATACATCAATTCCTCTTCTGTCATCCTTATTCATTGTCCGACTCTCAGGTGTATAGCTAGTTATTTAAAAAGACCGTGGCCTGAATCAGGAATAGCTTAGTCCTCAAATTAACATCATTGCTCCTTTAAAATTTGGAGAGGTCCTTGATTGGAGACTTTCCTTGCAAGAAATTTCCTTGCTAGAAATTCAAACTGGATTTAGTAGAAGCTGTGGGTGATGCTACAAAGATCTTGGCTGAAAGCAGAGACTACCAGAAGAATGTCCATTTGTGTATTATTGACTATGCAAAGACATTTAACTGTGTAGATCATCAGAAATTATGGCTAACATTGAGAAGAATGGGAATCTTAGAACACTTAATTGTGCTTATGTGAAACCTACACCTATGGATCAAGAGGGTGTTGTCTGAACAGAGCAAGGGAACACTATGCATTTAAAAAAAAACACTACGTATTTTAAAATAAAGGTCTTTGGCAGAGCTGTACGCTGATACCCATTCAACCTGTATGCCTGAGCAAATAATTTGGGAATTTATGAAAATGGATCTGCACAGTGACTGTAGCAACTGGCTCAAGTTTTCAGGAATGATGAGGATGGCACAGAACAGACCAAGTTCAGATCAGCTGTGCACAGGGTCACTATGAGTTGACTTGTTGGGATCTAACAGCAATAAATCATATGAGTTTCAAAATCAATTTGACAGCATCTATGATAAGGATTATGCTAGGAACTTGTCAGACAGTAGTTAACAAGGTAGATTTGTTTGGTTCATGTACTAAAAAAATTCATAGCCATGGTTTGTAATTTTTCTCTATTTTATGTAATTTTCACAATTAACATGTTACATTTATAGTCAGAAAAAAGTACCTTTGAGCAATTTTGCATGTATACCTCATTTAATTCCCATCAAGTTGGAATCACACAGCTGACCCTCCAGCAGATTTCAGAGGAAGTAAATAGCATGGGATCACCCATCCTTCTCCCATGGAGCACCTAATGGATTAGAACCACATGCCTTTGGGATAACTGTATGAGGTAGGTATCATTGCAGTTTCTCTTCTACATATAGAGGAACTGAGTTTTGGTGAAGCTTAGTAGCTTGTCCAACATGCACCAAACTGAGATGATTTTTTCTTATATTTCATGAACATTTTTCTGAAATTAAAATTTCTTCTACAATTTAGTTTTAATGACCATACACAATTAACCAATCCCTTCCCACTTAACTTTTAAGCAACTTCCATTTTTCTTATATTATTAATAATATCTTATAAACAGGGGGGAGCTCTGATGGCCTAGTGGTAAGAAGCTCTACTGCAGTCCCAAAGGCAAGCAGTTCAAGGTCATCAGCTGCTCCTTCTGTGCAAGTAACTGCCTCTGAAAACCTGCCAGAGGGTCAGCTATGCATCAGTTCCAACTCTATGGTATAAAACATCATCATCTTAGGAATATTTTTTTGTGTTTAATTCTTTATGCATACCTATGATTATCCAGGGAGTTCTGGTGAATAAGTGGTAAGGAGTTGTGTTGCCAACACAAAGACATGTGGTCCAAATGCACCAGCTGCAATGTGGGAGAAAGATGAGCATTGCCCTCCCCTGAGATATATGGCCTCTGAAAACCTGCGAGTGGTTAAGCTATGAGTTGGTTCCAATTTGATGGTACAAAACAACATGATGTTTATTTCCAAGGATGAAATCCAGGAAGTAGAAGTGCTGGGCCAAAGCATACACACAATTTAATAATTCTAAAACATATTGCCAAAATGCCCTTTAACTAGATTATTTTATATTTCCACCAGAGGCTTTAAGTGTCAATTGTTCTTTTCCTTAAAATATTGCTTTGTGGTTTTTGTTTTGTTTTTAGTAGAAGATAGCATTTCTTCCTTCACTGGCTTTTTATAATTTTATTTTCTAAATTCTCTCAGCATTTTTTTTTGGTGTGTGTGTACTGTCAAATTGGATCTGACTGGTACAGGAGGAGATTATCCCTCCTTCTCCAGCAGAGCATCTAGTGGATTCAAACCGTGAGCCTCTGGGATTGCAGTGCAGCTTCTTGCCACTAGGCCAACAGAGCTCCCGCTCAGCATTTCTTAAGCTGAAGGAATTGAAGAACAAATTCAAGCCTAGAGTTGCAATACTTAAGGATGCTTTGGACAGAATACTAAATGATCCAAAAACCATTAAGAGAAGATAGAAGGAGTATACAGAATCACTGTACCAAAAGAAATTGGCTGGCACAGAAGAATTTCATGAAACAACATATGAGCAAGAGCCTGTGGTGATGAAGGAAGAAGTTCAAGCTGCTCTGAATGAATTGGCAAAAAACAAGGCCCCAGGAATTGACAACATACCAATTGACATATTTCAATAGACACTGCCCTGCATGCCCTCATCAAGTTGTGCCAAGAAATATGTAGGACAACCACCTGGCCAACTGACTGGAAGAGATCTATATTTGTTCCCATTCCAGAGAAAGGCGACCTGATAAGGATGTGGAACTTATCAAATAATATCATTACTATCACATGCAAGCAAGATTCTGTTGAAGTTTATCCAAAAACAATTGGAACAGCATGTCAACAGAGAACTTTCAGATGTATAGGTTGGGTTTAGAAGTTGTGATATTATAGCTAATGTTAGATGGATCTTTTCTGAAAGCAGAAAGTACCAGAGGAATGTCTATCTGTGTTTGACTATGCAAAGGCATTGACTGTATGGATTAAAACAAACTGGCTAACTCTGAAAAGAATGGGATTCCCAGAACATTTGATTGTGCTTATGCAAAACCTATACTTGGACCAGGAAGCAACTGTCAGAACACAGCAAGGAAACACTTCATGGTTCAAAATCAGGGTGTTTGCCAGGGATGTGTCTGTCCTATCTCCATACCTTTTCAATTTATAAAGCAGAACTGATCATCCAGGAGGCTGGGCTCTATGAGGAGGAATGTGGCATCAGGATTGGAGGGAGACACATCAACCTGCATTAAGCAGATGACACAACCCTGCTTGCTGAAACTGAGGAGGACCTGAAGTGCTTGCTGCAGAAGGTCAAGGACTGCAGCTGTAAATATGACTGAAGTGCAACATCAAGAAAACAAGGATTCTCACCACTGAACCGACTGGCAACATCATGATAGATGGTGAAGAGATTAAATTGTTAACAGCTTTAATTTTTTTTTTTGGCTCCATAATCAACACTTGGTACCAGCAGCCAGGTTATAAAAAAAGCAAATTGCACCGGGAAAGTCTGCTGTCAGGGACCATTCTAGAGTACTGAAGAGCAATGATGTCAATCTGGAGACTAAGGTGTGCCTGATCCAGGCCATAGTGTTCACAATTACTTGCTATGTGTCAGAATACTGTACAATGATGAGGGATGATAGAAAGAGAATTGATGCCTTTGAGCTGTGGTTCTGGAAAAGAGTACTGATTATACCATGGACTGCTAGGAGAACTAATAGGTTCACCCTAGAGAGGGTGAAACCAGGCTGCTCCTTGCAGTCAAAGATTCTGAAGCTTACTCTGACATACTCTGGACATGCTTCAAAGAGGGAGAAGTCCCTGGAGAGGAACATCATGCTTGGGAGGGTGCAGAGACAGCGCAAGAGAGGAAAACCCTGGATAAGATGGATTTATTCCGTGACTGGAGTAAAGGGTATGTGTATCAGAGACAAGGTTGGTATAGGATAGAGCAGGGTTCAGAGATGTTGTACATAGGATCGTTATGAGTAGCAAGCAACTTGATAGCACATAACAACAACAAACAGTAAGTGTGTTTCTATTTTTTTTTTATAGTTTTATTAAGATAAGTCTGCACTTTGTCTCTTTCTAGAAAAACTCCAGACTGTTGGATTTTGGAGAACAGATTTAAAAAAAAAATTACAATTAAAAATAGATATTCCCCAATTCAACATGTTTCATTTATACAACTCAATGAGATAAATTATAGCAATCATATTGTAAAATCACTGCCTATTCCAGAGGGCTGAAGAGCAATGCTATTAAGGTACGCTTGATGTAGGCCATGGTCTTCACAATTACTTGCTATGCATCTGTGAGCTGGGCAATGTCTAAGGGAGACAGAAGAAGAATTGATGCCTTTGAATTGTGGTACTGGAGTAGAACACTGAATTCCCCAAGAAAGCAAATAGTTCTGTCCTAGAGAGGGAGAAACCAGGTTGCTCCTTGAAGACAAGGATTTTGGAGCTTCATCCCACATACTTAGGGCACATAACTAGGAAGGACCAGTCCTTAGAGAAGGACATCATGTTTGGAAAGGGGGAGGTAAAGTGCAGCAGAGGAAGACCCTAGATGAGATGGACTTATAAAATAACTGGGGTAATGGGGTAGGTGTGTTGGAGGCAGTCAGATTGACTCAGGATAGGGCAGGGTCCAGAGCTGTAATGCACAGGGTCACTATGAGTTGCAGATGACTCGATGGTGCATAACAACAACAATGTCCTTTGCTAAATTTTCCAACTCCATGAACAAAAATTCAATAATCCCCAAATGATAGTTTCCCCCTCATTTGCTCAATTCCTTTCAGTATGTGTGTGAGCACAGAAAAAAAGTATTTATTGTATATTTATATTTATTGAATATATATCTAACAGTTTTTGTTGTTGTTACATGCTGTAGAGTCATCTGCGACTCATAGTGACTCTATGTACAACAGCTCTGAAGCCTGCCCTGTCCTGAGCCAGTCTCACTGACTCTGACACACCTACTCCCATTGTCCCAGTTATCATGTCAATTTATCTCATCTGGAGTCTTCCTCTCCTGCACTGTCCCACCACCTTTCCAAACATGATGTCCTTCTCCAAGGACTGGTCCCTCCTGGCCATGGGCTTAAAGTATGTCAGACAGACCTTCAAGTTCCTTGCCTTCAGAGAATAGTCTGGTTTCACCCTTTCCTGGAGAAGCCTGTTCAAGACTCTTCTTCAGCACCACAACTCAAAGGTATCAATTCTTCTTCATTTATCTTTAGTCATTGTCCAGTTCTATGAAAGAAACATATTTCTAGAAAAAACGAGGTTCTTCTCAAGAAAGAGTTTAGCAGTAGCTCCTATTTTTGTGAGATTGAGGGACTTTTCATACAAAATTGATTGGTCCTTGCAGCAGGAATTAAAAATCAATGCACTCACCAAAATATGATCCTAGGTCTTTCTCTCATTTGAAAAACAAGGTAGCTAGACTGCTGATCTAATAAATTTCTCTGCCTTTGAATATCAAACCATTCCTTTAATATGTAGGAACTTAATTATCTTTTGAGGGCTGTGTATGTATCCAGCTGAGCTCAGTCCTGCAATATATTTTTCACTTGCTTTTTTTCCATTTTTTATTAGTTTGCTTACAAAGTTCATATACATTGTGTTTCACACTATTCTTCATTCACATTGTGTTTCATACAATCATTCTGATACATTATATTTTATAAAATTAATCACCATTGGACCTTTCCCATCATTACCCTGTCTTTTCAACTGGATCATTCCCTACCTCCCTCCACCCACTAAACTGTGCAACCCTGTGGTTTTGCCCCTAACCCATCCTAAGACCATTATTGTAAAAATAGAAGGATAACTAAGAAAACATGTATGAAAACTCAAGGGGGAAGAGGTGGGAGGGGTGAGCATAGGTAGGGATGAAACCACAGGTTGGTTTTTCTTTTTTAAAGATGTACCTATCTGAGATTAAGAAATTAGCTTTAAAGATTATATTTAATAATAATTAAAAAAATAAAAATTTTCCATTCTTACCCATTGCTCATGAACTCACTTCTCCCCGCACAGGACAAAATACCTTTGGCTATAGAGCCAATAAAAAGATTTCAACATCTGAACTCAGGATTTTTAAGCATCTAACTTTTGTAAAAAAAAACCAACAAACACAAAACAACTTCTTCTTATGAGTTGTTGCTTCTTATATGTGTCCAAGGGTCTTTATTCCTGTGAATTAAAGAAAAGTGAGAAATTGATATCAATGAGTGAAGAAACAAAGAGTGAATTGTGAACCATTTCAGTACAATACCAGACTACTAATCACTAGTCCTTGCTACTGTCACTAATATTTATTATTAAACACTCATTACATGCCAGTCACTGTGCAATGTTATTTACATTATCGTGGTAACAAATAACATCTGATTCTCTTTCATAGATAATGTTATTATAGCAAGGAAGCTCTGATGGCATGGTCTGTAATGAGTTATAGTGCTAAGTCAAAGCTTGCACTTCTCTCCCTGGTGGTGTGAAACCATCATGGTGCTTGAAAGAAAGACGAGTAATCTCCTCCCACATGACTTACCACCTCAGGAACCCCTTGGAGAGTCAGCTATGAGTCGACTCCCTCTCAACAACAATTAAAGAATTCTCAAAACCCAACAATTAAGGAATCATCAAAACCCATTTTACAAATGAGAAAGTTGAAATAAGAGGATGATTAAAGATTGTTGCTATTAGGTGGTGTCATGGATTCAATTGTATTACTCCAAAATACATGACAATTTGGCTTAGCCATGATTCTGATTGGTTTGGTAGTTCTGTAATGATGTAATATGGTTGCTATGTATTTTAATGATGAAATTAACCTTTAAGTCAGTTCTAAGGGAAGTTTGGTGAGATGCAATAACCTTACTCAGGTCAGTTTTGACCTGAGTATTTTTTTAAGGAGAGATTCCTTGGTGTGTGACCTGCATCACCTTCCATCTCACAAAAGTTAAAAGGAGAGAGAAGCAAGCAGAGAAGAAGGGACCCGATGACCACCAGGAAAGCAATGCTGGGGATAGAGTGAGTCCTTTGGCTTGAGAACTCCTATGAATGAAAACCTTGCAGCCCCAGACACATGGAGAACTCTCTGAGAGATGTCAGGACTATAGATGTCAAAAGAAGAGGAATTTCCCCTACCACCAACAGAGAAAGCCTTTTCCTAGTCAGCATGCTGAACATTATCTTTCTAAAGTCACAGTAGCCTCCCAAACTGAGAGAGAATAAATTGTTTGGTAATACTGCCAACTGTCGATAGCTGTGATGGTCGTCCTAGATAACCAAGGCAGGTGGTTGTCTTTGGGTCAGTTTTGAATCCTATGTGACAGAACAGCATTAATAGTTCCATAGAGTTTCTAGTCTGTGATCTTTATAGGTGCAGGCAAGTTTTTCTCCTTTGAAGCCAATGGATGAGTCTGAACTGCTTTTCAGTTAGCACTCAGGTACTCACCCATTGTACACAATTAGTACAATACTCTTGTTGCACATCCTATAGTTGTTGTTACTGTGTGCCCTCAACTTGAACCTCACAGCAAATCTTGTGACAGCAGAACTCTCTCAATAGGTTTCTTAGGCAGTAACTTTTACTGGAGCAGATCAGCAGGTCTTTCCTCCTTTGAAGGGGGCTAGAACTATTGATCATTTGGTAAGAAGTCAAGCTCTTAACTATTGCACCACTAGGGCTCCTTGGACAAGAGTCTCAAAACCACACATTTCCTACTATGGTGTAGTTTCCAACTTATAGTCAGAGGCTGTAAATCACAACAGGAGAGTGCACTCATCATTTGCCCTGCTAAGATTAGTAGCAGTCTAGTTACAAGAAGTGGAAAATCAACAGTGTACGAATGTTTGATCTACTGTGTAACCCCCATGATTTTTGACATTACAGTTCCTTCTTCATTCAGTTCCTCCACTCCTCTATGTCCCTTGGGTTCGGTGATTCGCTTAAAGGCCTCACAGAGACCCAGACCCATCAGGGGAATGACTCACATAACTGTAGATAATATAGGGTGGTGACTGTCAGTTGTGGAACAGGCATCTTAAAAAAAGCACTAGCATTGAGCTCTGACAGGCTTATGGAAGCTTTTAGTAGGGTGAGGCTTAAGGTATCCCACAATAATCCTATCTCCTTAATACAATAAGTACTTTAGTACAAAATAAGCAATGGCTAGAAATGATATTTTGAATGATAAACCTTTGACACTTACAAAGGGGGTTGCCCATCTTTCTGCAGAGGAACAGCTTTGAGTTAGTGTAGCTCACTCAAGCTCACTATAAACTACAGACTATGGACTATGCCACCAGAGCTCCATTCATCAAGGATTATTGTTGCTGTTGTTATGTGCCATCAAGTAGACTATGAGTCACAGCTACCCTATGAACAATAGTTTTGAGCCCTGCCTTATCCTGAGCCAATTTCACACACTTGCCCCCATTACCATAGTCATTGTGTCAATCCATCTCATCCAGGGTCTTCTTTTCCTCTAACATTCCAAGTATGAGGTCTCTCTCCAAGGACTGATCCCTCCTGGTAACATGCCCAAAGTATGGGAGACAGAGTTTCATAATCCTTGCCTCCAAGGAGCAGCTTGGATTCACCCTCTCAAGGACAGACCTATTTGTTCTCAAGAAGCCAAGCATCAACCTCAACTTCCACATTCACTTGCTTACTCTCTTAATTACCATTCATTCAATACTATCTTGCATAAGAAAAAGAAAGGGGTTTGTAAACTAATTTTTATTAATTTACAGTAGGAAATAATTACTTCTAGGGCCTAGCAGACCAGTATTAAAATGTTACTAATAAGATGAAGTCAATGGTATACAACAATGTTTCTTAAAGTACCACCCAATGTTGGTTAATGAAGTTCTTTAACTTAATCCAATGTCTAACAAATCAGTGTCTTTGGATTTGAGACTTCGAAATTGGTACTGTAAATAGTACCTCAAGCAATTGTTTGGGATAGTGGTCTCAAAAGACTCAAATTTGCTTCCTTTGAACAGGTCCCAGCTCCTGGAGACTCTCTATCAGGTTTCCAAGGCTGGAAACCATGGCTGGAGAGACTCATCTTTCTCCTTCAGAACTGGGATTCAAATCCCTGCAGACACACAGCCTACTGTTTACCAATGCAACAAAGGATTGCATCATCAGGTCCCAGATATTTTACCAACCGTTTGAAAAGTTCAAAGATTATCGCTGTTTTACAAAATTACACACCTTCAGTGATCAAAACATTCCTAGCCACAGAATTCTAGCTTTTTAGACACAAAACTTACCAGGGTCTGGGCTTAGGGTGTTATGATGTTTCATACTTTTTAATACATGCAAACATTCCTAATAAAGCTTTATTCTTCCCAGATTGTTTTCAAATCCTAAATAATCTATTTAGACAATAGTCACAGAAGTAAGACATTTTTAATAATTATTTCTTGCATCACATTTTTCCTGGTTTCACTCTGAAACTGGTTAAACATTGGAGTATTTTTAGTTTGTTTTTTAAAAAATGGTTCCTCTGCATTGCAATCCCAGAGGTGTGCAGTTCGAATCCACCAGATGCTCTGTTGGAGAAGGAGGAACAATCTCCTCCAGTATTAGTCAGATCTGATTTGACGGTACACACAACACAAAATAATAAAATCAAATTTTTTAAAAAGTGGTTCATCATCTTTCTTACTTCAATACTAATGACAGTTCAATACTTGGCTAAAGAGAAATTAATTTCTTTATGAAATGTGAGCAAATTGCAAATATACCTTATAGATGTTTTTCTTCCCAGAATTTCCCAACAGCATTCTATAATGAATAGGAGTTCTGGAAAGTTGAAAAAGCTATAGTTGTACATAGCTGTTTGGCTTAACCTACAGAAT